>NC_091284.1:338704846-339304846 GCF_032444005.1 Ranitomeya imitator | reverse complement strand
ACACGTCCGTCTTCTGCTGTGCGTCGTTGTGCAGTAAAATAGTGAAAACCATGTGTGACGCATCCAGTGTAATGACGGATGCGTCGTTTGTAATGTTGCCACAATTTGAATGGAGAAATTCCGATTCAAATGTCCGGGGAAGAAGAAGAAAGAGAAAGTGAGAGAGCGAGATTTTCCAGGACTTGAAATTTTTTTGCAGGATCCTGTATTCTCAAAAATCTCGACGGGAGCTGAAAGACGGAAGTGTGAAAGAGGCCTTACAAAGATGCAAAGTAGAAGCCTGATGCTGGACAGCTCAGGAAGCCAGCACTGCCTGAGTAGAATGAGTTTTGACCCCCCTCTGGCAAAGGCAGTTTCTTTTTTAAGTTTCCAGACTGGCAGACGAAATCCAGCAGGCAACTGTTGCCTTAGGAGCAGAGGAACCTCAACAAGGTCCTTCTGCAATGACAAAAAGGCAATCCGAATGTTTGAATGAGGCAGTCACCGTCAGGTAGTGATGTACAGGTCTGACCAGGTCCAAACAGTGTGAGGATTTCTCTAAAAGGGCAGACGGCAGGAAGAATGACCTCTTAGTTTAGATTAAAGAAACCACCTTGGGAAGTAATAAAGACACCGGACACAAAACTACTTTGTCCAGGTGAAGGATGAGCAGTAGGACAGAGCAGTTCTCACCAGACAGAACTGAGGGCAATCAGAAATGCCACCTTACAGGAAAAGCCAGAGGGAAAATGCTGTACATTGGTTCAAAAGATGAACACTGTAATGCACTAAGCACAAGGTTAAGGTCTCAGGGATCCAAGAGACCGAATCTGATATGACCTTAGCTGTGAGAGCAGGGTGCTCTCCCCACCTGTGGCATGCAAAAATGATCTTGAATGTTTCCCTGAAAAGGCGAGAGCCCTAGAAAGGAAGGCTCATGAGGGATCATTTGGATGCAACGTCTGCGTTCCATTAGATCGGGAATGAGGACCTTTCCTGATCACTGCATCTTGATGCTTACCAGGCAGCTAAGGCCCTAGCAACAGCAAATCCAGGCCCCCTTTTCTCATAATGAACAGAGCAGGGCACCAACAGTTGTGGTTGATGGCTGTTTTTCTCCTGGCAATCAGGAGAGGAGGCAGAGCCTGTTGAGTGCAGTGGCGGGAGAAAGAAAACATGAGCAAAAAGAATAGCAGGGGAAGAAGTGGAGAGGCAAGTGCAGAGCAAACCAGAAACATGGAGCAGAGCAAACAGATGGGAGAAACAGAGAGGAAGAGGATCAGAGCAAACAAGGAACAGAGGGCAGAGCAAACAAGGAACAGATAGAAGTACAAGCAGAAGGAAGAAGCAGAGAAGGAACAGAGCAAACAAGGAACAGAGGGCAGAGCAAACAAGAAACAGATAGAAGTACAAACAGAAGGAAGAAGCAAAGAAGGGGCAGAGCAAACAAGGAACAGAGGGCAGAGCAAACAAGGAACAGATAGAAGTACAAGCAGAAGGAAGAAGCAAAGAAGGGGCAGAGCAAACAAGGAACAGAGGGCAGAGCAAACAAGGAACAGATAGAAGTACAAGCAGAAGGAAGAAGCAAAGAAGGGGCAGAGCAAACAAGGAACAGAGGGCAGAGCAAACAAGGAACAGATAGTAGAACAAACAGATGGAAGAAAGAGAGGAAGGATCAGAGTAAATAAGGAACAGAAAGCAAAGCATACAGAAGGAAGGAACAGAGCAAACAAGTAACAGATAGAAGACCAGAAAGAAGGAAGAAGCAGAGAGGAAGGAGCAGGGCAAATGAGGAACAGAGAGCAGAGCAAACAGAAGGAAGAAGCAAAGAGGAAGAAGCAGAGCAAACAAGGAATAGTAGGCAGAGCAAACTGAAATGACAGGGAGAACAGGGGCTGAATAACTCAGACAGGGGAGGCCACAGGAAGTGCAACATGGAGGCAGGAGTCACATGCTATCATCTTTCCCCATAGCACAGGAGCAAATGAATATTAATGTACCAATATCTGTCTGGCCCTGTAACAATACAGAAACTCCTCCTTTCCATGTGGCATCACTGCTTATTGTCACTGTAATATTACCTCACTGTCTATACTACTCATGTACTGTGACATCACTGTGTATACTACAACCTTACTGTGACATCACTATATATACTACCCCAGCACTGTGACATCACTGTGTATACTACCCTGAACTGTGACATCACTGTGTATACTACCCCTGTACTGTGACATCACTGTGTATACTACCCCTGTAATGTGACATCACTATATCTACTACCCCTTAGGCCGTCATTTTGTCCTGGAAGCGCACAATGTACTCAACGACCAACACTCCAGGGATGGCCAAGTCTCCTTCCCATGCCTCTTTCACCAGAGCAAGGGGCCCTTGTACACGCCGCCCATACAGGAGCTCCAAGGGGATGAACCCAATTGAGGACTGCGGAGCCTCCCGGTAGGCAAATAGTAGATGAGGGAGGTACCGCACCCAGTCGCTCCCGTGGGAGTCAACCAACATCCTAAGCATCTGCTTGAGGGTGTCATTGAACCGCTCGCACAGACCATTAGTCTGCGGATGGTACGAGCTCACCACCAGATGTTGCACCTGTATTTGCTTACAAAGGGACTCCATCAGCTGCGACATGAACTGGGTCCCTCGGTCAGTGAGCATTTCCTGGGGAAATCCCACTCTGGAGAAAATCTCCAGTAAAGCGCTGGCCACCTTGTCAGCCCGAGTGGACGACAAGGCTAACGCTTTCGGGTACTGGGTGGCATAATCCACTACCGTTAGTATGTAGCATTTCCCGGAGCAGCTGGGAATGGACAGGGGTCCAATGAGATCCACAGCCACCCTCCCGAAAGACTCGTCAATGATGGGCAATGGCACCAGTGGGGCTGTGGAGTGCAGCCCCGCCTTCCTCACTCTCTGATAGGTGTCACACGAACGGCAGTAGGCAGCCACATCGGTCCCCATTTTAGGCCAGCAGAAATGCTGGGCTAGCCTGGCCTTGGTCTTAGCGATCACTAAGTGTCCGGCCATCGGAACCTCATATGCGATCTGCAACAACTCCACCCGGAACGGACAGGGTACCACTAACTGTCGGTCCCTAGGCCACACCTCTGGTGACTCTTGCTGAACTGACATCCGGTACAGCCGTTCCTGGTCCCAGACTACCCGCTCAAGGTCTGAGTCCGTGAAAGGCTGTGCCGCCTGCTCCTTAAGGGCCTTCAGGCTTTTGTCGGCCTCCAACGCTGCCTGAAACCCCTGACTAGACATGGCTAGAATGGACAAAATGGTCACGTCTTCTGTGAATTCCCTGGGACCCTTCTCCAGGCCTCCCTCTGGATCAGCCGCCATTTGATCGGAAGGGGGAAAGCCGTCGGACCTCTGCAAGGTTCCTTGGACTCCAGCACTCCCACTACTGGTGACAGCGGCCTCGACCGCTGTAACCCTGGGTAGTGCCTGCCTTCCCTCGGCTTCCACACAAGTCGCCGAGTCAGTTGGACCAGCCTGGTCTCCTGACATCCCGGGTGTGGGGACCTCCTGCCCTGTGGCCTTACCTGGAAGCGCCACCTCTCCTGTGACAGTCCCAACCTCATTTGCACATTGCCCTTCCTGCAGCTGTGCAGAACCCAGCAGTTTGGACTCATCTAGGGGCCCTACAATCCCTGCGGCAGCCCCTCCCACCAACTCTGGTTCTGGCCTTGCAGCTACCTGCCCCCTACCTCTCCCTCCAGAGCACACTGTCTCATCACACCTGGGGGCATTCTCACACCTTCCTGTGTCTTCTGGCTCTGTCTCATCTGCAAGCGCTGCATGTGTCCTGTCAGTGCATGAGTGACTCTCAGCCCCCACCTTCCCCCTTGACGCAGAAGGAACAGGCAACACACTTACAACATTGCTAGCAGTAGACAAATCAAGACACAGTGGGGGACCAGGACTTGGGGTCGCAGTAGCCACATACTGTGACATTAGCTGCCTCAAATCCGTCCCAAGTAAAACACTCACGGGTATATTCGCCGACACTCCCACCTCCCTCATTCCCCTCCAGGCACCCCAGTCCAGATGAACCGGCGCTGCCCATCACCAGGGTTCAATGCCTCCAATCTCGGAGACGGCGAGTGTTTTTCCAGGTAACAAGTCCTGGGGGGGCGACACCATCTCAGGCCGCACGAGGGTCATCTTGGCGCTGGTGTCCCGCAGTCCCATAGAGGCAGCAAGGTTTACAGTGATGGACCAGTAATTGTCACGGGACCTCCCACCACCCCCACCCACACACATGACAGGGGACAGTTTTGGGGATGAGGATGGGGCCTTGGGGTGCTGGGGACACATGGCCCTGAAGTGTCCGGGTTGGTTGCAGAGGTGACACCTCCTGAGTTCTGCCCCTGGCCTGAAGAGGGAAACAGAGGGTGGCTCCCCTTGCATTCTAGGGGCTGGAAAAACAGGGGCAGGATGAGTCTTACCCCTTCTCCAGGTGCTGTGGGCGGTCCACTTGGCTTCAGGGGCCCGGTTATTGGCATATTCATCTGCCAGGTTGGCTGTGGCAGCGGCTCCCTGTGGTTTCCGGTCACGGAGGTACTGTTGAAGATCCTCTGGGCAGTTTCACAAGAATTTCTCTGTGACAAACGCCTCCTGGATCTCCTGGCTGGTGGTGAGCTCCAGACCCTAGGTCCAGTGCTCTGCAGCTCTCATAAGGGCATGCATGTGGTCGACCCACATGTCCTTGGGGTCTTTTTGTAGCCTCCGGAACATCCTGCGGTAAGACTCCAGAGTGAGGTTGAACTGCTGGATCAGGGCCTGTTTGATGCTCTCATAGTTCTGTTCCACCCCAGCAGGTAAGTCCCCCAAAACTTTCAGAGACTTACCCTTCAAACGGGGGGTCAGGTACTTGGCCCACTGATCCGAGGCCAGATGGTGCTGTCGGTAGGTCCGCTCAAATGCTCGCAGAAAGGAGTACACGTCTCCGTCCTTCTCCAGCAAGGGGAAGGCCTCAGCTCGGACCTTGGCTGTCTTGGGTTCCAGAGGTGCTGTGGTGGGTGGTAGCAGACCCTGCCGAGCCAACTCCAGCTGATGCTCTCGCTCGGCTTGGTGCTCTGCCGCCTCTCGCTCCCGCTCTGCTTGCGCCGCCTCTCGATCTGCCTGGCGCTCTGCCGCCTCTCGCTCCCGCTCTGTTTGCGCCGCCTCTCGATCTGCCTGGCGCTCTGCTACTTTCAGGAGGGATGCGTAAGGCTTCCTCACGCCCCACCTCGAGACTTGCCAGGGCAGCTTGAAAGAGGGCCTCCGATATGAGCTGTCCGGGGAGAAGGGCAGTAGGAGGGCGCTCTCCTGTGGCAGGGTAGTGCACTGGCGGTGAGGTGCTTGGGGAGCCCTCCCCGGTTCACCCCTTCTTCGGAACCGGTACAGTCATTCTCTGCATTATGGGCTAGCTTGCAGCCAGTCTTTTCAGCCCTCGGTCACGGACACAGCGGCAACCCGAGCACCCACACACCTACTGCACTTTGCACTCAGACTGTCTAGTGCTGAACTGATCTTAATACCCCAGCAGCAAAAACTACTGCTGTTAGACCTTAGTGTCTGGGAGTAGGGATCCCACGCACACTATTATCTTTATCGCACCAATCTGTAAGGGATGTCACAGGGGAAGGGGGCGTTGACTTCCCTCTCCTCGGGGGAGGGGAGAGAAGAACCCAGCAGGGATCGGCTCTCCGGTGCCACCAATTGCCTCAGGTCAGTCAGGGAACTGCAACGAGGGCAAATAGTCGCCGGAAAGGCTTCCCTTATAGGTACGAGTTAGTGAGGTGCTCCCAGTGAGGGGGAATATATATCACCAGTCCAGCCTGGGGATATATATCTAAACCTCCTGACCATCACTGCCAGAGTTCCTCACTAAAACAGTATGGTATTCTTCCACCAGTTCCTCATTAAAAAAATAAGCCCCGTCCGACAGCAGGCTTATATCGGGTCAGGAACCAATCCTGGGGTAGCGTATAATATAACCAACGGAGCGTGCGGACGTGGGGGATTTGTGAATCAACATAAAAGAGCAGCCCAAGATTAATTTTATATTTAACCCCTTCAAGTCGCGGCCCTTTTTCATTTTTGCGTTTTCGTTTTTCACTTCCCTCCTTCCCTGAGCCATAACTTTTTTCTTTTTCCGTCAATATGGTCATGTGAGGGCTTATTTTTTGCGGGACAAGTTGTACTTTTGAACGACACCATTGGTTTTACCATGTCTTTTACTAGAAAACGGGAAAAAAATTCCAAGTGCGGTGAAATTGCAAAAAAAGTGCAATCCCACACCTGTTTTTTGTTTGGCTTTTTTGCTAGGTTCACTAAATGCTAAAACTAACCTGCCATTATGATTCTTCTAGGTCATTACGAGTTAAAAAAAAAAAAAAAAGTGCCATTTTCCGATACCCGTAGCGTCTCCATTTTTCGTGATCTGGGGTCGGGTGAGGGCTTATTTTTTGCGTGCTGAGCTGATGTTTTTAATGATACCATTTTTGCGCAGATACGTTCTTTTGATCGCCCGTTATTGCATTTTAATGCAATGTCGTGGCGACCAAAAAAACGTAAAAACGTAATTCTGGCGTTTCAGATTTTTTTCTCGCTACGCCGTTTAGCGATCAGGTTAATGCTTTTTTTTAATTGATAGATCGGGTGATTCTGAACACGGCGATACCAAATATGTGTATGTTTGATTTTTTTTATTATTGTTTTATTTAGGATGGGGCGAAAGGGGGGTGATTTAAACTTTTATATTTTTTATATTTTTTTCATATTTTTAAAAACATTTTTTTTTTACTTGTGCCATGCTTCAATAGCCTCCATGGGAGGCTAGAAGCTGGCATAGCCTGATCGGCTCTGCTACATAGCAGCGATCATAAGATCGCTGCTATGTAGCTGAAATGCAGGTGTGCTGTGAGCGCCGACCACAGGGGGGCGCTCACAGCAGGCCTGCATCAGTAACCATAGAGGTCTCAAGGACCTCTATGGTTACCTTCCTGATGCATCGCCGACCCCCGATCATGTGACGGGGGTCGGCGATGACGTCATATCCGGCCGCCCGGCCAGATGCGGTAGTTAAATGCCGCTGTCTGTGTTTGACAGCGGCATTTAACAGGTTAATAGCGGCGGGTGAATAGCGATTTCACCCGCCGCTATTGCGCGCACATGTCAGCTGTACAAAACAGCTGACATGTCGCGACTTTGATGTGGGCTCACCGCCGGAGCCCACATCAAAGGGGGATTCACGGCATGCGCTGTACTAGTACGGCGCATGTCGTGAAGGGGTTAATCGCCGAAGAGGTGCACTAGAAAATACAGCTATACATACAAGAGCAAATATTTACAGTCAGGAGTGTAGTACAACGATAGGATATAGATAAGTTGCAATTACCGTGTTATATAGCATGTGACCACAGGGAAGCGCTGATGATCACAGGTCCAAATCTTAGTTACAGGTTTTCCTGGCTGCGTCAGCAAATGTAGTCCCCGACCATCAGAAAACTACAGTCCAAAATGAGGGGCTGCCTTATATCCCCTAGGCTGCTACCTCACACATCTGCTCCCACCCTTGGGTGGTGCAGCCTCTCTCCAACCATGTCTGAGAATATGACTTTCTGCCTAGAACTGTGGCTAGCCCATATCTTTGTGCCCGAAGCTCTGCATGGGTTGGTTGTACCACCACTGGATTTTACCTGCGCATAGAGACTAGATATGATTACCGTATGTAATTATTGCTAGCTATGCTTTATAACTCCATAATCCAGAGTGCTACAGGTGGCTAAATAATATGTGCACATGGGGAAAGGAACACCGATTTGGAATATGTGCTTGGTTTGTCTTATACATAGTGCATTCTGTTATTATAGGTCATTTTCTATATTCAATACCTCATAGCCTTGTGCTTGGTCACACAAAGAGGTTCAGGTTTCCATAGCTGCAGAAGAGGTCGCACCCTTGTGCTAACAGCTTCAAAAGAGCTTGTCCTAGCTCGTTTAATTAAAAGAAAACAATGAGCCTGTGGAATCCCAAGGGTGGGGGCACATTTCAGAAGGGGAAGATGTCCTGAACTTAAAATCCAAAATGGTCTCTCCCTTGTCCCTCACACCCCTGTACTGTGACAACACTGTGTATACTATCCCTGTACTGTGACATCATTATATATACTACACTTGTACTGTGACATCACTATGTATACTACCCCTGTAATGTGACATCACTTAGTATAATACTCTTGTACTGCAGCACAGTGGCTCAGTGGTTAGCACTGTAGCCTTGCAGCGCTGGAGTCCTGGGTTCTCATCCCACCAAAGACAACATCTGCAAGGAGTTTGTATGTTCTCCCTGTGTTTGCGTGGGTTTCCTCCGGGGTCTCCGGTATCCTCCCACATTCCAAAGACATACTGATAGGGAATCTAGATTGTGAGCCCCATCGGGGCAAACTGTAAAGCGCTGCGGAATATGTTAGCGCTATATAAAAATAAAAATTATTATTACTGTGACACCACTATAAATACTGTCATGTACCTACTTCTCAGCAAGTGACCCCCTCAGTCCAGCATTCAGCCTCTGTCCTATGCTGCAATGGGAGCATAAATCACACCCTACACAGACCATGCACCTCGCTCATACACGCTGCCACCACTCACCGAACACATGGGCGACGAGTCCCGGAAATACTATTGCTATGGTCTGCCAATAAGCAGGGTCACACACTATAAGGCTATGGATTCTTTAGAGCATGCCAGGTTCAAACGTATTAAAGTTTTAAGCTTTAATAGAAAAAGTACAGTGCTTACAAATAAAAAGTGACAAAAATATGCAAAACAGTTATAAAAATAAAGGGAGAAAACTTACAAAAATATCTAAACTTTGCAGTCCGGCATTCTGCTCCCTAAGGGGGGATCAATATGGAATGGCTCACGTCAGCTTGACTGCCCCTCAATCTGTGAACAGCTTTCTATGTGTAACATCCTAATTTATAGAGTCAACCTGGAGGTCAAATTTCTAGACCAGCCTCTCCGGTTAATATTTTAATCCTTGATTTGTGACTAGATCCTGGCTATTTTACCAATGAATACATTATTTTTTCTTTGAACCTATTTGAGTGACCTTTCTCATAGTAAATAGTGTCATGCTGCAATTGGCATGTCTGTTCAAAAAAGTCAAAAGGTGTGAAATGTTTCCACTTGGGGTGAGACTAGGAAGTGAAGAGCTGCAGCCTAGAACAGATGCTAAGTTACTGTTGGTCATACATATACATTTTCGACTACATATACTACCCCTGTACTGTGACATCACTGCGTATACTACCCCTGTACTGTGACATCACTGTGTATACTACCCCTGCACAATACAATACGCAAAACAGATGTCAGGATCCATTTTTGGCTTCGTGGCAGCTCTGGTTCCACTCTGTTTTAAATGTAGCTTTCTTCCTTCCAGCAAGGGTTAATGTTTTTTTCCCCGCTGGCTATCTGCTGTAACTGCAGAGTTGCTGGGTCAGCTGATGTGGGTGGTGACCACTTCCACTATCATTTAACCCCTTCAAGAAGCAGCACTTTTTAGTTTTTACGTTTTCGTTTTTCGCTCCCCTCCTTCCCAGAGCCATAACTTTTTTATTTTTCTGTCAATATGGCCATGTGAGGGCTTATTTTTTGCGGGACGAGTAGTACTTTTGAACGACACCATTCCTTTTACCATGTCTTGTACTAGTAAACGGGAAAAAAGTTCCAAGTGTGGTGAAATTGCAAAAAAAAAGTGCAATCCCACACTTGTTTTTTGTTTAGCTTTTTTTGCTAGGTTCACTAAATGCTAAAACTGACCAGCCATTATGATTCTCCAGGTCATCATGAGTTCATAGACACCAAACATGTCTAGGTTATTTTTTCTCTAAGTGGTGAAAAAAAATTTCAAACTTTGCTAAAAAAAAAAAAAAAATTGCGCCATTTTCTGATACATGTAGTGTTTCCATTTTTCGGGATCTCGGGTCATGCGAGGGCTTATTTTTTGCGTGCCGAGCTGACGTTTTTAATGATACCACTTTTGTGCAAAAAGCGTAATTCTGTTTAGCGATCAGGTTAATCCTTTTTTTTATTGATATATCAGGCGATTCTGAAAGCGGCGATACCAAATATGTGTAGGTTTGATTTTTTGATTTAAACTTTTATATATTTTTCATTTATTTCATATTTTTTTTAAATTTTTTTTTACTTTTGCCATGCTTCAATAACCTCCATGGGAGGCTAGAAGCTGGCATAGCCTGATCGGCTCTGCTACATAGCAGCGATCATTAGATTGCTGCTATGTAGCTGAATTACCGGCTTGCTATGAGCGCCGACCACAGGGTGGCGTTCACAGCAAGCCGGCATCAACAACAATAGAGGTCTCAAGGAGACCTCAGGTTGTCATACCGACACATCGCTGACCCCCAATTATGTGACGCGCGGCCGGAAGCTGTAGTTAAATACCGCTGTCAGCGTTTGGCAGCGGCATTCAACAAGTTAATAGCGGCAGGTGGATCCCTATTCCACCTGCCGCTATTGCACGCACATGTCAGCTGTACAAAACAGCTGACATGTCGCGACTTTGATGTGAGCTCAGTGCCGGAGCCCACATCAAAGGGGGAGACACGACATGCGCCGTACTAGTACGGCGCATGTCGTGAAAGGGTTAAATGGTCACATGATGCATCAGCTAACTGTTGGTGATAGAGTTTCTCTATGAAGACTAGTCGTGCAGTTGCAAATTTCTGGTGTCAGCTATTTCTGGAGTTATTGAGTCCTGTTTCTGTGTTATCTGTGGTGTGGTGTGGTGCTTGGCAGCGGAGTCTGGAAGCTAAGTGTTGTGTTTATTCATTGTCCTTTTCTTGCTTGTCACTGTCCCCTGTGTTTGTTACCATTTGCAGTGGTGAGACTAGCGCTCTTGCCTGTCAGTGCTCTAGCCAGGGCACTGTGAGGTGACAGCGAGGGATGAGGTTCCTGACTGCGGTGGGGGGGAAGGACCCACTTAGAGCATTAAAGGGAAGGTACCGCGTTTGTAGATCATTAATTAATCAATGTAATGTAGCATAACATGCTGTTATAACCCAGATTTGAATGCATGTAAAACAGATTTCGTGTGATATACGAGTAGAAAGAATGCACTGGGGGCTGACATCTTGGTTTTGCAGCAGTAGCACGTCACTATCAGTGTCAGATTACGGCACCCCATGGACATAGGAGATAATAGACCGGCTCGGACCCTATCTGTAACATTGCAGCAGCATTAGCAGTGAGCTGGGCACGCCTCTGTGGGCTGCACAACTCACTGCTGTAGGTGTGACTAGCTGCCATTTTATTAGAGCCCTGTGCTATCTGCCGAGCTCCACTTGCTCTCTATCACAGGAGAGAAGAAGCCCTCACTGCTCCTCTGTACTCCAGGCACTGCAGGTTCTGGGCAGACATCTTCTGCTCTCACATACTGCCCTGTGTGCTTCCTCCTGCTCTGTCTCCGCCTCCCCACTTGCACAGAGTCCCAGTGATCTCCGGTAAACTGCACTCTCCCCCTGTGTCGCTCTCCCTCTCTGTGCGGCGTGGGGGGGTCTCTGTGCGGCGTGGGGGGGGTCTCTGTGCGGCGTGGGGGGGGGTCTCTGTGCGGCGTGGGGGGGTCTCTGTGCGGCGTGGGGGGGGGTCTCTGTGCGGCGTGGGGGGGGGTCTCTGTGCGGCGTGGGGGGGGTCTCGGTGCAACGTGGGGAGGTCTCTGTGCGGCGTGGGGAAGTCTCTGTGCGGCGTGGGGGGGGTCTCTGCGGCGTGGGGGTCTCTGTGCGGCGTGGGGGGTCTCTGGGCGGTGTGGGGGATCTCTGGGCGGCGTGGGGGGGGTCTCTGGGCGGCGTCGGGGAATCTCTGTTCGGCGTGGGGAGGTCTCTGCGGCGTGGGGAGGTCTCTGCGGCGTCAGGGGTGTTCCTGACACAATGACAGCAGGAAGGTATCCTTCCACCACTGTATTCCTCCGCCGCTGTAAAAAAAAAAGTCCCTAGTCTCACTTTATGCCATTGCTGTATGAGAAATTTTCCCAGGCAGCAATTGCCATAAAGTGAGACCTTGTCCTAAGGTAACCTCTCAGTGATGCACTGTAGGAGCCATTGTCTCCTGTCAGTATGTCACTGAAGGTCTATAGAGCAGTGACATCACCCGATGTCACTGTTCTATAGGGGAGATCGTCGTGGGACACTCGATATTAATTGGACTACGGCGGATAGGTAGTATACGGTTTATTATTTTACGTTTTTTGCAGGCGCTGAAGTATGGTAAGTATGGTGAAATGAAGAATATTAAAATACTTTTTTCCTAATGTGTGCGTGTTTTTTTTAACCCTTTCTTACTATTGGATTAATAACGGATAGGCGTTTTATTGACGCCTCTCCGTTATTAACCCGGCTTAATGTCACCTTACAATAGCAAGGTGACATTAACCCTTCATTACCCCATATCCCACCGCTACACGGGAGTGGGAAGAGAGGGGCTAAGTGCCGGAATTGGCACATCTTACAGATGCGCCATTTCTGGGGCGGCTGCGGACTGGTATTTGTAGCCTGGGGGGGGGCAATATCCATGGCCCCTCTCTAGGCTATGAATATCAGCCTGCAGCTGTCTGCGTAGCCTTTCTGGCTATAAAATATAGGGGGACCCCACGCAATTTTTTTTTTTGGGGTCCCCCTATTTTAATAGCCAGTAAAGGCTATACAGACAGCTGCGGGCTGATATTCATAGCAGGCTACAGATATTGGCCCCCGGCCGTCGGCTTTCCCCCTCTGGCGCAGAAAATTGCACGGGCGCCCACGCGGTTTTTTTTGTTTTTTTTAAATTCAACCCTCACAAAGGCCTCTTTCACACTTGCGTCGGTACGAGTCCGTCGCTATGCGTCGGGCCGACGTACCGACGCACGTTGTGAAATTTGTGCCCGACGTGGGCAGCGGATGCAGTTTTTCAACACATCCACTGCCCATTCTGAAGTCTAGAAGGAGGGGGCGGAGTTTTGGCAGCGCATGCGCGGTAGAAAATGGCGGACGCGCTGGACAAAAAAAGGTCACTTGAACGTTTTTTCGTGCCGACGGTCCGCCAAAACACGACGGATCCGTTGCACGACGGACGCGACCACGCGACGTGTGGCCATCTGTCACGATCTGTCGCTAATACAAGTTTATGGGAAAAAAACGCATCCTGCGAGCACATTTGCAGAATCCGTTTTTTTCCGCCAGATCCGTTTTTCCCGCCGGATCCATTTTTTCCCGCCGGATCCGTTTTTTTCCCGCCGGATCCGTTTTTTCCCGCCAGATCCATTTTTTCCCGCCGGATCCGTTTTTTCCCTCCGGATCCGTTTTTTCCCTCCGGATCCGTTTTTTCCCGCCGGATCCGTTAATTCCCGCCGGATCCGTTTTTTTCCACAATTTCCTTTTTTTTCTGCCAGATCAGGTTTTTTTTCCATCGGATCATTTTTTTCCCGTTTGATCCGTTTTTTTCCACAATTTCCTTTTTTTTTCTGTCAGATCAGTTTTTTTTCCATCGGATCCTTTTTTTTCCCGCCTGATCTGTTTTTTCCCGCCAGATCCGTTTTTTTCCACAATTTCCTTTTTTCTCTGCCAGATCAGTTTTTTTTTTCCATCGGATCCTTTTTTTTCCCGCCTGATCTATCTTTTCCCGCCGGATCAGTTTTTTCCCGCCGGATCAGTTTTTTTTCCCACAATTTCCTTTTTTTTTCTGCCAGATCAGTTTTTTTTTTTCCATCGGATCCTTTTTTTTCCCGCCTGATCTGTTTTTTCCCGCCGGATCCGTTTTTTTCCACAATTTCCTTTTTTTTCTGCCAGATCAGTTTTTTTTTCCATCGGATCCTTTTTTTCCGCCTTATCCGTTTTTTTCCGCCTTATCCGTTTTTTTCCCACAAGTTCCTTTTTTTTCTGCCAGATCAGTTTTTTTTTCCATCGGATCCTTTTTTTCCGCCTTATCCGTTTTTTTCCGCCTTATCCGTTTTTTTCCCACAAGTTCCTTTTTTTTCTGCCAGATCAGTTTTTTCCGCCGGATCCGTTTTTTCACGCCAGATCCGGTTTTTTCCACAATTTCCTTTTTTTTCTGCCAGATCAGTTTTTTTTCCATCGGATCCTTTTTTTCCGCCTTATCCGTTTTTTTCCGCCTTATCCGTTTTTTTCCCACAAGTTCCTTTTTTTTCTGCCAGATCAGTTTTTTTTTTCCATCGGATCCTTTTTTTCCGCCTTATCCGTTTTTTTCCGCCTTATCCGTTTTTTTCCCACAAGTTCCTTTTTTTTCTGCCAGATTAGTTTTTTCCAACGGATCCGTTTTTTCACGCCAGATCCGGTTTTTTCCACAATTTACTTTTTTTTCTGCCAGATCAGTTTTTTTCCGCCGGATCCGTTATTTTCTCATTGAGTTGTATTAGCGCCGGATGGCCACACGTTTCATCCGTTTTTTGCAGGATCCGTCAAAACAGCTGTTTCCGCCGGACGGAAAACACATACAGAGGAACGGTTGAATCGCGATCTCACCTGCCGCTATTGCGGGCACATGTCAGTCATGTTTTTTTCTATTGACAGATTGGGCGATTCTGAACGCGGCGATACTAAATATGTGTAGGTTTGATTTTTTTATTGTTTTATTTTTGATGGGGCAAAAGGGGGGTGATTTAAACTTTAATTTTTTTTTTTTTTTCATATTTTTAAAAACTTTTTTTTTTACATTTGCCATGCATCAATAGCCTCCATGGGAAACTAGAAGCTGGCACAACTCGATCGGCTCAGCTACATAGCAGCGATCATCAGATTGCTGCTCCGTAGCTGAATTACAGGCTTGCTATGAGCGCCGACCACAGGGAGGCGCTCACAGCAGGCCGGCATCAGTAGCTATAGAGGTCTCAAGGACCTCTATGGTTACCATCCTGACGCATCGCCAACCCCTGATCATGTGACGGGGTGGACGATACGCCCATTTCTGGCCGCGCGGCTGGATGCGGTAGTTAAATGCCGCTGTCAGCATTTGACAGCGGCATTCAACAGGTTAATAGCGGCGGGTGAATTGCGATTTCACCTGCCGCTATTGCGCGCACATGTCAGCTGTACAAAACAGCCGACATGTCGTGACTTTGATGTGGGCTCAGCGCCGGAGCCCACATCAAAGGAGGAGACACGACATGCGCAGAACATGTTGCGTTTTTTACTGCGATGCGTTTTTCCCCCAGAAAAAAATGCAACATAGGCACAAAAATTGCGGAATGCATTATAAATGATGGGATGCATATGTATGCATTTTTAAATTGTTTTTATCACATTTTTATAGCGAACAAACGCAAAAAAATGCGAAAAATCCTGAACGTGTGCACACAGCCTCAATGTGTATCTCCCCCATCACCCTCCATATGTGTCTCACTCATCATACTTCACGTCTCTTTCTCTCCCATCAGTCACTCTTAGGCCGGGGACACACACAACGTATAAAAAAAGGTCCGTTTTTGATGGACGAGAATCGCACAAATGTTACCAAAACAGTGATCCGTGTGCAGTGCGAGGATGCGATTTTCTCACATCCAATGATCCGTTTGGCATCCGTGTGACATCCGTATGGCATCCGTATGGTGAGATTTTCTCACACACTTGCAAAATGAGCAAATAATGGCTGAGCCTTTCCTGTCACCTGCCCAATGCCTGAGAATTTCTCGCACGTCACACTGATGGTCCGTGTGCTGTGCGATTTTTTTTTTTTTCTCACCCCCATAGACTTTCATTGGCGATTCTCGTCCGAGATACGCTGAGAATTGCAGCATGCTGCGATTTCACTCGGATCCTGAATACGGCCGAGAGAATATCGGATGATGGGAGCTGCCCCATAGATTAACATTGGGACGAGTGCTATGCGATTTTTTTTATCGCATTGCACTCGTCCGTATTGCGGTCTAGTGTGACCCCGGCCTTAGCCATACAATGCATCTCTCCCCTCCCTCCATAATGCCTGGCTATTCACTGCAGAGCTGGAGCTCCCACACAGCTCCCAATGCTGCTCCATGCACACCACATGTCTTCACTCTTCTTGGGTCCAGATGCTGCTGAGCCCACTGTGTTCTGCTCCTCTGTAAACTAGCTGTGACTCTGATGCAGTAACTGCTGGTGATAGCAGGTCACAGGTCAGTCACACACAAAATGGTGCTGCCCTGTGATGTTGCTCTTCATTCTTACTGTTGGGGCAGTAACTGCTGACATCACCATTTCCCTCCCCTTTTGGGTGGTCTAATATCCCTGGGGCAGAGCTGCTAAATCTTACTATAGCTGCTTGAGGTCTAAAACGGGAAATGCTCCCCCTAGTGGTAAATATGTATATTTGTAGAAAAATATATAATATTTTTCATATAGAAATGTTTGCAAACAGTGCAAACATTGCATTAATACATTTTAATTACTATTTTAAGCTTAATTTCACTAAAAAACAAAATACGAGAAAACTGGTGGCACCTTCCCTTTAAGGAAGTGCAGGGACAGACTCAGGTTTGAGTTCAGGAGGTGACCATCCCTCATTCTCTATCGATAGGGCCTTCCTCTCCCCAATATCATACCGTTGATCATGGATCGCTGATGTTTTGGGGATATGTGAGCTACAAAGGCACAAGAAACTTGGTCAAAGTTGAAGGAAAGATGAATGCAGCATGTTATCAGCAAATACTGGAGGCAAATTTGCAATCATCAGCCCGAAAGCTGTGTATGGGAAGTACTTGGACGTTCCAACATGACAACGGCCCAAAATACAAGGCCAAGTCGACCTGTCATTGGCTACAGAAGAACAATGCTAGACAGCAAAGAAATTTACAGGAACTGGAGGCTTTTTGCCAAGAAGAGTGCGCAGCTTTACCTTCTGAGAAAATAAAGAACCTCATCCACAACTACCACAAAAGACTTCAAGCTGTCACTGATGTTAGAGGGGGCAATACACAATATTAAGAAATGGGATATGTGGACTTTTGATCAGGGTAATTTGGCTTTCTTCTAGCGACTCAACAAACAGCCCATTTTTCTTCAAGTGCCTCCTTATTGTGCATTATGAAACAGCCACACTGCTAGTTTTCAGAAAGTCCAGTATTTCAGCTGATGTTATTTGTGGGTTTTTCTTTGCATCCCAAACAATTTTCCTGCCATTTGTCACAGGTCACAGGTGAGGATGTAGCCATTCAAACCCATTTGTGTCAACTTCTGTGCATGTTACCGGGCCAAAATCACCAGGGTATGTAAACTTTTGATTAGGGTCATTTGGATGTTTAGGGTTGTCATTATGATTTAAAAAGAGAAAACACAGTAGTATGACAATAAATGGCTTCACCCAACCACTAACCAAGAGTGAAGAAAAAGTATTGGTGTTATAATTCATATTCTCTGAAAAAAGGCCAAGAAGCAAAAATTCTGCAGGGTTATGTAAACTTTTGAGCACACCTGTACCTCTGCACCGTGACATCACTGTGTATACTACACCAGCACTGTGAATATCACTGTGTATACGACCCCTGCAATGTGACATCACTATATATACTACCCCTGCATTGTGACATTATTGTGTATACTACCACTGCACTGTGATTATCACTGTGTATACTACTCCTGCATGGTCTCATCACTGTGTATACTACCCCCTCACTGTGACATTACTGTGTACACTACTGCTGTACTGTGACATCTCTGTATACTACTCCTGCACTGTGATATAATTGCATATACTACTCCTGTACTGTGACATCACTGTGTTTGCTACCTCTGTACTGTGACATCACTGTGTATGCTACCCCTGTACTGTGACATCAGATTGGGACCTGTAGAAGCACATACGTGCGAAACAGCTGTCGTCCTTTTATCTGCACGTTTTTCCTCGTCTGTAACAGCCTTATGTCCAAATAAAGGAAACTGATTTATGGGACCGGTGAGTGCACATATTTTTCTTTTTTACCTTGGACTGTGTATACTACCCCCTTACTGTGACATTACGGTGTACACTACTCCTGCACTGTGATATAATTCATAAGAGGGCGCCCTCTGCTAGTTGTCCTCATATGAACTCGAGCCTGGGAGCTTTCTAGGAAAGTTCCCACGATCTAGGGACAACCAGCAGAGGGCGCCTCACCGCAAATGCAGGTAAATATAGGTCATTGACCTACTATACCTTCATTCTCCGGGGTTTTGCAGCAAGGAGCAGCGCTGCATTAGCAGAACTCCTGGTTGCAAATTTTTTTAACCCCTTCAGATGGATTTACATCGTGGGACTTTACAGATCTTCGGAAGATATGTATATTGTTGGTTTATTATTTTGACTTTGTTACAGATCGAGGGTCTTCAGTGAATGGATTGAGCGTAGAATAAATTATTACAACAACCTTTGTGATTTTTTCATTAAAATAATTTTTAATAATGTGTGTGTGTTTTTTTTAACCCTTTACTAGTATTGGATTAATAATGGATAGGTGTCATAATTGACGCCTCTCCATTATTAATTTGGCTTAATGTCACCTTACAATAGCAAGGTGGCATTAACCCTTCATTACCCCATATCCCACCGCTACACGGGAATGGGAAGAGAGTGGCCAAGTGCCAGAATAGGCGCATCTTCCAGATGTGCCTTTTCTGGGGTGGCTGGGGGCAGGTGTTTTTAGCCAGGGGGGGCCAATAACTGTGGACCCTCTCCAGGCTATTAATATCTGCCCTCAGTCACTGGCTTTACTACTCTGGCGGAGAAAATTGCGCGGGAGACCACGCCAATTTTTTCCGCCATTTAACCCTTTAATTTACTAGCTAGAACGGCCAAATTTTGCATAGACACACTACTAACATTAGTAGTGTGGAATATGCAAAAAAAATGGGGATATGAGATGGTTTACTGTATGTAAACCATGTCTCATATCATGTCGGGTTTAGGAAGGAGATAGCAAAAGCCGGTAATTGAATTACCGGCTTTCTGCTATATCGCGCTGGATGAAATATTAATATATATATATATATATATATATATATATATATATATATATATATATATGTGTGTGTGTGTCTCACTGACATTATATATATATATATATATATATATATATATACGTATTCTATGTGTACACATTTATTATACCTATTCTACTGTAAGCTGTCAGTGTGATTTTACTGTACACCGCGCTGAATTGCCGGCTTTTCTCTCTAACAGAGCTGCGTATTTCTCGCAAGTCACACTGCTGGTCCGTGTGTAATCCGTATTTTTGGGGCTTCCATAGACTTTCATTGGCGTTTTATTTGCGCAATACGGTGACAAACGCAGCATGCTGCGATTTTCTACGGCCGTAGAAAGCCGTATAATACTGATCAGTAAAATACGGCAGATAGGAGCAGGGGCATAGCGAATAAATGGGACGTTTGTTTTGCGAGTTTTACGGACGTATTTTCTGTGCTCATACGTCCGTAAAACTCGCTAGTGTGACGCCGGCCTTACTGCAACCTCAATCAAAGCTTCTTTTCCTTTAGTAAGCTGTTGATAATCCAGCAATAAACGATGACTCGGGTCCATACAAACAGCTGCCAGAAGAATGTTATTTTCTAATAGCAGTGTCTCTCTCTGTTTCATTGAAGCAGCAATGCCATCTGTGATTAAACCTCCTCTTTGGGACAGGCAAAACAACAAGTTCTTCCACTCTTTATAAAAATGCCAGGAGTTAAATTCTCAGCTTTTAACTTTTTAATCACTGTAAATGGGTGATGAAGAAATTCCTTAATTCAGCCACCTGTGTCCATTGACCTTCATGTAGTGTTACCTGAGGGTTGGCCATAGCTACAAGGAAGGGTTTCAGCTCAAGCAATTGCTCAATTATTAAATAAGTGCTGCCCCACTGAGTGGCTTCAAGATGGAATCAATTTTAGGGATTCTGGCAGCAATAGCCAATTTCCTCCCTTTGCTAATCAGAGTTCCAGCATGTCCCTCTTGCAAACTATCTCTTATTGCCAGCTGCAGCTGTGCACAACACAGCACATGTGATGAATAGGAAAGAGGTGTGAAGCAGCTTCAACAGGATCATCTAATTGTAAAGAATCATTTTGCTGTTCTTCTGTAGTAATATGTTTGTTCCTCCATTATGCAAACAGGACTGTGGCCTTCCATCTCCAACATACTGAATGTGAAATGCTCTTCTAGCTGCTGTTCACCTTCATTATTCTCATT
This sequence comes from Ranitomeya imitator, assembly GCF_032444005.1. Taxonomy (NCBI): domain Eukaryota; kingdom Metazoa; phylum Chordata; class Amphibia; order Anura; family Dendrobatidae; genus Ranitomeya; species Ranitomeya imitator. The sequence continues at coordinate 339,284,648 of NC_091284.1, read as the reverse complement.
CATCAGTTTAATTGTACTTATGTTTGCAGCATTATCAGTTACACTAGCAAGAACCTGTTTTTTTTAGTTCATAATCTTGCAGAACTTTTTCCATTAAGGTGTGGAGAAACTGGCTGCTGTGAAGAGCTTTTTATCTTTTACTGCCAGTGTCTTAGTAACACTTTTTTTTGTTATCACAAATTCACATTGATAGCAAAACAGTTCACTCTGTGACGTGTGCAGGCATCCATTTTAAGAAATACAAAGCGTCTCTTGAGAGTCTTTTTAAGATCTTCCTTTTGGTTAAGGGATTCTTCAATCACTAATTTTCTAATACTTTCTCTTTCAAGAGAAACACTAAGTTTGTGGGCCATTTCTCCATTCAAGTTATGGGCAAACTGCCCGGTACATATTACCTGTGTCCTTGTTCCTCTGCCCCAGGAGGAAGCGGATGCGAAACGCGCGTCGGGGTTGTCAAGGGATAGCGTGCCACGAGGCAGAGGAACAAGGACACAGGTAATATGTACCGGGCAGTTTGCCCATAACTTGAATTGGTATCCTTTATGTTTTTGATTATTGACTCTCTGTGACAGACATGTTATGAGCGGGTTCTTGGCCTGGGATGTTTCTTTGATGATGGGAGACTTTTCTTGTCCGTGACCACGTGAATGGGACATAAGATAAGGACTAAGTGCAATATTTGGCGGCCTTGCATGTACTGTATGGTTGTGCAGGGGTGTGTTTGGCAAGTGAAGGCTCATTCGGGTCACATTATGGGTGGTTTATGTATAGCCACTGGGGATGGATATGATAGCAATTTTGCGACATCTCTGATATGACCTGTAAGGCTGTCTTGCTGTGACAACTTAGGGAAATAACTGCAGAGGATATCACAAGTAGGGTACTTTCAATTCGCTGTTCCCTCTTGACATTGTACTATATCTGGTTTTGAGGCACTGTTTTATACTTTTTGTACTGCTGTATGTTAATAAAGATTGTTGCTTTTAAATATCACACACTTCGTGACTGGGTTTAATTAAACATTTGTCAGTATGTGTATATATTGTAATTCTTGCAAGAAAAGGGAATCATGGACTTTATAATTTAGGATATAAATAAAAAAATCTTTGCATAAATCAATAGGACAAATGATAAGTATAAAGTTTGTAAAATATGCAAGTAGCTCAATGCTGAACTTTCAATGTCAGGCTTGTCTCAGGGTACAGCTCACTAAAGGCTTCACAGTCTTTGAAGAGGGGAGGTGGGAGGGAGCATGTTTGTGCTGAATCACATTACAGAACACACAAACACACAGATATATATGTTCTCATCGATCCTGTAACTGTATTTCCGAATTTGAGATGTTAGGAAACATTTTTTTCCCTTATATTCTATGTGTAGTGTATATAAGTCATCGGGGCAGCTAATTTCTCCAAACATGAGCCAAGAGGAAAAACAAACTAAAACATCAAGCATACAGAGACAACATATACTGGACTATTGATTTATGCACAGTTTATTGAAAGTTTAGATATGCTTTAGGAAGTACTTACCTTCTTTAATCCTGCTTTCCTGTTCACTCCAGAAGTTCTGAGATGAATGAAGGCTTTCCTTCCATGTGTGTGTTATTTTTTCCCCTTATCTGTAGAGGAGGAGCCTCACTACTTATCATGAACATTAACTGCAGCACAGATTCATCTCAGCTAAAAGTCTAGACCTTAGATCAAGAATAGGACAGACATTTATCGGACATTTCATAACTTTACCAAATTCTTCTGAAAAAAAATATTCCACACAAACTGAATTGAAGGAGTCGGAGTCGGTTCATTTTATACTGACAACAACTCCAACTCCACCAAAATGGGCTCAGATTCCGACTCCACGACTCCACAGCCCTGGTACTGTGACATCATTGTGTATACTACCCCTGCACTGTGACATCAATGTGTATACGTATATGTTTTGCCCACTGTAAAATTCTCACGTACACAGGGCTTAAACATGAACATGTACAGTAGAAGTAGGGTGAGCCCATGGAGTAAATTCCACCTGTGGACCCTAGTCACCCCAGTCCGACCGTGAGTGACACCAAGTTAAACAGCTTAATGCTAGCAGGAGGGTGTAGCCTGCTCAGGAGAATCTGACTTTTTTCTTTAGCTTGTAATTTTTTGTAGCTGCAGTGTACATTCATGGTTCCTGTGTTCCCCGATGAAGCGCAGAGAAATGCTAACTGCTTTAGATGGCTGACAGGTTTCTCCCATGTGTAGAAGAGGAGAAAAGACCTGTCAATCACCTGGAGTGGTACTGGCAAAAGCAAAGCAGCATTTTAAAGAAAAATATACCTGGCTGCAATCCTGCAGACAGGCTCCAATTCATGTTACCCAGGGTTTGGACAGCAGAAATCAGCTGACAGCTTCCCTTTAAATAAGGCGAGTTTTGCACCAAATCTTCTGGAGAAGATCTGTATGGAGGAGTGGGACAAAATCCCTGCTGCAGAGTGATCAAACTTCTGAGTTTCTGAGGAAGGTTCTTAATTACCTGTTGACATTGTAGGGAGCCAGGCATTCACTGATGGATGTGTGTGGCATTGAGTCATAGGATTTGAACCCCAGTCTCCCAGGGCTGTGCACTTAACCAATACACTATACCAGCCAAGAGAGATCACCTTGCCGTGGTTGATGAGCACACATGAATTGGCCAATTTATGCGCTAAGAATCTTCATTTTATCTATAACTGTAAGTTTTATGAAAAAAAAAATTTGAACATTTTTTTATGAAAAAATATTTTTGAGAAGTATAATTCGTATTGAATATTTGTCTGTTTTAAAATGGCCTAGATTCATGTACATGTGCTGCTGTGTTCTTCTTTATATGATGCAGCTTGCACGTGTTCACATTATGAGTGCTGGTTGTTTTTTCTCTCTCTCTCTCTATATATATATTTAAATAGCCGCATGGACTTGATAATGCAATATTAAATATAAATTGAGATGTTATAATAGAAGCTCTATAGTCACAGTAATTTATATAATATGAAAATTTCACCCCTTTTTTCTTGTTTGGTGCTGTGAACATCTGAATATTTAATATGAAGTTTTTTGTGTGTATCCTATAGATATGGTTGATTTTAAAGTGTATTTAATGTGGATTTTAATCATTCAGCTTTTTCATGTTGTTGAAATCCTTGGGGAAGGATCAATACCGCAAGGGGTTACTGTTGGCTATAGGGTTAACCGGGTTAAATCAAATCTATTGGAATTCTCTATACACACCTGTGACTCCCAGTAAGGCTAGGTTCACATTGCGTTAGTGCAGTCCGTTTAGCGCATACGCTAACGGACTGCGTTAACGCAATGTCCAAAAAGGGATCACGTTAGCCCAGATGCCCGATCTGCGCTAGCGAGAATGGACCCAAAAATGCTGCAGACAGCGTTCGAGGTCCGTCACAAAATAATGGAGCATCGCTAACGCATGCCAAAAATGGCATGCGTTAGGATGCGTTACATACATTGCGGTCAATGGGTGCGCTAACGGATCCGTTACATTGCGTTAGTGGCGCCATGTAACAGATTCCGTTAGCGGATACCCACTAACGCAATGTGAACCTAGCCTAACTCATATGGGCTTTTTTTTCCTTTTTCTTTTTTTTTTTTGCTTCCCTATACTACATACGCGGTCTTGATTCAGTATTCATTTGGACCTGGAGGAAGACACATGTGATGTCGAAACAGGTCGTCCATAAGGGATTGAATGTATGCAATATTGTTACTGAAGAAATCTGGAACTTTTTAATGGATAAATAAAAGGTATATTTTAGTCTACCATTGGACTGATCAATGGTGAATCAAAAAGTTTTTTCTTTACATGTGTGGATTTATCCCAATCCGTTTTCCGTGCGAGCTGTAACCACAGGTTGGATGTATTCCTGTTTCTTCAAAGCGGTGAGCTGGCTTTGCCATAAATATATATATTGGCCCGATACTAACGCATCGGGTATTCTAGAATATGTATAGTAGTATATGACACAGCCCACGTAGTATACAACACAGCCCATGCAGTATACAACACAGCCCACGTAGTATATTGCACAGCCCACGTAGTATATAGCAGAGAGACGCAGAATATAACACAGCCCACGCAGTATATAACACAGCCCAAGCAGTATATAACACAGCCCATGTAGCATATAACACAGGCCACGTAGTATATTACACAGCCCACGTAGAATATAGCAGAGAGACGCAGTATATAAAACAACCCACGCAGTATATAACACAGCCCACGCAGTATATAACACAGCCCATGCAGTACATAACACAGCCCACGTAGTATATAACACAGGCCAGGTAGTATATTGCCCAGCCACGTAGTATATTGCACTGCCCACGTAGTATATAGCAGAGAGACGCAGTATATAAAACAGCCCACGCAGTATATAACACAGCCCATGCAGTATATAACACAGCCCACGCAGTATATAACACAGCCCATGCAGTATATAACACAGCCCATGCAGTATATAACACAGCCCACGCAGTATATAACACAGCCCACACAGTATATAACACAGCCCATGCAATATATAATACAGGCCACGCAGTATATAACACAGGCCACGCAGTATATAACACAGCCCATGCAGTACATAACACAACCCACGTAGTATATAACACAGGCCACGTAGTATATAGTACAGGCCACGTAGTGTATAGCATCGCCCATGTAGTATATAACACATCCATGTAGTATATTGCACAGCCACGTAGTATATAGCAATGTGGCCACCATATGCCTAATTAAAAAAAAAAAAAAATTAAATAAAAAGTTATATACTCACCTTCCGGCGGCCTCCGGACCCAGCCCAGGCCTTTAGCGATGCTCGTCGCGACGCTCCGTTCCCAGTAATGCATTGCGGCAATAACACATGATGATGTAGTGGTCGCGAGACCGCTATGTCATCTCCAGTCATTGCCGCAATGGATTCTTGGGACCGGAGCGTTTGCGAGGAGCGGGAAAGGCGCCGGAAGGTGAGAATATAATGATTTTTAATTTTTTCTATTATTTTTAACATTAGATGTTTTTACTATTGATACTGCATAGGCAGCATCAATAGTAAAAAGTTGGTCACATCAGGGTGAATAGCAGCGTTAACGGTCTGCGTTATACTGTGGTGTAACTCAGTCCATGTAACGGACCCCGCTAAACCACTATGGGGGCACTGACTGGAGGGCAGTAGGGAGGGAGCATTGACTGGAGGGGAGTAGGGAAGAGGACTGTGCCCGTCGCTGATTGGGACAGACAAACCGTGACAGACAAACAGACGGAAGTACCCCTTAGGCGAATATATATATACTAGATGGCAGCCCGATTCTAAAGAATCGGGAGTCTAGAATCCATATATACTTTATTTATTCAAATGTAAGAATAATACAATTAATAAATAATAGTAAGAAAGAACAAAAAATGGCTGCACTCACCAGCTCTTGACAATACTTGTTAGCTCTGTGTCATTAGTATCCTTACTATTAGAGCTCATCTTGGCTAAGCTAAACAGCTTTAAGCGTGGTGGTGGCAAACAACAGGTTAATAGGAGGCAGTGTCAGGTAGTAGGAAAATAGCCAGTTAATAATAGGCAATAGTTCTTTGCAGGAATGCAGATATTAATAAATAGGCAGTTTATATTGCAGAGAAATTGCTGGGCAATAATGGACAATGTCCTTATGTGGCAAATAATAGAGCAATATACCCAATGTGGCAAAGAAGAGGTTAATAAACGGCAGTCTCTCAGTATAACAGTCAGTGAATAATAGGCAGTATATGGAGAAAACACCAAACAAAAGTTCAAAATTGGTGTGAAAATGTCACTGAACCACTTCACAACTAAATATATATAGTTTTGGTAAATGGTATTATCATTTTTTTGACGAAATTCGGCAGGAGCTTGAAGAGCAACGTCACTGGGCCCGCCTCCACGCAGTAGAAACTTGCTGTGAGGTAAAAATTCAAAAATCACACCAAAATGGCGGGCGGAGTGTGTCACAGTACGGCACGTTTCTGATTGGTCGCTCGCAGCAGGCGGCAACCAATCAGACACTGGACACTGTTGACGTCACTTATCTCCGGACATTAGCTCCGGACATTAGCTCCGGACAAAGCCACGGAAGTTGGCACAAATTGCAGGAAGTAGTATTCTAGGCAATTAAGCTCCGGACATTAGCTCCGGACATTAGCTCCGGACAAAGCCATGGAAGTTGGCACAAATTGCAGGAAGTAGTATTCTAGGCAATTATATATTAGATATATATATATATATATATACAGTGGGGCAAAAAAGTATTTAGTCAGTCAGCAATAGTGCAAGTTCCACCACTTAAAAAGATGAGAGGCGTCTGTAATTTACATCATAGGTAGACCTCAACTATGGGAGACAAACTGAGAAAAAAAAATCCAGAAAATCACATTGTCTGTTTTTTTAACATTTTATTTGCATATTATGGTGGAAAATAAGTATTTGGTCAGAAACAAAATTTCATCTCAATACTTTGTAATATATCCTTTGTTGGCAATGACAGAGGTCAAACGTTTTCTGTAAGTCTTCACAAGGTTGCCAAACACTGTTGTTGGTATGTTGGCCCATTCCTCCATGCAGATCTCCTCTAGAGCAGTGATGTTTTTGGCTTTTCGCTTGGCAACACGGACTTTCAACTCCCTCCAAAGGTTTTCTATAGGGTTGAGATCTGGAGACTGGCTAGGCCACTCCAGGACCTTGAAATGCTTCTTACGAAGCCACTCCTTCATTGCCCTGGTGGTGTGCTTTGGATCATTGTCATGTTGAAAGACCCAGCCACGTTTCATCTTCAATGCCCTTGCTGATGGAAGGAGGTTTGCACTCAAAATCTCACGATACATGGCCCCATTCATTCTTTCATGTACCCGGATCAGTCGTCCTGGCCCCTTTGCAGAGAAACAGCCCCAAAGCATGATGTTTCCACCACCATGCTTTACAGTAGGTATGGTGTTTGATGGATGCAACTCAGTATTCTTTTTCCTCCAAACACGACAAGTTGTGTTTCTACCAAACAGTTCCAGTTTGGTTTCATCAGACCATAGGACATTCTCCCAAAACTCCTCTGGATCATCCAAATGCTCTTTAGCAAACTTCAGACGGGCCCGGACATGTACTGGCTTAAGCAGTGGGACACGTCTGGCACTGCAGGATCTGGGTCCATGGTGGCGTAGTGTGTTACTTATGGTAGGCCTTGTTACATTGGTCCCAGCTCTCTGCAGTTCATTCACTAGGTCCCCCCGCGTGGTTCTGGGATTTTTGCTCACCGTTCTTGTGATCATTCTGACCCCACGGGGTGGGATTTTGCGTGGAGCCCCAGATCGAGGGAGATTATCAGTGGTCTTGTATGTCTTCCATTTTCTAATTATTCCTCCCACTGTTGATTTCTTCACTCCAAGCTGGTTGGCTATTGCAGATTCAGTCTTCCCAACCTGGTGCAGGGCTACAATTTTGTTTCTGGTGTCCTTTGACAGCTCTTTGGTCTTCACCATAGTGGAGTTTGGAGTCAGACTGTTTGAGGGTGTGCACAGGTGTCTTTTTATACTGATAACAAGTTTAAACAGGTGCCATTACTACAGGTAATGAGTGAAGGAAAGAGGAGACTCTTAAAGAAGAAGTTACAGGTCTGTGAGAGCCAGAAATCTTGATTGTTTGTTTCTGACCAAATACTTATTTTCCACCATAATATGCAAAAAAAATGATAAAAAAACAGACAATGTGATTTTCTGGATTTTTTTTTCTCAGTCTGTCTCCCATAGTTGAGGTCTACCTATGATGTAAATTACAGACGCCTCTCATCTTTTTAAGTGGTGGAACTTGCACTATTGCTGACTGACTAAATACTTTTTTGCCCCACTGTATATATATATATATATATATATATATATATATATACCGTATATACTCGAGTATAAGCCGAGATTTTCAGCCCAAATTTTTGGGCTGAAAGTGCCCCCCTCGGCTTATACTCGAGTCACGGTAGCGGTGGGGTCGGCGGGTGAGGGGGTGAGGGCGCTGAGGTATACTTACCTAGTCCCAGCGATCCTCGCGCTGTCCCTGCCGTCCCACGGGCTTCTGTGCTGCAGCTTCTTCCCCTCTTCAGCAGTCACGTGGGACCGCTCATTACAGAAATGAATAAGCGGCTCCACCTCCCATAGAGGCGGAGCCGCTTATTCATTTCTCTAATCAGCGGTGCCGGTGACCGCTGATAGAGAAAGAAGCTGCGGCACCGAAGACAGGAGGGGACAGCGCGAGGATCGCCAGGACTAGGTGAGTATAGCATATTCACCTGTCCTCGTTCCAGCCGCCGGGCGCCGATCCATCTTCCCGGCCGGCGCCTCCATCTTCCCGGCGTCTCTGCTCTCTGACTGTTCAGGCAGAGGGCGCGATGACGCATACAGTGTGCGCGGCGCCCTCTGCCTGATCAGTCAGAGCAGAGACGCCGGGAAGATGGAGGCGCCGGAACGAGACGCCGGGAGCTGCAATCAAGGGAGGTGAGTATGTGTTTTTTTTTCTTTATTGCGGCAGCGGCGGCACAAATTTATGTGGAACATCTATGGGGCACAGTGAACGGTGCAGAGCACCGTATATGGCACAGCTATGGGGCACAGTGAACGGTGCAGAGCACCGTATATGGCACAGCACAGCTATGGGGCACAGTGAACGGTGCAGAGCACCGTATATGGCACAGCACAGCTATGGGGCACAGTGAACGGTGCAGAGCACCGTATATGGCACAGCACAGCTATGGGGCACAGTGAACGGTGCAGAGCACCGTATATGGCACAGCACAGCTATGGGGCACAGTGAACGGTGCAGAGCACCGGATATGGCACAGCACAGCTATGGGGCACAGTGAACGGTGCAGAGCACCGTATATGGCACAGCACAGCTATGGGGCACAGTGAACGGTGCAGAGCACCGTATATGGCACAGCACAGCTATGTATGGGGCACAGTGAACGGTGCAGAGCACCGTATATGGCACAGCTATGGGGCACAGTGAACGGTGCAGAGCACCGTATATGGCACATCTATGGGGCACAATGAACGGTGCAGAGCACCGTATATGGCACAGCTAGGGGGCACAATGAACGGTGCAGAGCACCGTATATGGCACAGCTAGGGGGCACAGTGAACGGTGCAGAGCACTGTATATGGCACATCTATGGGGCACAATGAACGGTGCAGAGCACCGTATATGGCACAGCTAGGGGGCACAATGAACGGTGCAGAGCACTATATGGTTCACACCTATGGGGAAATATGAACGGTGCAGAGCACTATATGGCACAGCTATGGGGAAATAATGATCTATTTTTATTTTTGAAATTCACCGGTAAATGCTGCATTTCCACCCTAGGCTTATACTCGAGTCAATAAGTTTTCCCAGTTTTTTGTGGCAAAATTAGGGGGGTCGGCTTATACTCGGGTCGGCTTATACTCGAGTATATACGGTATATATATATATATATATATATATATATATATATATATATATATATACATACATATATATACATATATATATATATATACACACACACACATATATACATGCATGCACACACTGTGGAAGAATGGGCCAGAGTCACACCTGAGCAATGCATGCGACTAGTTTCTCCATACAAAAGGCGTCTTGCAACTGTCATCCCCAACAAAGGTTTTTGTATGAAGTAGTAAATACATTTCAGTAAGCGTGTTCAATACTTTTTCCCTTTAATTTCTCATTATTACACATAAGTTATAGACATCTATGGTTTGACTTACTTGAATATATTTACATAGAAAATTAGTGATGTGTTCAATACTTCTTTGAACACACTGTACATTAGAAACACAAAAATCTACAAATACTAGTGAAGTTAGTAAAAGAAAAATATATCACTAGCATCTTTTGCTGTGTTTGTCCCTAAAATTTAAAACAGCACAAGAAAAACCTTACTTTTTAATTGGCGGCTTTGTGTTCACTTCATCTTCTAGCCATTCTGCCATATCCCACATGTTGCCTTGCCCCCACTGCTCATCTATAGGAGTTGGACACTTTCTGAAGGAGTAGAAAGAAGAACCGAAAATTATAGTATCAAAATATTATAGAGAGACTCTTCACCATGGTCACTACAACAGTCACAATAGGCTGTTCTTCCTATTTCTGTAGATTGCTTGAAAGTTTTGCTGTGTAACTTAGGACAAGTTTCAGGTTATCTTTAGTAAGTGGGCTGGTTATGTCTAGATAAGGCAGAAACATTATACATAATGCACATAGGTAATGATGGGGTATGCATCTTCTGTTACTACCATGTCTCGTGGGCACGGGGTGTAAAATTCCCATTTCTCTATGAATTAACAATCATTCATATCAAGTGCATAGGGTACAGTGTTGCCCCTACGTTTGAGAAAAATGCAGAAAGCAAAAAAATTCTGCAGAACGACAGAAAGTCTTCAGAACTTCTTCAGAAAGAGCAGAGGGGGGAGGCTCCTGCTGCAGCCTCAATGTCAGGCACAGAATAGTGAGGAGGAAGAGAGACCTGGCTTATTTACATAAACAGATGCAGAAGATTTATTTCTATATTTCTCTGTGGTCATTGTAATATTAAACAAACACAAGAAAAGGATGAGATTTTATGAAGAAGTGCTGGAATAGTTTCGCCCATGTGTTTAGAAGCTGTATAAATCTAATTCATAAAAGTAAAATTAAATACATGAGATATTCCCTTTTAAAATTACCTGGACTGAGGAGAATCAGGTGGGGGATCAGAAACAAAGTTGGGGGTCCCTGGTCTTCGGGCCTTTAACGTGCTCTGGTATGGCAGTGGTCGCTCTCCACTAAGACGATCTTGCAACAATCCCTCTCTATTAAGGTTTACTTCTGAGTAGGGACAGCCAACAGCACTGAGACATAACACAGTACGAAGCAATATTAAAATATGGAAATGCATCCAGTACATTACGCTCAACCAATGCAAATGTGTACGTACGTGTAATGGGTGCCATATTTTGGTCCTCGTACATGTCCAATTCCTTTGCATCCAGCAATGGGACAACCTTGTCCAGGTACTAGGGATGTATCTGCAACTCCTGGAAGAAAGCGGCTCCCTTAGAATATACATAAAATACATTTATATTAAACTTCTAGAGTGCTTTACACATTAGAATAAAATTGTTCGAACCCGCTATTGTTGGTGGGAATAGCCGGTAGACTAATGTGTATGGGGGTCTCTTGGCGCTTTCCTGAAATTATATAAAGAAAGAGATGGGCATAAACACCTTCCTAACACTGGACGTACCAGGATTTACTCACCGAGACGTTCCTTCAAATGGACGTACCAAGTGATTGAGCAGACATAGAAGCTGTGCCTGGTATGATCATAGCAGAAGCTCAGCTTATCGGACAGGTGGGTTCCTGCAGCAACAGTCAGGGTCGCTGCCAGTACTGTTGTGAGTTCTGTTTTTGGGCTCCCTCTGGTGGTTACTGATGGTACTGGGTGACTTGTGTTCTCTGCGGTCTCTGGTGTCCACCTGTTCCATCAGGTTATGGGAGTTTCCTATTTAACCTGGCTTTTTTGTCATTTCCTCGCCGGCTATCAATGTAATCAGCGTGTCTTTTTACCTCTGCTCCCTGCGTCTGTTATCTTCAGGACAAGCTAAGTTTTGTTTTTCCTGTTCCACGTTTTGCTTAATTTTTGTCTTAGTCCAGCTTGCAGAGATGTGATTCCTTGCTGCTGGTTGCTCTAGTGGGCTGAAATTACTCCTCATGTTCCATGAGTTGGCACATGAGTACAAGTAATTTCAGGATGGTTTTTTGAAGGGTTTTTCGCTGACCGCGCAGTTCACTTTCGTATCCTCTGCTATCTAGCTTTAGCGGGCCTCATTTTTGCTGATTCTATTTCTCATAACTACGTATGTGCTTTCCTCTCATTTCACCGTTATTACATGTGGGGGGCTGCTATTTCTGTGGGGTGTTTCTCTGGAGGCAAGTGAGGTCTGTGTTTCTTCTTATAGGGGAAGTTAATCCTTCGGCTGGCGCGAGACGTCTAGGAATCATCGTAGGCACGTTCCCCGGCTACTGCTAGTTGTGTTTTTAGGTTCAGGATCGCGGTCAGCTCAGGTTCCATCACCCTGGAGCTTGTTTGGTTTTTGTGCTTGTCCTTTTGTGATCCCCTGCCATTGGGATCATGACAGTATAGCCGGCCAAAAAAAAAAATTGGTCATCGTTTTGGCTGAAGTAGGAGGAAAAGTAGTCTGAGGAAGTTTTTTTTTTTTTTTTTTTCTCCTCCTCAGTGTTTGCTGCCTAGCCTTAATTGCAGCTTGACTGCTTCTTTCCTCCTCTTAATCCTTGAATGGCTCTGACCTCAACTGTTTATCATGGACGTCCAGAGTTTGGCTTCCAGCCTGAATAATCTTGCTGCTAAGGTTCAAAATATACAAGATTTTGTTGTACATACGCCTATGTCTGAACCTAGAATTCCTGTCCCAGAGTTTTTTTCTGGAGATAGATCTAGTTTTCTGAATTTTAGGAACAATTGCAAGTTGTTTCTTTCCTTGAAATCTCGCTCCTCTGGAGACCCTGCTCAGCAGGTCAAGATTGTTATATCTTTCCTGCGGGGTGACCCTCAGAATTGGGCATTTGCATTGGCACCAGGGGATCCTGCGTTGCTCAATGTGGATGCGTTTTTTCTGGCATTGGGTTTGCTCTATGAGGAACCTAACCTAGAGATTCAGGCTGAAAAAGCTTTATTGGCTCTCTCTCAGGGGCAAGATGAAGCAGAAATATATTGTCAGAAATTTCGGAAGTGGTCGGTGCTTACTCAGTGGAATGAGTGCGCTCTGGCTGCAAAATTCAGAGATGGCCTTTCTGAGGCCATTAAAGATGTTATGGTGGGGTTCCCGGCGCCTACAGGTCTGAATGAGTCCATGACTATGGCTATTCAGATTGATCGGCGTTTACGGGAGCGCAAACCTGTGCACCATTTGGCGGTGTCTTCTGAACAGGCACCTGAGATAATGCAATGTGATAGAATTCAGTCCAGAAGTGAACGGCAAAATTATAGGCGGAAAAATGGATTGTGTTTTTATTGTGGTGATTCAGCTCATGTTATATCAGCATGCTCTAAACGCACAAAAAAAGGTTGAGAAGTCTGTTGCCATTGGTACTTTACAGTCTAAGTTCATTCTGTCTGTGACGCTGATTTGTTCATTATCATCCATTTCCGTCGATGCCTATGTGGATTCAGGCGCTGCCCTGAGTCTTATGGATTGGTCATTTGCCAATCGCTGTGGGTTTAGTCTGGAGCCTCTGGAAGTTCCTATTCCTTTGAAAGGAATTGACTCTACACCTTTGGCTATGAATAAACCTCAGTACTGGACACAAGTGACCATGCGTATGACTCCCGTTCATCAGGAGGTGATTCGCTTCCTGGTACTGTATAATTTACATGATGTCTTAGTGCTTGGTCTGCCATGGTTACAAACTCATAACCCAGTCCTGGACTGGAAAACAATGTCTGTGTTAAGCTGGGGATGTCAGGGGGTTCATGATGATGCATCTCCGATTTCTATCGCTTCATCTACTCCTTCTGAGGTTCCGGTATTTTTGTCTGATTATCGGGAGGTTTTTGAGGAGCCTAAGCTCAGTTCGCTTCCTCCTCACAGGGATTGCGATTGTGCTATAGATTTGATTCCCGGCAGTAAATTCCCTAAAGGTCGTTTGTTCAATCTGTCAGTGCCAGAGCATACTGCTATGCGGAATTATGTTAAGGAGTCCTTGGAAAAGGGACATATCCGTCCATCTTCGTCCCCTTTGGGAGCAGGTTTTTTTTTTGTGGCCAAAAAAGATGGTTCCTTGAGGCCTTGCATAGATTATCGTATTTTGAATAAGATTACAGTCAAATATCAGTATCCTTTGCCATTGTTGACTGATTTGTTCGCTCGCATTAAGGGGGCTAAATGGTTCACTAAGATTGATCTTCGTGGTGCGTATAATCTTGTGCGGATAAGGCAGGGTGATGAGTGGAAAACCGCATTTAATACGCCTGAGGGCCATTTCGAGTATTTGGTGATGCCTTTTGGACTTTCTAATGCTCTTTCTGTCTTCCAGTCTTTTATGCACGATATTTTCCGTGAATACCTGGATAAATTTATTATCGTGTATTTGGATGATGTTTTGGTTTTTTCTGATGACTGGGAGTCTCATGTTCAGCAGGTCAGGAAGGTGTTTCAGGTCCTGCGGGCCAATTCTTTGTTTGTAAAGGGTTCTAAATGTCTCTTTGGAGTCCAGAAGATTTATTTTTTGGGGTATATTTTTTCCCCTTCTACTATTGAGATGGATCCCGTTAAGGTTCAGGTTATTTGTGACTGGACGCAGCCTACATGTCTTAAGAGTCTACAGAAGTTCTTGGGCTTTGCTAATTTTTATCGTCGCTTCATAACTAATTTTTCTAGTGTTGTTAAGCCTTTGACGGATTTGACTAAAAAGGGTGCTGATGTTACTGATTGGTCTCCGGCGGCTGTGGAGGCCTTTCAGGAACTTAAGCGCCGGTTTTCTTCTGCTCCTGTGTTGTGTCAGCCAGATACGTCGCTTCCTTTTCAGGTTGAGGTCGATGCTTCCGAGATTGGAGCGGGGGCGGTTTTGTCACAGAGAAGCTCCGATGGCTCAGTGATGAAGCCATGTGCGTTCTTTTCTAGAAAATTTTCGCCCGCTGAACGGAATTATGATGTTGGTAATCGGGAGCTTTTGGCCATGAAGTGGGCATTTGAGGAGTGGCGTCATTGGCTTGAGGGTGCTAGACATCGTGTGGTGGTCTTGACTGATCACAAAAATCTGATGTACCTTGAGTCTGCCAAGCGTCTGAATCCTAGACAGGCTCGTTGGTCACTGTTTTTCTCCCGTTTCAATTTTGTGGTTTCATACCTGCCAGGTTCAAAGAATGTGAAGGCGGATGCTCTTTCTAGGAGTTTTGTGCCTGACTCCCCTGGAAATTCTGAGCCCACTGGTATCCTTAGGGATGGGGTGATTTTGTCGGCTGTCTCCCCAGACTTGCGACGTGCTTTGCAGGAGTTTCAGGCGGATAAACCTGATCGTTGTCCGCCGGAAAGACTGTTTGTTCTGGATAATTGGACCAGTAGATTCATCTCCGAGGTCCATTCATCTGTGTTGGCAGGTCATCCTGGAATATTTGGTACTAGAGACTTGGTGGCCAGGTCTTTTTGGTGGCCTTCCTTGTCGAGGGATGTGCGTTCTTTCGTGCAGTCTTGTGGAGTTTGCGCTCGGGCTAAGCCTTGCTGTTCTCGGGCCAGTGGATTGTTGTTACCTTTGCCTATCCCGAAGAGGCCTTGGACGCACATTTCCATGGACTTTATTTCGGATCTCCCTGTCTCTCAAAAAATGTCCGTCATATGGGTTGTGTGTGACCGCTTTTCTAAGATGGTTCATCTGGTACCCTTGCCTAAGTTACCTTCCTCCTCTGAGTTGGTCCCTCTGTTTTTTCAAAACGTGGTCCGTCTGCATGGCATTCCGGAGAACATCGTTTCTGACAGGGGATCCCAGTTTGTGTCTAGATTTTGGCGGACGTTCTGTGCTAAGATGGGCATTGATTTGTCCTTTTCGTCTGCATTCCATCCTCAGACGAATGGCCAGACGGAACGAACTAATCAGACTTTAGAAACTTATTTAAGGTGTTTTGTTTCTGCTGATCAAGATGACTGGGTTTCCTTTTTGCCGCTTGCCGAGTTTGCCCTTAATAATCGGGCTAGTTCTGCTACCTTGGTGTCTCCTTTCTTTTGTAATTCGGGGTTTCATCCTCGTTTTTCCTCTGCTCAGGTGGAGCCTTCTGATTGTCCTGGAGTGGACATGGTGGTGGATAGGTTGCATCGGATTTGGAGTCATGTGGTGGACAATTTGAAGTTGTCCCAGGAGAGGGCTCAGCAGTTTGCTAATCGCCGTCGCCGCGTGGGTCCTCGACTTCTTGTTGGGGACTTGGTGTGGTTGTCTTCTCGTTTTGTTCCTATGAAGGTCTCTTCTCCTAAGTTCAAGCCTCGGTTCATCGGTCCCTATAGGATCTTGGAAATTCTTAACCCTGTGTCGTTTCGTTTGGATCTCCCGGCATCGTTTGCTATTCATAATGTGTTCCATCGGTCGTTGTTGCGGAAGTATGAGGTACCTGTCGTTTCTTCGCTTGAGCCTCCTGCTCCGCTGCTGGTGGAGGGAGAATTGGAGTATGTTGTGGAGAAGATCTTGGATTCTCGTGTTTCCAGACGGAAACTCCAGTATTTGGTCAAGTAGAAGGGTTATGGTCAGGAGGATAATTCTTGGGTGATTGCCTCTGATGTTCATGCTGCCGATTTGGTCCGTGCTTTTCATAGGGCTCATCCTGGTCGCCCTGGTGGTTCTCGTGAGGGTTCGGTGACCCCTCCTCAAGGGGGGGGGTACTGTTGTGAGTTCTGTTTTTGGGCTCCCTCTGGTGGTTACTGATGGTACTGGGTGACTTGTGTTCTGTGCGGTCTCTGGTGTCCACCTGTTCCATCAGGTTATGGGAGTTTCCTATTTAACCTGGCTTTTTTGTCATTTCCTCGCCGGCTATCAATGTAATCAGCATGTCTTTTTACCTCTGCTCCCTGCGTCTGTTATCTTCAGGACAAGCTAAGTTTTGTTTTTCCTGTTCCACGTTTTGCTTAATTTTTGTCTTAGTCCAGCTTGCAGAGATGTGATTCCTTGCTGCTGGTTGCTCTAGTGGGCTGAAATTACTCCTCATGTTCCATGAGTTGGCACATGAGTACAAGTAATTTCAGGATGGTTTTTTGAAGGGTTTTTCGCTGACCGCGCAGTTCACTTTTGTATCCTCTGCTATCTAGCTTTAGCGGGCCTCATTTTTGCTGATTCTATTTCTCATAACTACGTATGTGCTTTCCTCTCACTTCACCGTTATTACATGTGGGGGGCTGCTATTTCTGTGGGGTGTTTCTCTGGAGGCAAGTGAGGTCTGTGTTTCTTCTTATAGGGGAAGTTAATCCTTCGGCTGGCGCGAGACGTCTAGGAATCATCGTAGGCACGTTCCCCGGCTACTGCTGGTTGTGTGTTTAGGTTCAGGATCGCGGTCAGCTCAGGTTCCATCACCCTGGAGCTTGTTTTGTTTTTGTGCTTGTCCTTTTGTGATCCCCTGCCATTGGGATCATGACACAGTACGGTCCCTGGCTGATTAGCCCTCTAAGTTCCACAGTCAATAGTGAATGTCACGATTAGAAGGCTGTGAAAGTGAAGGAGCACCCCTTTCACCCTGTCCGCCCCCCAATACGCAATTGCATAGTGTTAATTGTTGTCATGGCAACCCGGGAACAAAGACTGACCTCCGGGTCTGCTAGTTCTGGAATAGCCTGTTAGGTCAGGTTATAATTGGGGTCTAATATGCCTCCTGAATCCATGGTCTGGAAACTCTGCACAGCTCACTCTCATTTAGAACCGGTGATCAATCCTCAAAAGTGGGTGGACTAAGTCACAAAACTTGTCAAACTCCAAGCTCTGATTAGACAGGAATGGGTTGTCAGTCAGGATTTGGCCCAGAAGCTGATATATGCCAGGGCGAATTGCAGGAGTCTTGAGAAATATGGGACAACACTGAGTCTTTACATAAATTTGTTGTATTTGTCAATAAAAGTTTAACAATTTATGAAATGCTGCGGCGAGAGCTGAAATCCTTTTCCCAGCTACAATCCGAGTTTGGTTCGGGGGGATATCAATATGCACAGGTGAGACGTGCGTTTATGCCCAGAACAGGGGAGACTGTTTTAAAATTTAAGGCGATTTAGTGTTGGAGTATGTGTGTGGAGAGGGGGCAATGAGAGGGGTTATTTCCACCATGTACAGAGACCTACTACATACTCATTTACTGGGCTTCCCGATTGGCGCTAGAACTAAATGGGAAAGAGAATTGGGCCATTTAGAGGATGAAACATGGATGTCTGTTTTAGAATGGATACCAAATCTGTCACTGAATGAACCGTACAGATGTCTCAGCTTCATATCCTACACAGTGTATAGATCTCCAGATGTCTTGTATAAGGCCGGATTGCGGTCTGACTCGGAGTGCCCTAGGTGCAGGAATGACAATGCTGGACTGCTTCACATGCTCTGGACGTGTCTGAGGTTGGCTGCTTTCTGGTTGGTGATTATCAGCCAAATAGAGGGGGCTTATAGATGCGTGGTCCCAAGGGAACCAGTGGTGTGTTTGTTGGGATATGTAGAGGAGATAAGAGTAGATAATTTGAAGATACAGTTATATGAAAAAGTTTGGGCACCCCTATTAATCTTAAGCTTAATGTTTTATAAAAAATTGTTTTTTTTTTTTGCAACAGCTATTTCAGTTTCATATATCTAATAACTGTTGGACACAGTAATGTTTCTGCCTTGAAATGATGTTTATTGTACTAACAGAAAATGTGCCATCTGCATTCAAACAAAATTTGACAGGTGCATAAGTATGGGCACCCCACCAGAAAAGTGACATTAATATTTAGTAGATCCTCCTTTTGCAAAAATAACAGCCTCTAGTCGCTTCCTGTAGCTTTTAATAAGTTCCTGGAACCTGCATGAAGGTATTTTTGACCATTCCTCTTTACAAAACAATTCCAGTTCAGTTCAGTTTGATGGTCGCCGAGCATGGACAGCCCTCTTCAAATGATCCCACAGATGTTCAATGATATTCAGGTCTGGGGACTGGGATGGCCATTCCAGAACAGTGTAATTGTTCCTCTGCATGAATGCCTGAGTAGATTTGGAGCGGTGTTTTGGATCATTGTCTTGCTGAAAGATCCATCCCCTGCGTAACTTCAACTTTGTCACTGATTCATGAACATTATTGTCAAGAATCTGCTGATACTGAGAGGAATCCATGCGTCCCTCAACTTTAACAAGATTCCTGGTGCCGGCATTGGCTACACAGCCCCAAAGCATGATGGAACCTCCACCAAATTTTACTGTGGGTAGCAAGTGTTTTTCTTGGAATGCTGTGTTTTTGGCCGCCATGCATAACGCCTTTTTGTATGACCAACAACTCAATCTTGGTTTCATCAGTCCACAGGACCTTCTTCCAAAAAGAAATTGGCTTCTCCAAATGTGCTTTTGCATACCTCAGCCGACTCTGTTTGTTGCGTGCTTGCACAAACGGCTTCTTTCGCATCACTCTCCCATACAGCTTCTCCTTGTGCAAAGTGCGTTGTATAGTTGACCGATGCACAGTGACACCATCTGCAGCAAGTTGATGCTGCAGCTCTCTGGAGGTGGTCTGAGGATCTCACCATTCTTATTCTCTGCCTTTCTGATGTTTTTCTTGGCCTGCCACTTCTGGCCTTAACAAGAACTGTACCTGTGTTCTTCCATTTCCTTACTATGTTCCTCACAGTGGAAATTGACAGGTTAAATCTCTGAGACAGCTTTTTGTATCCTCCCCCTGAACAACTATGTTGAATAATCTTTGTTTTCAGATCATTAGACAGGTGTTTTGAGGAGCCCATGACGCCACTCTTCAGAGGAGATTTAAACAGGAGAACAACTTGCAAGTGGCCACTTTAAGTAGCTTTTCTCATGATTGCATACACCTGGCTATGAAGTTCAAAGCTCAATGAGGTTAGAAAACCAAAAAAAGTGCTTGAGTAAATCAGCAAAAAGTAGGTAGGAATATTTAAAACAAGAAAATGATAAGGGTGCCCATACTTATGCACCTGTCAAATTTTGTTTGAATGAAGATTGCACATTTTCTGTTAGTACAATAAACATCATTTCAAGGCAGAAACATTATTGTGTCCAACAGTTAATAGATATATGAAACTGAAATACATAGCTGTTGCAAAAAAAAACCCAATTTTTATAAAACATTAAGCTTAAGATTAATAGGGGTGCCCAAACTTTTCATATAACTGTAGCAATTGCTAGACTATTGTACATGGCTCGGAAGGTCATAGCAAGAAACTGGATAAAAGAGGATCCGCTTTCGAGAGGAGAATACCTTCAATACGTGAAACATGTTATTACCCTAGAAAAGGGAGTATACCAGAAAAGAGGGAAAGTGGAGTTTTATGATAAACTGTGGACGCCTTGGCTGGAATTGGGGTAGGGGAGGAATGAGGGGAGAAAGTTCTGGGAAGATTTTTCCTGTTGGGATGTTTGTTTATAAGGGGACTGTAGGAGTCATCACATAACACTAAAGTATATGCCGGTATAAGATATGCTAAGGGAAGAGCGTGAGCTGTCTAAATGGGGAGAAAGGATGAGAGGGTGATAATGTTGGGACATATTGCGAGGGGGGGGGGGGAAATCTTTTCAAAATCCCTGTATTGTTGTAAAATGTTTATTGTGATTTTATACTTAATAAAAATCTATTTGAGTTGATAGTTGTACTTTGGTAACCATAGACACATCTGACTAAAAGATCTAACTACGTGGTAGTTCACATGAGCGTTTTTACACACGGACCGATAGTCTGCGCATGTAAAAAATCACAGCATACACTACTTTGATCTGCATTTTTGATCAGACTCGTCCAGTATATGTCAACGGGTATGTAAAAAAGACAAATCACATATTGGTTTCATTTCTACGTCAGAAGTTTCGATGAATCGCTAATTATAATATTTTTTTTGTACAAAGTTCACACATTTTAGGCTGCTGAGCTTTTAGGCATGTTATCAGCAATGCCATTCTGTACTTTTCTTCAGAGACTCAATTTTCTTGTGCTAGACAGGACTGAACTTTGGGATACAAACTCTGGGATACGCTGCCTACAGATACAGAAACAAGCAAGAATCTGCAGGGTAGAGATATGCAAGATGTTCATCCCTCAGTATGAGAATGACTCACCTTGTGAAATAGTGATCTGTATCAACAATCAGCCCGGTGATACTGTAAAGTATGTGTCTCACCATTTACACAGTTTAATGGCACCTTATGTCCCCGAATGTTTCCCCTGCTGTCAAGATAATGTGAATATGCCATGTTTGAGAATCTACCTAAAAGTACATTGGCTTTTCAGACACATATATATTTCCCATAAGGGATGGGGGCAGTGTTCTGGATCACTGCGTTAAGAAACACGTGATGGTGTCTCCGCGGTGTTGGATGTTTTGATCTCCCCGAGGTCATTCATCCTTATGTTTATAGACCTTTTACTAGGCACTGCTCCTTATAGCCAGTTTCCTACTCCACACTGATGAGGGGCAAATACCCCGAAACAGCTGTCTGTGGATGGATACCATGTTTTGGCATAGGTGGTTTTCCTTTTTTGATGCTGCCCTTCCCGTGGTTGTTTCTTCCCGGTGAAAGACCTGGCTATTTATTGCTTGCGTTGAGAAACACGTGATGGTGTCTCCGCGGCTTTTCTACATGCATTTGCATATTTCCTATAAGGGATGGGAGCAGTGTACTGGATCACTGCGTTAAGAAACACGTGATGGTGTCTCCGCGGTGTTGGATGTTTTGATCTCCCCGAGGTCATTCATCCTTATGTTTATATGACTGAGGTAATAGTGACCAGGTGCAATGGATCTCACAGGGGAAAGAGGAATGTCTACTTCGCTCACCTCGGGGGAGGGGAGAGAAGGACCTAGAAGGAATCGACTCTCTGGCGCCACCACTTGACTCTGGTCAGGGAGGGAACTGCACCGAGGGCAAACAGTCGCCGGAAAGACTTCTCTTATAGGTACGAGTTAGTGAGGCGCTCCCAGTGAGGGGGGATATATATCACCAGTCCAGCCTGGGGATATATAACTAAAGCTCCCCGCCGTCACTGCCAGAGTTCCTCACTAAAACAGTACGGTATTCTGCCACCAGTTCCTCATTTAAAATAAGCCCCATCCGACAGCAGGCCAGGAGCCAACCCTGGGGTAGCATATAATAACCAATGGAGCGTGCAGACGTGGGGATTCGTGGATCGAGATAAAAGAGCAGCCCAAGATTAATTTTATATTTAATTGCTGAGGAGGTGCACTAGAAAATACAGATATACATACAAGAGCAAATATATACAGTCAGGAGTGTAGTACAAGGATAGAGTATAGATAGGTTGCAATTACCGTGTAATGTAGCATGTGACCACAGGGAGGCGCTGATGGATCACAGGTCCAAATCTTATTTACAGGCTTTCAAGGCTGTGTCAGCAAACGTAACCTCCGGTCATCAGAAAACCCAGTCCAAAATGAGGGGCTGCCTTATATCTCCTAAGCTACCTCACATATCTGCCCCCACCCCTGGGTGGTGCAGCCTCTCTCTTCTCATGTCTGAGAATATGATTTTCTGCCTAGGACTGTGGCTGGCCCATAACTTTGCGCCCAAAGCTCTGAATGGGTTGGTTGTACCGCCACTGGATTCCGCTGGATTTTATATGCGCATATAGACTAAATATGACTACCGTATGAAATTCCTGTTAGCTATGCTTTATAACTCCACAATCTAAAGTGCTACAGGTGGCTAAATAATATGGGCGCGTGGGGAAAGGAACGCCGATTTGGAATATGTGCTCTGCTTATCTTAGAGTTATTGCATTCTGTTATTATAAGTCATTTTCCAGATTCCATACCTCAGTCTGCTGTGACTTGTACTGGAGCGCCCCCAGACGCAGGACTGCGGGGTACTCGGTATCGGTCCTCTCTGTCTCGGTCCTGGGGTTGTCACGGTGGCTGGACCCGGTCCGTGACCCTGCTAAGGGGCGTCCAATGAAAGGTGATGAAAGGTTGTCAAGGGTTCGTGACACCACCTGTGGTATTCGGTCAGGGTGACCGACGCTGCTTGGGGGTTCACTAGGGTGATGTTATGGCAGCTAGATGGTATACCTTCCCACAGGTGAAGTATATTCCCAGGGCTTCTCAGTAGTGTAGGTGGTGATGATGCAAGGTGCAGTCAATAACGAGGACACAAAGGGTTGCAGTCTCTTTACCTCTTTACTGAAGACTTCGGAATCCGCAATCCAGAGCACTGCTAACAGGGCTGGCTGAGACCAGCCGATCCGAAGGCACATCCAGAGTTCCCTTTGCAGGTGGAAACCAGTGCCTACCAACTAGCGCCTGTGTGTTGTAGTCCTTCCCTGCTGAGCACCACGGGATAGTCCTCACAACTTTCGTATCTGTTCTTTCTCTTCTCCGTCCCCCAGTTTATTTGGCTAGGACGCACCCGTATGACAGGAAGGCCTGGAGTTATTCTGGGACCCTAGAGACGCCCCTCTCCCACAATTGCCCCCTATGTCTGCTTAGGTGATTTAAGGTAGACAGCCAACCTATAATCAACTGTCCTGCCGCTGTTTGAAGTAATGCTTGAAGTCTGTTACTTCCTCGGCGTTCCGGCCACCGGCTACGCGCCTCAGTAGGATGTTGCCGATCTCGGGGCACGACTCCTACTGGTTCTATCTCCTTTGTGCTGTGATCTTGTTTCTCACTCCTCCACAATATACTTCGCTTCGTATCCTTCCTTACGATGCCGCCGCAAGGTAGTGCAGGCGCGGCTCCGTAACAATCTGTCCTTTCTGCTAGGTACCTGTCAGGAACCCACCCCTGACAGGTCCTCCTTGGAGCTCTCTCAGGTTTCTTTCTCTGTAACTTCCTGTCCGACCCCCAGTTTTACCAGAGTGTGAGGAGTGGCCTAATACATAGTGCCTTTTGCTCCCCCTGATGGCCGGAGTGTGAAGTGTAATGTGTGACTGTGATACCTGGTCAGGTGAACGCTTTTAGTGCAATCAGACATAACATCACTCTCCTTAGTGGCAGAGCGACATTACTGCAACGACCAGGACTCTGGGGCGCTGCAGTACCATGTGCTTAGTCACACAAAGAGGTTCAGGTTGCTATAGCTGCAGAAGAGTTCACATGCACCCTTTTGTTAAAAGCTTCAGAAAGCTTGAGTTAATTAAAGGTAAACACTGCATGGCATTTGATGCCCTTGGGGATGCCAAGGGAGGGGGCACATTTCACGAGTGGAGAGATATTTACTTTGTCCCTCACACTAGGAAAGCGACCTTCCAGGAAAGTAATGTGAAAGAGATTTCAAGCAGTGGTTCAAACGGATATTCCTGCAGGACATCGAGTACTAAATTAAGATCCCAGGGATCCACTGGTGCCGGTCAGGAGGAACAGAGGGAGAAATCCCTTGAATGAAGGTCTTGAGCTGTCGGCGAACAGCCAGATTCCTTTAAAAAAGAATACAAAGGGCAGAAACTTGTCCCTTAAAGAACTAAGAGACAGTCCAGACTCCAGAGCCGATGGATGGATTGGAAGTGAAAAAAAACATTGAAGCGACCTGATGAGTCTCACATCAGCAAAGAAACGCCTTCCACGTACGATGGTAGATCCGAGAGGATGAAGGCTTCTTTGCTTTAATCATGGTCTGTACGACCTGATCGAAGAACCCAGCCAACCTCAAGACGGCTGCTTCAGAAGCCATGCCGTTAAGTTGAGCGACTGAGAAATCTGGTGGAAGAGGGGCCCCTGCGACAAAAGGTCCGGAAAATCCAGAAGTCTCCACATTGTATCCACTCCAACTTTGCGTACCAGGGTCTTCATGGTCAACCCGGAGCGATGAGTACGACTTTCAACTTTCCTCTTTTTTGATTACCTTGGTAATCAGCGGAAGGGGTGGAAACATGTATGGAAAAGAACTGTGTTGAGGGTATTGCTAGTGCATCGGATCCGATCGCTAGCGGGTCGCGAGATCTGGACACAAACTGAGGAACCTTGTGGTTCAGACTGGACGCCATGAGGTTGACGACCGGAATCCCCCATATGAGGCAGCTCTTGAAAAAAACTGACGGATTCAGCAACCATTTGCCTGCTTTGAGACCCTCTCAGCTGAGAAAGTCTGCTGCCCAATTTTCAACTCCTGGTATGTGCACTGCGGAAATTGCTGTGACATTGTTCTTGGCCCAAGAAAGGATCCGTGCGACTTCTGACATCACTGCCCGACTTCGAGCTCCCCCTTGATGATTGACGTACACCGTGGCATTGTCGGACTGAAATCGGATGACCATGAAAAAGTTGCTGCCAGTAAAGCAAGGCGAGGAATATCGCTCGTAGTTCCAGGATATTGATCGGGAGGGATGACTCATGAGCTGACCATCGACCCTGGACAGTCAAATCTTGGAATACTGCTCCCTAGCCGAGGAGACTGGCGTCCAATGTGACTACCTACTAACGAATGGGGAGGAAGGACCTCCCGGGATGGACCGACCGAGAGCTCTCCCACCATTTCAGGGACTGCTTTATAAGCAGGGGAATTGAGACACACTGATCCAGGGAGAGGATCGACTTGTCTCATCTCATTGAAGGAAGAGTTGGAGAGGACGTTGGACCGGGATCGGAGAAGACTTTGCGGAGTTGACGATCCAGCCTAGGATGGGAAAGAGTGTCTAGGGGATCCGTAGACTCTCATGGCATGCCAAGGGTGTTGCGGCCTTGATGAGTATGTCATCTAGATAGGGAATAACGAGGATGCCATTGGTGTGTAGAATGGCCATCGCCGTCGCCATTTTTTTCGTAAAAACTCTGGGAGCAGTGGCAAAGCCAAATGTAAGCACTGTGAAATGGAAGTGAAGTTTCTGAATGGTGAAACAAAGGCATCTCTGGTGCAGGGGAAAAACATCTTGAATGTCCACCAAGCAGAGGAATTCAGCTAGCTCCATGGAGGCTATCACGGATCGAAGGGACTCCATCCTGAAGCGGTGTAGTTGCACCTATTTGTTTAGTGAATTGATGTCCAGAGTGGGAAGAACTGAACCGTCATTTTTTGGGGACCACAAACAGGTTTGAATAGAAAACCTACTAAGAGCTCTCATGTGGGAATGGAGATAACGCCGGCCTTGAGGAGGGAGTCAACAGCCTTGAAGAAGCTCTGAATGAGAGGGGCATTCATCGGTGAACTGGACTCGAAAAATAAACAAATTCGAGGGAGAGTAGAAAACTCTGTCTTGTAGCCATAGGAGTCGACGTCTCGGACCCAGGCATCGTCGACTATGAATAGCCAACCTTCCCGGAACTGAAGAAGACTACCCACTCTGATAGGACTCCCAGATGGGGGCGACCCGTCATGCTGAGAAGAATCTGTTGGAGCCTGACCTGGTTGAAGAGGTCTTGAGCACCAGGTCGGAGATGGTTTAAAAGAGGGCCTTTTCCTTTGTTGAAGCACCGGGGATTCATCTTGTCGGGAGTTACTCTGTGGTAGGAACCTCTGAAAAGAGTGAGAGGGAACAGTATGACGGGCATACGTTTGGCTCTTTGTTGGGGTAGAGACTTACTCCTTCCTCCCGTGGCGTTGAAGATAATCTTATCCAGCTTATCCAATCTTATCTCCAAAGAGCTGAGAACCGTGAAGAGAAAGACCTGAGAGGTAACTCTTTGAAGCGGAGTCCGCGTTCCAGGCCATCAGCCAAGGGACCCTGCGGATAGTGCTGATGTTGCCGGCTGCTATGGCTGAACAGGCAGCTGCATCGAGGCACGCGGTCGAGAGGTATCTTCCCTTGGGGCCGACCTGGCCCGCTAGGTCTGCCAGCTCGTCCACAGGGGCACCACAGACGATACCCTAGAAAGATGTTACGCCCAGGCGGAGACTGCCTTGGCTACCCAGGAAGCCTCGAAGGATGAGTAGAGGGTAGCACCCACGGCCTTAAAGATGGACTTGACCAGAGATTCAATGTGTCTGTTGGAGGGTTCCTTTTAAGGAGGAACAGTCAGAGGGAGTATAGTATTTGTGGCCAGCCGGGAGAACGGGGGGGTCCACCAAGGGGGAATCTGCCCACTTGTTAAGCAGAGTCAGGTTCAAAAGGATACAGGACGCTCATGTATTTTCTTCTCTGGGAACGCTTGTCTGGGTGCTGCCATTCCACTGTGAAGATCCACTTGTTGTGGTACGGGATGGGCTCTTCATCTGTGTAAAACACAGTCTGCTCAGAGTTAGAGATCTGAGTCCTGTGTGTTAAGAATCTCATTAACGGTGATGATTAAAAGTCCAAAGTGTAATGCAGTTTGGAGACCTATGCCGAGTCCAGATCTGAATCTGGCTCAGCGTGGGTCTGACTTTAGCTCCTCAGAAGGGTCAGAAGAGTGTGAGTTCATGCTGGACGGTGAACTAATGCTGGAGCGCCTTTTGGAACTTCTGGACTTCCTGCAAGGGGAATCGCTTTGAGTATGCGAGGGGATAGCAGCCGACACATCCAAGGGGGACAATTGTGACCCACTGGCAGAGGCAGGACTAGGAAGCCGTTCCAAAACTGAAACCAAAGTGAGAGATACTTTGGTTAGGTCAGATACCGACTGAGATAGGGATATCACCCACTCAGGAGGGGGCGCACTCTCGTTGCGAGCAGTGGGTGGGGGCTCCGGGGAAGAAATATTAGACCCCCTCCCCCCCCCCCCCCCCAGTGATGAGAGGTGACCTCCCAGTGACATAGGTTACAGATGTGGATCCTGGCCGGAAAAAGGCAGAGCCACAGGGTAGCAGGAGCTGTGGGTGTGAGGCTACAGACACCGTGAAGATGGCGCTGATTTGTGGATGGAGCCTGTGGCATGCAAATTTCCCACTCTGTGGTGCAGAGAGGGAAGTCGGCCGAGGGAGAGGGCGGCCAGTGAAGACGGGTCCAGGAGAAAGGGCCGTGCAGATCGGTCGGCAGGAGTTGGCAGAGCTAAAGCGGAGCTCCGGCGCGCATGATTGGGCGACTTGGGGGGCGTAGACTAGCCCTGTAGTAGGCCGCTGCAGAAGCCGGGAGCTAAATTTGGGCTGGGAACCCACAGGAGGGAGAGGGATGGCACGGCAGGCGCTGCAGACCGCAGGGAGAGCCGGGACAGAACCGGGAGGGTGCCGCCGCTATTTCCTAATTTTACCCACTGGTCTAGAAACCTTTAAGGGAAATCATAAGATTTTATTTTTTTTTAATGGAGCCCCCTGCACTGACGCATGAATACCTGTCCTGAAGATCCCGCGTCCCTCTTCGCATTAGTGGTGCTGGAAGACGGACTAGCATGCAGACCTCAGGGCCACTGGGCATCTCCAGTGGCCATCGGGTAACGATTCCATCTTCCTCCCCTGAACAACCGGCTCTGGAGGGTGGGCGGCGCACCGGGGTAGTGGCAAGGACCAGTCAGCATCTTCGGTCTTGGGGATGTCCCTAACACGCTTGAAGTGTTAGGAGGCATGGGGTCCTGCCTGGCAGACACGGGAGGGTACAGTAGTGATGCATTCCCACACTGTGCTCCCGATCTGTAGGGGGGAGAGCGGAGTGACCCAATACACTCCGTCGCCCAGATCACAAGCTATAGCTGAAAAATAGAGATGATTAATAGAACACAACAAAACCTAAAGGTAGATACGGGGCTGAGAGCAGCCTCTTGTCCACCTCCTACTGACACTAAGCTGGGGGAGCACGGTGGCGCAGTGGTTAGCACAGCAGCCTTGCAGCGCTGGAGTCCTGGGTTCAAACCCCACCAAGGACAATATCTGCAAAGAGTTTGTATGTTCTCTCCGTGTTTACGTGGGTTTCCTCCGGGCACTCCGGTTTCCTCCCACATTCCAAAGACATACTGATAGGGAATTTAGATTGTGAGCCCCATCGGGGACAGTGATGATAATGTGTGCAAAATGTAAAGCGCTGCGGAATATGTTAGCGCTATATAAAAATAAAGATTATTATTAAAAATAAAGATTATTATTAAGCTAAAACTGAATAGTTTTCTGACAGTTGGTGGGTTTATACTGCTGGGGAGGAGCTAACTCTTTTTTTTGCATAGTGTCAACCTCCTAGTGGCAGCAGAATACACCAAATGGTTTCCTGTGTCTCTCAAAGCGCGAGAGAAAACAGCCATACTTGCAATATCAAGTTCTGGCACAAATGCACAAACAGGATGCAGTGGGGTCCCCCAAGGTAAAGCAGGGACAGCACAGGTGTAAAACACTTTTACCTTTCCGGGACCCACTGCATTCTGTTTGTGCATTTGTGTCAGGACATGATATTGCAAGTATGGCTGTTTTTTCTCTCTCAGTGACATAATTAGCAAAAGCTAAGTAAATAAGGCAGCACACTGCAGCTCTAAAACATGTAAACTTGAAAACACGAAATTTGAACTGCATTACTGCACTAGAAATATGAAAAATGAGAGCTTTTAGAGCATAAAAAATGCCAATTTTATGTGTACCTGGTAGCCCCTTTACGGCATCTCTCTTATACCAGGTCCTAAACTTGCCTTACCTCACTGAGAATAAACGTCTCCATCTGAATGGGTACATGTGAAACCTCTTCTTAGACTAAAATTCTCTCTCTCTGTGGAGGGGTATTGGACCTGCTGTAATTAAAACACCTGAAGCTAGGAGGCGGAGTGCACGATCAGAAGGCTAAAGAATACATTTCAAAAACCTGACCGGCACATCCAAACAGACTAAGCGTGAACAGGTGCTGAACCTAGAGTCGCCAACTCGTATATAGTTAAGAAAATAAGGCAGCACACTGCAGCGCTAAAACATGTAAACTTGAAAACACAAAATTTGAACTGCAATACTGCACTAGAAATATGAAAAATGAGAGCTTATTTCGTGTTTTCAAGTTTACATGTTTTAGCGCTGCAGTGTGCTGCCTTATTTACTTAACTATATACGAGTTGGCGACTCTAGGTTCAGCACCTGTTCACGCTTAGTCTATGTTTGGATGTGCCGGTTAGGTTTTTGAAATGTATTCTTTAGCCTTCTGATCGTGCACTCCGCCTCCTAGCTTCAGGTGTTTTAATTACAGCAGGTCCAATACCCCTCCACAGAGAGAGAGAATTTTAGTCTAAGAAGAGGTTTCACATGTACCCATTCAGATGGAGACGTTTATTCTCAGCGAGGTAAGCCAAGTTTAGGACCTGGTATAAGAGAGATGCCGTAAAGGGGCTACCAGGTACACATAAAATTGGCCATTTTTATGCGCTAAAAGCTCTCATTTTTCATATTTCTAGTGCAGTAATGCAGTTCAAATTTCGTGTTTTCAAGTTTACATGTTTTAGCGCTGCAGTGTGCTGCCTTATTTACTTAACTATATACGAGTTGGCGACTCTAGGTTCAGCACCTGTTCACGCTTAGTCTATGTTTGGATGTGCCGGTCAGGTTTTTGAAATGTATTCTTTAGCCTTCTGATCGTGCACTCCGCCTCCTAGCTTCAGGTGTTTTAATTACAGCAGGTCCAATACCCCTCCACAGAGAGAGAGAATTTTAGTCTAAGAAGGTTTCACATGTACCCATTCAGATGGAGTCGTTTATTCTCAGCGAGGTAAGGCAAGTTTAGGACCTGGTATAAGAGAGATGCCGTAAAGGGGCTACCAGGTACACATAAAATTGGCCATTTTTATGCGCTAAAAGCTCTCATTTTTCATATTTCTAGTGCAGTAATGCAGTTCAAATTTCGTGTTTTCAAGTTTACATGTTTTAGCGCTGCAGTGTGCTGCCTTATTTACTTAACTATATACGAGTTGGCGACTCTAGGTTCAGCACCTGTTCACGTTTAGTCTATGTTTGGATGTGCCGGTCATGTTTTTGAAATATAATTAGCAAAAGCAACATAATATTGATTGCCTTTTACAGAAAGTAAATAACAAAATAAAATTGAGGTAAACCCTCTCTTACCAGGAGGCAACTGTAGAGGGTGTCCAGTCTTTGCACACCAACCTACTGGGTGAATGTCGGGACTGTCAGCATCCACCCAATAATCGTAAAGTGAGCTCCAGCCATCAAAATGGAGCTAAAACAGATATAAACCTGCTGTAAATTTGTGATTTACTTTAGTCAAATCAATAGTAAAGGCCTGATAAATTTACATTTAATGATTTTGTGGCGATATATGACCATTAATTGTACTGGAGAACACCTGTCAGACTGGTTTTCAATGACATAGGTAACAGTACAGATAGGAGGCATACAGGACAGTTATATGGCTGTGGAACTCGATATCCAGCTATGTGTGGAAAACGTCATGAAAGTGTGTGCAGTGTAAATGCACCTTGTAACATGTGCTAAAAGCTCAATCGCCACGTAGCCAGTGCATCTGTGGTTGCCAAATTAACAAATATTTTCCCAAATTTTTATAAAGTCTGCATCAATTTTTAGACTTGTGTCACCTTAATGCGGTTTTCCTCTCTTTCAATAATTGTGCAGACTCTGATTAAAATAGGGTTTCTCTTGTCAACAGCCTCAAATTTCATCTGTGGCAGGAACCCATGTGGTGGGCGCTGGAAACATGAAAAAAATGTGTGAATTTAAAAACAAAGTCTAAAAAGCAAGAGGTTAAAGGGAACCTGTCACCCCCAAAATCGAAGGTGAGCTAAGGCCACCGGCATCAGGGGATTATCTACAGCATTCTGTAATGCTGTAGATAAGCCCCTGATGTATCCTGAAAGATGAGAAAAAGAGGTTAGATTATACTCACCTGGGCGGGTGGTCCGATCCTTTGGGCGTCGCGGTCCGGGGCCTCCCATCTTCTTACGATGACGTCCTCTTCTTGTCTTCACGCTGCGGCTCCGGCGCAGGCGTACTTTGTCTGCCCTGTTGAGGGCAGAGCAAAGCACTGCAGTACGCAGGGGCCGGGAAAGGTCAGAGAGGCCCAGCGCCTGCACACTGCAGTACTTTGCTCTGCACTTAACAGGGCAGACAAAGTACGCCTGCGCCGGTGCCACAGCGTGAAGACAAGAAGAGGACGTCATCCTATGAAGATGGGAGGCCCCGGACCAGACCGCGACACCCATCGGACCGGACCGCCCGCGTGAGTATAATCTAACCTCTTTTTCTCATCTTTCAGGGTACATCGGGGGCTTATCTACAGCATTACAGAATGCTGCAGATAAGCCCCTGATGCCGGTGGCCTTAGCTCACCTTCGATTTTGGGGGTGACAGATTCCCTTTAAAAATACATGAAAGGGTTTCTGGTCACACAATTTGAGAATATGGCATACTGCTATTTTACTATACAAAGTTACTGCCAATTACCAGACAGAATACACATGTAAGCAGATATTTACCACTTTGAATGCCCTTGCTGGGGCTGCCTGTGTGCCAGTCTTCTCCAGGTATGTCTCCCAAGAAAACGTTTTAGGATCTTTATAGTCTAAGCAACAGAGAAATGTGTGACAGTTTGCTCAGCACATTAGAATGAATTCACACATTGCAGATTTGTTGTGGATTTTCGGTGCAGACACAACCCGAATATTAACAGTACAATGCAGGAGGGAGGGTGTCTGCGTAATTCACACATCTAGCCATACCCCCACAGCATCTGGATGGCAACGCTTTTAAAAAGAATATTCCAGTTTAACCCCTTACTGCCATCGGACGGAATAGTACATCCGATGGCATTATCCCCTGCTTTGAGGTGGGCTCCGGCGGTGAGCCGGCATCAAAGCAGGACATCTCAGCTGTTTTGAACAGCTGACATGTGCCCGCAATAGGCGCGGGTGGAATCGTGATCCACAGGCACTTATTAACTAATTAAATGCCACTGTCAAACTCTGACAGCAGCATTTAACAAGCGCTTCCGGCCGGAAATGCAGGCACCTGTGATCCCCGTCACATGATCAGGGTTGTCAGCATGACAACCAGAGGTCTCCTTGAGACCTTTATGGTTGTTGATGCCGGATTGCTATGAGCACCAACCTGTGGTCGG
The DNA here is from genome assembly GCF_032444005.1 of Ranitomeya imitator. Classification (NCBI taxonomy): domain Eukaryota; kingdom Metazoa; phylum Chordata; class Amphibia; order Anura; family Dendrobatidae; genus Ranitomeya; species Ranitomeya imitator. The sequence continues at coordinate 339,251,967 of NC_091284.1, read as the reverse complement.
CGCTCATAGCAAGTCTAATTCTGCTACATAGAGGAGATCTGAGCATCCCCTCTATTTAGCAGAACGATCAAGTTGTGACAGCTTCTAGCCTCCCATGGAGGCTAATGAAGCATTCCAAAAGTTAAAAAAAGGTTGTTAAAAATATGAAAAAAATAAAAAAAAGTAAAGTTAAAATCACCCCCCCTTTCAAAAAATAAAAAAATAAAAAATCAAACCTACACATATTTGGAATCGTCGCGTTCAGAATCACCCAATCTATCAATAAAAAAAGGATTAACTTGATCGCTAAACGGCGTAGCGATAAAAAAGTCTAAACGCCAGAATGACCTTTTTTGGTGGCCGTGAAATTGATTAAAATGCAATAATGGGCGATAAAAATATTGTATCTGCACCAAAATGGTATGATTAAAAACGTCAGCTCAGCACGCAAAAAATAAGCCCTCACCCAACCAGAGATCACGAAAATAGGGATTTTTGTGTACTCACCGTAAAATCATTTTCTCCGAGCCATTCATTGGGGGACACAGAACATGGGTGTATGCTGCTGCCACTAGGAGGCTGACACTAAATGATACAAAGAAAGTTAGCTCCTCCCCTGCAGTATACGCCCTCCTGTAGGCTCTCAGAGAACCAGTTCAGTGCAAAAGCAGTAGGAGACCAATAACAACATATGAGAGTATAGCATGTCAAATTATAAAACAAGCACAAGCTAATAACAGGGTGTGAGATGTGTCCCCCAATGAATGGCACAGAGAAAAGGATTTTACGGTGAGTACACACAAATCCCTATTTCTCCTCCACCTCATTGGGGGATACAGACCATGGGACGTCCCAAAGCAGTCCTTGGGTGGGGTCAACATCAGACCAGGCCCTATGTAACTGCTACTTACAAGTGCGCCACCTAGGCCTGCAGAGTCCGCCTACCCAGACTCACATCTGCGGAAGTCTGGGAATTATAGTGCTTCAAGAATGCATGTGGACTGGATGAACCCACAAGCTTGCAGGCGTGCTTTGCTGACGCCTGGTGCCTAGAACACAAGAAACCTTGATAGACAGGGAGATAGGCTGACATCTAGCACGGAAGGACTCCTGGATGGTGAAACGAATCCACTAGGCTAACATGGCCGATGAAACGGCTAAACCCTTCCTGTAACTGTCAGGAAGCCTTCCTCATACAGTCAGGAAGCCCAAACAAAGTGTCCAACCTTCGGAAGGACGCCGTCCTCGATACGTACCTACTCCGAGTACTCACTTGTCCAGAATATGGGAAATCCATTCCATTTAGTGGACTGGTGCCGAAAGAGAGGAGAGAAGAACGATGCCCTCGTAACAGTGGGAATACGATACCACCTTGGTAACAAGGGAAGGGGATGGCCTGAGGACAACCTTGCCTTGATGGTAATAAGGAAAAAAGTCTGAAAGAACAGAGTGGCAAGCTCCGAAGACTTGTCAGGATGACGAGATCGCAGAGAAAAAAGGGCGACCGTCCCGGATAGTAAAGTCTGTCCGGATCAAAAGGAGTCTACTGTAAGACTCCCAGGACCATTAAGGTCCCAAAGATCTAACGGTATGCGATAGGGAAGAACCACATGTAAAAACTCCCTGCGAGAAAGTCCCTACTTGTAGTTTTGTTGCAATAAGAAGGAAAGGTAGTTGCTCCGCAAACAAAAAACTTGACGTGGTCAGTGCGGATCTCCCAGGATCACTGGGACCCTTCCTGCTTCCGAAAAACTCTCGGAAGTAGTGTAAGAGGGGTTATGGAAACTGGTACCACGGAAGAACCAGAGCATGCACTGCGATGGCTTTTGGATCTCGAGGCCGAACCATGAACTCGAGTACATTGGCGTTCAGTCTGGACGCCATCCGATCTACATCTGGAGAGCTCCAGTGAAGGCAGATCTGATGGACTTGAGGCGGGACCCTGATAGCTAAATATGTCTGCCGCCCAGAGTTCTACTCCTGGGATATGTACTTCCGAGATCACCGAATGATAGATCTCGGCCCATCAGAGAATGTGAGGTACCTCAGCCATGGCGCCTGACCATGGGTACCCGCTAGATGATTGACGTATGGCACAGCCGTGGCATTATCCGATTGAATTCGGATGGGGTGACCCGCCAGAAGGCAGTGGACCTGCTGTAGGACTAGCCGTCTCGTTCGGATCCCCAGAACAATGATCGGGAGAAGAAGACTGGCATCGGTAGTCACTAACAATCATTGAACCGGGAGAAAGGATCTCCCTTGGATGAGGAAGGAGCTCAGAGACTACCCTCTGAAAGCCTGTTTGACTTGCTGAAAACAAGCAGAGCGAAGGAAATTGCTTCCATTGCCGTCACCATTTTTCCTCAGAACCCCCCCCCTAGCAAATCGAATGGAATGAGGGGATGAGTGATCAAGTGCGCGAGCTCCTTGTTGAAGGGACACGGCCTTGTCTCAAGGGAGAATTACCATCCTTCAGGAAGTGTGCAGGATCATCCTCAACAAGGATATCTGCGGGGCTGGAAATTAGGAAAACTTGTCTAAGTTTAGCTGCCAGCCCAGGTGAGAGAGAGAGGGTATCGCAAGTGATATAGACGACTCAGCGCAGTCCTGGAAGAGTGGCTAGAAAGTCGACCAGATAGGGCAGGATGACCACGCCTCCAAGGTGCAAGAGGAACATGACAGCCGCCATGACCCTTGCGAACACTCTGGGTGCGGAAGCAAGGCCAAATGGCAAGGTCGTGACTTGAAAATGCTGTTCGCGAATGGAAAAGCGAAGGAATTTTTGAAGAGGGGAAAAATAGGAATATGAAGGTAAGCATCCCTAATGTCGATGAATGGCAGAAACTCCACCTTTTTCTGTTGAAGTAATGGCTGAGCAGATGAACTCCATCTGAAGAAGGAGGACCTTGTCAAAGGTTGTTAGAAGTTTGAAGTCCAGGATCGGTCTTACTTTTCGTTCCCCTTTTTGGAACCAAGATCCCTTAGATCTAGACTGTCCTGGACAACCCTTCCACTGCTGGTTGGGTCTGTAGGAAACATACGATCCTTTGTTAATCTCCCGCTCAAAAGATTTGCTTGGCGAGCTGTACTGTCTTCGGAAAAAGGTTACTGTTGTGAATCAAAGTAGTTAAGGTCTCCGACCAGGAGATCATAGCTCTAGCAACTCATGCGGCGGCTAAGGAAGGGTAGAGCGCTGAAGCCGAGGCCGCAAGATGGAACGAACCAGATTTGCTATCTGACAGTCCGTGGTATTTTTAATTGATGACCCATTGGGCTCGGTTAATCTGCCAAGTGGCAGAATGTGAGGCTGCATCCAGGAGGTCAGGAAAAAGCCATCTCTTGCTATCAACGCTCTCGATTGATGGTGCAGAGTTAAACTGATGAACCCTCAATCCACCATCCTCTTAACAGGGAAGTAGAGAGGGATTGTCCGCCTTCTTGCATCATCTTCTAAATATTGGTGATGCAGAGGGGGATGCTCAGACGCCAAAAAGGGTGCCTCTGTACATCCACAGAGTTCAGGTCCCCAGGTGGACAGAGCTGGTTGTCCGGCGTTAGGCCTGGATGCAGAAGAGGGTACATGGAGGCGACACTCCATGTGCTCGTCTGTTGATGGTGTGGGGAGATTGGTGCCCTTTAAAGGACCCGTCGCCCCTAAAAATCAGACCAGGCATGGCATCCCACGTCATAGGGGGTATACATGGAGGGGACACCCCACATGTTTGCATATTGGCTGAAAAAGGATACCGCGCTTGAAGAGGCTTCTATTCAGTGAATCGCATATCCAGACGTTACCTGTCTGGGTCAATAAAACACCTATATACAGTTAGGGCCAGAAATATTTGGACAGTGACACAATTTTCGCGAGTTGTGCTCTGCATGCCACCACATTGGATTTGAAATGAAACCTCTACAACAGAATTCAAGTGCAGATTGTAACGTTTAATTTGAAGGGTTTGAACAAAAATATCTGATAGAAAATGTAGGAATTGTACACATTTCTTTACAAACACTCCACATTTTAGGAGGTCAAAAGTAATTGGACAAATAAACATAACCCAAACAAAATATTTTTATTTTCAATATTTTGTTGCAAATCCTTTGGAGGCAATCACTGCCTTAAGTCTGGAACCCATGGACATCACCAAACGCTGGGTTTCCTCCTTCTTAATGCTTTGCCAGGCCTTTACAGCCGCAGCCTTCAGGTCTTGCTTGTTTGTGGGTCTTTCCGTCTTAAGTCTGGATTTGAGCAAGTGAAATGCATGCTCAATTGGGTTTAGATCTGGAGATTGACTTGGCCATTGCAGAATGTTCCACTTTTTGGCACTCATGAACTCCTGGGTAGCTTTGGATGTATGCTTGGGGTCATTGTCCATCTGTACTATGAAGCGCCGTCCAATCAACTTTGCAGCATTTGGCTGAATCTGGGCTGAAAGTATATCCCGGTACACTTCAGAATTCATCCGGCTACTCTTGTCTGCTCTTATGTCATCAATAAACACAAGTGACCCAGTGCCATTGAAAGCCATGCATGCCCATGCCATCACGTTGTCTCCACCATGTTTTACAGAGGATGTGGTGTGCCTTGGATCATGTGCCGTTCCCTTTCTTCTCCAAACTTTTTTCTTCCCATCATTCTGGTACAGGTTGATCTTTGTCTCATCTGTCCATAGAATACTTTTCCAGAACTGAGCTGGCTTCTTGAGGTGTTTTTCTGCAAATTTAACTCTGGCCTGTCTATTTTTGGTATTGATGAATGGTTTGCATCTAGATGTGTACCCTTTGTATTTACTGTCATGGAGTCTTCTCTTTACTGTTGACTTAGAGACAGATACACCTACTTCACTGAGAGTGTTCTGGGCTTCAGTTGATGTTGTGAACGGATTCTTCTTCACCAAATTAAGTATGCGGCGATCATCCACCACTGTTGTCATCCGTGGACGCCCAGGCCTTTTTGAGTTCCCAAGCTCACCAGTCAATTCCTTTTTTCTCAGAATGTACCCAACTGTTGATTTTGCTACTCCAAGCATGTCTGCTATCTCTCTGATGGATTTTTTCTTTTTTTTCAGCCTCAGGATGTTCTGCTTCACATCAATTGAGAGTTCCTTTGACCGCATGTTGTCTGCTCACAGCAACAGCTTCCAAATGCAAAATCACACACCTGGAATCCACCCCTGACCTTTTAACTACTTCATTGATTACAGGTTAACGAGGGAGACGCCTTCAGAGTTAATTGCAGCCCTTAGAGTCCACTGTCCAATTACTTTTGGTCCCTTGAAAAAGAGGACGCTATGCATTACAGAGCTATGATTCCTAAACCCTTTCTCCGATTTGGATGTGGAAACTATCATATTGCAGCTGGGAGTGTGCACTTTCAGCCCATATTATATATATAATTGTATTTCTGAACATGTTTTTGTAAACAGCTAAAATAACAAAACTTGTGTCATTGTCCAAATATTTCTGGCCCTAACTGTACATGTCCTAACTAAAGGCCATAGTATTGAATCATAAACACCTACAAATAATGGCAACGCCAAAAAGAGCAATATCATAAAAGGTATAACTTTATTGAACACAAAAAATAAAGCAGAAAAGATAATATAAAACTACAAAAGTACAATGCAGGTGCGGGTCACATGAACAGGAAGAGAAAAGGTGGATAACGCCTGGAAAAAGTCTGTATATGTATATAATCCACAGCTGACCTGCCATACATACAAGTAATGAGTTACAGCCAATATGAACAAAGTAAAAGAGACCTTATGTCTAGTAGGCCTGTATATGTATGGAGAAAATGAGCCAAAACATAAAACAGTGAAGGCCGACAGGGGTCCTATAAGTTAGAGTAGCATATTTACAAGTGGCAACAGTATTACATTGCATGCATATTTACCAGGTCAGGTGCAGGATAACCAGACGTCCAGGGGTCCCTGGACGAAGCATTTCAATGCGAAACGCGCGTCGGGTGTGGTGGACGCCTGGTTATCCTGCACCTGACCTGCTAGCTGACAGCTCCCATGTAGGAGAGGGACCATCTATATCAGTCCTGCGAGCATTCCGAGCCACAGAGGGTTCACGGAGGGATTCAATCTCTTGGTCAGAGAAACCATGGATTGGGGTCAGTGACGAAGCCCAATGAGGGGAACTAGGTACTCTGGGATAAGCTGGGATCAGCGGCGTAGGGCTCCTGAGCTCATTTAGGGTGACCGGCTTCTGATTGGTCATGTGCCTTTAAGACTAGGGAATACGGGTCATGTGCCTTTAAGACCAGGAAATACCGCTCATGTGCCTTTAAGACCAGGGAATACTGGTCATGTGCCTTTAAGATACTTCCTTACCCGGGTACTGATGTTGCAGAGTCGTTGTGCCCCTTTAACGCAAAACCGCCGCCCGTCTGGACCAAGATGGCAACTGGGAGTTGCAGAGGTAGTAAAATCTCGCAGAGAGCGAGAGGCGCCAATTCAGGAGGCGGAGCCACAGACGCGATGTGGTGAAGATATTGAGAACTAATCTCTCAATATCTTCCCTCACGTAATCTCTGGTCCTCCCAAGACCTCCTACTCTCCTCCACACTTATTCGCTCCTCACCCAATCGCCTCCAAGACTTCTCCTGAATATCCCCCATCCTCTGGAATTCTGTGCCCCAACACATCCGGTTATCCACCACATTTGGATCCTTCAAAAGAAACCTGAAAACCCACCTCCTCAAAGAAGCTTACATCCTGTAATGACCACACGGCCACCTCAACACCATCGGAGCTACTGCAACCCTCAACCTACTGTCTCCTTCCCCACCATCCTGTAGAATGTAAGCCCGCAAGGGCAGGGTCCTCTTCCCTCCGTACCAGTCTGTCATTGTTAGTTTTGTTTACTGTAAGTGATATTTGTATTTTGATATAACCCCTTCTAATTTACAGCACCATGGAATTAATGGTGCTATATAAATAAATAATAATAATAAGTTTCAGCGCCGAGAAAAGCGCGTGCACTCTACTGTTTTGCTGCAGGTCAGGTATTTCAGCGTGGATAGTGCAGGGATAAACCTCAATCCACCATACCTTTGTTAGGGAGGTGGAGAGGAACCGTCCGCCTCCTTGTGCCATTCACTTTAACAGTGGTGGTACAGTGGGGGCTGCACGGATGCCAAAGAGGGGCTTCTGTGCATCCATGGAGTTCAAGCCCCCGGGTGGACAGGGCCAGTTGTCCGGCATTAGGCCTGGCTGCAGAAGAGGATATATGGAGGCGACACTCCATGTGCTCGTCCGTTGAAGGTGTGGGGAGATTGGTGCCCTTGAAGGGACCCATCGCCCCTAAGAATCAGCCCAGGCTTGGCATCCCCGTCGCAGGAGAGGATACGGAGAAGCGACACTCTCCGTGCTTGCCTGTTGATGGTTCGGGGAGATTGGAACCTTGAAAGGATCAGTCGCCCCTTCGTCCGTTGTAAAAAGTAAAATCAAAAATGTAAAAGGTAAAAAAAAAAATTATAAAAAAGAGTTTTGGGTCTGAATAGCAGACCTGTCCTTGTGCCTCCTACAGACACTAAGCAAGAACTGGTTAGCTGACAGCCAGCAGGAGGGTGTATACTGCAGGGGAGGAGCTACCTTTCTTTGTATCACTTAGTGTCAGTCTCCTAGTGGCAGCAGCATATACCCACGGTCTGTGTCCCCCAATGAGGCGGAGGAGAAAATGGAGACGCTATAGGTATCGGAAAATTGCACAATTATTTTTTTTTTAGCAAAGTTTGGAATTTTTTTTCACCACTTACATAAAAAAGAACCTAGACATGTTTGGTGTCAATGAACTCGTATTGACCCGGAGAATTATAATGGCAGGTCAGTTTTAGCATTTAGTGAACCTAGCAAAAAAGCCAAACAAAAAATAAGTGTGGGATTACACTTTTTCTGCAATTTCACCACACTAGGAATTTTTTTCCTGTTTTCCAGTACACTACATGGTAAAACCAATGGTGTCGTTCAAAAGTACAACTCACATGGCCAGATTGACGGAAAAAAGGAGATTTTTGTGTACTCACTGTAAAATCTTTTTCTCTAAGCCAATCATTGGGGGACACAGGACCATGGGTGTTATCCTGCTTGCCACTAGGACAATAAGTAAACACAAAGAGTTAACTCCTCCTCCGCAGTATACACCCCTTGACTGGCCAGTCACGACTCAGTTTGATAGTAAAGCAGTAGGAGTAAAACCAAGACAAGTAAACTATGTCCAAAACTGAGGAACAAAATACAACAACAAACAGCCAATAGGCTAACAGGGTGGGTGCTATGTCCCCCAATGATTGGCTCGGAGAAAAAGATTTTACGGTGAGTACACAAAAATCTCCTTTTCTCCTACGCGTCCTGGGGGACACAGGACCATGGGACGTCCTAAAGCAGTCACTGGGTGGGGAGCAATTGCACTGCTAAAACTCCATGTACCACTGGCTTACTGAGGTACTGCTGTCTGCAGAATGCGCGTGCCAAGGGCAGCTTCTGCCGAAGCCTGGGTATGAATGTGATAGTGCTTCGTGAAGGTATGCAGACTGGACCAAGTCGCAGCTTTACAAAGCTGTTGTGCGGAAGCCTGGTGCCGAATGGCCCAAGAAGAACTGACCGACCGAGTCGAATGCGCCTTAATCCCTGCTGGGACAGGGGTGTTCCTGACGCGGTAGGATTCCTGAATAGTGGAACGAATCCACTTGGCTAGAGTGGCCTTTGAGGCAGGTAGACCTTTCCTATGTCCCTCTGGAAGCACGAACAGGACATCCGACTTACGGAAGGGAGCCGTGCAAGATATGTACCGCCGAAGAGCTCTAATCACATCTAGAGTATGGAGAGCTTTCTCGATACGATGGGTTGGTGCCGGACAGAAGGACGGCAAGACAATGTCCTAATTTAGATGAAAGGAGGAGATGACTTTAGGTAGGAAAGAGGGCGAGGTTCTCAAAACTACCTTGTCTGGGTGAAAAATCAGGAAGGGGGTCGGCAAGAGAGAGCCGCCAACTCAGAAACTCTCCTGATTGATGTAATCGCCATGAGAAATACCACCTTCCATGAAAGGAGGGTGAAAGAAATGTCCTGCAATGGTTCGAAAGGGGCCTCCTGAAGAACTCCGAGAACCAAGTTAAGATCCCATGACGCCAAAGGCATTCTATAGGGAGGGACCACCCAGGAGACTCCTTGGATGAACGTCTTAACTGGCAGTCTGGAAGCGATCTTTCGTTGGAGTAGAACAGACAATGCGGACACTTGTCCCTTGAGCGAGCTTAGGGCAAGGCCTGACTCTAAACCTGATTGGAGAAACTCCAGAATGGACAGAATGGAAAAAAACAAAAGGAGAACGTCAAAGGGTATTGCACCATGAAAAGAAGGTGCGATGATAAATGCGCATGGATACGGGTTTCCTAGCGCGAATCATGGTAGAAGAAACCCCTGGAGAGAATCCGGCTTAGGCTAAAATCCAGGATTCAATGGCCACTCCGTCAAAGACAGGGCCCCGGAGCTCTGGTGCCAAATTGGGCCCTGTGAGAGAAGATCCGTGCGATCAGGAAGGCGCCAGGGGATGTTGGCGACCATTTGGACGAGTTCCGAGCACAATGCTCGGCGCGGCCAGTCTGGCGCGACGAGAATCACCGGTATCCCCTCTGCTCTTCTTGATGACTCTCGGGAGCAGAGGAAGAGGCGGAAATATGTATGGCAGCTGGAACCGATGCCACGACAGGACCAGAGCATCTGCCCCGATGGCGCGAGGATTGCAGGATCGCGCCATGAACTGGGGAACCTGGTTGCATCCGGCGTCCCCCAGCAAAGGCAAATCTGCTGGAAGACTTCCGGATGGAGGAACCACTTGCCCGAGGCAAGACCTTGGCGACTGAGGAAGTCCGCTTTCCAATTCTTCACGCCCGGTATGTGGATCGCCGAGATGAGCGAGTGATAGGTCTCGGCCCAGCGCAGGATGTGGGAGACTTCGAGCATGGCTGCCCTGCTGTGGGTTCCCCCTTGTCGGTTAATATACGCCACGGCTGTGGCGTTGTCGGATTGTATTCTGATGGGATGGCCTGCGAGAAGGTGGTGAAAGTTGCGTAAGGCAAGAGTGATCGCTCGAATCTCCAAGATATTGATTGGGAGGTACAACTCTCTTGTGGACCAACGACCCTGTGCCGTGTGGTGATTGAAAACTGCGCCCCAGCCCAAAAGGCTGGCATCGGTGGTCACCATTAACCAGCGCACTGGAAGAAAAGATTTCCCTTGGTTCAGGGAGGACTGTAGTGTCCACCACCTGAGGGTCTGCCTGACCTGTGGGGGCAGGCGAAAACGTCAGTCGAGGGAAACCGGGCTCCTGTCCCAGGCTAACAGAAGCGCCCGTTGCAAGGGACAAAGATGGAACTGCGCAAACGGAACGACTTCCATCGCCGCCACCATTTTCCCGAGGATGCGCATTGCGAAGCGAATGGAGTGAGAGACTGGGCGGGAGAGCTTGCGTGCTCCCTGTTGTAAGGACAAGACCTTCTCAGGAGAGAGAATGACTAGCCCGCGGGAACAGTCCAAAATCATGCCCAGGAAACAGATTTGCTGAGCCGGCACTGGAGATGATTTCTCGAAGTTGATCTTCCAACCCAGGCGAGAAAGAGAATCCACGGTGATACTTACAGACTCCTTGCAGGCAGACTGGGATGGACCCTTGATTAATAGGTCGTCCAGATAGGGCAGAACTACCACTCCCCGGGCGTGAAGAATGGCCATGACAGCCGCCATGACCTTCGTGAAGACTCTGGGGGCGGTGGCAAGTCCGAAGGGCAAGGCCACAAACTGGAAGTGTTCTTCTTGGACTGCAAAGCGCAGAAACTGCTGATTAGAGGGAAAAATTGGAATATGTAGATAAGCATCCTTGATGTCTATGGATGCAAGGAACTCTCCTTTTTCCAGGGACGCGACAATGGAATGCAGCGAGTCCATCCTGAAGTGTCGGACCCATACGAACTTGTTCAGCAGTTTGAGGTCCAGTATGGGCCGTAGAGTCCCGTCCTTCTTTGGGACCACGAAGAGGTTGGAGTAAAACCCCTTGAACCTTTGGTGTTGAGGGACCGGAGCGATGACACCGTCCCTTTGAAGCAACTGTATGGCCTGAAGAAGATGTGTCGCCCTTGATTTGGGGGTAGAAGACTGGAAGAAGCGCGGAGGGGGGATGGAAGAAAACTCGATTTTGTATCCGGAAGACACGAGCTCTCTGACCCACTCGTCATGAACGACCGAGAGCCAATTTTTACGGAACGAAAGAATGCGTCCGCCTACTTTGCCGGTGTCCGCCGGACACGTCGACGAGTCATTGTGTAGAAGGTTTAAGGGATGCGGATGGTTTAGGGGCAGAAGGTCTCGGTCTGGGTTTCCAGGAACAGTTTGGTCTGCATGAGACCCGGGGATTTCTGTTTTCCCGTCGTCCCGAACCAGGGGAAGAGGAGGACCAACTTGAGTTATTATGAAAGGACCGGAATCGAAACTACTGTTGATTCCGAAAAAGCCGGGCAGGTTTTTGCTGGGGAAGAAATTTACCCTTCCCTCCGGTAGAGTCAGAAATGATTTGGTCTAGTTTCTCCCCAAATAAACGGCCCGCTTGGTAAGGCAGAGAAGTCAGCAACTTTTTGGAAGCAGAATCTGCTCGCCAATTGTGGAGCCATAAGGCCCTCCTGATGGAAATTGCGTTTGCAGCCGCTTGCGCTGCGCAATTCGCCGCATCTATGGAAGCGTTGACTACGAAATCTCCGGCCTGAGCTATCTGGTTAGCTAGTCTGGCCGCCACTGGGAGAAGATTACTGCCATGGACGGTAGAGGTTAACACCTCTGCCCAGGCCACCATTGCCTTAGCCACCCAGGTAGCTGCAAAAGATGGAAGGAGAGCTGCTCCTGAGGCCTCAAAGATTGAGCGAGCTAGATAATCAATTTGACGGTCAGAAGGATTTTTGACTGATGAACCGTCGGACAGGGATAAGACTGTTTTGGATGCGAGTCGCGATACAGCAGGATCCACAGAAGGAGAGAGAAGCCACTCCCTCACCAGATCCTTGGAGAAAGGATATTTAACTTCCGTGGCTTTTTGAGCCGTAAAACGCTTCTCCGGGTGTTCCCTGTGTTTTTGGATAATGTCCTGAAACTCAGGGTGATTAGCAAATATCTTTTGGACGCGTTTAGACTTTTTAAAAGATACGACGTGCTCCTGAGAGAAAACGGATTCTTCGTCCACCATTAGTGTTTTGTTGACTTCCTCAATAAGGGAGTCAAGTGTCTCCTGACCGATAGAGGAGTCTTGAGTTAAAGATTCCTCCGACTCGTATACCGAGTCATGTACGCTGCGACCCTCAGGGGAGGGGGAGCGAAAAGATGAGCTGACAGATGCTGAAGCTAGAGCATAGACAGGAGATGAGGGAAGGGTTTTTTTTCTGGCACCCCGAGGGTCCCGTAGAACGGTACGCCCCCTGTGGTCGGACGGCCCCACACCGTCGCCAGATTCCGTCGCAGCCGACGGAGGTAAGTTCTGGCTTAAGAAGGACCCTCTGAAAGAGTCCAATGCCTTGACCAAGGACTCCATTGAGCGTGACAAGGACGCCGCCCACTCAGGAGGGTTAGGCTCGGCTGGGTCAATGGAGACATTTGGAGGTGGCGGCAGAAGGCGGCTGCGCACAGGCCGGGTCACAGTTCTGGCACAAAGGGGTATTGTGGGCACGTGGCAACGCAGAATTGCAAGTGGCACATGAAGTAAAAAACACAGTGTGCTTTTTATTGCCTCTTTTTGCGTCCTTAGATTGAGACATAGTGTATGTCTATACTACAATTAGACTGCGACAGCAGGGCTATGGGAGCAGAGAAGGGGTTAAGCTTTTCCCTAAGGAGTGGAGCAGCTTACCCACGGTCCTGTGCTGGTGTCCCTGGGGAGGCAGAGAGGGAAGGCAGCGTTTTCAGCTGGATGTTCCCTGCAGAAGTGGAGTCCCAAGATGGCACCCGAGATTTGCAGGGCACTTCTCGTTCAGAGTGAGAAGCGCCTGAGTAGTGGGTGGGGCTTAGACGGTGGGCGGGAATTTTTAATTGCGGCCTAGTCCGGCAGAAGCCGGGGACTAAATTTGTGGAGCCGGCCGGTGAAGGGCGCCGACGGGCGCGGTGTAGCGCCGAACGATCGCCGCTGTCACCTCTCCCCAGGGACCCGGACCGCATCCTCCCACGCTGCAGCGTGAGGAGGTGACTACTCACCGAGCCTTGGTGCGGCCCCTGCGCCGGAGGATGGAGAGCGTCATATGTGTGCCTGCCGCAGGGGACTTATGGCTGTGCCGCCGTGCTGATGTACCTGCCGCAGGGGACTTACGGCTACTGTGGGGACTACAAGACGCCGAGGTGAGGGCTTGAGTGCGGTGGAGCCCGGGAGAAGGACATGAGAGGTATACTCTATGTGCTCGCCCACCTATATGGGTGAGATCGTGACCGAGTAGGAACCGTCGCCCTTGGTTTAGGTTAGGCGTGCCCCATTCGTCACAGGAGAGGTACGGGGAGGTATACTCGCTGTGCTCGCCTGTTGATGGTTCGGGGGAGAGCGGACCCTAAAAAAGGAGTCATTCGCCCCCTTTACTCCGTTAGATAAAAAATCAAAATTTACAGAAAATAAAAAATAAAATAATAAATGGTGGGGTCTGAACAGACCCAAGTGCCTCCTACAGACACTAAGCAAGAACTGGGTCATGACTGGCCAGTTAAGGGGTGTATACTGCAGAGGAGGAGTTAACTCTGTGTTTACTTGGTGTCCTCCTAGTCTTAGTGGCAAGCAGCATAACACCCATGGTCCTGTGTCCCCCAATGAGGCGTAGGAGAAATAAAAAAGTTATGGCTCTGGGAAGGAGGGGAGCGAAAAACGAAAACGAAAAAAGCTCCAGGGGGTTAAGGGGTTAAGCAAGTTATTACCCATCTGTGGGAATAACAAATTCCTTGGGGTTCGGATGCTGGGACCCCCAAATATCGACCAGAGTGGGACACTTCTACCATTATAAGGGAGCTGCTGTATGCTGGCTCATGAGCTGCTCCAGGAGACAACCCAAACATAGAGTTCAATTTTCTCTAGTAGTCCCATAGAAAATGAATGCAGTTGAATACGCACACCCCCACTCTGTGCTAAGTAATGCGCACCCCACTCTGTGCTAAGTAACGCACACCCCCACTCTGTGCTAAGTAACGCACGCCCTCACTCTGTGCTAAGTAACGCACGCCCCCACTCTGTGCTAAGTAACGCACACCCCCACTCTGTGCTAAGTAACGCACACCCCCACTCTGTGCTAAGTAACGCACACCCCCACTCTGTGCTACGTAACGCACACCCCCACTCTGTGCTACGTAACGCACACCCCCACTCTGTGCTACGTAACGCACACCCCCACTCTGTGCTACGTAACGCACACCCCCACTCTGTGCTACGTATCGCACACCCCCACTGTGCTACGTATCGCACACCCCCACTGTGCTACGTAATGCACACCCCCTCTCTGCTACGTAATGCACACCCCCTCTCTGTGCTACGTAATGCACACCCCCACTCTATGCTAAGCAATGCACACCCCCACTCTATGCAAAGCAATGCACACCCCCACTCTATGCTAAGCAATGCACACCCCCACTCTATGCTAAGCAATGCACACCCCCACTCTATGCTAAGCAATGCACACCCCCACTCTATGCTAAGCAATGCACACACCCACTCTATGCTAAGCAATGCACACCCCCACTCTATGCTAAGCAATGCACACCCCCACTCTATGCTAAGCAATGCACACACCCACTCTATGCTAAGCAATGCACACCCCCACTCTATGCTAAGCAATGCACACCCCCACTCTATGCTAAGCAATGCACACACCCACTCTATGCTAAGCAATGCACACCCCCACTCTATGCTAAGCAATGCACACCCCCACTCTATGCTAAGCAATGCACACCCCCACTCTATGCTAAGCAATGCACACCCCCACTCTATGCTAAGCAATGCACACCCCCACTCTATGCTAAGCAATGCACACCCCCACTCTATGATAAGTGTCCTGCTGTGGCAATTGGAGGGGCTCCCAGCAGTTGGACCCTCCACTGATTAAATAGATAGCACCTGGGTGATAAAAGGGCTAATCTGGTTGGATCTGCAGTACTACTGAGAAAGTGCTGGCAAATCAAATGTTCAGAATATTTGCAAATATTTCATTTTAGGATTACAATACAATGTAACATACACAGGGAAAACTCAGTTGAATAATTTTCTGTTTTTATGATGACTTTGCTCCCTCCCTTTCACATCCAATATGATGATTTATTTACCCTCACCTGTTCAAAGAGATTTTCTCATTCATTCTCATTGCCACAAGTGTATAAAATCCAACCCCTGGCTATACGTGAATGGATCATTCTAAAGAGCTCAATTTTAGCGCCGTACTGAAATAAGATACCACCAATTTTTGGACTTATGTCCATATATTATATATGGGAGCTATGATTTTTTTTAGGATTTAGAACGTGTTTTATAAATGTTAAGTTCTTCCATGTTATACTCTGGAATTTAATGGGTGAAAAAAAAAATTACCTGGTGGGGTTGTCAGTGAAATGCTGAACTCTTGACAGTGCCCGACAGGTCTGATGTATGGACTGCTAGCATCACACCTGAAAATAGAACAATTGTAGCTCTATAACAAACTTTTATTTTACAGTCACATCTTACAGATCTTGAGATTCTAAACAACACATTTCTGAAAATCATTAAATAATGATTTTTATAATGGTAAGTGCACGAGTATTGATTGAGGTTTGGCTGAAGACAACATCTGAAGTATGTGGTTTTCCGCTATGGTATATGATTTCACCTGAAAAAACGTGCCACTTTTTAATGCATTGGAAACTCTTTTTTTTTTCGCTCAGATGGCGTTTAAACAACACCTCAGCCTCTTAAGGTACCGTCACACTCAGCGACGCTGCAGCGATATAGACAACGAGCCGACCTAAACTAGATCGCTGGAGCAACTCCAGAACGATGCAGGAGCGATCCAGTGACGTAACGGCGACTCACTTCTCGTTCTCGCTGGTTGTTAGCTCCATGTCAAACAGCCGGAGTGTACCGATCCGACACACATCTAGGGGCCCTATGCTCGTTGCTGGCGTCGTTGCTTTTGATGTCAAACATGACGATACACGCCGACCTGGTGACGAAATAAAGTTCTGGACTCCTAGCTCCGACCAGTGATGGCACAGCGGGATCCAGATCGCTGTTGCGTGTCAAACACAACGAGATCGCTATCCAGGACGCTGCAACGTCACGGATTGTTGTCGTTCTCTTTGCAAAGTTGCTGAGTGTGACGGTACCTTAAATGTGAATATATCCTAACAGCTTTCAGAATATGTGAAGTACAAATTCGGGACAGATAAAAACTGTGTGTTAAACACACTATTTTAAATATTGTGTTAAACACACTATTTTACGACATATGAAACCTTCAATGGAAGAGGAATGACCGTTACACAATTTTCCCATGCTGTGGTTTTAATCCAATGAAGTCAATCGGTAGAGAAAGTTGGAAAAAAAAAAGAAGTGACAAAACTGCAAAAAAAATATTGTATACAAATTTCAAGATTGTTTTTTTAATTACAACAGGACCACTACCCCTCCACAGAGAGATTTTAGTCTAAGAGAGGACACACTTTAGGCTCCCATACAGATGAAGACTTTATTCTAATAGAGGAATGGCATTGTTAGGTCCTGGAAACGAGAAACGCCTTAACGTGGCTTCCAGGTACACATGAATTGGCTAATTTATGTGCCAAGCTTTCTCAATTATTCATATTTCTAATGCAGCAATGCAATTCAGTTTTCATATTTGCATGCTGTGGCGCCACAGAGTGCTGCCTTTTTTGTTTGAGTGTACATAAAAAAAATATTGTGCAGTGTGGAGAATAGGGATAGTTTGTCTTGCCGGATCTCACTGGGTTCCATATGTGAGTTGGAAGTTGCTTTTACAATGTAAGCCTATGGAGCATCACTCCGACAGTTTATAAACTTAAGGTACCGTCACACTAAGCGACGCTGCAGCGATACCGACAACGATCCGGATCGCTGCAGCGTCGCTGTTTGGTCGCTGGAGAGCTGTCACACAGACAGCTCTCCAGCGACCAACGATCCCGAGGTCCCCGGGTAACCAGGGTAAACATCGGGTTACTAAGCGCAGGGCCGCGCTTAGTAACCCGATGTTTACCCTGGTTACCATCGTTAAAGTAAAAAAAACAACCACTACATACTTACCTACCGCTGTCTGTCCTCGGCGCTCTGCTTCTCTGCTCTGGCTGTGAGCGCCGGGCAGCCGGAAAGCAGAGCGGTGACGTCACCGCTCTGCTTTCCGGCCGCTGTGCTCACAGCCAGAGCAGAGAAGCAGAGCGCCGAGGACAGACAGCGGTAGGTAAGTATGTAGTGGTTGTTTTTTTTACTTTAACGATGGTAACCAGGGTAAACATCGGGTTACTAAGCGCGGCCCTGCGCTTAGTAACCCGATGTTTACCCTGGTTACCAGCGAAGACATCGCTGAATCGGTGTCACACACGCCGATTCAGCGATGTCAGCGGGAGATCCAGCGACGAAACAAAGTTCTGGACTTTCTTCCCCGACCAGCGACATCACAGCAGGGGCCTGATCGCTGCTGCCTGTCACATTGGACGATATCGCTAGCCAGGACGCTGCAACGTCACGGATCGCTAGAGATATCGTCTAGTGTGACGGTACCTTTACATGATAAAAACCACTTCTGGCTCATATAGAAAGCCCTATGTGATCCGTCAAGTCACATAACCCAGAAGAACAAAGAAGCACTCTGGAAATTGAGAAAAATGGCGTTCGGAGAGAATATTACCACACTTAGGCCATGTTCACACGTTCAGTATTTCACATCAGTATGTGAAAGCCAAAACCAGGAGTGGGTGATAAATACAGAAGTGGTGACTTGTTTCTATTAGACTTTTCCTCTGATTGTCCCACTCCTGGTTTTGGCTTATAAATACTTATGTAACATACTGACCAAATACTGAACGTGTGAACGTGGCCTTATTTGTGGAAGTGCTTCTCTACATTCAATAGTTTACATGAACAGGAAGATAGGTCATACCAGTAATCATAACTGTGATCCCAGTTATCAAAGTGAATAAGCAATCTGTTTTCAACAATATCTGAAATGGTAGCCACACAAAGCAGGGAAGGATTCTTCCGATCCACAGCTTCCAATTTCATGCCGACTCGGAACCCAGACGGAGTAACAGGCTACAAGTGAAAGAAAACAGAATAATACTGATATGTCAACCATACAAAAAAGAAAGGATGAACATATGATTGTCAGAAAGTAAAGTCCATGAAGAAGATGTGGTGTGCATAACCATGGCTTCTTACCATGCTGTAGCTTTTAAAGAATGTTTTTGGAGCCGCCTGAGCCTTACATTGTTTCAGATATGTGGGCCAGCTAAACTCTCCATCTTTATAACCTATGAATACAAGGTAATGAACATGTTACTACTAAACATAACCCAGAAATAATTAGTTATAAGCTAGACCAAAATGATGTAGAGATAAATGACACTTTAGTTGGTTGCCACTTTTCTTTAGAATAACATATGAGAGTGTGGAGGTTTCATATGCAAGACCAAGCACAGATATCCTCTCTCATGCCAATCAATATTATTCTTGTTGGAGTCACGCTTAGCTTTTTTAGTACCTTGGGTAAAAAGCTACATACAGTGGGTATGGAAAGTATTCATACCCCTTTAAATTTTTCATTCTTTGTTTCATTGAAGCCATTTGTTAAATTCAAAAAAGTTCATTTTTTTTCTCATTAATGTACACTCTGCACTCCATCTTGACTGAAAAAAGAGGGATTTTTGGTTCTTACCGTAAAATCTTTCTTGGAGCCTTCATTGGGGGACACAGGTAACCATGGGTTTATGCTGCTGTCACTAGGAGGCTGACACTATGCAAATAAAGAAGTAACTCCTCCCCGGCAGTATACACCCTCCGACAGGCACCAGGCAACTCAGTTGGTGCAAAAGCAGTAGTAGGAACAGGTAATATAAAACTCAACCTATTTACCAACCCACAACAACGGCCCGTTGGCCAACACGGTACAACTTCAAGGGAGGGTGCTGTGTCCCCCAATGAAGGCTCCAAGAAAGAGATTTGACGGTAAGAACCAAAAATCCCTCTTTCTTTCTCGCCTCATTGGGGGACACAGGTAACCATGGGACGTCCAAAAGCAGTCCCTAGGGCGGGATATTCTGCAGAAAAAAAGAGGAGTTAGGTCAGCCGGTGAGAAACCGCCGCCTGCAATATCCTCCTACCCAGGCCCGCGTCCGCAGAAGCCTGAGTATGCACCTTGTAGAATTTGACAAAGGTGTGAATGGATGACCACGTTGCGGCCTTGCAAACCTGCGAGGCCGAAGCTTGGTGACAAACTGCCCAGGAAGCTGCCACAGCCCGGGTAGAGTGAGCCTTCACCCCCGAAGGAGGCTGTTTGTCTTGGAAACGGCATGCCTCCAGAACCGCCGAACGGATCCAACGAGCAATTGTGGACTTGGAGGCGGGGAGCCCCTTTCGACGCCCTTCCGAGACGATGAACAGAGGATCGGCCTGACGAAAAGAGGCAGTTCTGGAGAGATAAATCCGGATAGCCCTGACCACATCCAACTTGTGAAGAGACTTCTCCAAGGGATGAACAGGGGAAGGGCACAAGGAAGGGAGGACAATATCCTCATTGATGTGAAAAGCCGAAACTACGTTTGGTAGGAAACAAGGAACCGGACGAAGAACCACTTTGTCCTGATGCAGGACTAGAAAGGAAGAACGACAGGATAATGCCGCCAGCTCCGACACTCTTCTAATGAAGGTGATGGCGACAAAAAAGGCTACCCTCCAGGATAGAAGTGAGAAGGAAATGTCCTGAATCGGTTCAAAAGGCGCACGCTGGAGGGCGTCTAACACGAGGTTGAGATCCCAAGGCTCGACAGGAGAACAATAAGGGGGAGCTATATGAGCGACCCCCTGGATGAAGGTCCTCACCTGAGGCTGGGAGGCCAGGTCTCTTTGAAAAAGAATGGATAGAGCGGAAATCTGACCCTTCAAGGTGCTAAGGGAAAGACCCGAATCTAGACCCGCTTGAAGGAAACTGAGAAGGGATGGAAGGGAAAAGGTCATAGGAAACAGATTGTTGTCCTGACACCACCGGAAAAAGGCCTTCCGTCATCTGTGGTAAATACGCGAGGAAGACGGTTTTCTCGCTCTTATCATAGTCTGGATGACGCTATGAGAAAAAGCCGCGTCCTTCAGGACCGCGGCCTCAACGGCCGTACCATCAAATTCAGAGACCAAGAATTCGGGTGGAAAAGGGGCCCCTGCGAAAGAAGGTCTGGACGATCGGGAAGCCTCCGATAGCAAGTTCACCAGTTCCGCATACCAGGCCCTGCGAGGCCAATCTGGAGCTACCAAGAGTACGGGGACCCCTTCTGTCTTGATCTTTTTTACGACCCTTGGGATCAAGGGGAGGGGTGGGAACAGGTAGGGCATCTGGAACTGGGTCCGCGAGATGACGAGAGCGTTGCATCCGACGGCCGTCGGATCCCGAGACATAATGGGGAACCTTGTGGTTTGCCCGGGAGGCCATCAAGTCGACGTCTGGGACGCCCCACCGCTGGCAAATCTGGCTGAAGATTGCGGGGAGAAGAGACCACTCGCCCGCCACGATGCCCTGGCGACTTAGAAAGTCGGCTTCCCAATTGTCCACCCCTGGGATGTGGATGGCTGACAGAGAGGGAACGTGACCCTCCCAACGGAGAATTTTTGCCACTTCAGTCATGACTTGACTGCTGCGAGTCCCTCCCTGATGGTTTATGTAAGCCACGGCTGTGGCGTTGTCTGACTGAATGCGGCCCGGCTTTCCCGAGAGGAGGGACTCCCAGCGGATGAGGGCTAGGAAGATGGCTCTGATTTCCAAGAGGTTGATAGGGAGGCACGCCTCTTGAGCAGTCCAGTGGCCCTGGGCCGTGAGATGGAGAAAAACCGCTCCCCAACCTTGGAGGCTGTCGTCGGTGGTGATGACCTGCCAGCGGGGAGGAAGAAATGACCTCCCGCACAGAATGGAGGTGGACAGCGTCCACCAAGAGAGAGACTGTTTCACTCTGGGAGAGAGGCGAAACGGGCGATCCAGGGAAAGTGGATTCCTGCCCCAGGCCGACAGAAGGGCCAGCTGGAGGGGACGAGAGTGGAACTGGGAATAGGGGACCGCTTCCATGGAAGCGATCATTTTCCCCAGAACCCTCATGGTGAGGCGGAGAGACAGAGGATTCGGGTTCTTTAGCGCTCTGACCTCCCAACGAAGCGAAAGGAACTTCTCCTTGGGGAGAAAGACCTGAGCCTGAGAGGTGTCGAATTCCATGCCCAGGAACTCCAGACGCTGAGTTGGAATCAAGGAAGACTTCTGGTAATTGATTATCCAGCCGAGGCGAAGAAGCGTGTCCAGAGTAAGCTGGAGGCTCTGGCTGCAATCCCGACGGGATGGACCCTTGATCAAGAGGTCGTCGAGGTATGGGATTACCAGAATCCCCTTTGAAAGTAGGATGGCCATGACAGCCGCCATGACCTTCGTAAAGACCCTGGGCGCAGACGCCAGACTGAAAGGGAGGGCCGTGAACTGATAATGATGATCTTGGATCGCGAACTGGAGGAATCTCTGATGCCGTACGCAAATAAGAACGTGAAGGTACGCATCTCGGATGTCCACGGAACACAGAAACTCTCCTGGTTCCATGGACGCGACCACAGAGCGTAGAGATTCCATCCTGAAGCGCCGAATCCGGAGATGGCGGTTCAATTGCTTGAGGTCCAAAATTGGACGGAGCCGTCCTTTTTTGGAACCACGAACAGGTTTGAGTAAAATCCCGAAAACCGCTCGCGATAAGGCACCGGAACTACGACTCCTGAGGCGAGGAGCAAATCGACGGCCTGGAGAAGCCCTGGGAGATGAGAGGGCTATTTGGGAGGACGAGAGAGCAGGAAACGACTTCCTGGGGGGCAAAGCAAATTCTATTTTGTAGCCTGACGTGACAATCTCCCTGACCCAGGCGTCGTCGACTACCGATAGCCAAACCTCTGAGAACAGAAGAAGCCGGCCTCCCACCCTGCAGGGATTTCCAGGTGGGGGAGACCCATCATTTATTAGAAAACCTGTGGCCCCGAGATCCAGATGGTTTTGCGGGGTGGCTCTTAGCTCTCCAGCGCGGTGGAGGCCTGAAAGAAGGTTTCCTTTGGTCCCCTTGCGAGGAAGAACGGTCCTGGTAGGGGTTTCCTGAGGAGATGAAGGCTCGAAAGGGACGAAAGGACTGGGGGGCCCCTCCTGTTGAAGGGACGTTTAGGCTTGGACTGGGGTAAGGAGGTACTCTTACCACCCGCAGCGTCCGAGATCATTTGATCCAGCTGCGTGCCGAAGAGTCTAGAACCCTGGAAGGGCAGACCAGTGAGGGATTTTTTTAGAAGCGGGGTCAGTGTCCCACGCTTTTAGCCAGAGAATCCGGCGAATGGCCACAATGTTGCTGTTGCCCTGGTGGAGCAGGTCGCTGCATCAAGGGAGGCATTCATGAGGTATTTTCCTGCAAGAGAAGTCTGATCCGCCAAATCAGACAGTTTCTCAGCAGGAGCAGAGGCCAAAATGCCCCTGCGCAGGGTTTTGGCCCAGGCTGACAGCCTTGGCTACCCAGGACGAGGCGAAACTAGGGCAAAGGGAGGCTCTGGAAGCCTCAGATGCAGATTTTGCTAGTGCTTCGATTTGTCTGTCCGTGGGGTCCTTAAGGGAAGCCGCGTCCGGTATAGACAGAACCATCTGTGAGGATAGCCTGGACACAGGCGGGTCGACCTTAGGAGACTCGGACCATTTGGAGACAAGGTCGGAGTGAAAAGGCTATAACAAATCTAGCCATTTCCTGCCAGGGAAACGCTTACCAGGGTTTTCCCAGTGTGTAGAGGTAGTGTTGTCAAACTCTCTGTGATTAGGAAAAACCCTAGAGGGACGTTTAAACGCAACAGAGACGCCCTGAGAGCTTGCCTCATCCTCCTTAAGTTCAAGCGTCTGAATGATAGCTGAAATAAGGCTATCGACCATCTCCTGTGTTCCGGAAATCTGATCTACGTCAGAGTCAGACGCCGACTGAGAGGATAGGTCAGACCCGCCGTCCGCTTGCGAGGAGGGGGAACGGGCAGATAGGGGAATCCCGGTGTGGTCCAGGGAACTGGAAGAGGATCTAGATAAGGTCCTTTTTCTGTCTCTTTTGTCTGGTCTGCCTCTGTGAGGGTCTAGGACAGGTGCGAGCAAATCGCCGTGTGAGGCGTTCGTGGCACTGGTGG
The DNA here is from genome assembly GCF_032444005.1 of Ranitomeya imitator. Lineage (NCBI taxonomy): Eukaryota > Metazoa > Chordata > Amphibia > Anura > Dendrobatidae > Ranitomeya > Ranitomeya imitator. The sequence goes on along the minus strand of NC_091284.1, from coordinate 339,228,558 downwards.
CATTAGAGAGAAGCGGGATACGTTCAAGTGCCTGGACCAGGGACTGAGAAACCTTAGTCAGGTCAGACACGGATTGAGACATTGCAACAGCGCACTCCGGGGTAGGGGGGTGCACTCATCCCGAGACCTAGGAGCTTCCTGAGGAGCTGACATGGTGGGAGGAACGCAGGATGGGCAGAAAGGAGAAGGCTGACCTGAGGCCCACTTTTTCTTACAGTGAGCGTAGGCGTAATGGATGGCCGTAGTGGCAAAGGCAGGAGTGGGGTCAGACATAGGTGGAGATATTACCTTGTCCAGGTGCTGAGAAGTACTGCCGGGAGGAGTAGAGCCCGAGAGAGCAGTAGCGCTGAGCCTGCTGAAGGACAGTGACAGCGGTAGCCACAGGAGTCTGCCTGTATACCCCCGAGATCCCTCTGTCCCACGCGGTGAGCAGACGCTGACAGGGAGCAGGAAGTCGTTGAAAGAGCGCGGAGACAGTGCAACGCTGTGGGCGTGCACAAGCGCCGAAGGGGGAATGCATAAGAAACGCCCCCAAGAGCGCTGAACTCCTGGCTGCTGTAATGCAGGGCGCCGAAAGGGGGCGTGTAAGCTGGGCACCGAATGAAGGAGAAGAAAAGTCGGGAGAAAAAATGGCGGGCGCGCTCGCCCGCAGATTTGAATAAAAGGAGAAAAAGAAATGCCAGCGTGCAGTGATAGCGCATCCCGGCGCCAGAAAAAGGCAGTGCTGCAGCCCACTCCCCTATTAAACAGAGGCCCTGGTAAGATCTGACATCCTAGGAGATCGCTTGCCGGGCAGGGGGGGAGGGGTTGAGGGGTCCGTACTGTTGCTTGAAGATTCCCTACCTGGAGATGAGGAACACATCAGGGTCCCTTGTAGAGTAGAGGGTCCTGGAAGAAGTCCTCCTTCCCGCGCCACGAACACCGGCGCAGCAGACGGCGTCAACCTCTAACCAGGGGGAGAGGGTCACTGGAAGTGACCGCCGTCTTCCTCTCAGCCCTCTCCGAGGAGAGGGATGAGGAGGGGAAACAGGCAGGACTGGCCACCGAGGAAGAAAGCCACCTTGAACACCCGAATGGGTGACAGGGGACAAAGTCCTGCCCAGCGGGTCCGAGAGGGTGCGATGTGGGTGATACCACACTGCTCTCTTGGTCGCTCAAAGTGGGGAAAACAGGGTGAGAAAAGCTGCACCCTGTTACCCTGAAGAAAAATATCTGAAAAAGAAAGGGGAAAAGGTTATTAAAACACAACAAATCCCTGTAAAAGAAATGCGGATCTGGTGTTAGATCCAGGTCCACCTCCTACAGACACTAAGCAAAAACTGAGTTGCGTGGTGCCTGTCAGACGGTGTATACTGCCAGGGAGGAGTTACTTCTTCTTTATTTGCATGGTGTCAGCCTCCTAGTGACAGCAGCATACACCCATAGTTACCTGTGTCTCCCAATGAGGCGAGAAAGAAAACAGAAATTACTTTTTTTTTTTATTCATTGAAAAAGAAAAACTGAAATATCACATGGTCATAAGTATTCAGACCCTTTGCTAAGTATTGAGTAGAATCACCCTTTTGAGCTAGTACAGCCATGAGGCTTCTTGGGAATGATGCAAAAAGTTTTTCACACCTGGATTTGGGGATCCTCTGCCATTCTTCCTTGCAGATCCTCTCCAGTTCCGTCAGGTTGGCTGGTGAACAGCCATTTTTAGGTTTCTCCAGAGATGCTCAATTGGGTTTAGGTCAGGGCTCTGGCTGGGCCAGTCAAGAATGGTCACAGAGTTGTTCTGAAGCCACTCCTTTGTTATTTTAGCTGTGTGCTTAGGGTCATTGTCTTGTCCACACATACCGCGTAGAATTATCACCAAAAAGGTCTATCTTCGTTTTATCAGATCAGAGAATCTTATTTCTCATAGTCTGGGAGTCCTTCATGTGTTTTTTTTAGCAAACTCTATGAGGGCTTTCATATGTCTTGCAATGAGGAGAGGCTTCCATTGGGTCATTCTACCATAAAGGCCCGACTGGTGGAGGGCTGCAGTGATAGTTGACTTTGTGGAACTTTCCCCCCATCTCCCTACTGCACCTCTAGAGCTCAGCCACAGTGATCTTGGAGTTCTTCTTTACGTCTCTCACCAAGGCTCTTCTCCCACAATTGCTCAGTTTGGCTGGACGGCCAGGTCTAGGAAGACTTCTGGTGGTCCCAAACTTCTTCCAGTGGATTATGGAGGCCACTATGCTCTTAGGAACCTTGAATACTGCAGAAATTCTGTTGTAACCTTGGCCAGATCTGTGCATTGCCACAATTCTGTCTCTGAGCTCCTTGGCCAGTTCCTTTGACCTCAATTCTCATTTGGTCTGACATGCACTGTGAGCTGTGAAATCTTATATAAACAGGTGTGTGCTTGTGCACAGTTTACAGGGAGGTGTTCCTATAGGCCTGTTCACTGTGTGCATGGCTCATGTGTTTTCCTGTTTCTTACAAGACTAGGAAGGTTCTCACCACTCCTTGTGAGCCGTGCACATAAAAGCAGCTCTATGCTACGTTGGACATTGGACATCTCCTTTCTGAATCCTGCTCATACAGGTACTATACATATGACCAGGTTTTTAAATACATCAGATAGGGATCACATACATTGGTTAGGACTGCTCTAATATGGGTATACCTTGACGTTTCGTAGAGCGGCTTAATATACATCTTTTGCAAAAAAAAGTATTAACCAAATACCTTGTGTTTTTCCATCTCTTTACTAGCACTTGCTGTTTACTGATATTTTCTGCAACAGAGTATTTTTTGGTTTTACCGTGCCTTTTTGTGTGTACAATATATAGTATATATAGTATATGTTCACGCACACACACACACACACACACACACACACACACACACACACACATATATATATATATATATATATACACATATATATACATATATATATATATATATATATATATATATATATATATATATATATACACACACATACTAGCTGAAGAGCCCGGCGTTGCCTGGGCATAGTAAATATCTGTGGTTAGTTATAGCACCTCACTTCTCTTATTTTCCCATCACGCCTCTCATTTTCCCAATCACATCTCTCATTTTCTCCCTCACTCTTCTCATTCCCCCCTAACACTTGTCATTTCGACCTCACATCTGTCATTTTCCGATATGTCATCTCCCCTGTATATAGTATATACCTGCTGTGTGTCATCTCCCTTGTATACAGTATATACCTGTATGTCATCTCCTCCTATATATAGTATATACCTGTATATCATCTCCTTCTATATATAGTATATACCTGTATGTCATCTCCTCCTGTATATAGTATATACCTGTGTGTCATCTCCCCTGTATATAGTATATATCTGTGTATCATCTCCTCCTGTATATAGTATATACCTGTATGTCATCTTCTATATATATAGCATATACCTGTATGTCATCTCCTCCTGTATATAGTATATACCTGTAGGTCATCTGCTCCTGTATATAGTATATACCTGTGTGTCATCTCCTCCTGTATATAGTATATACCTGTATGTCTTCTCCTCCTGTATATAGTATGTATCTGTATGTCATCTCCTCCTCTATATGGTATATACCTGTGTGTCATCTCTCCTGTATATAGTATATATCTGTGTGTCATCTCCCCTGTATATAGTATATACCTGTGTGTCATCTCCTCCTGTATTAGACCTCGTTCACACGTTATTTGCTCAGTATTTTTACCTCAGTATTTGTAAGCTAAATTGGCAGCCTGATAAATCCCCAGCCAACAGGAAGCCCTCCCCCTGGCAGTATATATTAGCTCACACATACACATAATAGACAGGTCATGAGACTGACAGCTGCCGTATTTCCTATATGGTACATTTGTTGCTCTTGTAGTTTGTCTGCTTATTTATAAGATTTTTATTTTTGAAGGATAATACCAGACTTGTGTGTGTTTTAGGGCGAGTTTCGTTTGTCAAGTTGTGTGTTGAGTTTTGTGTGGCAACATGTGTGTAGCAACTTTTTGTGTGTCGAGTTGCATGTGACAGGTTAGTGTAGCAAGTTGTGTGCAGCAAGTTTTGCGCATGGCGAGTTTTGCGCGTGGCGAGTTTTATGTGTGGTGCCTTTTGAGTATGTGCAAGTTTTGTGTGAGGCAACTTTTGCATGTGTTGCAACTTTTGTGCATGTGGCAATTTTTCCGCAGGTGCAGGTTTTGCGTGTGGCGAGTTTTCCATGAGGTGAGTTTTGCACTTGTGGCGAGTTTTGCGTGAGCCTAGTTTTTGCATGTGGCGAGTTTTGCATGTGGCGAGTTTTGCGCGTGGCGAGTTTTGAGCGGCGACTTTTGTGTTTCGACTGTGGTGAGGTTGGTGTATGTGTGGTGAAATGTGTGCTGAGGGTGGTATATGTGTTCAAGCACGTGGTAGTGTGTGGCGCATTTTGTGTGTGTTCATATCCCCGTGTGTTGTTAGTATCCCATGTCGGGGCCCCACCTTAGCAACTGTATGGTATATACTCTTTGGCGCCATCACTCTCATTCTTTAAGTCCCTCTTGTTCACATCTGGCAGCTGTCAATTTGCCTTCAACACTTTTCCTTTCACTTTTCCCCATTATGTAGATAGGGGCAAAATTGTTTGGTGAATTGGAAAGCGCGGGGTTAAAATTTCACCTCACAACATAGCCTATGACGCTCTCGGGGTCCAGACGTGTGACTGTGCAAAATTTTGTGGCTGTAGCTGCGACGGTGCAGATGCCAATCCCGGACATACATACATACATACACACACATTCAGCTTTATATATTAGATATATATATTTACTTATACAGTACAGACCAAAAGTTTGGACACACTTTCTCATGTAAAGATCTTTCTGTATTTTCATGACTATGAAAATTGTACATGAAGAAAACGAATCACTGCACACGTCAGGACAAGTCAATTTGGTTGAAGTGGAAGTTTATTCATGGTGCAAAAAAAATTCGAGGACGTAACAAGGCAACAGTTCAAATTCTAACGTTTCGGCCACACCGTGGCCTTGGTCACAGAGTAGTGCTGAAAAAACGGAAAAAAAACGTATAAACAGACAATATATATACAATGATAGACAAAATATATACAATATATACAAATTAATGGCTGCTCAGTGTGGAATAACAAACCACATCTTGAGCCATAGGGGAACTGGAACACATGTCAGTAGAACTAATAAAATGGGCAGGAAAAGGTTGTCACCAACCTGCAGACAATGTAACGTATGAGGCCATACAGACAAAGCAAAGGGTCCTATAGGAGTTAGTACAGACATAGATCAAAAAGAGAGGTATGGATCGAGTATAACAGCAGGAGGACAGGATGAAAACACATACCCTCGGTGGTAGTCCAAATCGTATCGTATGGTCAATACAGTATTCAAAAACGGGTACGGCCCCGTGATACCCTATTAAGGCAATAGGAAAGCAAGAGAGGGTATTGGTATACGTCTGAGCTCAGACGTATACCAATACCCTCTCTTGCTTTCCTATTGCCTTAATAGGGTATCACGGGGCCGTACCCGTTTTTGAATACTGTATTGACCATACGATACGATTTGGACTACCACCGAGGGTATGTGTTTTCATCCTGTCCTCCTGCTGTTATACTCGATCCATACCTCTCTTTTTGATCTATGTCTGTACTAACTCCTATAGGACCCTTTGCTTTGTCTGTATGGCCTGATACGTTACATTGTCTGCAGGTTGGTGACAACCTTTTCCTGCCCATTTTATTAGTTCTACTGACATGTGTTCCAGTTCCCCTATGGCTCAAGATGTGGTTTGTTATTCCACACTGAGCAGCCATTAATTTGTATATATTGTATATATTTTGTCTATCATTGTATATATTGTCTGTTTATACGTTTTTTTTCCGTTTTTTCAGCACTACTCTGTGACCAAGGCCACGGTGTGGCCGAAACGTTAGAATTTGAACTGTTGCCTTGTTACGTCCTCGAATTTTTTTTGCACCATGAATAAACTTCCACTTCAACCAAATTGACTTGTCCTGACGTGTGCAGTGATTCGTTTTCTTCAAGTATTGGGGGTTATCTGACTCCGTTCACTTGCACCGTCCACATCCCATCTATAGTCGAGTGCTAGCTCTTTGTTTATTCTACTATGAAAATTGTACATTCACACTGAAGACATCAAAACTATGAATTAACACATGTGGAATTATATACTTAACAAAAAAGTGTGAAACAACTGAAATTATGTCTTATATTCTAGGTTCTTCAAAGTAACCACCTTTTGCTTTGATGACTGCTTTGCACACTCATGTCATTCTCTTGATGAGCTTCATGAGGTAGTCACCGGGAGTGGTTTCAATTCACAGGTGTGCCCTGTCAGGTTTAGTAAGTGGGATTTCTTGCCTTCTAAATGGGGTTGGGACCATCAGTTGAGCTGTGCAGAAGTCTGGTGGATACACAGCTGATAGTCCTATTAAATAGGCTGTTAGAATTTGTATTATGGCAAGAAAAAAGCAGCTAAGTAAAGAAAAATGAGTGGCCATCATTACTTTAAGAAATGAAGGTCAGTCAGTCCGAAAAATTGGGCAAACTTTGAAAGTGTCCCCAAGTGCAGTGGCAAAAACCATCAAGCGCTACAAAGAAAACATGAGAACCGCCCCAGGAAAGGAAGACCAAGAGTCACCTCTGCTTCTGAGGATAAGTTTATCCGAGTCACCAGCCTCAGAAATTGCAGGTTAACAGCAGCTCAGATTAGAGACCAGGTCAATGCCACACAGAGTTCTAGCAGCAGACACATCTCTACAACAACTGTTAAGAGGAGACTTTGTGCAGCAGGCCTTCATGGTAAAATGGCTGCTAGGCAACCACTGCTAAGGACAGGCAACAAGCAGAAGAGACTTGTTTGGGCTAAAGAACACAAGGAATGGACATTAGACCAGTGGAAATCTGTGTTTTGGTCTGATGAGTCCAAATTTGAGATCTTTGGTTCTAACCACTGTGTCTTTGTGCGACGCAGAAAAGGTGATCGGATGGACTCTACATGCCTGGTTCCCACCGTGAAGCATGGAGGAGGAGGTGTGATGGTGTGGGGGTGCTTTGCTGGTGACACTATTGGGGATTTATTCAAAATTGAAGGCATACTGATCCAACATGGCTACCACAGCATCTTGCAGCGGCATGCTATTCCATCCGGTTTGCGTTTAGTTGGACCATCATTTATTTTTCAACAGGACAATGACTCCATGCACACCTCCAGGCTGTGTAAGGGCTATTTGACCAAGAAGGAGAGTGATGGGGTGCTATGCCAGATGATCTGGCCTCCACAGTCACCAGACCTGAACCCAATCGAGATGGTTTGGGGTGAGCTGGACCGGAGAGTGAAGGTAAAAGGGCCAACAAGTGCTAAGCATCTCTGGGAACTCCTTCAAGATTGTTGGAAGACCATTCCCAGTGACTACCTCTTGAAGCTCATCAAGAGAATGCCAAGAGTGTGCAAAGCAGTCATCAAAGTAAAAGGTGGCTACTTTGAAGAACCTAGAATATAAGACATAATTTCAGTTGTTTCACACTTTTTTGTTAAGTACATAATTCCACATGTGTTAATTCATAGTTTTGATGCCTTCAGTGTGAATGTATAATTTTCATAGTCATGAAAATACAGAAAAATCTTTAAATGAGAAGGTGTGTCCAAACTTGCAGAATATTAGGAAGTATCAACATGCATATGAAGCAACTGACCCTTGTATTAAAATATATTGATGTTGATGTTTCCTGAACCTCTTAGATTCAGGCGGTTGAAATAGCAGTTTAAAGGTACCTTCACACTGAGCAACTTTACAACGAGAACCACAGCGATCCGTGACGTTGCAGCGTCCTGGATAGCGATCTCGTTGTGTTTGACACGCAGCAGCGATCAGGATCCTGCTGTGACATCGCTGGTCGTAGCTAGAAGTCCGGAACTTTATTTGGTCGTCAGGTCGGCGTGTATCGTCATGTTTGACAGCAAAAGCAATGATGCCTGCAATGGTTTTTCATGGAGCCAACAACCAGCGAGAACGATAAGTACGTCACTGGATCGCTCCTGCATCGTTCTGCTGTTGCCGTGTTTGACGTCTCCTAGCGACCTAAACAGCGACGCTGCAGCGATCGGCTCGTTGTCTATATCGCTGCAGCGTCGCTTAATATGACGGTACCTTAAGAGTTAATACTTGTAGGTCTTTAGTAAGATATGCATCTTACACACAATAGAGATCCACCAGAAAAAAAAAATCCTTAATTTGCAAAGTTTGGGAACCAAGAAGTATCGTTTCTGCTTGCGGAGAGTGACATGTTAAGCATGTCGAGATGAGGAGACTTAAAGCCCAATGCTCCTCTGTGAAGTATGCAAATTGTCTCTTCAGAGAGGAAGACGACTAGCAGAAGTAGCAATCCTAACAGTCAATGGATCGACATTGCGGATTTAAGTCTCCTCATCTCGACATGCTTAACATGTCATTCTCCGCAAGGAGAAACGACACTTCTTGGATCCCGGTCAGACGCCTCTCACTCAGCCAAGCCAGATCTCCACTTTGCACTGACAAGGGACACTACCCCGAAACACAGTGTCTGCAAATTGAGATTCTGCTTTGGCTTTTATCCTAAGTCATGTGACAAGGCTCATTAACCCCTTCATGACCTTGGGATTTTCCGTTTTTCCGTGTTCGTTTTTCGCTCCCCTCCTTCCCAGAGCCATAACTTTTTTATTTTTCAGTCAATTTGGCCATGTGAGGGCTTATTTTTTGCGGGACTAGTTGTACTTTTGAACGACGTCATTGGTTTTACCATGTCGTGTACTAGAAAATAGGAAAAAAATTCCAAGTGCGGTGAAATTGCAAAAAAAAGTGCAGTCCCACACTTGTTTTTTGTTTGGCTTTTTTTGCTAGGTTCACTAAATGCTAAAACTGACCTGCCATTATGATTCTTCAGGTTAGTACGAGTTCATAGACACCTAACATGACTAGGTTATTTTGTATCTAAGTGGGGAAATAAAATTCCAAACTTTGCTAAAAAAAAAGTTTGGAATTTTTTTTCACCACTTAGATAAAATTGCACCATTTTCTGATACTTGTAGCGTCTCCATTTTTCATGTTCTGGGGTCGGTTGAGGGCTTCTTTTTTGCGTGCCGAGCTGGCGTTTTTAATAATAGCATTTTGATGCAGATACGTTCATTTGCTCACCCGTTATTGCATTTTAATGCATTGTCGCGGCGACCAAAAAATGTAATTCTGGCGTTTCAAATTTTTTTCTCGCTACGCTGTTTAGCGATCAGGTTAATGCTTTTTTTTTATTGATAGATCGGGCGATTCTGAATGCGGCGATACCAAATATATGTGTCGGTTTGATTTTTTTTATTGATTTATTTTGATTGGGGCAAAAGGGGGGTGATTTAAATTTTTATATTTTTTTCACTTTTTTTTTTTTTAGTTTTGCCATGCTTCAATAGCCTCCATAGGAGGCTAGAAGCAGGCACAACGCGATCGGCTCTGCTACATAGCAGCGATCTGATGTTCGCTGCTATGTAGCAGAAATGCAGGTGTGCTGTGAGCGCCGACCACAGGGTGGCGCTCACAGCTGCCGGGGATCAGTAACCATAAAGGTCTCAAGGACCTCTATGGTTACTATTCAGAAGCATCGCCGACCCCCGATCATGTGACGGGGTCGGCGATGCGATCATTTTCGGCCGCCCGGCCGGAAGCGGTAGTGAAATGCCGCTGTCTACGTTTGATAGCATTTAACTAGTTAATAGGCGCGGGCAGATCACGATTCTGCCCGCGCCTATTACGGGCACATGTCAGCTGTTCAAAACAGCTGACATGTCTCGGCTTTACTGCGGGCTCACCGCCGGAGCCCGCATCAAAGCGGGGCTTCTAACCTCGGACATACTATCCCGTCTGAGGTCAGAAAGGGGTTAAAGGGTTGACATTGACTGTTAGGATTGCTACTTCCAATAGGTGGCACCAGAGTTCTAGTACTCTTCCTCTCTGAAGAGACAATTTGTAAACTTCGGGAAAAAAAGGAGTAAAAAAAAGGGAGGAGGCAGATGACCAAGCGATTGAGTATCCGTTGTGGTCCTTTTTCCCATAAATCACTTCATTAAAGACAGATTTTACCCATGAATTAAGAGTGAAAGATCAAACCAGAAGGCGACAGAAAGGGACAGATAAGATATAGTAGAAAGCTGCTTATTTTCATGTGTAATAATGATTTATTAAATAGGGATGATAAAGGGACTGAACGAGAGAAATTCTTTTGACCACACTAATATCACTGTCTATAGGACACGTACACTCCATTGTGTAGATTTCAGAAAGGAAATCCTGATAGGTACCTCAGCCAAAAACAAACTATTACAACTAACCCTACTAGTCAGTTACCTTTTGGAGGTATAAGCTTGTGTCCAGTTTTTTCACACCATCCAACGGGGTGTATATCCAAAGAATCAGCATTAACCCAAAAGTCATAGCAGTCAGGGTACCCATCAAAATGTAGTCGGATTCGATAGCCTTGTACCTATAAAAAATTAAACTTTAAAAATTAAAATTAAGTAAAAAAAAAGAGGGATTTTTTGGAACTTACCGTAAAATCTCTTTCCTGGAGCTTTCATTGGGGGACACAGTTAACCGTGGGTGTATGCTACTGCTGCTAGTAGGCTGACACTATGCAAAAAAGGAAAAAGAGTAGCTCCTCCCCGGCAGTATACACCCACCGACAGGCACCAAGTACCTCAGTTGGTGTAAAAAGCAGTAGGAGAAGCGATGAAAATTCAGAACATAAAAGTACCAACTCAACCAGGGCACTTAGACCCAAACACGGTACCAGAAAAAACAAGTAGGGAGGGAGCTGTGTCCCCCCCAATGAAGGCTCCAAGAAAGAGATTTTACTGGAAGTACAACAAAATCCCTCTTTCTTTCTCGCTTCATTGGGGGACACAGATAACTGTGGGACGTTCAAAAGCAGTCCCAGAAAAGGGTGGGTAGAAAAGGACTAAGGGTAAGGGTTCAGGTCGCACGGTCCGCAACCGCCGCCTGCTGAACCTTCCTACCAAAACCTGCATCAGACGAGGCCTGGGTATAAACCCTATAGAACCTCGTAAAAGTGTGCAAGGACGACCAGGTTGCGGCCTTGCAGACCTGTAAGGCGGAAGCCTGGTGGCGAACAGCCCAAGAAGCTCCGATAGCTCTGGTGGAGTGGGCCCGCACCCCTGGAGGGGGCCCTTTCTCATGAATGCGGTAGGCTTCCTTTATCGCTGAACGAATCCAACGACAGATCGTGGACTTGGACGCCTGAAGACCTTTCCGTCGACCCTCAGAGATGACAAACAGAGAATCAAATTGGCGAAAGGAGGCAGTTCTAGAAAGATAGACCCGAATGGCCCTGACCATGTCCAGTTTGTGAAGAGACTTCTCCAGGGGATGATCCGGGGACGGACAGAATGAGGGAAGAACGATGTACTCATTGATGTGGAAGGCAGACACCACCTAGGGGAGGAAGGAAGGGACAGTTCTGAGAACTACCTTGTCCTGATGTAGAATCAGAAATGGAGACCGGCAGGATAAAGCTGCCAACTCGAAGACCCTCCTTATTGATGTAATAGTAATCAGAAAAACCACCTTCCAGGAAAGAAGGGAAAAGGAAATGTCCTGAAGAGGTTTGAAGGGCACAGCCTGGAGAGCACCGTGAACCAGGCTGAGATCCCAAGGTTCCAACGAGGCCTGGAAAGGAGGGGCAAGATGCGCGACTCCTTGGAAAAAGGTCCATACCTGAGGGATGGAAGACAGGTCCTTCTGAAAAAGAATGGACAGAGCGGAGACCTGACCCTTCAGGGTACTATGGGATAGTCCCGAGTCGAGACCTGCCTGAAGGAATCCAAGAAAATCCAGAAGGGAAAAAGACATCGGAAAAACCTGGTTTGATTCGCACCATCAGAAAAAAGCCTTCCAGTACCTGTGGTAAATGCGGGAGGAAGCTGGTTTTCTAGCTCTGATCATGGTCTGAATGACCTGGTGTGAAAAACCGGACTCCCTAAAGACCGCGGACTCAACGGCCATGCTGTTAAACTCAGAGACTGAGAACTCTGGTGGAAGAGCGGACCTTGTGAGAGAAGGACTGGGAGCCTCCAGGGGGTATCCGAGAGCATGTTCACGAGTTCCGCATACCAAGGGCGCCTTGGCCAATCTGGCTCTATCAGGATAACCGGAATGTCCTCTGCCTTTATCATTTTTATGACCCTTGGGATCAAGGGAAGAGGAGGGAACAGGCAAGGGAGCTGAAACTCGGACCACAGAATTACCAGGGCGTCGTGGCCGATGGCCAGAGGATCCCAGGATCAGGCTACGAACTGAGCTACCTTGCGGTTCATCCGAGACGCCATGTGTTCGACGTCCGGAGTGCCCCAGCACTGGCATATCTGAACGAAGACTGAGGGAGGGAGAGACCACTAGCCCGCTGCCAGGTCTTGGCGGCTTAAGAAATCGGCTGCCCAATTTTCGACCCCGTAATGTGAACGGTTGATATGGCCAGAACATGACATTCCGCCCAACGCAGAATCTTTGCTGTTTCCGCCATTACCTGATTGCAGCGAGTCCCACCCTGGTGATTCAAGTACGCCACGGCCGTGGCGTTGTCTGACTGAATGTGGACGGGTCCACTTGTCAGGAGAGACTGCCAGTGTAATAGGGTAAGGAAGATCGCCCTGATTTCCAAGAAGGTTGATGGAAAGAAGAGCCTCCTGGGCAGTCCAGCAATCTTGCACTGTGTGTTGTCGAAAGACTGCTCCCCATCCGAGCAGACTGGCGTCGGTGGTGATGGCCTGCCACCGAAGGGGGAGGAAGGACCTCCCCTACCAGGACTGAGGAGGACAGAGTCCACCACTTCAGGAACTGCTGTACAGAGAGAGACAGACAAACTGGACGGTCCAGGGTAGTCGTGGACTTGTTCCAAGTGGACAGAAGGAACAGCTGTAGGGGGCGAGTGTGGAACTGGGTGAAAGGCACGGCTTCCATGGACGCAATCATCTTTCCCAGGACTCCCATACAGAATCGTAGGGAATGGGGAGATGGGTGTTTGAGAGATAGGACTGCCTTGCGGAGAATGGAGGACTTGTCCTTTGGGAGAAAGACCCATGCCAAGTTTGTGTCGAACTCCATGCCCAGGAATGTTGGACGCTGGGAAGGAATTAGAGAGGACATGTCTCGGTTGATGATCCAGCCAAGACGGGTTAGGGTGTCCATAGAGATTTGAAGGCTTAGCGTACAGTCTCGATAAGAAGATCCCTTGATCAGCAGATCGTCCTGGTAAGGGATAATGAGAATCCCCCTGGCACGAAGAATGGCCATGACAGCTGCCATGACCTTGGTGAAAACTATAGGGGCAGACGCCAGGCCGAAGGGAAGGGCCGTGAATTGGTAGTGATCTCCTGGATTGCAAACCGAAGGAATCTCTGGTGCCTCACACAAATAGGGAAATGCAGGTACACATCCTGAATGTTGACCGAGCAGAGAAATTCCCCCGACTACATGGCAGCGATCACTGACCGTAGGGATTGCATCCTGAAGTGGCGGAGATGAACGTGACGATTCAGCAATTTCAGGTCCAGAATTGGACGGAGAGAATCGTCTTTTTTCGGGACGACGAAGAGATTCGAGTAGAACCCCGAAAATTGTTCGTTTGAAGGAACGGGAATGACTACACCAGCGGTGACCAGAGAAGATACTGCTTGGAGAAAACCGGGTAATTGGGACGGCTGCTTTGGTGGACGAGAAGGAAAGCAGCGATTTTCTGGGAGGGAAGAAAACTCGATTTTGTAACCGGATGAAACGATCTCCCTAACCCTGGCGTCGCTGACCACCGACAACCAGGCGTCCTTGAAAGAAAGAAGCCTGCCTCCCAAACTGGAAAGACTTCCAGCTGGGGGGACGACCCGTCACTTAGAATGGAACCTGTTGGAGTGGGACCCAAAGGACCTTGAAGGCTGGCCCTTAAGCCTCCAGCTGGTGGCTGGTTTGTAAGAGGGTTTCCTTTGGTCGCCTGAGGTAGATGGACGCTCCTGTTGTGAAGAGGAATCCAAAGTCACAAATGGGCAAAAAGGCCGAAAGGGCCGAGGGCCCTTTCTGTTGAAAACACACTTGGGTCTAGACTGAGGGAGAGAGGTGCTATTGCCTCCGGTAGCGTCCGAAATTATCTGGTCTAGCCGAGCCTGGAACCTTGGAAGGCTAAGGTGGTGAGGGACTTCTTGAAAGTAGTATCTGCACTCCATGCCTTCAGCCAAAGGATGCGGCATATAGCCACGATGTTGCTACTTGCCCTGGCCGAACAAGGTGCTGCATCCAAGGAGGCAGCCAAAACATATTTGCCAGCGTGGCTAATCTGGTCTGCTGGTTCGTCCGGAGAAGCCAACGCTAAAATGCCCCGGCGAAGAATCTTGGCCCAGGCAGAGATGGCCTTTGCCACCCAGGTGGAGGCGAAACTGGGGCAGAGGGAAGCGCCAGTTGCCTCAAAGGCTGATTTGGCAAGTGTCTCGATCTGCCTGAGACGCACCATCCGGTAAGGATAGAACAGTCTTGGAAGAAAGACGAGAAACCGGCGCATCCACCTTCGGGGGCTCTGCCCACCTGGCAAGGAGATCGGCACTAAAAGGGTATAGGACGTCTAGGTGTTTTGTGCCCGGAAAGCGCTTTTTGGGATGCTCCCAGTGCTTAGGGTAAACTCAAACTCCTCGTGGTTGGGAAAGGAGCGAGAGGGACGTTTTACCCGCTTAAAGGAAACAGAAGGATCCTGGGGAGGAACCTCGTTCTATTTAAGTTTGAGGGTTTGAGAGACAGCCGAAATGAGACTATCAACCATTGCCTGCATACTGGAAGTCTGGTCTGAATCAGAGTCAGACCCAGACTGTGAATCTATATCCGACCCAAGCTGCTCCTCCTCCGAAGAGGGGAATTGGAAAGAGGAGAGCAGCTTGGGAGCTGTGGAGGGACCCGGAGAGCTGGATGAGGAGCCAGACAGAGTCCTCTTCCTAGATCGGCTGGCTGGTCTGTCTCTTTGAGGGTCGGTATCAGGTGCGTGCGAATCGCCATGAGAGACGTTAGGAGCACTGACGGCTGCTGACAGCTGTGGAAGTCGTTCAAGCGCCTGCACCAGAGACTGGGATACTTTAGTCAGGTCAGAGACCGACTGGGACATGGAAACGGCACACTGGGGGAGAGGGAGTGCACTCATCCCGGGAGTCAGAGAGCTCCTTTGGGGCAGACATGGTAGGGGGACTGCAGGACTGACAGAGAGATGACGGCTAGCCTGAGGACCACTTTTTTCTTACAACGTGCACAGGCGTAATGGATTATAGTGGACTTGGAAATAGAAGCCTCTGCAGAGTTGGACATATGTAGAGCCTGTTGTGCTATCTGCCAGAGGAGTCTAGTGGATATACTGCGGAGAAGAGGCTAGTCGAAAGATCAGGGGCATAGAGAAAGCAGAGAACAAGAGCCGACCCGTCCAGCGATAGCAGCAACAGAAGGTAGCTGTGTCCCCCGAGCCGAAAAAAATCCATCCAGGCAGAGCGATGCACGAGGTGCTGTGCAGCTTCCAAGATGGAGGAATGCAGGAGACCTCGTGTGAAGGAATGGCCTAGCTATGGAGCTAATGAGATAGGACGGAAAGCAAGGGGGGGTGTCCTTGTAAAGTACGACGTCTGTTTGGCCCAAGGACACGACGAGAAAGCGTGCACAAGGAGGGGGCGTGGCTAACTCGGCTGAAGCAAAAGTGAAAGTAAAAATGCCAGGGAGCGCGCCCTGACAGAATGAGGTAAAGCGCGATTAGAAAGGCCTGCACTGGGATGAGAGGACGCCGAGAAAGTTAAGAGCGGCTTCTGCAGTTCCCCTGTACCTGAGAGAAGTCCGGTCCTATAATCAATGAGGATCGTCCAGGGGCCCAAGCGTGGGAGGGTCGCTGGAAACTCGGATCCTTCTTCCCACACCGTCTCCAGACGGTGTAGAAGATGGCATCAACCCCCTAGAGAGGGGGGAGGTCGCGGCTGGCAACCACCGTCTTCCTCTCAGCCCTCTCCGAGAGGTGTGAGGAGGGAAATGGCGAGGACTGGCCACCGGAATCAGCCCTGGAGCACCTGTGAAGGTGGCAGGGTATATTGTCCTGACGGCGGGCCTGTGAGTTGCGATGTGGGTGATAACACATTGCTCAGTCAGCCGCCTATAATGGGAAGGCAGAGTGAAAATAACACCCTGATTCCCAGGAGCTGTATCTGAAAAACAAAAAGGAAAGAGTAATAAAATAAAACACAACAAAACCTGTAGAAAAAAAGAGTTAGCTGTGGATCTGGGGAGATCCAGGTCCGCCTCCTACAGACACTAAGCACAAACTGAGGTACTTTGTGCCTGTCGGTGGGTGTATACTGCCGGAGAGGAGCTACTCTTTTCTTATTTGCATAGTGTCAGCCTCCTAGCAGCAGCAGCATACACCCACGGTTATCTGTGTCCCCCAATGAAGCGAGAAAGAAAGTAATCTTTTACCATGCTGAAGGCAATAAGTGAGGAATTATTGATGTATTGTAACACATAATACATTTTATGAATTCTCACATGTGGGTGCAATCATGCTCAGAGCATGGTAACATGCTTCTGTCAGATGATCACCACAACTCTAGATAAGTTCTTTGAGGGGTGTAGTTTCCAAAATGGGGTCACTTGTGGGGGAGTTTTCACAGTTTAGGCATGTCCGATATCTATTCTAGCCTATTTTGCACTTCAAAAGTTAAACCGTGCTCCTTCCCTTCTGAGCCCAGCCCCAAAGCACAAACAGTCTGTTTCTCTCTCCGTCTCTATGACGAGGAACAGGCTTGCGCTTCAGGGCGGCCTCTGGGCAGGTCTTTCTTTGGTTTCTTTGGCTTAGAGCTGGAAGATAAGACTGTGCCTACAGTCTCACGTTGGAGCATGAGCATATCATTAACTGAAAACTTCTAACACTGATTACACAAGAACCACAAGACAGATTTCTTCACCCCAGGTATCATTTTAATCAGTGTAACACTGCCAACCTGACAATGCCTATAGTTTACTTAACAAAATCCTCCTGACAGCTTGGCTTTAAGCTTACAATGCGGAGAGCCATTTTCATGCACGGCTTTCCCACCTCCTTAAAGAAGTTGTCCACTACTATAACTTTTTTTTCATAAATCCTGCTATTATGTGCCACTGAAAACATCCACTGTGTTTATTTTAGCAATATTACATTTTATCATGCTGTAGCAGCACATCTTCAGTGCTGGATCCAGCTCTCATGGGGTTAAATCCACAACTTCCTTTCTCCTGACTTATTGTGTTCTAATACTACAAGTTCCATGATGCATTGCACTGGCCTCTAAGCCCAAACCTAGCACACCCACTACAAAACACACCCAAACCCCTCCCTCCTCTCCCTCCTTTCTTCAAAAAGATTTGTGATGTCATTTCTGTCCAACCTCCTCTTTTACATTTGTCCAACCCACACTCCATTACACACAGATAGATGGATAGATAATAGATAGATACATATAGAGATATATCTATGTATCTATATCTATTTCCATAGATATGTCCATATCCATGTTTCTAAACCCCTTCACCCCTGAAGCTTTTTTCGTTTATTGCTCCCCTTCTTTCCAGAGCCATAATATTTCCGTCAATATGGCCATGTGGGGGCTTATCTTTTGCGGGACAAGTTCTACTTTTGAACGATATCATTAGTTTTACCGTGTCGTGTAACAGAAAATGTGAAAAAAATTCAAAGTGCGATGAAATTGCAAAAAAAGTGCAATCCTACACTTGTTTTTTGCTTGGCTTTTTTGCTAGGTTCACTAAATGCTAAGGCTGTGTGCACACGTTGCGGATTTGATTGCAGTTCCGCAGCGTTATTTGCAGCACGGAATTGCGTCAAATCCGCAGTGTAATGCACAACCAATGTAAGTCTATGGGAGCCGCAGACTTGTTGTGCATATGCTGCGGAAAAAGCTGCACCGAAACGCAGCCTTTTTCTTCTGCATCATGTCACTTCTTTTGTGCGGAACTGCAGCGTTTCTGCACCTATAAACTTGCATTGAGTCAGGTACATCCGCAGCAAAACCGCAGATGTAAAAAAGATCTGCAGATTTGCTGCGGATGTCGGTCCGAGAAACGCTGCAGTTCGGGAGGAGGGAAGTGTGTGGGCGGTGACTGTATGTGTGTGCGGGCAGGGCCTGCGGGCTGTCCAGATGTGTGCGGATGTGTGCGGGACTGTTCGGGTGTGTGCGGGACTGTTCGGGCGTGTGCGGGACTGTTTGGGCATGTGCGGGACTGTGCGGGGGGTCTTTGGGTGTGTGTGTGCAGGCCTCATCCCATGGGACTACAAGTACGCAGCATCCAATCTGCAGATAATCTGGACGTAATCCGCACAGTGGACACGCACTCTACACTATCCATACATCTATCAATAGATATATCTATTCATAGATATATCTATAGATAGATAAATGAATAGAAAGATATATGCATCTATAGATCTATCTATATGTAGATCTATCTACCCATCTCATGTATCATCTATCTGTGTGTGTAATGGAGTGTGGGTTGGACAAATGTAAAAGAGAAGGCTTGACAATAATGACATCACAAATCCTTTTTTTTTGTTCAATAATACTTTATTTAGCTTTCAAAAACGCATACAAAAACGCATTAAATGACGCACAAAAACGAATCAAAAAATTCATCGAAACCATGCAAAAACCGCATCGCATCAAAACAGCACCAAAACCTGAATCAAAATCACGCAAAAACCGCACAAAAAACTGCATCAAAACCGCGCAAAAACTGCACCAAAAACGCACCAAAAACCAGACCAAAAACTGCATCAAAAACGCACCAAAACCTGAATCAAAATCACGCAAAAACCGCACCAAAACCTGAACCAAAAACCACACCAAAAACGCATCAAAACCTGAATAAAAACTGTGCAAAAACCACACCAAAAACTGCATCAAAAACGCATCAAAACCACACAAAAACCGCACCAAAAACTGCATTAAAAAAACACATCAAAACCGTGCAAAAATGCATTAAAAATGCAGCTGCGTTTTCTGCCAAGAGATGCAGATTTTTTGCAGAAAATTCTGCACCAAAATCTGCATCGTGTGCACACAGCCTAAAACTGACCTGCCATTATGATTCTCCAGGTCATTACGAGTTCATAGACACCAAAAATGTCTAGGTAATTTTTTTATCTAAGTGGGGGAAAAAAATTCCAAACGTTGCTAAAAAATAAATAAATAAATAATTGCGCCATTTTCAGATACCCATAGCGTCTCCATTTTTCGTGATCTGGGGTTGGGTGAGGGCTTATTTTTTGAGTGCCGGGCTGACGTTTTTAATGATACCACTTTTGTGCAGATACGTTCTTTTGATCACCCGTTTTTGCATTTTAATGCAATGTCTCGGCGACCAAAAAACAATTTTGGCTTTTGATTTTTTTTCTCGCTACGCTGTTTAGCAATCATGTAAAAAAAATTTTTTATTGAAAACAGCTGACATGTTGCGGCTTTGAAGTGGGCTCACCGCCGGAGCCCACCTCAAAGCAAGGGATACTGCCAGCTGACGTACTATTCCATCAGCTGGCAGAAAGGGGTTAATGAACAATATGTTTCAGTTAAAAAAAATAAAAATGAAAAAAAAAAATGGCGTGGGCTCCTGAGCAATTTTCTGCACCAGAGGGGGAAAGCCGACGGCCGGGGGCCAATATTTGTAGCCTGGGAAAGGGGGTAATACCCATGGCCCCTCTCTAGGCTATGAATATCAGCCCGCAGCTGTCTGCGTAGCCTTTACTGGCTATTAAACTAATTAAAAAAAATGACATGGGTTCCCCCTATATTCTATAGCCAGAAAGGGGTTTGAAGGGTGGTTCCTGCAATGCTGTCAGGACCAGGTTGAGGTCCCACGTTTCTAGTGGTCGTCTGTAGGGGGGAACCAATCGGGAAACCCCCTGAAGAAAAGTCCTTACTTGCGACTTGGTAGCAATGCGCCTTTGAAAGGGGGTAATACCCATGGCCCCTCTCTAGGCTATGAATATCAGCCCGCAGCTGTCTGCGTAGCCTTTACTGGCTATTAAACTAATTTAAAAAAATGACATGGGTTCCCCCTATATTCTATAGCCAGAAAGGCTATACGCAGACAGCTGCAGGCTGATCTTCATAGCCTAGAGGGGGGCCACGGATATTGGCTCCCCCTGGCTACAAATACCAGCCCGCAGCCACCCCAGAAACGGCGCATCTGTTAGATGCGCCAATTCCGGCACTTAGCCCCTCTCTTCCCACTCGACATTAACAACGGCCTGGAAGGGCAACAGGGTGGGAGCTGTGTCCCCCAATTAGAGGCTAAGAGAAAGAGATTTTACGGTGAGTACACAAAAATCTCCTTCACTCTGTCACCTCATTGGGGGACACAGGACCATGGGACGTCCCAAAGCAGTCCCTGGGTGGGAAGCAATGGACGAATATTGTGCAGACAGGCCGCTACACTTGGGGCACTGCCGCCTGCAGAACACATCTACCCAGGCTCGCGTCCGCTGACGACTGGGTATGAACCCTGTAGTGTTTAGTAAACGTGTGTAGGCTAGTCCAAGTGGCCGCCTTACACACTTGTTGTGCCGAATGGCCCAGGAGGCCCATACCGCCCGTGGCGAGTGTGCCGTAATACCGGCTGGAAGAGGAGAATTCTTAAGGCGGTAGGCGTCTTGTATGGTGGATTTAATCCACCTGGCAAGGGTAGCTTTGGAAACTGGCAGACCCTTGTGCCCGCCTTCCGGAAGAAGGGAAAGAGAATCAGACCTCCGGAAGGACGCAGTCCTAGACACATATATACACAATGCCCTGACAAGGTCAAGCGTATGCAGAGCCTTCTCCACTCTATGAACCGGGACCGGACAAAAGGATGGCAGTGAAATTTGAGGTGGAAGTGGGACACAACCTTCGGAAGGAAGGATGGGACCGTACGGAGAACTACCTTGTCCTGGTGAAAAACCAGGAAGGGCCGTCTGCAGGAGAGTGCTGTCAGTTCAGACACCCTGCGTAGCGAGGTGATTGCCACCAGGAAAACCACCTTCTGGGATAGAAGGCGGAGCGGGACCTCCTTAAGGGGTTTGAAGGGTGGTTCCTGCAATGCTGTCAGGACCAGGTTGAGGTCCCACGTTTCTAGTGGTCGTCTGTAGGGGGGAACCAATCGGGAAACCCCCTGAAGAAAAGTCCTTACTTGCGACTTGGTAGCAATGCGCCTTTGAAAAAAAAGCACTGAGAGGGCTGACACCTGGCTCTTAAGCGAGCCCAGGGATAGCCTGGCCTCCAGACCCAATTGGAGAAAACCAAGTATTTTGGGTAAGGAATAAGGGAGTGGAGTCTGGCCACGAGATTCGCACCAGGTAAAGAAAGCTTTCCAGGTACTGTAATAGATCTTGGCAGAGGCTGGCTTCCGTGCCCTGATCATGGTTCCAATGACGTCCAGCGAGAGCCCTGCCTGGGTTAGAACCCAGGTCTCAAGAACCACGCCGTCAAATTGAGAGCCCCTGAGTTCTGGTGGTAGAACGGGCCTTGTGATAGAAGATCGGGGCGGTCGGGGAGACGCCAGGAGGCGTCTACTGTAAGTTGTACGATGTCGGCATACCATGTACGTCTGAGCCAATCCGGTGCGATTAGGATGGTTGGAACTCCCTCTTGCTTGATCTTCCTCACCACCCTGGATATCAGGGGGAGAGGTGGAAAAATGTAGAGAAGGTGGAACTGGGTCCAGTCCTGAACCAGAGCGTCTGCTCCGAGCAACCGCCTATCATGTGTTCTGGCCATGAAGTTGGGACCTTGGCATAGAAGTGGGATGCCATTAGGTCCACATCCGGGGTCCCCCAGCGATGGCAAATCTGGCGAAAAATTTCGGGAAGGAGAGACCACTCTCCCGAGTCTTTTTCTTGTCGGCTGAGGAAGTCTGCTTCCCAGTTGTCCAAACCTGGAATGTGGACCGCTGAGAGAACCGACCCTGTGTCCTCTGCCCAGTGGAAGATATGTGACACTTCTCGCATCGCCTGGGTACTGCGGGTCCCCCCTTGGTGATTCACATATGCCACAGCCGTGGCATTGTCCGAATGTATTCTGATGTGAGAGGCTGCCAGTAAGTGATGAAAAGCCCTCAATGCCAGGAGGATGGCACGAATTTCCAGGATGTTGATGGCAAGGTCACTTCCACTGGGAACCACTTGCCCTGTGGTGTAGGTGCACTGCACCCCAACCCGTCAGGCTCGCTTCGGTGGTCAGAACCTTCCATTGACCTGTGAGAAAGGATTTCCCCTTTGCTAGCGAGGTTGGCTTGAGCCACCAGTGCAAGGACCTCTTGGTTGACGACGTTAGCCGGAACTCCCTGTCGAGAGAGAAAGGGTTTTTGTCCCAGTACTTGAGGATGGCTAGTTGGAGAGGCCTGAGGCAAAACTGGGCAAATGGAACGGCTTCTATTGCTGTCCCCATCCTGCCGAGGACTCTCATGGCAAACCGGAGAGATCGAGGGGGTTTGCGGAGGAGGGTGCGAACTCCTAGGCGGAGAGCCAGTGCCTTGTCCTTGGGAAGGAACACTAGACCCCTGGAGGTGTTGAATAGCATTCCCAGGAAGGTCAGAGACTGACTCGGGGTTGGTGATGAGTTTTGTAAGTTGACTAACCAGCCCATGCGACTCAGAGTGTCGATTGTAATTGAGACGCTGAGCTCGCAGTCCTTGAAGGTGGGAGCCTTGATGAGTAGATCGTCCAAGAATGGAACGACTACTATGCCTCTGGAGTGCGGGACGTCCATGGTGGCTGCCATGACTTTGGTAAACACTCTGGGAGCCGTGGCGAGTCCAAACGGGAGAGCCACGAACTGGTAGTGGTCCTGGTCAATTACGAACCTGAGAAACCTCTGATGGGCAGGTGCAATCGGTATATGAAGGTATGCGTCTTGTATGTCTATGGAGGCGAGATATTCTCCCTTCTCCATGGACGCAATGATGGACCGAAGAGACTCCATGCGGAAGTGATGGACCCGTACATATTTGTTGAGTTGTTTTAGGTCCAATATGGGCCGCACGCTGCCTCCTTTCTTGGGGACTACGAATAGATTGGAGTAGAACCCTCAGAAGCGCTCGGCCGTGGGGACCGGTACTATGACTCCTGCTTGAAAAAGCGAGGAGACCGCTTGTCGGAAGGCACGAGCCTTGGCCGGTGGTTTTGGGGAGACAGAAAGGAAGAATTGGTCCGGTTGGTTGGAGGTGAACTCTCTCTTGTATCCGGAAGACACTAGTTCCCTGACCCACCTGTCTTCTGTAATAGGCAACCATACTTGATGAAAGAGCAAAAGTCAGCCGCCTATGGGTGTGGTGTCTTCCGGAGTCCGTGAGTCATGATGAGGAGAAAGTCTGAGATTTTCCTCCTCTGGGCTTAGACTGGGCTGCTTTTGACCACCAGGTCTTGTCCGACCTTTGCGTCGACCGTGAGTTGTCCCTGCGTGGGGAACGGTTACGATTTTTAGGGTAGGGGAGGTGCGTGAGGGACTTCTTTGAGGCTGCGTCCGCTTTCCATTTCTGCAGCTAGAGGATACGCCGAATTGTGATGGCGTTTGATGCTATCCCCGCTACACCCCTTGCTGAATCCAGAGCTGCATAAAGCATGTAATCTGCTACGACTGCTATTTGAACCGCTTGGTCCGACAGCTCAGGAGCGGATGCTTGTAGGCCAGCTTGTAAATTTTTGGCCCAGGCTAGAATGGCCTTGGCAGCCCAAACTGAAGCGAACGCAGGAGCCAGGGATGCCCCTGCAGCCTCGAAAAATTGAACAAGCCATGCGTTCTACCTGTCGGTCTGCTGAGGGTTGAGCTATCTGGCAGTGAAAGGAGGGTCTGTGCTGCTAGTCTAGAGACTGGGGGGGTCCACTTCGGGTGGGTCTGTCCATTCCTTGGTATCCTTCTGTGGGAAGGGGTACCTCGCCTTCAGATATTTGCGATTAGTGAATTTTTTCTCAGGCTGTGAGAGCTGCTTTTTAAGGATCGCCTTAAACTCTGGGTGGTTAGAGAAAACCTTAGGCGGCTTCAGAGGTCCTTCGAAGCAAATCTTGTGTTCTGGGGCCTCTGGTGGTGGATCAGAAATGTCCAGCACCCGATGGATGGAAGAGATTAAGTCCTCAACTAGCGCTGTATTGCTAGGAGGGATTGGGATCAGGGACCCCTCCGTTTCCTTAACTGAGTCTGAGTCACAGATGCCTTCCGAATCCATCCGAATCCAATGTATCACTGAGGCATCCCCTGCTGGGTGAGCTGGGGCGGAGGCCTTCTCTGGTCGGGGATTGCCGAGATCTGCATTGTCTGCCCCTGGAAGGGGACGGTCTAGATGACCTAGAACTACTGTGTCTCTCCCTAGAAGGGGATGACCATGTGCTATGGGATGACGCAGATGAACGTGACCTGTGGGTCCGCTTGCGTCCTGACCTAGACGTGGATCCTGTCCCTGAGTTAAGCTCCCCCTTTGCTGGGTAACGGTCATAGCCGAGGCATGACTCTGCAGAGCCTGAAGCAATGTGGAGGTTAGGATATCTATAGACTGCGTCATAGATTGCGACATCTGAGTGACCCATTCCGGCGTGGCATTAGACACTGAAGCATTGGCAGGGGCCTCTTGGGGCTCTGACACAGTAGTCTGAGTGCAGTGCTGGCAGTGCGGGTACGTGCTGCCACTGGGGAGAGCGGTCCCGCAGGCTGTGCAGAATGCATAATAGCAGTCCTGCCTGGTTCTCTTGGACCTTGAGCCCGGCATAGTGCACAGAGTGCAAAAGGGCTGTGCTATGCAGAGCACCTTACAGGGGTAGCTATGCAGAGGAACCTATAGGGGAGCCTTACAGGGAATATGGATTCACAGCCGAGTAAAACAACCCAGCTGTGATCTTACCCCACCAGTTTGCTCCTAGGTCCAGCGCCGAAGAACCACAGTCCTGTGCCCCCCGGAGACTGGCTGGCCTGGTCCTGCTGACCGGGAGATTCAGGGTTAATCCTTGCTGCAGTAGAAATGGCAGCCAAGGAGAAGAGGCAGGGGGAGAAGGGGGCGGAGAGCTGAGGAAAAAGTCGGCAAAGCTGTGAAAAACGCGCCTTTTTTGTCTCGATCCGCCCCCTCTGTGACACTGTAGAGTGTCAGATTTGTCATCCGGGGCCGGAGAGGAGGCGGCAGCTTCAGCTAGGCCAAAGCTGCGGCCTAAATTAGATGCCTGATGCCCAGAAAGGCTCCAGGCCGGCGCGGAAGTCCGGGAGGGGGTCGGATCTGAACCGGACCCCCCCCTTTCCCCCCGGATTTAAAGGCAGGATAGCGGTGGGGCTATAAGCGGAAGGGGAGCCCTGTGAGGGGTCCCCCTGAGGCAGTATAGAGCTGGTGCTGCCGCAGATACAGGGGCGCAGTGAGAGCCCTGTGTCTCTATTGTGCCATGCCTGCCTGCACTCCCCCCGACCCCGACAGGAGCCCGCAGCTGGGCTGGGGTCCCTGGATGCAGGCACAGTGTGCTGGCCCATTGCTGGGAGCTGCAGAGTGCTGCCTGTACAGGCCCTACCTGAGGCGTCTCAACCTAATGCCCCCAGAGGGAGATTAGGGATGGTGTTGCTATGGCCTTCAGGGGGCTTCATCCTCGCCTCGACCTCAACCCAGAAACCAAAAGGAATTGGGGAAGGAGGGGGGTTCTCGACTTCGAACAAGCACCCGAGGGACTGGGGAAGAAGTGACATAGAGAATAGCCATCTCGACTTCAACCGGGCACCCTGTAATAGGGGGCCAAGGAAGGAGCCATGCCGGGAGTCTCACAGGAGACCCACTTTTCTTCATCTGTAATCCGTCAGAAAAAAAGGAGTAAAAAAAATCTTAGGTGTGCCTCCTATGCGACACTAAGCAAAAACTGGAGAAGGCTGATGCCGTCCAGGGGTGTATACTGCAGAGGGGGAGCCACGGTTAATCTTTTTCAGATTATGCATAGTGTCGCCTCCTAGTTGACAGCAGCATAACACCTATGGTCCTGTTCCCCCAATGAGGCGACAGAGTAAAGTATTTTATTATTCTTAATTTCACCATACTTACCGTACTTGATCGCCTGCAAAAAAAATAAAATAATAAACCAACCATATACTACCTGGCCGCCGCAGTCCAATTAATAACGAGTGTCCCACGACGATCTCCCCTATAGAACAGTGACATCGGGTGATGTCACTGCTCTATAGGACCTCCAGTGACACACTGACAGGAGACAATGGCTCCTGCAGTGCATCACTGAGATTACCTGAGACGCTCTCACTTTATGGCAAAGCTGTGTGACAATTTTCACACACAGCAGTGCCGCAAGTGAGAGTAGGGACAATTTCTCACAGGGGCGGAGGAATACATTGTGAGGAATACATTGTGGAAGGATACCTTCCATCATTGTATTCCTGGAGCCCATAGAGAGCGGTCGCATCAGCTGATGCGGCTGCTCTCCACGGGAGATCGTTGTGGGACACTCGTTTTAATTGGATATATGCAGATCAGGGAGTATATTGTTTGTTTATTATTTTAATATTTTTTTCAGGTGACACTGGCTTCGGGGATCAAAGTGACAAGGTGATGGTGAGTATGTACTGTATGCATTTTGTATGTATGTTTTGTATGTGGCATGGTGCATGTCGCGTGGTGCATGTTGTATGTACTGTGTGTGTAATGTATGTTGTATGTACTGTATGTGTGTAATGTATGTTGTATGTTTGTTATATGTACTGTATGTGTGTAATGTTTGTTGGATGTATGTTGTATGTAATGTATGTTGTATGTATGTTGTATGTACTGTATGTGTGTAATGTATGTTGCATGTATGTTGTATGTAATGTATGTGTGCAATGTATGTGTTATGTATGTTGTATGCACTGTATGTGTGTAATGTATGATGTATGTATGTATGTATGTATGTACTGTATATGTGTATGTGCTTTTTTTTGTACATTCAGCACATTAGCCGGATAATGGGACCACTACTGTCCCATCATTGGCTAATGTGTCACTCACTGCCACTGTAGCAGGCATAGCCCGATGGGACTTGTAGTCCCATCGGACGATGCCTGCACACAGAGACACACACACCAATGAGACAGAAACATACACCCCCGTCCGAAGCAGACCCACCGTGCAAAGCAGACCCACCGCACAGCCCCACCCCGCCCGCACTCTACAGCACCTTCCGCAGACCCACTGCGCAGAACCCCCGCCAGCAGATCCACCGCCGGCAGATTCACCGCACAGACACCCCCCCCCCCCCCCCCCCGCCGCAGCGCAGGCCACAAGTCCCAGCGCATGAGCATGGCCAGCAGACCCCAGCCCCGCCCGCAGACCCCAGCCCCACCCACAGCCCAGTCACTCTTGATGAGTGACCGCTGTCTGTGGAGGCTGGGTCATGCCTGCTCATGACGTCACATCAATTTCCAGAGTCTGAAAATTGACGTGACGTCAGAGGAAATTAGCGGCTGCAGCCTGGGGGTCACGTGACCCGGACTCAGCCGCCGCTCACAGGCGAAAACGGCAACAGAAGGTATTTAGAAAATTCATTAGGGGCCCCGGGGGTGATACATTGGGGGGTTAATTGAAAGTAGTGGAAAACCCCTTTAATGCTAACAGGTAAGGTGGACCTAGTTTCTTCTCACAGATGAAGGTTTTAGTTTCTGGACTTCCATTTATTAAGCATTTATGGAAAATTATTTTGATATACCGTATTTTTCGGACTAAAAGACGCACTTTTTCCCCCCAAAAAAAGGGGGGAAAATGGGGGGTGCGTCTAATAGTCGCAATGCAGGCTTACCTAGGTGGCAGAGGTGCGGTGGCAGAGGTCCGGTGGCAGAGGTGCGGTTGCGGGGGTGTGGCGGCAGAGGAGGCGCAGTAAGCGGGGTCCCTTTCCCCGGTATGGTGATGCAGCAGGCCCGGTATGCAGCAGAGCCGGGTGAATCCTCTTGTTATCGGTGGTGGCGGCCATTTTCCGGAGGCCGCGCGTGCGCAGATGGAGCGCTCTGCTTCCCGGGGCTTCAGGAAAATGGCCGCCGCGATCTCCATCTGCGCACGCGCGGCCTCCCGCGGCCATTTTCCTGAAGCCCCGGGAGCAGAGCGCTTCATCTGCACACGCGCGGCCTCAGGAAGATGGCCGCGCCCACCGATAACAAGAGGATTCACCCGGCTCTGCTGCATACCGGGCCTGCTGCATCACCATACCGGGGAAAGGGACCCCGCTTCCTGCGCCTCCTCTGCTGCCACACCCCCGCCACCGCACCTCTGCCACCTAGGTAAGCCTGCATGGTACGCCAGGGACCCCTCTCACGCCATACCTCTCACTGCACCTCCTGATCCCAGCACCTCCTGATCCCAGCACCTCCTGATCCCAGCACCTTCTCATCCCAGCACCTCCTGATCCCAGCACCTCCTGATCCCAGCACCTCCTGATCCCAGCACCTTCTCATCCCAGCACCTCCTGATCCCAGCACCTCCTGATCCCAGCACCTCCTGATCCCAGCACCTCCTGATCCCAGCACCTTCTCATCCCAGCACCTTCTCATCCTAGCACCTTCTCATCCCAGCACCTTCTCATCCCAGCACCTCCTCATCCCAGCATCACCCCACCTTGCCTCCTGTGACCCTGCTCTGCCACCGCCATAAGATACTGTAAATTCGGACAGTAAGACGGACCCCCATGTTATAAAAAATCTTTTTTTCTGCAATTTTCACCCCAAATTTGGGGTGCGTCTTATGGTCCGATGCGTCTTATAGTCCGAAAAATACGGTACGTTGAAAATATTTCCAATGGTAGAACTCCTGTAAGTTTTATTGCGTCCTTTGTGAGTGATTCAATATGACAATGTGGCCTTGAAACCAGAAAAGATTGTGCATCCCTGCTCTATAATGTTCACATTATTGCAGCACATATTGGCAGCTCTTACCTCTACAACAGTCAGGACACAGTGCAAGGATGGATGTTCTGGATCAATTCCTTCTAACTTTAATCCCACTCTAAAGCTATTCCGTGATTGGGGAAAAGACTGATGCTGAAAGAAAAAAAAAATGTTAAGGCTATGTGCACACGTACAGGTTTTTTCGCGTTTTTTTTCGCGCTAAAAACGCTATAAAAACTCATTAAAAATGCATACATTATGCATTCT
Organism: Ranitomeya imitator; assembly: GCF_032444005.1. Lineage (NCBI taxonomy): Eukaryota > Metazoa > Chordata > Amphibia > Anura > Dendrobatidae > Ranitomeya > Ranitomeya imitator. The sequence continues at coordinate 339,199,321 of NC_091284.1, read as the reverse complement.
ATCATTTAGAATGCATTCTGCATGCTTTGTGCACATGGATGCGTTTTTTTCCGCGAAAAAAACGCATCGCGGTAAAAAAAATTAGCATGTTCATCATTTTTGCAGATTTTCTGCGTTTTTCCCGCAATTCTATGCATTTGGGAAAAAATGCACAAAAAACGCACCAAAAACGCGGTAAAAACGCATGCGGATTTCTGGCAGAAATGTCAGGTTTTTGTCAGGAAAATTTCTGCAAGAAATCCTGACGTGTGCACATACCCTAAAAGTGCCAATAGATAACCAGAAAACCATTGACAGTGGAGCCAAAATGCTGAGCTCTGTTCACAGTGTAGAGGCTATTCCCAGGTACATAAGATAAACTTTGATAGAAGCTGAGCTGCACTACCTGGGAAAATCCACTACACAGTGAATGGAGCACAACTTGTTGGCAACGGAATAATTTGCAGCCGATCGTGGGGGTCGTGGACCCCACCGATTTCATATTGATGACCTATCCATTGGAAAGGCCATCAATATATTAAGCCTGAAAAAAACCTTTAAAGAAGAAAGCATTCAGGACTAAATCTGTAGTAGAAATTACTCATAAAATAACAAAATAAATTACTTATAATTTAAGAGCTGTTCCAAATAAAGATGCGATCTTACTCAAAATACCTCTTTGAAGAGCTTCAGTGGCGCAGCTGGCATCTTCTCCTCTTCCAGGTATGAAACCCAGTTCCATAGCTGCTTCTTCTGTGCTGTATTAATCAAAAAGTAGTTCAATCAAATGAAAATCATACTATTAAAAGAGTGAACAATGTGTGACATAGGGAAATGCAACTATAGGAATAAAAAACACCCTGAGCTCCAAAATGCTTTGCCTACATCATGCTGCTGTCGGATTATATAGCAAAACCTGCTGACAGATGCCCTTTAATATGAATGTGGAGACCTGTGTGACGTAACCAGTGCCTTCCCCCCTCCCAACAATCGACAGGGGAGTTGAGTTGGCCAACGAGCGGTTACGAACCTTTGCCCTCCTCCGCTTCTTCCGCTGTGACTTAGTATCGTTAACAATGGTTTGTTAAATTCCAGCCGAAAATGCTGGAAAGAGAGTGGTGGTGTCTTTGGATGCCCATAAGGCCTTTGACTGTGTAGAATGGAATTACTTGTGGTCGGTTTTGTTGTGCCTTGGGTTCGGGTCTAAGTTTATATCTTGGGTGGGGTTGCTATACTCCTCTCCAATGGCAAAAATTAGAGTAAATAATAAATTATCTGATAGTTTCTCATTGCATAGGGGTACAAGGCAGGGCTGCCCATTGTCTCCGTTGCTATTTGCCCTGGCTGTGGAACCCTTGGCTGCTAAAATAAGGGAGGCACGAGAGATAAAAGGATTTGTCTATGGAATGAAGGAGGAGAAGGTGTCTCTGTATGCTGACGATATTTTGTTATTTTTGGTGGACTCAGGGGAGAATCTGGATAACGCGGTGGCATTAATTGAGGAATTTGGGGAATTCTCTGGACTCAAAATAAATTGGGACAAATCGTGCATTATGCCCATTGATGAGGTAGAAAAGGGTACTGAGGAGGTGGAAATGTCAGCAAAATTGAAGGTAGTTTCGAAATTTAAATATTTGGGGATACAAATCACCCTTTCTTTGACAAGGTTTGAAGAACTTAATCTAAGCCCTCTGCTACAAAAAATACGTACCAAAATTTCAGCGTGGAACAAACTACATCTCTCTGTAATTGGAAGAGTGAACCTTTTGAAGATGATTGTGATGCCACAGCTGTTATACGAGTATGTACTGCATAATTCTCCAATTTGGATTCCGCAGAGTAGGTTCCATAAAATTAAATCGCTGTTTGGCGAACTAATATGGGGGGGGGGGGGAGGGGAACCCAAGGTTTAAACAAGAAACTTTGCAGAGGCCAAAGGCGGAAAGGGGCTTGGCGCTCCCTAACCCTTGGGTATATTTTTTATCAGCACAATGCCAGCATATTGGAGGATGGGGGGAGGAGATGGGAAAGGGGCAATCGCCCAGTAGTTTGAGTTATTTGATGGGAAAATTGTCTCTGGGTGAGAGTTTGGAAGGGGGGCAATTTTTGAAACTGGGTTCTCGGTTTCCTACTGTTCTCCTAATTCATAAGGTATGGGAAAAAGTTAAACAGATTAGGGGTGTCACAGGCCTTACCAAATACTCACCTATATGGGATAATATAAACTTACAAGAATTTAAGCAAATGGAAGGATATAGGCCATGGAGAGAGGCAGGAATTAGAAAGATGGGTCAGCTAATGGGTCAAGGGGGACTTAAGTCATTTGTGGAGTTACAAACAGAATTCCAGTTATCACATTTAAATTTATATTATTATAAAAGAATTCAGCATGCGTATCGGTCGCAATGTCGGAGAAAACTTATTGAGATCCAGATTGATATCACGCTGGCTTCCATTTTGGAGAACAGCGGGACAAGGGGGGCAATTTCAGAAGTGTATAGAGATTTATTATCCACCTTTCTAGCCAAACATCCCATCAAGTCTAGAGTGAAATGGGAAGCTGAATTGGGAGAGATAAATGATGATAGATGGGAATCTATTTTAGAATATGTGACTAAGATCTCTATGAGCGAACCTGGGAGGATGTCTCAATTATATGTGATTCATAGAGCTTACAGAACTCCCGATAGACTGTTCAAGATGGGTTTGAGGTCTGATTCCGAGTGTCCACGATGTTCGCAGGAACAGGCAAACATGTTACACATGCTGTGGCACTGCCCTAGATTGTCCGCCTTCTGGACAGTTGTATTGAATCGGATTGAATTGGTATATAGGTGCGTCATTCCCAGAGACCCTTTGGTCTGTATATTAGGTTATGTGGAAGAAATAGCAGTGGTATCTATGGTTAAACTGGCGATTGCTAGACTGTTATTCATAGCAAGGAAATTGATAGCTCGGTTCTGGATCAGGGAGGAGCCTCCGACTAGACGAGACTTTCTTACGCAGGCAGATCATATAATTTTATTGGAAAAAAGTATCTATACTAAGAGAAATAATTTAGATGTATTTCAAAAGATTTGGCAGCCATGGATAGAATGGGATTAGAATTGTGGGGAGGATGCATAATGTTATAGATGATGTTCATACTATACAATCGTATTTGAATTGGGGAAGGAATATCGGATGGGAATTTGGGAAAGCATTAAAGGGGTCTCGAAGGGGGGGGGGTTAGGGAGGGAAAAGGGGGGGAGTTATGTTCATAAAATATATGATTATCTGTGAATAACAGCTTGATGTCATTTGTTATCATTGATTTTCCTTAATAAAAATTTATCTGATTAAAAAAAAACAATGGTTTGTTACATATACATAATCATAAAGGGTTTTTTTATTTACAAGTTTACATCTATCCACCAGTTAGGTATGGCAATTCGCACCCCATTGACCTCTATAATGGAGGGAGGGTGGGACACAAGCTTCCAGGTGTCCTACCGGGGGGGGGGGAGGGGCATGGGAAAGGACGTTACTGGCCCGGACACCTGCATTTAACCCCTGTAGGTGTGGCCGTAGGAGCCTTCCCCTTAAAGGACCATTGGACGCTGGGCATCGCAATTAGTGCATTACCAGGGGGAGTGGTGTGAGGGGGAAACTGGGCACTGACAGTATTTTATTGTTATTTATCATATGGGTTCCACAGTCAGAGGCACGTTCCTTAAGCAGTACCGTACCTGCCAGACTGTGGAGACCTGTGTGTCGTAGCCAGTGCCTTCCCCCATCCCAACAATCCCGTAATGAAAACACTGACAGGCCTCGATGGGTTGAACAGGTCGGTCACAGTTTATTAATTACAACAGCAGAGAAAAGGCAATTACATTTCGTAACGGGCGGCTCATCACCGAGCTCCTGTCCCCGATCGACAGACAAGTTGGCCAACGAACGGTTATGAACCTTTGCCCTCCTCTGCTTCTTCCGCCACGGAGGATCCCATGTATGACCTAAATGGGACTCCGACGTCCACCCATCAACATTAGGTGTCTGTTCAACTCCATCCTGTAAGCCGGACAAAAAAAAATAATCTAGGCCGATGTCTGTCAGGTGAACTCCATCCGGTCTTAATAGGGCTGTGTTATCCCTTTCCAGCTGGTGGTGCTGAACTCCGATACCACATTTTCCTCCCACAAATTTTCCCATCCGAGCATTGAATTTCTTCCTTGTGCGCTCTATGGCATTTGTATCCCTTGCGCCGCGCCAGACGACCCGTGGTATCATCTCTGACCACACCAGTATCATATTCGTGAATACACAGCTGAAACGTCCTTGTCTGTTGTCCTCCATTTATAAAGATCAGCGACCTTTTGCTTTCTGAGATCGTTGCCACCCACGTGTAACACTATTATCATCGGGTGTTTCGCCCTCCTTGAGATGTCAACTATCTCTTTGAACACCTGTCGCCATTGGAGGCCTCTGATACCCCTCCAGTTGACTTCTAGACCCGGGAAGCCTAGATTTCTTCCTCCCGACCGCAGCTTGGCCATTTTTTTCGCCCAGTAGACATAGGAATTTCCTACCGCCCAAACATCTACTCCTGTAAGAGATAAGCCGGATTACTTACCGGTAATGCCCTTTTAATGAGCCACGACAGCACCCACAATGAGAGAGGGACCCGCCCAAAGGAACAGGAAACCTACAGAGATAAAAGGGCAGTCCCCCCTCTCCTCCTCAGTTGTTTTTCAGAATACGAGAGGAACCGCCGTTGTTAAATTAGTATATATATCCGCAATTTGTTTGTAAGTTATCTATATTCACCCATGAGAATAGCCTGTATACATAATTAATTAGGGTGGGAAGTGACAGGGTGCTGTCGTGGCTTATTAAAAGGGCATTACCGGTAAGTAATCCGGCTTTTTACCCTTCGCCACGACAGCATCCACAATGAGAGATTTTCAGAGAACCTTCACCTGGGTGGGATCACCGTACTAAGGACAGCTCTCCTGAATGCCAAGTCAGATGCAGAAGATAGACCAAGTCTATAATGTCTATAGAAAGTCGAGGGTGATGACCAGGTTGCGGCCTTACATATGAGCTCGATGGAGATGTCTTTATTCTCCGCCCACGAGGATGATACGGCTCGAGCTGAATGCGCCTTTACTCCCTCTGGAGGATCTTTGCCTTTTGACAAGTATGCAAGATGGATAGCCTCTCTGATCCACCGGGACAAGGTAGCTTTTGTGACCCAGTGGCCTTTTCGGTGACCCTGAAAAGATACAAACAGAGCCCTACTCTGTCTGCAGGACTGGGTTCTCTCTATATATTTTAAGATTGCTCTTTTCACATCCAGCATATGTAGTTTCTCTTCCTCTGGATTTGACGGATTGTCATAAAAGGAAGGTAGAAAAATCTCCTGAGATCTATGGTAGTTTGTTGCTACTTTGGGGAGATATGATGGATCTGGTTTGAGAACTACCCTGTCCTGGTATGTCATTAAGAATGGAGGGTCTATAGAGAGAGCCTGGATGTCTCCCACTCTTCTGGCAGAGGTCAAGGCTATCAATAGGGCTACCTTATATGTAATATTCTTCAGAAAGATAGAATGTAAGGGCTCAAAGGGAGTTTCAGTCAACGCATCAAGGACCAGATTCAAGTCCCAGGGTGGTAAACGTGGAATATGCACTGGTCTACATCTTTCACATGCTCTAATAAATCTTGCTATCCACCTGTCACCAGCTATGTTAGCACTATAAAGGGCTCCTAAGGCAGACACCTGAACTCTTAGGGTATTGACTGATAAGCCCAGCGCATGGCCTTTTTGTAGAAATTCTAGGATAGCTTTAATAGGCACCTTATTAGAGAAGGGTTTTATGTAAAAATTGAGGAATTTTCTCCATACTCTGCTGTATATTAAGGTTGTGGACTTTTTTCTACTTAGCAGTAAAGTATCAATTAGCTCTTGAGAAAACCCTCTTAATGTCAGTATTTGCCTCTCAAGTTCCACGCCGTAGGGTGGAGGCCCTTTACTTGTGGATGGTAGAATGGACCCTGAGACAGTAGGTCTGGTGTCATTGGCAGAATCCAGGGATCGCAGACTGACATCGCTCGAAGACAGGAGAACCAAGGCCTCTTTGGCCAAAATGGTGCTATCAATATTACTCTTGCTTTCTCTTCCCTTATCTTTTTGATGACCAATGGGATTAGCATCATTGGTGGAAAAGCATATGCCAGATCGTAATCCCACGGATACTGGAGTGAGTCTATCATGTCTGGATTGTCTGCCACATTCAAGGAAGCGAATGCCCGTACCTGTTTGTTGTTCCTGGTTGCAAATAAATCTATCTGCGGAAGACCCCATATGTCCACTATGTTCCTGAATATTTGAGGATTGAGGGTCCATTCTCCCTGGCGTAGCGTGTGGCGACTTAGAAAGTCGGCCTTTGAGTTTTCTATACCTTTGATATGGAGAGCTGTGAGTGATAGAAAATTGAGTTCTGCTAAGTTGAAGATGTTTGCTGCTGAAGACATCAGACTTTCTGATCGCGTTCCGCCTTGACGATTTAAATATGCGACGACCGTTGTGTTGTCTGACAGGATTCTGATATGAGATCCTCGGAGCTGGGGAAGGAAAAAATTCAAGGCATAATAAACTGCATTCAATTCTTTCCAGTTGGAGGACTGCTGGATCTCTGACGAATTCCAGCGACCTTGGGCTATATATTTATCCAGATGGGCTCCCCACCCTTCTGGCCCTGCGTCGGAAGTGACTAATTTAGAGGGTGTTATTGTCCATGAGACTCCTCTGGACAAATGGGTTTTATCTAACCACCAGTGAAGTGAATTAAGTACATCTTTGGACAGGGTAATTTTCGTATTTAAACGACCATGGCAATGAGATTGCGCATGAAGTGTCTGGTGCTGTAGGGTTCTGGTATGATATTGGGCCCATTGGACCACAGGAATGCAGGAGGAAAGTGAGCCCAAAAGAGACATGGCACCTCTAAGGGACATTTGAGGTTTTGCCCTTGCCATAGTGACTTTTGAAATTATTGTTAATTTTTTGGATTCTGGTAAGAAACATTTTTGACTTACAGAGTCCAAAACTAGTCCTAGGAAGGACTGACGGGTTTCTGGATGTAGTCTGGACTTTTTGAAGTTCACAATCCAACCCAAAGCCTGTAACGATGAAATAGTATTAGTCAATCGTTCTTTACATTGAGAGGCTGAATCTCCAATTATTAAAAAGTCATCTAGATAAGGTACAATTAGCGTCTCCTGATGACGCAAATAAGCCATCACCTCGAGCATAACTTTTGTGAAAACCCGAGGAGCCATAGACAGGCCGAACGGCATGGCTGTAAATTGAAAGTGACGGATCCGGCCTTGTAGGTCTACCGCCACCCTGAGGTACTGTTGGTGCTCCGCATAAATGGGAAGATGATAGTACGCATCCTTCAAATCTAGACCCGTCATAAAGCACCTAGGAAACAAAAGTTTAATCGTAGACCTTATTGATTCCATTTTAAAGGTATGATCGTACAGAAAGGAATTTAGTCTTTTTAGATTTATTATAGTACGAAAAGTACCATCTGGTTTTGGAACCAGAAATAAAGGGGAATAAAATCCCCTCTTTTCCTGATTTTTTGGTACTTCTACGAGAACATTCTTAGCCAAAAGGCTTAGAATTTCTAACTGAAGCGCTTTTTGCTGTTCCGGCGCTTTCAGTGATGTAACAAAAGTATCCTGTGGGAATTTTAAGAATTCTAATTTTAATCCAGATTTTACTAGGCGGAGAATCCACTGATTTGAAGTTATAGGTTTCCACTGATGGTAAAAAAACTTCAGTCTTCCACCCACGGGAATTTCATCATTGATGGTATCTGCCACGTTTAGATGTTTCGGGATTACCGAATGAGGCACCTTTCGGTTTCTCCTTCGTTTCCCAACGCTCTCTTTGCAGCTCATATGGCCTTCTCCTGTTAAATGGCCGCCTTCTAAACGCTCTCCTATAAGAAGGAAGAAACTGTTTAGGGAATCCCTTCCTTCTTTCTCCTGCTTTATTAAGTAGGTCATCAAGAACCTTCCCAAACAGGAACTCACCCTGGCACGGGATCATGCATAATCTAGATTTAGATTGTGCATCACCTTTCCATCCCTTCAACCAAAGGGCACCTCGGGCTGCATTTACAAGGCCCGCTGATCTTGCTGCCAGCCGCAAGGAGTCCACTGAAGCATCTGTTAAGAATGCCGTAGCGCTTCTAATTAAAGGAATTGCTTGCAAGATTTTTTTCTCTCGCCACTCTACCTTTAATCAGCTGCTCCAGCTGGTCTATCCATACCAATAGTGACCTAGCTGTGCAAGTGCCCGATATGGCGGGTTTAAAGGCCCCTGTATTTGTTTCCCATGGCCTTTTAAGAAGAGCTTCAGTCTTGCGGTCCAATGGGTCTAGTAAGATCCCTGCATCTTCCACAGGGAGGGACGATTGTTTTAAGGTGGATGCTACCGCCGCATCCACTTTTGGCACCTTGGACCAAACTTCTAACTCTTCGTCACTGAAGGGGTAACGCCTTTTTGAAGAGGAGGGAAGGAACCCTTTTCCCTGTTTGTCCCATTCTTTCTTTACAAGATCTTTCACGGCGGAGACCACTGGGACAGTTCGCAGTTTTTTGTGACCTAGGTCTGCGAACATAATGTCCTGATCTGACCCACTTAGTGTCTGGACAACCCATGGTATTCCTTACTGATTTTATAAGGTTATTTATGCTGTCCAGTGGAAAGCATGCTCCGCTCTCATCCTCAGAAGAACCGGATGATGATTCCGAGGTATTAGAGGACCGAATTAACCCCTCTTCTGACTCTGAACTAGAAGGAAGGGGACGGCTTTTACTCCCTTGTTTCTTCTGGCTTTTTGATCCTAGAGATTGGATCTCCTGCCTAATTATTGCCCTGATGTTAGTGGTGGTAACTGCAGCCTCATCCTGTAAGATTTGATTTATGCAATCTTGACACAACCTCTTTGGATATGAATCAGGCAGGGGTTGTATACACAGGGCACACTCCTTATGTTTCGTTTTACTGGTCCTTTTAGCCTATGGGGAGAGGGTAGAGAAGGAAGGGATCAGCTTATAGGTAGAGGATTAAATACGCTCACCCAGTGAAGCATTCATTGTGCCGGTCTTGGAGGAGGAGACGCTGTGCGGCTTCTAAGTAGATCTGACTCTCTACTCCTTCTAACATGAGTGTCAGACTCATTAACAGAGCGACCACTCTTCTTTGCTGCTGTAGACTTTGAGGCTTTAGCGCTGCTGTCTTTGCCAGCGCTCACCTGCTCCACCGCTGGTGGATGCTCCTCACGCGTTGGGGACGACATTCCGAGCACAACCGCTCTGTGTCCCGGCTCCATATTTGAATGGGCGGTGATCTGCCGCGAACCAGGCCGCGAACCGGAAGTGCTTTCACTACTTCCGGTTCAATCAGGACACAGCGCACTTACCAGGGAGACGCTGCTGCCGCCGGCCCCTAGAAGCGCCGCTCCTGCGTCCTCCTCACCATAGGCCGGGCTTAGCACCCGGAACCTGCCGGGAACGTAACCAGACGAGAGGGGAGGCTGGATACAGTGGCTCCCCCGACGCTGCTACTGACGCCGCAGCCCCTGCCGCTCACAAGGAGACCAAACAGGCGGGTGCATGAGTCAGGTACGATGGAGGTGCTCCAACTACCTCGACATGTAGGTTATCCAGGATTTCCGATAGGAACAGGAAACCAACTGAGGAGGAGAGGGGGGACCGCCCTTTTATCTCTGTAGGTTTCCTGTTCCTATGGGCGGGTCCCTCTCTCATTGTGGATGCTGTCGTGGCGAAGGGTAAAAAAATATGTTAATTCAGCAAATCAGGTCTTATGTATCTGGTGAAGAATGCGGATTTCCAACGACCCATTCTCTGCACCTCGGCCTCTGATACTCCTGCTCTAGCTGCTTCGGTGGCTGCACCGATTCGAAACCAATGTGTTCCGTACTCCTTCGGATTAGCGCCATTTTTTTCCAAGCATAGCTTGAAAATTTCCTGAAATTGATACTTGGTCAGAGGGGACCAGTCTGTATGAGTGAGAAAAATCTGCTGGCATGTCTTACTCCAGCAAATATTTTGACGATTTTTAGCGGGCATACTGGGTCATCTGCAGAGTTAACCAGGACCCATGTGCCCCTACCAGTGGGATCACACTTGGATTTTTGCACTCGAATGTGCAGAGCGTCGCTGCATATGACTATATCCTCATTAATTCGGCCTCCTACTGACACATTTTTTTTTACTGCGGTAGCAATTCACTAATGCGCAGTGCTCCGAAAAGGCGATTGCAAAAGCTGCAGATATGAGGACCACCTCGTATTGCGATGTGCAGACTGATGGGGATATTGAAATAATGTCGTGCAATAGTCTCCGTGAAATGGAGCGACGGCATTCTTGGCTCGGTTGAAGCCTTTTCTAGCCTTTAATGGCTTGCTTAATGAAAAAGAACTTGGTTACATCGGTCCACCCCATTAACTGAAAGAAAAAGGCTAACCCCGATAATTTACGTTGTGCCAACATCTCGCTTTCCTTTAGCACTAGAAATTCCATCGTCACTGCATTTTTTGTTCGGTCGCATTTATCGACTGGCCTACCCTGGATTAATGAGCACCACTCCTCCCAAGCCTTACCCTAGACCTGCCAGGAAGCCGCGAAACGGAGGTGCTGATTAAGGGCATCAGTGATGCGCTTTGGGACTGGATTCTGAAAGCCTAAGGCTATGTGCACACGTAGAAAGATCCTCTGCGGATTTTTCCGCAGCGGATTTGATAAATCCGCATTGGAAAACCGCTGCGGTTTTTAATGCGGATTTATTGCGGATTCTACTGCGGATCCCGCTGCGGTTTTACATCTGCAGTTTTCTATTGGAGACACAAAAGAGAATAGTAAAGCCAAAAACACTCAGTTTGAAAAAATGTTGCAGTAATCCGCAAGTGCTAGTAAAAGATGTAAAAAACAGGGTATTTGGTTGATACGTTTTTTGCAAAAAATGTATACTAAGCTGCTCTACCAATCTTCACGGTATACCCTTATCAGAGCAGTCCTAACTAATGTATGCAATCCCTATCTGATGTATTTAAAAACCTGATCATCTGTATATAACCTGTGTGAACAGGGTTCAGAGAGGAAAAATCCATGTGTGCATACAGGGTAGAACAGCTTTTGTGCAGATAGCCCAAGAGGACTTGTTCACTGTGCAAGTAGCCCATGTGTTCCTGTTCCAGTTTTCTATTGGAGCAGGTGTAAAACCGCTGCGGATTCCGCACAAAGAATTGACATGCTGCGGAAAATAATCAGCTGTGTTTCCGCGTGGTTTTTTCCGCAGCATGTGCACTGCGGATTTCATTACCCATAGGTTTACATTGTACTTTAAACTCATGAGAAACTGCTGCGGATCCGCAGCTGCCGAAACGCTGCGGATCACAATGCGGATCTGCAGCAAAATCCGCATCGTGTGCACATAGCCTGACAATCGGAAAATAACAGTGAGTTAATGATATTATCGTCTACTTCCGCCACCAAGGTGGTTCTACACCAAATATTGTTTTCCAACCATAGCAGCGCTAACCGGCGTTAGAGGGCGAGTATGGGCAAGGCTGTAGATGACATGTTGTTCAGTCTCTTGCTGTTCTTGTAATTTTTGTTTGGAAACGAATGTTCGCGTTTCTCAACTGATTGGCCCATATTTCAAACAGCCGCCACTATTGAGAAAATTTCCCATAGGTCTGAATGGCGCCCCCAGTTTGATGTTGTCCATAGCTCCAGCCAATCGCTTTTGCACCATTGGTTTTTTTAGATTGCTGCAAAAACCCTCTTTTTTGCTCCACCCTATTGCTAGCCCTAGGTCCTTGCTTGCTGTTTCTCTAGCCATGACAAGTATGTTCGTTGTTATATATGCTTTGCCGACCAGAATTACGCAGCAGGCGAATGTCAGTAGACCCAATAATGCCTGCATTTGCTGGAGGGTTATTTTTTTATACTTCACAGAAGCCTTCAACATCTGCCGTGTTTTTTGTATTTTATCTGCCGGTAAGCGAAAAACCATTATGTTGGTGTCTATTTCAATGCCCAAGAAAGGCCATACATCGCATGGTCCCTCTGTTTTTTTGTTTTTTTTTTTTTTGGGGGGGGGGGGGGCCCAGCGCTTATGCCAAAGTGCCATGATATAAATTTAAAATTTTCTAGTAGGAAGGAGTAGAGTTTAGAATTTTTGGGACCAACGAACAAAAAATTGCTGCCTGTTTAGTACCAAACTACCCAGTCCCCGAAAGTACCCCATAGGCAAGCACATATCAAAATAATAGCGCTGGTCCACCTTGCATTGGAAACATTCAGGATGCACGTGTAATAGGCAGAATGCAGATTATATGTATGATTTAGCTAGGAGGGCTCCGGGTCCGGCTGCACGGACTAATTCTACAGCCTTATTGAAAGACGTGTATGTGACGGAAGAAGTTTCCTCTGGGGGTATAGCATCATTAACATATTTACCACGTTCCTTTTTTTTTTTTAATAATGTCTAACGGCGATATTTTTGAATGGCAGCGACTGAAAGGGGCCGCTATTCTACCTAATTCAACTTCCTTTTGTATTTTTTGTTTTAGAATTTCGGGGAATTCTCAAGCAGATTTTAGGTGATCAGATTTCCACTGTCGGCTGAGCCCACCTCAGGGACCCATGTTCCACCGTCCACTGAGCCCACCTCAGGGAACCAAGTTCCACCGTCCGCTGAGCCCACCTCAGGGATCCACTTTCCACCATCCGCTGAGCCCAACTCAGGGATCCACGTTCCACCGTCCGCTGAGCCCACCTCAGGGACCCACATTCCACCGTCCACTAAGCCCACCTCAGGGACTATGTTCCACCGTCCGCTGAGCCCACCTCAGGGACCCAGTACCGCACGATTGCGTTAGCTGCTGAATTAGCTCCTTTATCGCTGTGGTTCTCTCACTTTCTTTTGCGTTAACCCCTTTACACATCGATTCGTCGTATACTTTGGAACACTCACCTCTGTGCGCCACTGGAGGAGTGCAAACCAATACTGGAGGAACCCCGACTCCCACTGATGCCGAAGGGGTGATGTCACAGTATGAAGAAACTCCGACTCCCACTGAAGCGATGGACTGGTCAATTCGTTGTCTGGAAGCCCAGGAAGATTGAGAGGCGTATTCCCGGATGTTAGCTAACATTGGAGCACCTGACTGTTGTGCGCTCGAGACTGATGGCAACCAAGTGATGGTGGAATTCCCGCTCTGTTTTGTGCGCCTACACGGTAGCTGACTTGGATGGAAGGCCTGGAGGATGGGTCTCCCAGGCTGATAGCCTTGGAGGGTGCACGCGACTTTTGGTGTTTGTCGTGTGCCAGATAACGCCTGTCTGGACTCTGCGACGAGTCGCAACCCTTCTGATGTGGCTGAAGAAAGCCATCCTGAGGCCCGAGATCTGCGGCAGCTCCTATGTAAGCTGCGCCTGCGGTGGGGGTGACTTTTAGAGGGGTAGTGATAATCGTGGCAGGAGTTGTTAGATGAGGATTGGGAAGACGTGTGGCGTCTACCCCTGCATCCGCCGTTGCTATGTGGTGTGCTGAGGGGAATTGTATATTGAATTTTACCGTAAACAATACCATTGTATGCTATTGTAGGGATATGACGGGGCGGGGGTTAATGGGAAATCTTTATTAGCCATTTTGTCTGTGATTGGTGCGATTACATTAGTGTTAATACTAAGTGCCTTTTCCTGCTGAAGAGCGAACTGCTCGGTCGGGTTGGTCTGATCAGCGCACTCTGCAGCAGAGTTTATGAACCTCAGGCCGGTCTCCCATTCTCCCAGTGCAAGCTTTGTCGTTGTGGCGGCCGGAGAGATACAGGAGACCGAGCCTGGGCCGGCCCTGCTGTGTCTGAAGGGGACCGGAAATGGGGGTGCTTGGTGCCTTCTCACCAACATGCTGACTGCAGCTGCAGAGCGCGCCCATCGGTCGGGTTGGACAGACCAGCGCACTCCGCAGCTGCATACAGTGTCCCCTGCACCGTCCCCGTTTTCCCGTGCAGACACTGCGGCCATGCCCGCACTTAGAAAGGCGCTGGACGGGCACGGGAAGAGATGCTGGGATGTGGGCAGAGCATCGAGGTGATGCACCGGAAGTGGGCGGAGCCTCACAGTGACGACCCGGAATGGGCGGTGTCTGCAGTGGCCTGGGCCCGGCGCATCCCCGGCCTGCACTGTGGAAGCGCACTGACGTGGGGACGAAGAAGTGGCTGTGGCACGGCGCCCCGCGATGGGTGCCCAGAACCCAACCTGGAGCCGCTCCGGACGGTGGGAGCCCTTGCACAACGTACGTCGCCTCCACACCGGAGGCCCAGCCACTGGAGCGCCGGCCAAAGAGGGACCGCCAGAGCGGATGCCGGTGACAGAACGAGCAGGGCCAGCGCACGGGGGCACAACAGGTGAGGGGGCGCTGAGTCTTCTAAATGGGAAGTCAGCACTCGGCAGGAGGGACGCCCCAGGAGAGGCGAGGGAAGGGTGTGGAGAAGCAGGGAAGCACTGCAGCCCAGGGGAGGAGGGCGACACCTCAGGCACGGAAGCATGCATGGACAAGGGCATGGAGAGGGCACAGGGAGGTGAGCGCCAAGGCCAGTAATAAGGGCTTGAAGCCAGTGCTCACGTTCCTGTGCTGCTCTCTCCCTCAGGGTCTCCACCAGGGAATCGGGCTCCAGGAGGGACCTACAACAAAGGCTTCCAGGTGTCCGACGGGTGGGGGGAGCTACTGGCCCGAACACCTGCATTTAACCCCTGCAGGTGTGGCCGTAGGAGCCTTCCCCTTTAAGAACCATTGGACGCTGGGCATCCCAATAAGTGCATTACCAGGGGGAGTGGTGAGAGGGGGAAACTGGGCACGGACAGTATTTTATTGGTGTTTGTCATATGGGTTCCACAGTCAGAGGCACGTTCCTTATACAGTACCCTCCCTGCCATTCCAACTGAACATTGGAAAAGTACCTACAGATTAATGGTGTAGATGTTCAGTTGGACTTGGACTCCTTTCCCCTCTTACGATATGTTACCCAAACTCTTGGTTTAAAAACTTTTTATATCCTATGAATAATGGAGGGGTAATTGGTTTTCTTTTACAGTAACAAACAGGAGGTTGAAGAATTCTTTGCAACCGCAGGCACAAAAAAAAAATCCTTAACAAAATTCTATATGAATATAGCCTAAATATTCATATAGAATTTTGTTAAGGACTTTTTTTAGTGGCTCCGCTCCAAAATTGGCAAAAAAAAAAAAAATCACTACGAAAGATGACTGAAAGACTATTTTTATCCATATCAATGTTAATCCGTTTTGCTGTTCGTGTGTTCAGTATTTTTAGCATTGTTTTGTTTTTTTTTAACACCTCTTCAGGTCTTGAAAAATACCTGGTGGAAAAAAAACCCTCACTTTTTTTTTTAGATGGATTTGACATATCAAATGAAAAAGCTGAAAGGGAAAATAAAAACTCTTCAAAAAACTACCTAAAAAAAGGAGGAATCCAGAAGCAGTTAGTGGTAGAAAAACACGTCACTTTTAAATAACTTGTTTTTTTTCTTCAAAAACCACCTTGGGAAATCCTAGATTAGATTATACAAGGCTCCTATGCGTTTTTTGACTGGTTCTTTTAAATGTCAAGACTTTTGTCATTATGGTATGAAATACAGAGAACTAGCCTCAACTGTAAAAATACTGCAAACTCATGTGATTCATTGTATAGTGTTATATCAGTGGTTGCACTTAAGTAAAAAGGTGAGGGTCTAAGGCTTAGGGTGCTTTTACACTGCATTCTGGCACCCGTTCGTTGGTCCCGCAAAACTGAAACTGGGCGTATACAGACGGGGCTGTAGACTATATTGATACCAACAGAGTGAACATGTACTCTGTCGTGTATCATTTTCAGGTGTGTTCGCCTACTGGAAACAGACACCAAGACATAGCAGATTGTGCCTGGGTGTCCATGTTCAGTAAGCGTACACATCCAAAAATGACGCATCACACCGCACACGTTTTCCTTGCTGACTCCATTATAGTCTATGGCCCCGTCAGTGCATACGCTAGAATCCCATTTTGTGTCGGTTTGGATGTGAGCCCCGATGGGATTATTGAAAGGGTGCCTGAATACAGTGTTAATCACTGTTCCTACATAACTACTCTACTTATTTTGGCCTTGAAGAGCAAGCTTCTTTTTCTAGAAATGCTCAGCTACCTGCTTTGACGTGCTTGGCAGTTTTTCCTCTCTTCTGGTGTCCTCTGAATTTTTCCTGTAATAAAATGGAGAAAAATGTATCTTAAAACAAAATCATGCCTGGAGCCCAGAAACAACTGGAAATTTGATGTATACGCTTAAGGTACCGTCACACTAAGCGACGCTGCAGCGATACCGACAACGATCCGGATCGCTGCAGCGTCGCTGTTTGGTCGCTGGAGAGCTGTCACACAGACAGCTCTCCAGCGACCAACGATCCCGAGGTCCCCGGTAACCAGGGTAAACATTGGGTAACTAAGCGCAGGGCCGCGCTTAGTAACCCGATGTTTACCCTGGTTACCATCGTTAAAGTAAAAAAAACAAACGCTACATACTTACCTACCGCTGTCTGTCCTCGGCGCTCTGCTTCTCTGGTCTGGCTGTGAGCGCCGGGCAGCCGGAAAGCAGAGCGGTGACGTCACCGCTCTGCTTTCCGGGTGCTGTGCTCACAGCCAGAGCAGAGAAGCAGAGCGCCGAGGACAGACAGCGGTAGGTAAGTATGTAGCGTTTGTTTTTTTTACTTTAACGATGGTAACCAGGGTAAACATCGGGTTACTAAGCGCGGCCCTGCGCTTAGTTACCCGATGTTTACCCTGGTTACCAGCGAAGACATCGCTGAATCGGTGTCACACACGCCGATTCAGCGATGTCTGCGGGGAGTCCAGCGACGAAACAAAGTTCTGGACTTTCTTCCCCGACCAGCGACAGCACAGCAGGGGCCTGATCGCTGCTGCGTGTCACACTGGACGATATCGCTAGCGAGGACGCTGCAACGTCACGGATCGCTAGCGATATCGTCTAGTGTGACGGGTCCTTTAGGAGTTGACACATGCGTCTAGTGGTTTACTTTAAAATTAGGCTAGGGCTACAAGGAACAGGCAACTTCTACAAGGAAAAACAATGTATCTCCGCTGAGCAAGAAAACAAAGTGACCAAATACAAATCTTCGTTGCCTGTATGTGTAAGAAGGAGCATCCTGAGCTTACAGCAGCATCAGCACCGTTTCAAGTAGGGGTCACCACAGTATGTGAGGGGAAGAGTGCCACCTGTAAGGTGAGACAGTAGGCTTGAAGAAATAGTGCCCAGCGAGCGGGCTGTAATACCACAGTGGGCACGCATAACAACTTCCTGTTAATAAAATAGGAAACAGAGCTCTGAAGATTAAGGTTTGGTGCTGTATAGTTAACACTAAGAGGAATGTAAAGGGTTTTTGTTATTGGAGTTATGCAATAAACCCGTGTTAACGTTATATTTTGAATGTACGAGAAAGAGGAATAACAAGTCACAAGATTTAGTTGGGATTCTCTAATTATCTAGTAGTGAACAAGTATCAGACAAGGTTTACAAGAGGAGGTACTCTGAGCAAGAACGCTGTGGTGCAGCTATTTCCATTTAGTTTGAAACCCCCACACCCCATGTTATAAATGCAACAATATCCAAAAGATAATCAACCCTTCTTACAATGAAAAAAATGCAAAATCTCAAAAACTAAACTGTTAAGGTAGGGTAACTTGTCAATCTTCTTGGGCTTCCAGTCAATGGGCACCTGGGGCACATTGGTGATATTATAAGTGTGTCAGCAAATAAATTAAAAGACTGAATACTGCATTAAATTCCAGAAATTATGGTTGATGTTCGCAGTGGGAAATAAGGTCTGGCTAGGAGAGCTTGGTCTTGTTCCTAAACTAAGCAGGCCAATGTTCTGTCTCACCGCTTTATGACGGCATTGCAGAACATGTTTTACATGCCTTGCAATAACATTGATTTATTTTATTTAGAAGAGCTGACTTACAGAAAGGTTTTATAGAAAATCAAGAGAAATTTGTTTTCCCCAAGTATCCTGAAATAAAAGTGCGTAAGATATTGTTTTATCGAGATGGCAAAGGTTCGGTGGGTAAAACCCCCCAGTGATCAGCTGTTTTTGCTGCAGGTGGTAATAACTAAAGCCAGTAGGAAACCAAGAGTAATATAGGTGATCTGATGAGAAATCACTTCTAAAGGCAAAACTGAAGATTTCCTGAGGAGACATCGTCTGAAGGCATTTTGCTCTTTACCTCATCATCATCAATTATATCTTCTTCGTCACCAGAATCCATCAACAGTTTTCTCTTCTTCCGCAATCTCTGCGGACGCTCGTTCTCTGTGCTGGGTACAGGACCCGCAGACCCGGTGGGCGGTGTCGGTGGAACGGATTGCTCTTCTAAAGAGGAGACCACTTTTTTTTCCCTAGGAAAATGAGAGATCACGGTATATTACAGAAAAGCACATCTTTTCCAGGAATTTACCCAATACTATTTTTACGGTAGAACAATGCGTGTGCCTGCTCGTTCAGTCTGTATCTCTACCACTAGGTGAGGCCACTTCTGTCAGGAATGGAAGCACCACAGCTCTCACAATGAAACATTTAAATATCTATGATGCCAGAAATGTCTAGAATGGGTAGAATCAGCATAAAGATCATTTACCGCTACAAAAAAATTTACCAGTAAATACCCACACAGTAATTCCCTAAAGAATTCCAGTCACTATGGTCGCCATTGCATCTCTCATGCAGATTTTTATGACATAAATCAGCATCTTTATGAGGAGATATGGGAGTAGGGGATAAATCACAATATAACTAGGCATACTGCTATATCTTCTACAATTGGGCAATGATTACTGAAACCTTAGGGCGCAATCAGTTTTTCTCGTATGAGTGCTATTCATGGTTGTCACGAATAGCACTTGTGCCTATGATAGTCTACAGTGTAGTTCACATGGACCAAATAGTCTGGACAAAAGCTCTCAGACTTATCCAATATTGATCCATCATTCGGCTCAAACTCAACAATGCTATGTATTTAAGAAGAAAAAAAAGTCAAGACTGCACACGGGTTCTCTATGCATGTGGTGTGACTCACACAGCCGCGTCACATGCAGCTGCGGTTCCGGACACATGATTATCGGAGCGGTTCCCGCTGAAGTTTCTTCGGTAAAGGTACCTTCACACATAACGATATCGTTAACGATATCGTTGCAACGCCACGCTTTTTTGTGACGTAGCAACGATCTCGCTAACGATCTCCTTGTGTGTGACAGCGACCAATGATCAGGCCCCTGCTGGGAGATCGTTGGTCGTGGGGAATGATCAGGACCTTTTTTTGGTCGCTGATCACCCGCTGTCATCGCTGGATCGGCGTGTGTGACGCCGATCCAGCGATGTGTTCACTTGTAACCAGGGTAAACATCGGGTTACTAAGTGCAGGGCCGCGCTTAGTAACCCGATATTTACCCTGGTTACCATTGTAAAAGTTTAAAAAAAAAAAAAAACAGTACATACTCACATTCCGATGTCTGTCACGTCCCCCGCCGTCAGCTTCCCTGCACTGAATGTCAGCGCCGCCGGCCGTAAAGCAGAGCACAGCGGTGACGTCACCGCTGTGCTCTGCTTTACGGCCGGCGCTGACACAGTCAGTGTGGGAAGCTGACGGCGGGGGACGTGACAGACATCGGAATGTGAGTATGTAGTGTTTTTTTTTTTACTATTACAATGGTAACCAGGGTAAATATTGGGTTACTAAGCGCGGCCCTGCACTTAGTAACCCGATGTTTACCCTGGTTACCCGGGTGCTGCAGGGGGACTTCGGCATCGTTGAAGACAGTTTCAACAATGCTGAAGTCGTTCCCCTGATCGTTGGTCGCTGGAGAGAGCTGTCTGTGTGACAGCTCCCCAGCGACCACACAACGACTTACCAACGATCACGGCCAGGTCGTATCGCTGGTCGTGATCGTTGGTAAGTCGTTCAGTGTAACGGTACCTTAAGCGCTATAGCTTGACAAATAAGGAGGGAGCCGAACACATTCGCTCATCTCTAAGGGTATGTTTCCACGGTGAGTATTCGCTGTAAATTGGACACAATGTACAGCCGCAACAGCCAGATGTTACAGCATAGTGGAGGGGATTTTATGAAATTCAAAGACGCAGGTAGCAAACCTGCGTATACGCACATGCGGCGCGTCTTTATAGACGGCAGCATGTCTACTTATCTTGTGGAGACACTCAGTCTCCACAAGATAATTTACAGTCTTTGTATAGGATGCGGTGATTCCGTTTGTCCTCAATGAACACAGGCCGAATCACCACACGTACAAAATCCAACAGTGCTTTGGGTGGAGCTGCGTCCAAAGTGCTGCATATACATAACGTGGAAACATACCCTCACACTTATGTAACACAGACTGATTATTTTGCATACAGGAAAACCACTGAAGTCTGATTGATCCCCAAGGCTATCAGCCTTCTTTGTTAGAAACGTATGCCCTGGATGTATATTTTTAACAGAAAGCTATGATGTATGCCACAGTATAGGCATATGTCCCTAAAGAATACCATTGTTTAAAAAAACAAACGTATACTGCATGAGATTTTTTTTGAGGTGGCCCTTTGTACAGAAAACTAAAGTGGGAAATAAGGAAATATGCCTGCAATTACTGGCCCAATGGAGGCTAAACGGACATTTGCACATTGGGTATGTCTAGCACATACCACTGGGTAAATCTGACAGGGAGAATGACTTGGGGATCCTAGTTAATGATAAACTTACCTGGAGCAGCCAGTGCCAGGCAGCAGCTGCCAAGGCAAACAGGATCATAAGGTGCATTAAAAGAGGTCTGGATACACATGATGAGAGCATTATACTGCCTCTGTACAAATCCCTAGTTAGACCGCACATGGAGTATTGTGTCCAGTTTTGGGCACCAGTGCTCAGGAAGGATATAATGGAACTAGAGAGAGTACAAAGGAGGGCAACAAAATTAATAAAGGGGATGGGAGAACTACAATACCTAGATAGATTAGCGAAATTAGGATTATTTAGTCTAGAAAAAAGACGACTGAGGGGCGATCTAATAACCATGTATAAGTATATAAGGTGACAGTACAAATATCTCGCTGAGGATCTGTTTATACCAAGGAAGGTGACGGGCACAAGGGGGCATTCTTTGCGTCTGGAAGAGAGAAGGTTTTTCCACTAACATAGAAGAGGATTCTTTACTGTTAGGGCAGTGAGAATCTGGAATTGCTTGCCTGAGGAGGTGGTGATGGCGAACTCAGTCGAGGGGTTCAAGAGAGGCCTGGATGTCTTCCTGGAGCAGAACAATATTGTATCATACAATTATTAGGTTCTGTAGAAGGACGTAGATCTGGGGATTTATTATGATGGAATATAGGCTGAACTGGATGGACAAATGTCTTTTTTCGGCCTTACTAACTATGTTACTATGTTACATAGTGCTTCCCAGTGATCACACTGAATGCAGCAGTGAGGGGGCACATTGCCTCTTACTCATCATGTTTTCTGGAAGTGGGCACTAAAAGCCTAAGACCACAGTAAAAATCTAAACAGGTAGTCAGCGTAACAAAGCAAAATACATGAATCTGGGAAAATGTTATGTCAGTATTTAAATGTACGCAAATTTCAGCTATTGTAATGTAAAAATAGCCATACTTATTAGATGTTCAAGGGTTAGGTTGGCATTCATCTAATGTGTATAGGGTCCAAACTCTTCTCCAATGGCAGATGTTGGGGTGAGAGGGATCAGGCATGTTCAGGCATATCATTGCACATCTGTGGGATCATTTGAAGAGGGCTGTCCATGCTCTGCGACCATCAAACTTAACTGAACTGGAATTGTTTTGTAAAGAGGAATGGTCAAAAATACCTTCATCCAGGATCCAGGAACTCATTAAAAGCTACAGGCAGCGACTAGAGGCTGTTATTTTTGCAAAAGGAGGATCTACTAAACATTAATGTCACTTTTCTGGTGGGGTGCCCATACTTATGCACCTGTCAAATTTTGTTTGAATGCAGATTGCACATTTTCTGTTAGTACAATAAACCTCATTTCAAGGCAGAAACATTACTGTGTCCAACAGTTATTAGATATATGAAACTGAAATAGCTGTTGCAAAAAAAAACTATTTTTATAAAACATTAAGCTTAAGATTAATAGGGGTGCCAAAACTTTTTCATATAACTGTACTAATACCATAGTGATTACCCAAAGATCCTGACCCCACTGGTCTGCGTTTCTTAGTCCGGTCCTCAAAACACATGAAATGGCCAGTTATTAGCAGAGGGCATTTGCTGCATGTTGAGGACTGGACTAGGAAGCGCAGAACAGCAGGGACTGTGCAGGCCTTGGAAAAGACCAGCAAACAACGAGTTGTGACAGCAGTCATATGGCATACACCTGGAAACATGGCTCCCACCAAGGGCAGACCTACCGCCGCTGCAGCTGCAAGCAGGAGTGTACGCATCTGCTATGGGGCCCCTCAGAGTACATAGTGCTCCCTGATACCGGGCCCCTCCTACTGATGATCATTCTGGTACGCAGAGTCGGGGAGAGGGCACTGAAAAAGGGGGCGTGTCATGCAGGAAGAGAGATGCCGACCAATGAGAGCACTCACTGGCTGCTGGCACTGGCTTCCTGCAAGACACGCCCCAATGGTGAGTGTTCACCAGTAGAGTTGGGGTCCAGGCTGCACAGCACACAGGGGCATTGGTGGAGGGATTGCCATTTCCTATAAGTGGCAGTAGAGCTCTAGACCTCTTCCTCTCTGAAGAGACAATTTGCATATTTCCCAGAGGAGCATTGCAGATTAAAAGTCTCCTCACCTTGGCATGTCAGGCTTGACATGTCAATCTCTGCAAGGAGAAATGTTACCAATTGGACGCCAATAGTAATCGTACTGTTCTAGCCACATGTTGAACACTTGAAAACAAAGACAGATCAGACCAATAGAGTTGGTAGACTGGAACATTTAGACAATTATATCAGCACATGAACATTTTTTTAACACATCCAATTTTGGAACTTATTTTTATCTCAAGATCTCTTAATTAAAATGTATTTTGCTGGTGGGTCAACCCCTATAAGAGGTTACGTTAAAGTGAACCTGTCTGCAGGTTTTTACTATGTATTCTGAAGACAGGATGCTGAAGGGTAAAACACAGATTTCAGTAATGCCTCTCTTATCAAGCATGTGCTTTAAGGTACTGTCACACATAACGATATTGTTAACGATATCGTTGCTTTTTGTGACGTAGCAACGATATCGTTAACGAAATCGTTATGTGTGACAGCGACCAACGATCATGCCCCTGCTGGGAGATCGTTGGTCGCTGGGGGAAGATCAGAACATTATTTTGTCGCTGATCACCCACTGTCATCGCTGAATCGGCGTGTGTGACGCCGATCCAGCGATGTCTTCACTGGTAACCAGGGTAAACATCGGGTTACTAAGCGCAGGGCCGCGCTTAGTAACCCGATGTTTACCCTGTTTACCATTGTAAATGTAAAAAAACAAACACTACATACTTACATTCCCGGTGTCTGGTCATGTCCCTCGCCTTCAGCTTCCCGCAGTGCACTGAGTGGTGAGCGCCGTCCGGCCTTAGAGCACGCTGTGCAGCGGTGACGTCACCGCTGTGCTTTCCGGCCGGCGCTCAGTCAGTGCGGGAAGCTGAAGGCGAGGGACTGTTATGAACAGGTAATTCAGAACCACAATGGACCTTGAAGTTGAGAGCACACAAAGTGACCTGACAATTACCCAAAAACATAGGACTAGCTCTGAGACGTGGGAACTCTGCTGACCGCAATCCCTAATCCTATCCAACCACACTAGAGGTAGCCGTGGAGCGCTCCTGACTAGACCTATGCGCCTCGAGCACAGCCTGAGAAACTAGCTAGCCCTAAGAAAGAAAAATAAGCCTAGCTTGCCTCAGAGAAATACCCCAAAGGAAAAGGCAGCCCCCCACATATAATGACTGTGAGTTGAGATGAAAATACAAACGCAGAGATGAAATAGATTTAGCAAAGTGAGGCCCAACTTACTGAACAGACCGAAGATAGGAAAGATTGCTTTGCGGTCAACACAAAACCCTACAAACAACCACGCAGAGGGGGCAAAAAGACCCTCCGCACCGACTAACGGTACGGAGGTGCTCCCTCTGCGTCCCAGAGCTTCCAGCAAGCAAGAAAAACCAATATAGCAAGCTGGACAGAAAAAATAGCAAACAAAAAATAACAAAAGCAAAACTTAGCTTATGCAGGATAGACAGGCCACAGGAACGATCCAGGAGAAAGCAAGACCAATACTAGAACATTGACTGGAGGCCAGGATCCAAGCACTAGGTGGAGTTAAATAGAGCAGCACCTAACGACTTACCCTCATCACCTGAGGAAGGAAACTCAGAAGCCGCAGTACCACTCTCATCCACCAAAGGAAGCTCATAGGCAGAACCAGCCGAAGTACCACTCACTACCACAGGAGGGAGCTTGGCCACAGAATTCACAACAAGGGACACCGGGAATGTAAGTATGTAGTGTTTGTTTTTTTACATTTATAACGGTAACCAGGGTAAACATCGGGTTACTAAGCGCGGCCCTGCGCTTAGTAACCCGATGTTTACCCTGGTTACCCGTGGACCTCGGCATCGTTGGTCGCTGGAGAGCTGTCTGTGTGACAGCTCTCCAGCGACCACACAGCGACGCTGCAGCAATCGGCATCGTTGTCGGTATCGCTGCAGCGTCGCTTAGTGTGACGGTACCTTTAGTTTCCCTGCAATGATTGCTGGGACACAGCAGCTTGTGACTACTAGTCCTTTGCTTATTCTGTCATAAGCAGCTCACTGACTATAGCCATTGTATATACAGTCTGGTGTGGGCAGCTTTTCAGCTCTGCTTCATTGCTAAATCTAAGAACCGCTGCACCCAGTAATCTAAGTGATACAGTACATTGTTTAATTCAGCTTCTCTTTGCCTACATGATGCTGCTCTCAGATGAGGTAGGAAAAACCTGCTGACAGATTCCAATTAAAGTGAACCTGTAATTTGAAAAAAAAAATGCTATTGACCTGGAGATATGTCGTTAATCTGCAGGTTAATAGCGTTCTGAAGCTGTGCACTCACTACACTGAAATCCCAGCTGCAGGGAGGAAACTAACTTTATTCCTACCAGCAGCCTCAGGCTTTCAGTCATAGGTGCGTGAGTTCAGTCACCACTTATTACATGAGTGGTGACTGAAATCATGCCCCTGCATTGACTGACAGCCGGCTCTGTACTGATGCACTGCTTAGTTGGCTGTCAGTCAGCTCTGCAGCATGGTTACTGCCATCGCTCACTGTGTACTCAGCATTCACTGAAGTCATGCTGACAGCACTTTTATGACTGAAGACCCAAGGTTTCCGGAAGGAATAAAGTTAATTTCCTCCCGGCGAACAGGCTCTCAATACATTGGCTGCACAGCTACAGAACTCTATTAACCTGCAGTATAACCCCATATCTGCCAGTTAATAGCATTTTTTTTTCAAATTACATGTTTCCTTAATGGAAGCACCTTAACCCCTTAAAGACTGTCAAAATGCCTTTTAACTGACCTGAGATATAACAGAACAGCATCCCCATACAGGTGACAATCCAGCAGCTCTTGGCTGTACACTATAGCTGACAACTTGCTGTATCAGCAACGATCAGTGCTTGCACCGTCCAAATCTGTTTAACCCCTTAGATGCTGCTGTCAATAGTGACTACATCATTATAAATGGTTAACTGAGAGCTTCCTCTTTATCCCAGTTGGTGCCCTCAGATCATGATTGTGTGGTCCTGATGTTTGCGATGGCAATTCAAGACCAACCAGCAGCCTTGGAGTCTGACGGCTGTAGTAATCTGTTCAGAAGTTAGAGGCATTTATGTGGTAAAATACAAATTTTCATTTCTGTCATGCTACTTAGCATTAATTCCTGAAAAGCACCTGAAGGGTTAATAAACTAGCTGACAGCAGTTTTCAATATGCAAGGGGGGTGCGTTTTTTTAACCCCTTCATGACCCAGCCTATTTTGACCTTAATGACCTGGCTGTTTTTTGCAATTCTGACCAGTGTCCCTTTATGAGGTAATAACTCAGGAACGCTTCAACGAATCCTAGCGGTTCTGAGACTGTTTTTTCGTGACATATTGGACTTCATGTTAGTGGTAAATTTAGGTCGATTTTTTTGCGTTTATTTGTGAAAAAAATGGAAATTTAGCTAAAATTTAGAAAATTTCGCAATTTTCAAATTTTGAATTTTTATTCTGTTAAACGAGAGAGTTATGTGACACAAAATAGTTAATAAATAACATTTCCCACATGTCTACTTTACATCAGCACAATTTTGGAAACAAATTTTTTTTTTTGCTAGGAAGTTATAAGGGTTAAAATTTGACCAGCGATTTCTCATTTTTACAACGAAATTTACAAAACCATTTTTTTTTAGGGACCATCTCACATTTGAAGTCAGTTTGAGGGGTCTATATGGCTGAAAATACCCAAAAGTGACACCATTCTAAAAACTGCACCCCTCAAGGTACTCAAAACCACATTCAAGAAGTTTATTAACCCTTCAGGTGCTTCACAGCAGCAGAAGCAACATGGAAGGAAAAAATGAACATTTAACTTTTTAGTCACAAAAATGATGTTTTGGCAACAATTTTTTTATTTTCCCAAGGGTAAAAAGAGAAACTGGACACCAAAAGTTATTGTACAATTTGTCCTGAGTACGCCAATACCCCATATGTGGGGGGGAACCACTGTTTGGGCGCACGACAGGGCTCGGAAGGGAAGGAGCGCCATTTGACTTTTTCAATGAAAAATTGGCTCCAATCTTTAGCGGACACGATGTCGCGTTTGGAGAGCCCCTGTGTGCCTAAACATTGGAGCTCCCCCACAAGTGACCCCAATTTGGAAACTAGACCCCGCAAGGAGCTTATCTAGATGCATAGTGAGCACTTCGAACCCCCAGGTGCTTCACAAATTGATCCGTAAAAATGAAAAAGCACTTTTTTTCACAAAAAATTTCTTTTAGCCTCAATTTGTTCATTTCCACATGGGCAACAGGATAAAATGGATCCTAAAATTTATTGGTAATTTCTCCTGAGTACACGGATACCTCACATGTGGGGGTAAACCACTGTTTGGGCACACAACAAGGCTCGGAAGGGAAGGAGCGCCATTTGACTTTTTGAATGAAAAATTAGCTCCAATCGTTAGCGGACACCATGTCGCGTTTGGAGAGCACCTGTGTGCCTAAACATTTGAGCTCCCTCACATGTGACCCCATTTTGGAAACTAGACTTCCCATGGAACTAATCTAGATGTGCGGTGACCACTTTAAACCCTCAAGTGCTTCACAGAAGTTTATAACGCAGAGACGTGAAAATAAAAAATCATTTTCTTTCCTCAAAAATGATGTTTTAGCAAGCAATTTTTTATTTTCACAAGGGTAACAGGAGAAATTAAACCCCAACAGTTGTTGCCCAGTTTGTCCTGAGTACGCTGATACCCCATATGTGGGGGGGAAGCACTGTTTGGGCGCACGACAGGGCTCGGAAGGGAAGGAGCGCCATTTGACTTTTTCAATGAAAAATTGGCTCCAATCTTTAGCGGACACGATGTCGCGTTTGGAGAGTCCCTGTGTGCCTAAACATTGGAGCTCCCCCACAAGTGACCCCAATTTGGAAACTAGACCCCGCAAGGAGCTTATCTAGATGCATAGTGAGCACTTCGAACCCCCAGGTGCTTCACAAATTGATCCATAAAAATGAAAAAGCACTTTTTTTCACAAAAAAATTCTTTTAGCCTCAATTTGTACATTTCCACATGGGCAACAGGATAAAATGGATCCTAAAATTTATTGGTAATTTCTCCTGAGTACACGGATACCTCACATGTGGGGGTAAACCACTGTTTGGGCACACGGCAAGGCTCGGAAGGGAAGGAGCGCCATTTGACTTTTTGAATGAAAAATTAGCTCCAATCGTTAGCGGACACTATGTCGCGTTTGGAGAGCACCTGTGTGCCTAAACATTTGAGCTCCCCCACATGTGACCCCATTTTGGAAACTAGACCTCCCATGGAACTAATCTAGATGTGCGGTGACCACTTTAAACCCTCAAGTGCTTCACAGAAGTTTATAACGCAGAGACATGAAAATAAAAAATCATTTTCTTTCCTCAAAAATGATGTTTTAGCAAGCAATTTTTTATTTTCACAAGAGTAACAGGAGAAATTAAACCCCAACAGTTGTTGCCCAGTATGTCCTGAGTACGCTGATACCCCATATGTGGGGGGGAAGCACTGTTTGGGCACACGTCGGGGCTCGGAAGGGAAGTAGTGACTTTTGAAATGCAGACTTTGATGGAATGGTCTGCGGGTGCCACGTTGCATTTGCAGAGCCCCTCATGTGCCTAAACAGTAGAAACCCCCCACAAGTGACCCCATTTTGGAAACTAGACCCCCCAAGGAACTTATCTAGATGTGTGGTGAGCACTTTAAACCCCCAAGTGCTTCACAGAAGTTTACAACGCAGAGCCATGAAAATAAAAAATCATTTTTCTTTCCTCAAAAATGATGTTTTAGCAAGCAATTTTTTATTTTCACAAGGGTAACAGGAGAAATTGGACCCCAATAATTGTTGCCCAGTTTGTCCTGAGTATGCTTGTACCCCATATGGGTAAACCACTGTTTGGGTGCACGTCAGGGCTCGTAAGGGAGGGAGCACCATTTGACTTTGTGAATGCAAGATTGACTGGAATCAATGGTGGCGCCATGTTGCATTTGGAGACCCCTGATGTGCCTAAACAGTGGAAACCCATCAATTCTAACTCCAACACTAACCCCAACACACCCCTAACCCTAATCCCAACTGTAGCCATAACCCTAATCACAATCCTAACCCCAACACACCCCTAACCACAACCCTAACCCCAACACACCCCTAACCCTAATCCCAACCCTAACCCTAATCCCAACCCTAACCCCAACACACCCCTAACCCTAACCACAGTCTAATCTTAACCCTATTTCCATCCCTAGCTCTAAAATTCCAACCCTAACCCTAAGGCTATGTGCCCACGTTGCGGATTCGTGTGAAATTTTTTCCGCACCATTATTGAAAAATCCGCAGGTAAAAGGCACTGCGTTTTACCTGCGGATTTACCACGGATTTCCTGTGTTTTTTGTGCGGATTTCACCTGCGGATTCCTATTGAGTAACAGGTGTAAAAGGCTGCGGAATCCGCACAAAGAATTGACATGCTGCGGAAAATACAACACAGCGTTTCCGCGCAGTATTTTCCGCACCATGGGCACAGCGGATTTGGTTTTCCATTGGTTTACATGGTACTGTAAACCTGATGGAAAACTGCTGCGGATCCGCAGTCAAATCCGCACCGTGTGCACATAGCCTAATTCTAACCCTAATTCTAGCCGAAACCCTAACCCTAGTGGGGCAAGATCACGATCTCCAGCCATGGCTGATGCTATTGCAGCATCGGCCATGGCTGGATTGTAATATTTCACCAATTGGTGAAATATTACTATCGCTCTGATTGAAAGTGAAACGTCACTTTCAACAGCCAATCAGAGTGATCGTAGCCACGGGGGAAGGGGGCTCAAGTACAACTCCCCCTGTCCCTGCAGGCCAGGTGAAATTACAGTTAACCCTTTCACCCGGCCTGCAGGAGCGCGATCCGACCATGACGCATATGCTGCGTCACAGGTCGGATTGGCACAGGTTTTCATGATGCATACGGTGCGTCAAAGGTCGGGAAGGGGTTAAAATGGTATAACTTTTGGGGGTTTCTTAATATATAGGACCCCTAAAGGCACTTCAAACATGGATGAGTCCCTAAAAAAATAAATTTTGCAAATTTCCTTGAAAAAAAATGAAAAATTCTTGCTACATTTAATTTTAAACCTCCTAAAATGCTAACAAAATAAAATAACATTTTATAAATGGTGCTGATATAAAGTAGGTATGAGGGAAATGTTATTTATTAATGTCTTGTTGTGGTATGACTCTCTGAATTAAATGGATAATCATTTAAAGTTTGAAAATTGCTAATTGTTTAACATTTTTCTCAAATTTCTTATATTATTATAAATAGACACAAAACATATCGACTTAAATTTATCATTATCATAAAGTATAATGTGTCTCGAAAAAGCAAACTCAAAATCACTTGAATTTGTTGAAGCGTTATCACCACAAAAAGTGACACTGGTCAGATTTAAAAAATTTGGCTCCGTTACTAAGGGGTTAAAAGAGGTTTTCCCACAAAGTACATTTTAATCAATAGATCTTGGAATAATAAGTTCCACAATTGGATATGGTTAAAATAGGGATTTTTGTGTTACTCACCGTAAAATCCTTTTCTCCGAGACGCTCATTGGGGGACACAGGACAGTGGGTGTATGCTTCTGCCGCCAGGAGGCTGACACTAAGTAAACTTGAAAAAAAAAAAGTTAGCTCCTCCTCCATCGTATATACCCTGACACTGGCTACCAGAGACTCCAGTTTGGTGCAAAAAGCAGTAGGAGAACAAAAACACAAAAAAATAATATAACAGCATAAATACAGAAACATTATGTCTAGAAAAGATCCTACTGACTAATGTAATCAGATATAACCAAAGCAGCCATAAGGCTACCAGGGAAGGAGCTGTGTCCCCCAATGAGCGTCTCGGAGAAAAGGATTTTACGGTGAGTAACACAAAAATCCCTATTTCTCCTTCGCCTCATTGGGGGACACAGGACAGTGGGATGTCCTAAAGCAGTCCCTGGGTGGGAAAAAATAACTCACCAGTCAAAGACATCAATATGGTGGTTGTCTATAAATGCGCCACTGCCGCTTGAAGAATCCTTCTACCCAGACTTGCATCTGCAGAGGTCTGGGAGTGGACATTATAATGTTTGACAAACGTATGCAGACTAGACCAGGTTGCAGCTTTGCAAACCTGTTCTGCTGAGGCCTGGTGCCGAACGGCCCAGGAAGCCCCCACCGCTCTTGTTGAATGAGCCTTGATTCCGGCCGCAACCGTCATGCCCATGGTGCGATAAGCCTCCTGAATGGTTGCCCTTATCCACCTGGCCAGGGTAGATTTTGAAGCAGCGCATCCCTTCCTGCGACCCTGCGGAAGGACAAACAGAGCATCTGTCTGGCGAAAAGGAGCCGTTCGGGAAACGTATCTCCTCAGCGCCCTTACCAGATCCAACGCATGGAGAGCTTTTTCTACACGGTGCGTAGGAGCCGGACAAAAGAGGGCAGAACAATATCTTCATTGATGTGGAATGACGAAACAACCTTCGGCAAAAAGGACGGTGCTGGTCTGAGAACTACCTTGTCCTGAAGAAACTGCAGAAAAGGGGAACGACAAGAAAAGGCTGCCAGCTCCGATACCCGTCTTATGGACGTTATGGCCACTAAAAACACGACTTTCCAAGAAAGAAACATCAAAGAAATATCTTGAAGAGGCTCAAAAGGAGCGTTCTGTAAAGCCCTTAAAACCAGATTAAGGTCCCAAGCTTCCAAAGGAGTCCTACAAGGAGGGACCTTATGAGCGACTCCCTGGAAAAAAGTCCTGACCTGACGATTCGTAGCAATCTTGCGCTGAAAAAGGACTGATAAAGCCGAAATCTGCCTTTTAAGAGTACTTGGAGCAAGCCCAGAATCCAGGCCTGCTTGAAGGAAGGCTAGAATGTTCGGAATGGAAAAACGCAGAGGAGGCAGCCCGCGCTCTCTACACCAGGAAAGGAACACCTTCCAAGTGTGATAATAAATCTTGGCCGAGACGGGCTTACGAGCACTGATCATGGTATCCGCCACTTCTTGAGAAAACCCTGCCTGGGTTAAAACCCAAGATTCAACGGCCAGGCCGTCAAACGTAGGACCTCTGAGATCTGGTGGTAGATCGGCCCTTGAGATAGAAGATCCGGCCGATCGGGGAGCCGCCAAGGAACCCCGGCGAGAAGTTGTACCAGGTCTGCATACCAGGTCCGTCGTGGCCAATCCGGGGCGATCAGGATGGCCGGTGCTCTCTCTGATTTGATTTTCTTGATTACCCTCGGGAGCAGTGCCAGAGGAGGGAACAGATAAGAGCGATGAAACTGGTTCCAAGACAATACCAGCGCATCCACGGTGATCGCCCGGGGGTCTCGGTACCGAGAGACAAAACTGGGCACCTTGGCATTCATCTTGGACGCCATTAGATCCACGTCCGGAGTCCCCCAAAGATGGCAAATCTGCAAAAATACCTCGGGATGGAGAGACCACTCCTCGGAGGCCAGACCCTGATGGCTTAGGAAATCTGCCGCCCAGTTTTCTTCGCCCGGAATGTGGACCGCTGAGATTACAGAGTGATTCCTCTCTGCCTTGCTGCGGGTGCCCCCCTGGTGATTTATGCAGGCTACCGCTGTGGCGTTGTCCGATTGAATTCGGACAGGGCGACCTGCCAGAAGATGGTGGAAATGTAACAAGGCTAGTCGAACTGCTCGAATCTCTAAGATATTGATGGGGAGGGCTGATTCCAGAGGAGACCAGAGCCCCTGAGCAGTGTGATGAAAGAATACTGCTCCCCAACCCAGGAGACTGGCATCCGTTGTGACCACTAGCCAATTGGTTGGGGGGAAGGGCTTCCCCCTGAGTAGAGATGAGCTGTTTAGCCACCAAGAGAGGGCCATCCTGGCCTGGAGAGACAACCAAAATCTGCGGTTGAGAGAGAGAGGATTTCTGTTCCACCCTGATAGGATTGCTTGTTGGAGGGGTCGAAGATGAAACTGCGCAAACGGAACCGCCTCTATAGTCGCAACCATCTTTCCTAACACCCTCATGTCAGACCAAATCGTATGAGGGCCTGGTTGTTGAAGATTCCTCACTTCCCGCCGAAGGGCTAGGACCTTGTCCTGGGGACGGATTGATAGGGCTTGAGAGGTGTCGAAGATCATGCCTAAAAATGAGATCTTCCGGGACGGCTGTAGGGATGACTTCCTTAAATTCACCAGCCAACCTAGACGAGAAAGGGTGTCCAGAGTGAAGCCGACATTTTCCCTGCAAGATTGAAAAGTCGGTCCCTAGATCAGCAGATCGTCCAGGTATGGCAAGACAACTATACCTCGGGAGTGCAGAATGGAAACCACAGTAGACATGACTTTTGTGAACACCCTGGGAGCGGAGGCCAGCCCGAAGGGTAATGCCGTGAATTGAAAGTGTAGATTGTTTACGGCAAACAGGAGAAATCTTTGATGAGGTGGAAAGATGGGAATATGTAGATAAGCATCCTGAATGTCTACTGAGGCCAAAAACTCTCCCTTTTCCAAAGAGGCGATAACTGACCAGAGAGACTCCATCCGAAAGTGACGAACGCGGACAAACCTGTTTAAGAGTTTGAGATCTAGGATAGGCCTCACTGCTCCGTCCTTTTTGGGCACTACAACAAGATTGGAATAAAAGCCCTGAAACCTTTCCTCCCTTGGAACAGGAGAAATGACACCGCTGATACAAAGGGACTCTACGGAATAGAACAGGCTTTGACGAAGAGACTCTGACCTGGGAAGACGGGATGGAAAGAACTGGGGAGAAGGCCGCTGAACCAGCTCTATATTGTACCCCGAAGATACGAGCTCTCCAACCCACCGGTCGTGGATTACCTGAAGCCAGACCTGGCGAAATAAAAGTAGACGTCCGCCTACTCTGTTGGAGACACCCAGAGGAGGCCTCCAGTCACTTAGCCGAAAATCTTTGAGTCCTAGATCCTCTGGATCTAGTAGATTGGGGACGCATTCTTCCCCCCTGGCTGGCCGTATAAGGGGTCCGACCGTCTCGGTCCTGATTGGGTCGACCCTGCTCAGGAGAGCCTGATGCTGGGGCCCATCTAACGTTGCGAAAGGTTCTAAAACGGGCCTGAAATTGGCGACGAAAAGGCTGTCTAGACCTCTGCTGAGGAAGAAACTTACTCTTTCCTCCTGTGGAGTCAGAAATAAGCTGATCCAGCTTCTCTCCGAACAAACGACCACTCTGATACGGTAGGGATGTAAGAGATTTTTTAGAGGTAGAATCAGCCCGCCAGGACCTTAACCAAAGGGCCCTTCTGATGGCAATAGCATTAGATGCAGCCGAAGAAGCACAATCTGCCGCATCTAGGGATGCGTTAATCAGATAACTACCAGCCATTGCTACCTGAGATGACATTTCTGCCAATCCTGCTGACAAATTACCTTCTTGGAGAGCCTTAGATAATGACTCTGACCAAGAAATCATAGCCCTGGCAACCCAAGTTGCTGCAAAGGAAGGAAAAAGAGCTGAACTTGAAGCCTCAAAGACGGAAAGAGCCAAGCTCTCTATAAGACGATCTGTAGGATCCTTAATCGATGAGCCATTAGGGAGAGATAGCAATGTGTTAGAGGCTAAACGGGACACTGGAGGATCTACCGAAGGGCTTCCTGCCCAGATACTACAAAGTTCCGACGCAACGGGATACCTGGCCTTCAGAGCTTTTTGCCCTGAAAAAAGCTTGTCCGGGAGCTCCCGGTTGCATTGAATCAGATGCTCCAACTCAGGGTGAGAGGAAAAAAACCCCTATGGGCCCGTTTAGCCCGCTTAAATGAGAACTTATGATCAGAGGATGAGGCGAGCTCGTCCTCTATCCCTAAAGACTGATTGACAGCCTCAATCAGGCTATCTACCGACTCCTGAAAACCAGGTTTCTCAAAATTAAGAGACCCTTCTGACTCGTAATCAGTCTCAACTTCCCCGCTTTCCGCAGGGGAAGGAGAACGAGATACGGAACTCCAGGATGCGGAAGCACCTGAGTGCCTGGGCGACGCTGTGCGAATCCGCTTTCCATGCGTCTGTCTAGAGTGAGCGCGGCCCCTGCAAGCCGAAGGCTCCCGAGACCCCGAGGCCCTCTCCGAGACAGGAGGACTACCGTCCCTGACTGCCGGGGTCTGCAGAGATTTGATCGCTTCAGTAAGGGACGCCCAGGATCGACAAGGACGTGACCCATTCTGGCGGAGCTGCCCCAGCATCTGCCTGAGGAACCGGAGTCGGAGAGACTACTGGAGAACTGGCAGGGGGGGGGGGGGGCTCCTGGGCGCGTTCAGAGTCACAGGCCTCACAGAGGCGATTACTTTGGGCGTGCGGAAAAGGGGCACGACAAGATACACAACCGGTAAAACGAACCGTGTGAGTCTTAACCCTTCTAGACATAACGATCCGTAAAGCTATACCCAGGGCCAGAGACTGGGGCAAAAAGAATGCTTCAGCCAGATGGAGGGAGAAGCACTTACCCCAGTCCTGTGTCCCCTCGAGTACCGTGATGGATCCTGACAGCACGATGCGGAGCCCAAAAGCGCTGTCTTATATGCACAGCAGGCCTTAGGGGGGAGGGACCGCCAAACGATGCTGCGGCCTGGAGCAGGCCCGAAGCCGGGGCCTCAATTTTTCCCCCTTAGAGAGAGGAGAGCTGGAACCGGAAGTGACGCGCCGGAGGGGGCGGAGCTTCACAGCGCGGCCCGATGGCCGGAAGTCCTGGGCTCCAGGAAGCTGCCCCACGCCCGTAGCAGCCAGGCAGGGCCGAAGCCTCTGGGGGGACAGCGGCGCTGATCATACCCGCAGCGTCGCTCCTAACACCGCGGCGCCTCCCGGATAACGCTGCAGCGTAGCCGCGCTGCAGCGCCGCTGTCCTAGCGCCACAGCGCCGGACCACGCCGCAGCGCCGCCGCCCTAACGCCGCAGCGCCGGATCACGCCGCAGAGCCGCTGTCCTAACGCTGCAGCGCCGCTCATCCTCAGCAACGCTAAAAAAGACACCGCACTCCCGGAGGACGCAGCAGCAGGTAATGCCAGGAGCCCCCCTTGTCACACCGCACTCAGCGAGGGGTAGAACAAATGACGGTGCAGGCACCCTATCTCCA
This sequence comes from Ranitomeya imitator, assembly GCF_032444005.1. Taxonomy (NCBI): domain Eukaryota; kingdom Metazoa; phylum Chordata; class Amphibia; order Anura; family Dendrobatidae; genus Ranitomeya; species Ranitomeya imitator. The sequence continues at coordinate 339,163,243 of NC_091284.1, read as the reverse complement.
TTATCCCCAGGATAAGGAGAGGGACCGTCCACCACCCCAGCTAACACCCGCAGGGGTGTAGAAATCAGGGGGAAACACACGGACATCTTACGGGCACCTGTACAGCCTGGAGTCTAGCTACCTCAGGGTGGTCAGGGCTAAGTCCGGTGAAGAATCCCACGTAGCGGGGAAGGATACGTGGAGAAACATTGCACGTACTTGCCCGTTGATGGTTTGGGGAGATCGGACCCTCAAAAAGGTCCGTCGCCCCTTCAATCCAAAGATGTTGAAACATCGGGTCCAACGATCCAGGACCCAGAGATGTGCCTCCTTGAGACACTAAGCACAAACTGGAGTCTCTGGTAGCCAGTGTCAGGGTGTATACGATGGAGGAGGAGCTAACTTTTTTTTTTTCAAGTTTACTTAGTGTCAGCCTCCTGGCGGCAGAAGCATACACTGTCATGATCCCAATGGCAGGGGATCACAAAAGGACAAGCACAAAAAACAAAACCAGCTCTAGGGTGATGGAAACTGAGCTGACCGCGATCCTGAACCTCAACACACAACTAGCTGTAGCCGGGGAACGTGCCTACGATGATTCCTAGACGTCTCGCACCAGCCGAAGAACTAACTTTCCCTATTAGAAGAAACACAGACCTCTCTTGCCTCCAGAGAAACACCCCACAGAAATAGCAGCCCCCCACATGTAATGACGGTGAAATGAGAGGAAAGCACATACGTAGTTATGAAAACAGATTCAGCAAAATGAGGCCCGCTAAAACTAGATAGCAGAGGATACAAAAGTGAACTGCGCGGTCAGCGAAAAACCCTACAAAAAACCATCCTGAAATTACTTGAACTCATGTTCCAACTCATGGAACATGAGGAGTAATATCAGCCCACTAGAGCAACCAGCAAAAAGGAATCACATATCTGCAAGCTGGACTAAGACAAAAATTAAGCAAAAGGTGGAACAGGAAAATCAAAAACTTAGCTTGTCCTGAAGAATACAGAAGCGGGAAGCAGAGGTAACAAGACACACTGATTACATTGATAGCCGGCGAGGAAATGACAAGAAAGCCAGGTTAAATAGGAAACTCCCATATCCTGATAGAACAGGTGGACACCAGAGACCGCAGAGAACACAAGTCACCCAGTACCATCTGTAACCACCAGAGGGAGCCCAAAAACAGAATCCACAACAGTACCCCCCCCTTGAGGAGGGGTCACCGAACCCTCACGAGAACCACCAGGGCGACCAGGATGAGCCCTATGAAATGCACGGACCAAATCAGCAGCATGAACAGCAGAGGCAACCACCCAAGAATTATCCTCCTGACCATAACCCTTCCACTTGACCAAATATTGGAGTTTCCGTCTGGAAACACGAGAATCCAAGATCTTCTCCACAACATACTCCAATTCTCCCTCCACCAGCACCGGAGCAGGAGGCTCAAGCGAAGGAACAACAGGTACCTCATACTTCCGCAACAACGACCGATGGAACACATTATGAATAGCAAACGATGCCGGGAGATCCAAACGAAACAACACAGGGTTAAGAATTTCCAAGATCCTATAGGGACCGATGAACCGAGGCTTGAACTTAGGAGAAGAGACCTTCATAGGAACAAAACGAGAAGACAACCACACCAAGTCCCCAACACGAAGTCGAGGACCCACGCGGCGACGGCGATTAGCAAACTGCTGAGCCCTCTCCTGGGACAACTTCAAATTGTCCACCACATGACTCCAAATCTGATGCAACCTATCCACCACCATGTCCACTCCAGGACAATCAGAAGGCTCCACCTGACCAGAGGAAAAACGAGGATGAAACCCCGAATTACAAAAGAAAGGAGAAACCAAGGTAGCAGAACTAGCCCGATTATTAAGGGCAAATTCGGCAAGCGGCAAAAAGGTAACCCAGTCATCTTGATCAGCAGAAACAAAACACCTTAAATAAGTTTCCAAGGTCTGATTAGTTCGTTCCGTCTGGCCATTCGTCTGAGGATGGAATGCAGACGAAAAGGACAAATTAATGCCCATCTTAGCACAGAACGTCCGCCAAAATCTAGACACAAACTGGGATCCCCTGTCAGAAACGATGTTCTCCGGAATCCCACGTTCTGAAAAAACAGAGGGACCAACTCAGAGGAGGAAGGTAACTTAGGCAAGGGTACCAGATGAACCATCTTAGAAAAGCGGTCACACACAACCCAGATGACGGACATTTTCTGAGAGACAGGGAGATCCGAAATAAAGTCCATGGAAATGTGCGTCCAAGGCCTCTTCGGGATAGGCAAAGGTGACAACAATCCACTGGCCCGAGAACAGCAAGGCTTAGCCCGAGCGCAAACTTCACAAGACTGCACAAAAGAACGCACATCCCTCGACAAGGAAGGCCACCAAAAAGACCTGGCCACCAAGTCTCTAGTACCAAATATTCCAGGATGACCTGCCAACGCAGAAGAATGGACCTCGGAGATGACTCTACTGGTCCAATTATCCGGAACAAACAGTCTTTCAGGCGGACAACGATCAGGTTTATCCGCCTGAAACTCCTGCAAAGCACGTCGCAAGTCTGGGGAGACAGCCGACAAAATCACCCCATCCCTAAGGATACCAGTGGGCTCAGAATTTCCAGGGGAGTCAGGCACAAAACTCCTAGAAAGAGCATCCGCCTTCACATTCTTTGAACCTGGCAGGTATGAAACCACAAAATCGATACGGGAGAAAAACAGTGACCAACGAGCCTGTCTAGGATTCAGACGCTTGGCAGACTCAAGGTAAATCAGATTTTTGTGATCAGTCAAGACCACCACACGATGTCTAGCACCCTCAAGCCAATGACGCCACTCCTCAAATGCCCACTTCATGGCCAAAAGCTCCCGATTACCAACATCATAATTCCGCTCAGTGGGCGAAAACTTTCTAGAAAAGAACGCACATGGCTTCATCACTGAGCAATCAGAGCTTCTCTGTGACAAAACCGCCCCCGCTCCAATCTCGGAAGCATCAACCTCGACCTGAAAAGGAAGCGAAACATCTGGCTGACGCAACACAGGAGCAGAAGAAAACCGGCGCTTAAGTTCCTGAAAGGCCTCCACAGCCGCAGGAGACCAATCAGCAACATCAGCACCCTTCTTAGTCAAATCCGTCAAAGGCTTAACGACACTAGAAAAATTAGTTATGAAACGACGATAAAAATTAGCAAAGCCCAAGAACTTCTGTAGACTCTTAAGAGATGTAGGCGGGGCGTGGCCTAGCAGGAGATGTGAGAGGACGCTTGCCGGACCTCTCCCGCTGCCCGAACGGAGATTTAAGTGATTCTGAAGGCGCCGCCGAACGCCAAACACCGGAGGAGCAGCTCCTGAGTGGCCGGGGAGCAGGGAGAGCGAAAAGCGCGCTGCAGGAGCCGGGGGAAAATGACGCGCAAAAGGCAGAAAGAAGCCGGGGTGGCCGGCTGTACGCGCTCCCAAGATGGCGCCGACAGCGCAGCGGAGGAGGCGGCAAAGGCAGGCGCTGCTTACCAGAAGCGGCTAGAAATACTAGCAAAGCTGGAGCAGTTTGCCAGAACAGAGGAGGCAGGACGGATGATGCAAGGAGCTGAAGGAGAGGTGACAGGAGGAGCAGTGGACTCAGTGGAGCAGACGGGTGAGCAGGCTGGGGCACAGAGGGAGGTGGTGGAGAGCGAATCCTGCTTAGCACCCACCATAACACCAGCCATAAGCAATGCCCCACTAGATAAGGGGGCTGGGCTGGCCCTGGATTGTGCAGCACAGCTGGGAACTGTATGTATTGATGAGGCTGCGGAGCCGACCCTGAGGGACATTTTCTCTGCTATATTGTCTTGCAAGACTGCTTTAACAACCCTAACTGCTCAGGTGGATGGCCTGAAGGGGGAGGTCTCCTCGTTTCGCTCAGCCATGCACAAAATGGAGGGGAGAGTTGAACTGTTAGAGGAACGTGTAGGGGGAGCGGAGGACCAAATTGCCGAAATGACTAAAAGGGAGAAAAAATACATCCAGCGCATTTCAGAGTTGGAGCTTAAAACTGACGATCTGGAGAACCGCTCACGTAGGAATAACTTGAGAATTGTTGGTGTGCCTGAAAAGGCAGAAGGAAACAACCCCACGGAATTTATTGAAACATGGTTGAAAACTAAGGTGGGAGGAGATAGTCTCACTAAGTTATTCGCGGTTGAAAGAGCGCACAGGGTGCCGTCCAGACCTTTGCCCCCTGGATCCCCTCCAAGGACTTTTCTGGCTAAAATCCTGAATTATAGAGACCGAGATATTCTGATGAGGAAGGCCAGGAATATGGAGGAATTAACCATCGATGGAAATCGAGTATCCATCTATCCTGACTATTCCACAATTGTGCAGAGGCTTAGGATGAAGTTTGGAGAGACTAAAAGACGTCTGCGTGAACTGGGCCTGGCTTATTCTATGATGTATCCGGCAAAACTACGCGTGGTGGCTATGGATAAGGTCCACTTTTTCCAGAGCCCTGAGGAAGTGTCACACTGGTTGGATCTGAACGCGAAGCGTATTGAAGCGAAAGGGAACCGCTGAGGAGGATCAGGAGTGATTTTCTGTCTAAAGTGTTCATCTGACAGAATTAACTGAGCTACGGGTTCACTGTGACAGAATACTGGAGTAACTTGTTTTGAAGGACTAGTGCGCTTTGGTTGTGTTCGGCGGCGCAACTGTTTTTACATTATGTTTCAGATGGGCGGGGGGAGGGGAACGACTGTTGGATAGTGGGAAATTTATTGTGGGTGAGTGTCGGCTTCTAAGTCATTGGTAGGAGTGTTAGTACGTTCCCCTTTTTCTCATATAGAGAGGGAGTAGGAGTTTTGTGAGGGAGGAGGTTATTGAGGGAGGGAGAGGTAAGGTTTAGGTTAATTTGTAATAATGAGGGATGGGGGGGAGGTTTGGGGGGGAGGGGTCAGTTTAGGGGAGGGGGGAAGAAGATCAAAGGATGGGAGAAGAATATTTTCATTGTTTGGCAATATGATGGGAGATAAAGTTAAAATTTTGAGCTGGAACATTAGAGGTCTATCAAACAATACAAAGCGTACGGCGATTTTGCAATATATCTTGAAACAGAGGCCCTCGCTGATATGCCTTCAGGAAACCCATTTAGTAAAAGAAAAAGTGGATATACTGCATAAAAGATGGGTGAGGAGGGCGTACCATGCGACGTTCTCGAACTATGCTAGAGGGGTGTCGATTCTGGTGCACACGAACGTACCGTTTGAGGAGGTGGAGGTGACGATAGACAGTGATGGACAATATGTATTCCTAGTGTGTAAAGTATTCGCTAAATTGATATGTGTAGTGTCGGTATATATTCCTCCACCGTACTCGGGGAAAAAACTGCAGGAAATTCTTAATATAGCCGGTAGATGGGGAGGAGTTCCTTTGCTTATATTGGGAGATGTCAATAACATTATTAACGATCACTGGGATAAGGGTCAACACGCACAGCTGAGGGCGGAAGGGAATGAGACAGCGTTTGGTAGTTATTTGAAAGAAGTAGCATGGAGGGATCTGTGGAGAGTCCGTAACACTGACACGTACTGCTTTTCCTGCTATTCGGCGACACATGGCTCGTTGTCTCGCATCGATTTGGCCCTGGGCAATGAAGGAATGGACGGGCTAGTGGAGGAGGTGGCGTATATGGCTAGGGTAGTCTCGGACCATAGTCCGCTTGTGGTAACACTGAAAATTGAAAGCCTGGGGGAGATAGCTAAGCGGGGGTGGAAAATTAAAACTTTCTGGTTGCAAATTCTGGATATGGGAAAGATAGGGGAGGAGCTGGAGGAGTTCTTTCTAATTAATAAAGGTAGTGCAGCGAAATATGTGGTGTGGGATACCATGAAGGCATTCTTGAGGGGGATATTATTTAGAGAGATATCTAGGCACAAAACACGAACAAGGGAATCTGATAAAGCGATAATGGAAGAATTGAAGGTAGCGGAGGCTGCATTGAATGATCTGCGCTCACAGGACACCATAAAACGTATGAAGAAGGCTCAGGAGGAGGTGAATAAGTTACACTTACGTAGAGCAGAAAGGACAAGGAATTTCCAAAGAGAGGCATTTTATGCGGAGGGAGAGAAAGTGGGGCATCTGCTGTCGGTGGTGGCATCGGCGCAAAGGGAATCGGCACATGTACATGCCCTAGAATTGGAAAATGGCAGTATTGTTACACAGGGGGCCCAAATTATGGAAGGATTTAAGGGTTTTTACAGCAAACTATATACATCACGATTGGAACAGGGAGAAGAAGAAATTGACAGGTTCTTAGAGGTGGCAGACTTGCCTAGAATAGAGACAGAGGATAGAGACTGGTTGGATAGGCCGTTTACGGTGGAGGAATTGGAGGGGGCCTTGAGGTCCATGGCGGGAGGGAAGGCGCCGGGGGCGGACGGCATTCCTGTCGAAATATACGGCAACTTTGCTGAGGAGCTGATGGCTCAGTTGTTGGAGGTCTTTGAGGAGTCACTGGAGAGGGGTATATTGCCTGATTCCATGAGGGAGGCCATTATTGTGGTCATCCCCAAACCAGACAAGAACCCAAGATTGCCGGAGTCATATAGGCCGATATCACTCCTAACGACAGATGTCAAGATTCTGGCTAAGGCCCTGGCGAACAGGCTGACCCGGGTGATAGAAAAAGTGGTTCATTCGGACCAATCAGGCTTTATGCCTAATAAATCAACTGCCATTAACTTGAGAAGGCTATTTCTTAATATGCAAATACCGGCTGATAATGCTGGCAAGAGAGTGGTGGTTTCCCTCGATGCACACAAGGCCTTTGATAGTATAGAATGGCAATACCTGTGGTCGGTGCTGAGTCGTTGTGGGTTTGGGCCAGTCTTTGTGTCATGGGTGAGACTCCTATACTCCTCTCCGGTGGCCAAAATCAGGGTGAACAATATGATGTCAGACAGCTTTCAGCTTTTTAGAGGTACAAGGCAGGGGTGCCCGTTGTCCCCGCTGCTGTTTGCTTTGGCGGTGGAACCGCTGGCAGCGACTATCAGACGGTCTCAAATGGTGAAAGGGTTTTTATATGGGAAGATGGAGGAAAAAATCGCCTTATATGCAGATGACTTACTGCTTTTCCTTGAGAGCTCTGGGGAACCACTAAGAAATGTAATAGCATTAATCGAGAGATTTGGGCAAATTTCAGGGCTAGTTATTAATTGGGACAAATCGAGCGTTATGCAGATAGATAGAGAAGTGGATTGTACAAGGGAGGTGGAAGAAGATACAAAATTAAGGGTGGTCACTCAGTTTAAATATTTGGGGATTCAGGTAGCTCTTCCCTTAACTAGATTTGAGGAACTTAATCTCGAGCCTTTAGTAACTAAGATACGCACTAAGATCTCAGCTTGGAGTAAGCTAAATTTGTCAGTGGTAGGAAGAGTAAATCTCCTTAAGATGGTGGTGATGCCTCAGATCCTGTATGTCCTACATAATTCTCCGGTATGGATCCCGATGAGAACATTCCGTAAGCTGAAATCGATATTTGGAGAGTTGGTGTGGGGAAAGAAGAGCCCGAGGATTAGGCAGGAGACTTTGCAGAGACCCAAAGATGAGGGGGGGCTTGCGTTACCCAACCCATGGTTATACTTTCTGGCTGCACAGAGCCAACATCTTAGGGGATGGGGGAAAGGGTTAGTGGAAGAAATGGGTCACAGTAGTCTGGTGCATATTAGCGGGGTATGGCCCTTGAGTTTGGGTCTGGAATCAGGACTATTTAGGAAATTGGGGAATGGCTTTCCCACCATGAATTTAATTCATAGAGTATGGCAGATGCTGAAGCGTATTAGGGGAATTGGGGGCTTCACGGAATTTTCACCTATCTGGGATAACTCATCTCTTCAAGAATTTAACCATATGGAAGGAATGGGAGAATGGAGAGAAAAGGGTATTAGGCTATTAGGACAATTGATTCACAGTGGGAGTCTTAGATCTTATGATGCGCTTCGGCAGGAATTTCAGTTTCCGGGATTAAAATGGTATCAATATAGGAGAGTTCAGCACGCTTTTCAGGCACAGAGGAAGAGGGGGCCCATAGTGGTTCAGAAAGATCTCATGTTAGACTGTATTCTAAATAACAATGGAACAAAGGGGGCTATATCGGAAGTATATGGGGATTTACTACACACATTCTTGGAGGATTACCCGATTAAAGCTAGAGGAAAATGGGAGGCCGAACTGGGGGAAATAGACGATGACAAATGGGGGTCTATTCTGGAATACATACCTAAATTGTCAATGAGTGAGCCTGGGAGGCTCTCGCAATTGTATGTGGTTAATAGGGCCTATAGGACACCTGACTTGTTGTTCAAAGCCGGAGTGAGATTGGATTCTGAGTGCCCTAGGTGCACTCAGACTGAGGCGGGTATGCTCCACATGTTGTGGGTGTGCCCCAGGCTCTTTTCATATTGGGTAGCAGTGTTGAACCAAATTGGAGTGCTTTATGGATGTGCGATTCCCAGGGATCCAGTGGTTTGTATACTTGGGTATGTGGAGGAGTTGTCGGCCGATGAAACTGCCAAAATGGCAATAGCTAGATTGCTCTTCGTTGCAAGGAAAGTGATTGCGAGATACTGGATTAGGGAGGAACCTCCAACCAGACGAGAATTTACCGCACAGGTGAATCATATTGTCCAGCTCGAAAAAAGCATTTATACCAAGAGGAATAGGATGGGGTTTTTTCAAAAGCTATGGCAGCCATGGCTAAATGGGAATGATTAAGAGGTTGTGGTAAATAATGTTAATAATACAATTTGTCTGTAATAAAAATGATCTTCTTGGGGAGGAGGGGGGAAAGTTGGGGTTGGTTATCTGAAGGAGGGAGGGGGGAGAAGGGGTATATTTTCTTGTTAAAATGAAAAACACAAATGCACTTTGTTGTATGAATAGATAACATTTATTATGTTCAATAAAAATTTATCTGATAAAAAAAAAAAGAGATGTAGGCTGCGTCCAGTCACAAATAGCCTGAACCTTGACGGGATCCATCTCAATAGTAGAAGGGGAAAAAATATACCCCAAAAAAGAAATCTTCTGGACTCCAAAGAGACACTTTGAACCTTTTACAAACAAAGAATTGGCCCGCAGGACCTGAAACACCTTCCTGACCTGCTGAACATGGGACTCCCAGTCATCCGAAAAAACCAAAACATCATCCAAATACACAATCATAAATTTATCCAGATATTCACGGAAAATATCGTGCATAAAGGACTGGAAGACAGAAGGAGCATTAGAAAGTCCAAAAGGCATCACCAAATACTCAAAATGGCCCTCAGGCGTATTAAATGCGGTTTTCCACTCATCACCCTGCTTTATCCGCACAAGATTATACGCACCCCGAAGATCAATCTTAGTGAACCATTTAGCCCCCTTAATGCGAGCGAACAAATCAGTCAACAATGGCAAAGGATACTGATATTTAACTGTAATCTTATTCAAAAGACGGTAATCTATACAAGGCCTCAAGGAACCATCTTTTTTGGCCACAAAAAAAAAACCTGCTCCCAAAGGGGACGAAGATGGACGGATATGTCCCTTTTCCAAGGACTCCTTAACATAATCCCGCATAGCAGTATGCTCTGGCACTGACAGATTGAACAAACGACCTTTAGGAAATTTACTGCCAGGAATCAAATCTATAGCACAATCGCAATCCCTGTGAGGAGGAAGCGAATTGAGCTTAGGCTCCTCAAAAACATCCCGATAATCAGACAAAAATACCGGAACCTCAGAAGGAGTAGATGAAGCGATAGAAATCGGAGGTGCATCATCATGAACCCCCTGACATCCCCAGCTTAACACAGACATCGTTTTCCAGTCCAAGACTGGGTTATGAGTTTGTAACCATGGCAGACCAAGCACTAAGACAACATGTAAATTATACAGTACCAGGAAGCGAATCACCTCCTGATGAACGGGAGTCATACGCATGGTCACTTGTGTCCAGTACTGAGGTTTATTCATAGCCAAAGGTGTAGAGTCAATTCCTTTCAAAGGAATAGGGACTTCCAGAGGCTCCAGAGTAAACCCACAGCGGTTGGCAAATGACCAATCCATAAGACTCAGGGCAGCGCCTGAATCCACATAGGCATCGACGGAAATGGCTGATAATGAACAAATCAGAGTCACAGACAGAATGAACTTAGACTGTAAAGTACTAATGGCAACAGACTTATCAACCTTTTTTGTGCGTTTAGAGCATGCTGATATAACATGAGCTGAATCACCACAATAAAAACACAACCCATTTTTCCGCCTATAGTTTTGCCGATCACTTCTGGACTGAATTCTATCACATTGCATTGTCTCAGGTGCCTGTTCAGAAGACACCGCCAAATGGTGCACAGGTTTGCGCTCCCGTAAACGCCGATCAATCTGAATAGCCATAGTCATAGACTCATTCAGACCTGTAGGCGCAGGGAACCCCACCATGACATCTTTAATGGCCTCAGAAAGGCCATCTCTGAATCTTGCAGCAAGGGCGCACTCATTCCACTGAGTAAGCACCGACCATTTCCGAAATTTCTGACAATATATTTCTGCTTCATCTTGCCCCTGAGAGAGAGCCAATAAAGCTTTTTCAGCCTGAATCTCTAGGTTAGGTTCCTCATAGAGCAAACCCAATGCCAGAAAAACCGCATCCACATTGAGCAACGCAGGATCCCCTGGTGCCAATGCAAATGCCCAATTCTGAGGGTCACCCCGCAGGAAAGATATAACAATCTTGACTTGCTGAGCAGGGTCTCCAGAAGAGCGAGATTTCAAAGAAAGAAACAACTTGCAATTGTTCCTAAAATTCAGAAAACTAGATCTATCTCCAGAAAAAAACTCTGGGATAGGAATTCTAGGTTCAGACATAGGAGCATGTACAACAAAATCTTGTATATTTTGAACCTTAGCAGCAAGATTATTCAGGCTGGAAGCCAAACTCTGGACGTCCATGATAAACAGCTGAGGTCAGAGCCATTCAAGGATTAAGAGGAGGTAAGACGCAGCCAGGCTGCAATTAAGGCTATGCAGCAAACTCTGAGGGGGGGAAAAAAAAAAAAAACTTCCTCAGACTACTTTTCCTCCTACTTCAGCCAATATGATTACCACTTTTTGGCCGGCTACACTGTCATGATCCCAATGGCAGGGGATCACAAAAGGACAAGCACAAAAAACAAAACCAGCTCTAGGGTGATGGAAACTGAGCTGACCGCGATCCTAAACCTCAACACACAACTAGCTGTAGCCGGGGAACGTGCCTACGATGATTCCTAGACGTCTCGCGCCAGCCGAAGAACTAACTTTCCCTATTAGAAGAAACACAGACCTCTCTTGCCTCCAGAGAAACACCCCACAGAAATAGCAGCCCCCCACATGTAATGACGGTGAAATGAGAGGAAAGCACATACGTAGTTATGAAAACAGATTCAGCAAAATGAGGCCCGCTAAAACTAGATAGCAGAGGATACAAAAGTGAACTGCGCGGTCAGCGAAAAACCCTACAAAAAACCATCCTGAAATTACTTGAACTCATGTTCCAACTCATGGAACATGAGGAGTAATATCAGCCCACTAGAGCAACCAGCAAAAAGGAATCACATCAAAATTAAGCAAAACGTGGAACAGGAAAATCAAAAACTTAGCTTGTCCTGAAGAATACAGAAGCGGGAAGCAGAGGTAACAAGACACACTGATTACATTGATAGCCGGCGAGGAAATGACAAGAAAGCCAGGTTAAATAGGAAACTCCCATATCCTGATAGAACAGGTGGACACCAGAGACCGCAGAGAACACAAGTCACCCAGTACCATCTGTAACCACCAGAGGGAGCCCAAAAACAGAATCCACAACAATACACCCACTGTCCTGTGTCCCCCAATGAGGCGAAGGAGAAAAACATGTTCTTATGCTGAGATATTCTTCTACTATGACCTGTGTAATGGCCGAGTCTGACAGTACAAGGACATGGTCTGATCATACCACAGCTCCTGGGCAGGGGAGGAAGCAAAAGAGAATATACAGAGAGCATGGGATGGGATCACAGCCTGTTCTTTCTATGAGGTAAAACAGCAGTAGTGTCAGGAGTGTGTCGCGTTCTATGGGAAAATCTGGGGTTAGAAAATCACTACGTATTTTGAATAGCAGATCTTCTGTTTAGACTGTGTGTTTGTGTCCCACATAAAATGGATTTAATTTCCTTTGGTGCTGAAGAGGTTAACGACCCTTTCTATGATGGTCAGAGGCACGCAACTCCATCTCACAGCTGCTCCTGGTCTGGTTGTTTCCACTCTCTATAAAATCTGGCCACACTCTCTTTTCCTCGCCGGTGAAAGTTCTACTTCCGGGTTCTTTGGCATCGCTGTGCTGAGTTGGAGATCATTGTTGCTACTGGAGATTGCTGCATGCTGTTTCTGAGTGTATGCTTTCCTCATTGTCCTAATTGGTTGGTACATAATTCCTATCTCTCCCTACATACCTCTCTACCTTTGGTGACCGTTTTTGTATGTTTTTTTGCTTACTGTTATTCCTGTCTTTCTTACGTGTTAATACACTAGCATTTCTGTCCCAGGCCTCCTGGGGGAAGAAGAGGGGACAGCTTAGGGAATAACAGAACAGTGGCCCAAACCTCCTCACCTTTAGAGGTACCTTTGGGAGCAGGGATAGTTATGGCCCCAGTCCTAGGGATGATGCAGGGTCCCTTTCCCTAATCACGTACAGTCACAGAGTGACAAGTAGCTGTGGTATGATCAGACCATGTTTCTGTACAGTCACACACAGCCATTACACAGTACACAGCAGGGGAACATTTATAAGATTATCTCAGCACAGGAACATTATTTTTTTATAACACATCCAATTGTGGAACTTATTTTTTCCCCAAGACCTATTGATTAAAGTGTACTTTGTCCCTGGGACTAACACGTTAAGCATTTTGTAGTGGATTTTGCACCAAAAGAAGTGCTTACTCTAGTTTAAGAGCTTGCTAGATAATGAATGTTTTCACTGAAGATATGTTCACAGCAAATGGGCTGCTTAAAGCAATATAAGCAAGGCCAAGTGGTCAAAGGCACCTTTCCTCCTACAATACTGCCAGTTAGCTCAGGCAAAACTGTCAAGAGGACGAGTGCTCCGGCCTATGCAGCTACACAAGCGGTGCTCCAAGCACCTTATTTGCTATGAACAGAAAGAATGTTTTTCCCAATATTATCCAGCGGATTTTCAAACTAGAGGTATGTCTACTCTTAGGGAAAATTCCCCAACAAAGATCTGTAATTACTTTGAAATGGATTTGGGAGCTGAAAGGCTCCTAAGAACTCGTTCACACATTGTGTTTTTTATATTATAATTACCATATTTTTAGGATTATAAGACGCACTTTTTTCCCCAAAAATTTTGGGGGAAAATGGGAGTGTGTCTTATAACGGGAATGTGCCTTACCGGTACCGTTGCTGCAGGCCACTGGCTTGGATGAACGGTTGTCCGGCGCTGCTACCCAGTGCTCTGCAGGTGTCTCAAGTGTCCGGCGCTGCTGCCCGGAGCTCTGCTGGTGTCTCCGGTGCTGGGGGGGTGCATGGCCAGTGCTGCCGAAGCTGCTGCAGTGGTCTCCAGTGCTGCCGCAGCCCACCCGGTAGTCCCATGATTTTCTGTGCTGTGGACTCCGTTAATCCCTTCATGACCATGGGATTTTTTGTTTTTCCGTGTTCGTTTTTCGCTCCCCTCCTTCCCAGAGCCATAACTTTTTTACTTTTCCGTCAATTTGGCCATGTGAGGGCTTATTTTTTGCGGGACGAGTTGTACTTTTGAACGACATCATTGGTTTTAGCATGTCGTGTACTAGAAAACGGGAAAAAAATTCCAAGTGCGGTGAAATTGCAAAAAAAGTGCAGTCCCACACTTGTTTTTTGTTTGGCTTTTTTGCTAGGTTCACTAAATGCTAAAACTGACCTGCCATTATGATTCTCCAGGTCATTACGAGTTCATAGACACCAAACAAGACTAGGTTATTTTTTATCTAAGTGGTAAAAAAAAATTCCCCCCAAAAAATGCGTCATTTTCCGATACTCGTAGCGTCTCCATTTTTCATGATCTGGGGTCGGTTGAGGGCTTATTTTTTGCGTGCCGAGATGACGCTTTTAATGATAGCATTTCGGTGCAGATACGTTCTTTTGATCGCCCGTTATTGCATTTTAATGCAAAGTCGCGGCGACCAAAAAAACGTAATTCTGGCGTTTCTAATTTTTTTCCCGCTACGCTGTTTAGCGATCAGGTTAATGCTTTTTTTTTTTTTAATTGATAGATTGGGCAATTCTGAATGCGGCGATACCAAATATGTGTAGATTTTATTTTTTTTTTATTGATTTATTTTGATTGGGGCGAAAGGGGGGTGATTTAAACTTTGATTTTTTTTTTTTTTTTTTAACATTTTTTTCAACTTTTTTTTTTTACTTTTGCCATGCTTCGATAGCTTCCATGGGAGGCTAGAAGCAGGCACAACTCGATCGCCTCTGCTACATAGCAGCGATCATCAGATCGCTGCTATGTAGCAGAATTGCAGGTGTGCTGTTGAGCGCTGACCACAGGGTGGCGCTCACAGCTACCGGCGATCAGTAACCATAGAGGTCTCAAGGACCTCTATGGTTACAATGGAGACGCATCGCCGACACCCGATCATGTGACGGGGTCGGCGATGACGTCATTTCCGGCCGCCCGGCCGGAAGCGGTAGTTAAATGCCGCTGTCTGCGTTTGACGGCGGCATTTAACTAGTTAATAGGCGCGGCCAGATCGCGATTCTGCCCGCGCCTATTACGGGCACGTCAGCTGTTCAAAACAGCTGACATGTCCCGGCTTTGGTGCGGGCTCACCGCGGAGCCCTGCATCAAAGTGGGGCTTCTGACCTCGGACGTACTATCCCATCCGAGGTCAGAAAGGGGTTAAAATGGCCGCCGGGAGTGGCACATGCGCAGATGGAGATCTCGGCACCGATATCTCGGGAGATAAGATTTCAGCACTGAAATCTCATGTCTCGAGATCTTGGTCCCAAGATACCATCTGCGCATGCGCCGCCCCCAGCAGCCATTTTACCGGAGTCCACAGCTCAGAAAATCAAGGGACTGCTGGGGCTCTGGCCTTTCACAAAATGTCAGCAGAGCCACGGCAGCACCAGAGACCGCCACAGCAGCACCGGGTGGCGCTGTCCAGGCACCTGCAGCACTGGAGACACCAGCAGAGCACTGGGCAGCACCACCGGACACCCGCAGCGCCACCGGGCATCGGAGACACCCGCAGAGCACCGGGCAGCAGAGCCAGACACCAGCAGCACTGCCGAACACCCCTTCATCCCAGCCTGTGGCCTGCAGCATCACACCACTCCTTGCCTCCTCCAGCAGCGACCCCGCTTCACCACAGCCACCATGCCCGATAAGCAATAAGATGCATGGATTATAAGAAGCACCACCATTTTATTTTTTTTTTTAAATCCTATTTTTCTCCTCAAAATTTGGGGTGCGTCTTATAATCTGGAGTGTCTTATATAGCGAAAAATATGGTATGTGTGCATTTACTATTCTTTGTCTAAATTTCACATTTTTACTTACCTTGCACTATGCACCTTTTATCAAATGGGATTTAACTGAATCAATGAACCTATGAAACTACTGTTTTTTGTTGAATGTACAAACACTTGCAAAAACACACCCTTTTTATGTGTTTTTTTTCTGTCAAAAGACAAGTTTTGGTGCAAAAATGTCTTTTACATATACTTAACATGTGCACATACCCTAAATATATTGAAACAGTCTCAAGTAGGGGTTAACATGCCTTGAAGTTTTAAGAAGTGCATCCACAATCTTACCCATCATCTATAGGTTCCTTTTTCTCCATGTTATCAGGTTTCTCTTGGCTGTTTTGCATTGCTGGAGAAATGAAAGTGTACAGTCAATAATGACTGATGAATGAAGCTACATTCACAAGTGATCATGACCAGGTCATACCTTGTCTGGGGACAGCAAAGGGTGATCCCTGCACAGATTTCCCTGTATCCTGGCTATTAGAAGAAGAGTCCAAGGTCTTGTCCGAATCTGTAAGGATCTCCAGGGTACCAAACTCACTAAGACGGAACTAGAAACACCAACCAACCATGAGGATAGGGGGAAGAATATTAGATTGGTTTATTAGAAAGAAGGTTTGTTGACCAAAGAACGTTATAGAGGTTTCTGACCCGTATTTGACTTCCAGGAAGAGTAGCAATGCCGTTGCTCCAGTCCAGAGCATTCATCAGGTCAAAGTCTGAAGCAGATCCCCGAGACATCTCCTATTACCTGAAGGAAGACACATCGGTTACATAAAATGTAGCATACAAAGCTCCTACTCACAAAACGGTGGCATGCATTTGGCAATACCATGACTAATACAGCCGCCAGAATTTACAGAGAATAGCCACAGAAGAAGGAAAGCTGACTGTAGGAAATCAAAAGTTAAAGAACTTTCCAAAAAAAACTGTAATTCTGTAATTACACTTATTTTTCTATTCAGCTTTTTTATTTCTCATTGACAATTTTAATTATCCAGATATTTTAGACAGATTCTTGAAAGTTGAATTTTCTTTTGTTTTACACATCTCATTTCAGTCCCTACATGGAGTAAGGTTTCCGGATGAGTTATTCATTTAGTGTATGTTTGTGTCTTTTTACAGGGTTTGCGACAGTTAAAGACAAAAATGAATAGTATGAGCGGTTTTGAGTAATTTGGCACAAATTACAAGACAAAAAAAAGTTACTTAAAATAAATCACAATTGATGAATCGGGCCAAAAGTTTTTGACGAGTCTTAAGATTTGGAGGTGGACTTGGATAGGTTACACTCAGTTTCTGCTCCAAAACGTGAAAATTTCAAGTGTGCACATAGCCTAAGTCTACCGCATTTTGTAGAAATTGTTAGCAGATGTCACCCCATAGTCTCTGTTCATATCAGTGCAAATATTCTGGTCATTCTAGTTCGTTTTAGAGACATAATAAAATATAAGGGCAGCATTGCACTCCTGGCATGCAGGCATATGCTTTCCATCATGTTGTCCAGCATTTTTCTGGAACAGATAGAACACTTTGGTAACACTGGTAAAATCTGGGATGGAGACTCCTAAGTAAATGTTAAAGGGGTTGTCCCTACAGAACAAGATATCACCTAACCACAGCTTTCCTCCAAAGAGCAAATAGAGAGGTCAGCCACCCTCCAGAGATCATGCAGAGAAGACGGCCACCCTCCAGAGATCATGCAGAGAAGACGGCCACCCTCCAGAGATCATGCAGAGAAGACGGCCACCCTCCAGAGATCATGCAGAGAAGACGGCCACCCTCCAGAGATCCTGTAGAGAAGACTGCCACCCTCCAGAGATCATGCAGAGAAGACGGCCACCCTCCAGAGATCCTGTAGAGAAGACTGCCATCCTCCGCAGATGCTGTAGAGAAGACGGCCATCCTCCGCAGATCCTGTAGAGAAGACGGCCATCCTCCGCAGATCCTGTAGAGAAGACGGCCATCCTCCGCAGATGCTGTAGAGAAGACGGCCATCCTCTGCAGATCCTGTAGAGAAAACGGCCATCCTCCGCAGATCCTGTAGAGAAGACTGCCATCCTCCGCAGATCCTGTAGAGAAGACTGCCATCCTCCGCAGATCCTGTAGAGAAGACTGCCATCCTCCGCAGATGCTGTAGAGAAGACGGCCATCCTCCGCAGATCCTGTAGAGAAGACGGCCATCCTCCACAGATGCTGTAGAGAAGACGGCCATCCTCCGCAGATCCTGTAGAGAAGACTGCCATCCTCCGCAGATGCTGTAGAGAAGACGGCCATCCTCCACAGATCCTGTAGAGAAGACGGCCATCCTCCACAGATGCTGTAGAGAAGACGGCCATCCTCCGCAGATGCTGTAGAGAAGACGGCCATCCTCCACAGATGCTGTAGAGAAGACTGCCATCCTCCGCAGATGCTGTAGAGAAGACGGCCATCCTCCACAGATCCTGTAGAGAAGACTGCCATCCTCCGCAGATGCTGTAGAGAAGACTGCCATCCTCCGCAGATGCTGTAGAGAAGACTGCCATCCTCCGCAGATCCTGTAGAGAAGACTGCCATCCTCCGCAGATGCTGTAGAGAAGACGGCCATCCTCCACAGATCCTGTAGAGAAGACTGCCATCCTCCGCAGATGCTGTAGAGAAGACTGCCATCCTCCGCAGATGCTGTAGAGAAGACTGCCATCCTCCGCAGATGCTGTAGAGAAGACTGCCATCCTCCGCAGATGCTGTAGAGAAGACGGCCATCCTCCGCAGATCCTGTAGAGAAGACTGCCATCCTCCGCAGATCCTGTAGAGAAGACGGCCATCCTCTGCAGATCCTGTACTTTACACCTTCCAGGTCATAGACACGTTACATAACTGCAGTACCCACATGCGGCCACTAGAGCGCGCTCACTCCCTCAGGTGAGAGGATGGCCGGAGTTCCTAGTCACCCCGTACCAGACCAGTCCATAATTGCTGCTGCCCACCCAGAAGCCGCACAGGTCTCATGCTGTACCACACTCGCAGGAGGACCAGCGGTCACACGGAATACCATGCCCGCCACTCTGTCTCTACGCCGGGCGCCAGCTCCGCTTTCCTGCACAAATAAGTCATTTGCTACTAGGAGAAAAACTCCCAACCTGCCGCCTGCACCCGCCCGGTAGCACTCTCATAGTCAGTGACTGCAAAACTAAACTCCCGATTCACTTTGCACGCATCACTCCTCACCACTCCTCTGTCCCAGAGCCGCCTCCACCAGAAGATGGCGTCAGGGGGCTGTCCTCACTCCTCCCAGCGCCCCGCCTACCCGACTTATCTCCAAGGCAACCGCTCCGGAGCCGTGTGTTACCGATGTGCCGGGGCGCCATGTATCCAGTGAACGTGGCTGGTGGTCGGCGCTGGCCAGGGAGGCACACACAGCTGACCACGGCAGGCACACACAGCTGACCACGGCAGGCACACACAGCTGACCACGGCAGGCACACACAGCTGACCACGGCAGGCACACACAGCTGACCACGGCAGGCACACACAGCTGACCACGGCAGGCACACACAGCTGACCACGGCAGGCACACACAGCTGACCACGGCAGGCACACACAGCTGACCACGGCAGGCACACACAGCTGACCACGGCAGGCACACACAGCTGACCACGGCAGGCACACACAGCTGACCACGGCAGGCACACACAGCTGACCACGGCAGGCACACACAGCTGACCACGGCAGGCACACACAGCTGACCACGGCAGGCACACACAGCTGACCACGGCAGACACACACAGCTAACCACGGCAGGCACACACAGCTGACCACGGCAGGCACACACAGCTGACCACGGCAGGCACACACAGCTGACCACGGCAGACACACACAGCTGACCACGGCAGGCACTCACAGCTAACCACGGCAGGCACACACAGCTGACCACGGCAGGCACACACAGCTGACCACGGCAGGCACACACAGCTGACCACGGCAGACACACACAGCTGACCACGGCAGACACACACAGCTGACCACGGCAGGCACACACAGCTGACCACGGCAGGCACACACAGCTGACCACGGCAGGCACACACAGCTGACCACGGCAGGCACACACAGCTGACCACGGCAGACACACACAGGTGACCACGGCAGGCACACACAGCTGACCACAGCAGGCACACACAGCTGACCACGGCAGGCACACATAGCTGACCACGGCAGGCACACACAGGTGACCACGGCAGGCACACACAGCTGACCACAGCAGGCACACACAGCTGACCACGGCAGGCACACACAGCTAACCACTGCAGGCACACACAGCTAACCACGGCAGGCACACACAGCTGACCACAGCAGGCACACAGCTGACCACGGCAGGCACACACAGCTGACCACGGCAGGCACACACAGCTAACCACGACAGGCACACACAGCTAACCAGGGCAGGCACACACAGCTAACCACGGCAGGCACACACAGCTGACCACGGCAAGCACACACAGCTGACCACGGCAGGCACACACAGCTGACCACGGCAGCCACACACAGCTAACCACGGCAGGCACTCACAGCTGACCACGACAGGCACACACAGCTAACCACGGCAGGCACACACAGCTAACCACGGCAGGCACACATAGCTGAACACGGCAGGCACACATAGCTGACCACGGCAGGCACACACAGCTAACCACGGCAGGCACTCACAGCTAACCACGGCAGGCACTCACAGCTAACCACGGCATGCACAGCTAACCACGGCAGGCACTCACAGCTGACCACGGCAGGCACACAGCTGACCACGGCAGGCACTCACAGCTGACCACGGCAGGCACACACAGCTGACCACGGCAGGCACTCACAGCTGACCACGGCAGGCACACACAGCTAACCACGGCAGGCACACACAGCTAACCACGGCAGGCACTCACAGCTGACCACGGCAGGCACACACAGCTGACCACGGCAGGCACACACAGCTGACCACGGCAGGCACTCACAGCTGACCAAGGCAGGCACACACAGCTAACCACTGCAGGCACACACAGCTAACCACGGCAAGCACACACAGCTAACCACGGCAGGCACACACAGCTGACCACGGCAGGCACACAGCTATCCACGGCAGGCACACAGCTGACCACGGCAGGCACTCACAGCTGACCACGGCAGGCACACACAGCTGACCACGGCAGGCACACAAAGCTAACCACGGCAGGCACTCACAGCTGACCACGGCAGGCACACACAGCTAACAACGGCAAGCACACACAGCTAACCACGGCAAGCACACACAGCTGACCATGGCAGGCACACACAGCTAACCACGGCAGGCAAAAACAGCTAACCACGGCAGGCACACACGGCTAACCACGGCAGGCACACACAGCTAACCACGGCAGGCACATACAGCTAACCACGGCAGGCACACAGCTGACCACGGCAGGCACACACAGCTAACCACAGCAGGCACACACAGCTAACCACGGCAGGCACACAGCTGACCACGGCAGGCACTCACAGCTGACCACGGCAGGCACACAGCTGACCACGGCAAGCACACAGCTGACCATGGTAGGCACACACAGCTAACCACGGCAGGCACACACGGCTAACCATGGCAGGCAAACACAGCTAACCACAGCAGGCACACACGGCTGACCACGGCAGGCACACACGGCTAACCACGGCAGGCACACACAGCTGACCACGGCAGACACAGCTGACCACGGCAGGCACTCACAGCTCACCACGGCAGGCACTCACAGCTGAGCATGGCAGGCACACACAGCTAACCACGGCAGGCACACACAGCTAACCACGGCAGGCACACACAGCTAACCACGGCAGGCACACACGGCTAACCACGGCAGGCACACACGGCTAATCACGGCAGGCACACACAGCTGACCACGGCAGGCACACACAGCTGACCACGGCAGGCACACAGCTGACCACGGCAGGCACTCACAGCTGACCACGGCAGGCACACATAGCTGACCACGGCAGGCACACATAGCTGACCACGGCAGGCACACAGCTAACCACGGCAGGCACACACAGCTGACCACGGCAGGCACACACAGCTGACCACGGCAGGCACACACAGCTGACCACGGCAGCCACACACAGCTAACCACGGCAGGCACTCACAGCTGACCACGGCAGGCACACACAGCTAACCACGGCAGGCACACACAGCAAACCACGGCAGGCACACATAGCTGACCACCGCAGGCACACACAGCTGACCACGGCAGGCACACACAGCTAACCACGGCAGGCACTCACAGCTAACCACGGCAGGCACTCACAGCTAACCACGGCAGGCACTCACAGCTAACCACGGCAGGCACTCACAGCTGACCACGGCAGGCACACAGCTGACCACGGCAGGCACTCACAGCTGACCACGGCAGGCACACACAGCTGACCACGGCAGGCACTCACAGCTGACCACGGCAGGCACACACAGCTAACCACGGCAGGCACACACAGCTAACCACGGCAGGCACTCACAGCTGACCACGGCAGGCACACACAGCTGACCACGGCAGGCACACACAGCTGACCACGGCAGGCACTCACAGCTGACCACGGCAGGCACACACAGCTAACCACTGCAGGCACACACAGCTAACCACGGCAAGCACACACAGCTAACCACGGCAGGGACACACAGCTGACCACGGCAGGCACACACAGCTGACCACGGCAGGCACACACAGCTGACCACGGCAGGCACACACAGCTGACCACGGCAGGCACACACAGCTGACCACGGCAGGCACACACAGCTGACCACGGCAGGCACACACAGCTGACCACGGCAGGCACACACAGCTGACCACGGCAGGCACACACAGCTGACCACGGCAGGCACACACAGCTGACCACGGCAGACACACACAGCTAACCACGGCAGGCACACACAGCTGACCACGGCAGGCACACACAGCTGACCACGGCAGGCACACACAGCTGACCACGGCAGACACACACAGCTGACCACGGCAGGCACTCACAGCTAACCACGGCAGGCACACACAGCTGACCACGGCAGGCACACACAGCTGACCACGGCAGGCACACACAGCTGACCACGGCAGACACACACAGCTGACCACGGCAGACACACACAGCTGACCACGGCAGGCACACACAGCTGACCACGGCAGGCACACACAGCTGACCACGGCAGGCACACACAGCTGACCACGGCAGGCACACACAGCTGACCACGGCAGACACACACAGGTGACCACGGCAGGCACACACAGCTGACCACAGCAGGCACACACAGCTGACCACGGCAGGCACACATAGCTGACCACGGCAGGCACACACAGGTGACCACGGCAGGCACACACAGCTGACCACAGCAGGCACACACAGCTGACCACGGCAGG
Source organism: Ranitomeya imitator (assembly GCF_032444005.1). Lineage (NCBI taxonomy): Eukaryota > Metazoa > Chordata > Amphibia > Anura > Dendrobatidae > Ranitomeya > Ranitomeya imitator. Next base: position 339,140,265 of record NC_091284.1, on the reverse strand, counting down.
CACACACAGCTAACCACTGCAGGCACACACAGCTAACCACGGCAGGCACACACAGCTGACCACAGCAGGCACACAGCTGACCACGGCAGGCACACACAGCTGACCACGGCAGGCACACACAGCTAACCACGACAGGCACACACAGCTAACCAGGGCAGGCACACACAGCTAACCACGGCAGGCACACACAGCTGACCACGGCAGGCACACACAGCTGACCACGGCAGGCACACACAGCTGACCACGGCAGCCACACACAGCTAACCACGGCAGGCACTCACAGCTGACCACGGCAGGCACACACAGCTAACCACGGCAGGCACACACAGCTAACCACGGCAGGCACACACAGCTAACCACGGCAGGCACACACAGCTAACCACGGCAGGCACTCACAGCTAACCACGGCATGCACAGCTAACCACGGCAGGCACTCACAGCTGACCACGGCAGGCACACAGCTGACCACGGCAGGCACTCACAGCTGACCACGGCAGGCACACACAGCTGACCACGGCAGGCACTCACAGCTGACCACGGCAGGCACACACAGCTAACCACGGCAGGCACACACAGCTAACCACGGCAGGCACTCACAGCTGACCACGGCAGGCACACACAGCTGACCACGGCAGGCACACACAGCTGACCACGGCAGGCACTCACAGCTGACCAAGGCAGGCACACACAGCTAACCACTGCAGGCACACACAGCTAACCACGGCAAGCACACACAGCTAACCACGGCAGGCACACACAGCTGACCACGGCAGGCACACAGCTATCCACGGCAGGCACACAGCTGACCACGGCAGGCACTCACAGCTGACCACGGCAGGCACACACAGCTGACCACGGCAGGCACACAAAGCTAACCACGGCAGGCACTCACAGCTGACCACGGCAGGCACACACAGCTAACAACGGCAAGCACACACAGCTAACCACGGCAAGCACACACAGCTGACCACGGCAGGCACACACAGCTAACCACGGCAGGCAAAAACAGCTAACCACGGCAGGCACACACGGCTAACCACGGCAGGCACACACAGCTAACCACGGCAGGCACATACAGCTAACCACGGCAGGCACACAGCTGACCACGGCAGGCACACACAGCTAACCACAGCAGGCACACACAGCTAACCACGGCAGGCACACAGCTGACCACGGCAGGCACTCACAGCTGACCACGGCAGGCACACAGCTGACCACGGCAAGCACACAGCTGACCATGGTAGGCACACACAGCTAACCACGGCAGGCACACACGGCTAACCATGGCAGGCAAACACAGCTAACCACAGCAGGCACACACGGCTGACCACGGCAGGCACACACGGCTAACCACGGCAGGCACACACAGCTGACCACGGCAGACACAGCTGACCACGGCAGGCACTCACAGCTCACCACGGCAGGCACTCACAGCTGAGCATGGCAGGCACACACAGCTAACCACGGCAGGCACACACAGCTAACCACGGCAGGCACACACAGCTAACCACGGCAGGCACACACGGCTAACCACGGCAGGCACACACGGCTAATCACGGCAGGCACACACAGCTGACCACGGCAGGCACACACAGCTGACCACGGCAGGCACACAGCTGACCACGGCAGGCACTCACAGCTGACCACGGCAGGCACACATAGCTGACCACGGCAGGCACACATAGCTGACCACGGCAGGCACACACAGCTAACCACGGCAGGCACACACAGCTGACCACGGCAGGCACACACAGCTGACCACGGCAGGCACACACAGCTGACCACGGCAGCCACACACAGCTAACCACGGCAGGCACTCACAGCTGACCACGGCAGGCACACACAGCTAACCACGGCAGGCACACACAGCTAACCACGGCAGGCACACATAGCTGACCACCGCAGGCACACACAGCTGACCACGGCAGGCACACACAGCTAACCACGGCAGGCACTCACAGCTAACCACGGCAGGCACTCACAGCTAACCACGGCAGGCACTCACAGCTAACCACGGCAGGCACTCACAGCTGACCACGGCAGGCACACAGCTGACCACGGCAGGCACTCACAGCTGACCACGGCAGGCACACACAGCTGACCACGGCAGGCACTCACAGCTGACCACGGCAGGCACACACAGCTAACCACGGCAGGCACACACAGCTAACCACGGCAGGCACTCACAGCTGACCACGGCAGGCACACACAGCTGACCACGGCAGGCACACACAGCTGACCACGGCAGGCACTCACAGCTGACCACGGCAGGCACACACAGCTAACCACTGCAGGCACACACAGCTAACCACGGCAAGCACACACAGCTAACCACGGCAGGGACACACAGCTGACCACGGCAGGCACACAGCTATCCACGGCAGGCACACAGCTGACCACGGCAGGCACTCACAGCTGACCACGGCAGGCACACACAGCTGACCATGGCAGGCACACAAAGCTAACCACGGCAGGCACTCACAGCTGACCACGGCAGGCAAACACAGCTAACATCGGCAAGCACACACAGCTAACCACGGCAGGCACACACAGCTGACCACAGCAGGCACACACAGCTAACCACGGCAGGCAAAAACAGCTAACCACGGCAGGCACACACGGCTAACCACGGCAGGCACACACAGCTAACCACGGCAGGCACATACAGCTAACCACGGCAGGCACACAGCTGACCACGGCAGGCACACACAGCTAACCACAGCAGGCACACACAGCTAACCATGGCAGGCACACAGCTGACCACGGCAGGCACTCACAGCTGACCACGGCAGGCACACAGCTGACCACGGCAAGCACACAGCTGACCATGGTAGGCACACACAGCTAACCACGGCAGGCACACACGGCTAACCATGGCAGGCAAACACAGCTAACCACGGCAGGCACACATAGCTGACCACGGCAGGCACACACAGCTAACCACGGCAGGCACACACAGCTGACCACGGCAGGCACACACAGCTGACCACGGCAGGCACACACAGCTGACCACGGCAGCCACACACAGCTAACCACGGCAGGCACTCACAGCTGACCACGGCAGGCACACACAGCTAACCACGGCAGGCACACACAGCTAACCACGGCAGGCACACATAGCTGACCACCGCAGGCACACATAGCTGACCACGGCAGGCACACACAGCTAACCACGGCAGGCACTCACAGCTAACCACGGCAGGCACTCACAGCTAACCACGGCAGGCACTCACAGCTAACCACGGCAGGCACTCACAGCTGACCACGGCAGGCACACAGCTGACCACGGCAGGCACTCACAGCTGACCACGGCAGGCACACAGAGCTGACCACGGCAGGCACTCACAGCTAACCACGGCAGGCACTCACAGCTGACCACGGCAGGCACACACAGCTGACCACGGCAGGCACACACAGCTGACCACGGCAGGCACTCACAGCTGACCACGGCAGGCACACACAGCTAACCACTGCAGGCACACACAGCTAACCACGGCAAGCACACACAGCTAACCACGGCAGGGACACACAGCTGACCACGGCAGGCACACAGCTATCCACGGCAGGCACACAGCTGACCACGGCAGGCACTCACAGCTGACCACGGCAGGCACACACAGCTGACCATGGCAGGCACACAAAGCTAACCACGGCAGGCACTCACAGCTGACCACGGCAGGCAAACACAGCTAACAACGGCAAGCACACACAGCTAACCACGGCAGGCACACACAGCTGACCACAGCAGGCACACACAGCTAACCACGGCAGGCAAAAACAGCTAACCACGGCAGGCACACACGGCTAACCACGGCAGGCACACACAGCTAACCACGGCAGGCACATACAGCTAACCACGGCAGGCACACAGCTGACCACGGCAGGCACACACAGCTAACCACAGCAGGCACACACAGCTAACCATGGCAGGCACACAGCTGACCACGGCAGGCACTCACAGCTGACCACGGCAGGCACACAGCTGACCACGGCAAGCACACAGCTGACCATGGTAGGCACACACAGCTAACCACGGCAGGCACACAAGGCTAACCATGGCAGGCAAACACAGCTAACCACGGCAGGCACACACGGCTGACCACGGCAGGCACACACGGCTAACCACGGCAGGCACACACAGCTGACCACGGCAGACACTCACAGCTGACCACGGCAGGCACTCACAGCTCACCACGGCAGGCACTCACAGCTGAGCACGGCAGGCACACACAGCTAACCACGGCAGGCACACACAGCTAACCACGGCAGGCACACACAGCTAACCACGGCAGGCACACACGGCTAACCACGGCAGGCACACACAGCTAACCACGGCAGGCACACACAGCTGACCACGGCAGGCACACACAGCTGACCACGGCAGGCACACAGCTGACCACGGCAGGCACTCACAGCTGACCACGGCAGGCACACACAGCTGACCACGGCAGGCACTCACAGCTGAGCACGGCAGGCACACACAGCTAACCACGGCAGGCACACACAGCTAACCACGGCAGGCACACATAGCTGACCACGGCAGGCACACACAGCTAACCACGGCAGGCACACATAGCTGACCACGGCAGGCACACATAGCTGACCACCGCAGGCACACACAGCTAACCACGGCAGGCACTCACAGCTAACCACGGCAGGCACTCACAGCTAACCACGGCAGGCACTCACAGCTAACCACGGCAGGCACACATAGCTGACCACGGCAGGCACTCACAGCTGACCACGGCAGGCACACACAGCTGACCACGGCAGGCGCACACAGCTAACCACAGCAGGCACTCACAGCTAACCACAGCAGGCACTCACAGCTAACCACAGCAGGCACACATAGCTAACCACGGCAGGCACACACAGCTGACCACGGCAGGCACTCACAGCTAACCACGGCAGGCACTCACAGCTAACCACGGCAGGCACACACAGCTGACCACGGCAGGCACACACAGCTAACCACGGCAGGCACACATAGCTGACCACGGCAGGCACTCACAGCTAACCACAGCAGGCACTCACAGCTAACCACGGCAGGCACACACAGCTGACCACGGCAGGCACTCACAGCTAACCACGGCAGGCACACATAGCTGACCACGGCAGGCACACACAGCTAACCACGGCAGGCACACACAGCTGACCACAGCAGGCACACAGCTGACCACGGCAGGCACACACAGCTGACCACGGCAGGCACACACAACTAACCACGACAGGCACGCACAGCTAACCAAGGCAGGCACACACAGCTAACCACGGCAGGCACACACAGCTGACCACGGCAGGCACACACAGCTGACCACGGCAGGCACACACAGCTGACCACGGCAGCCACACACAGCTAACCACGGCAGGCACTCACAGCTGACCACGGCAGGCACACACAGCTAACCACGGCAGGCACACACAGCTAACCACGGCAGGCACACATAGCTGACCACGGCAGGCACACATAGCTGACCACGGCAGGCACACACAGCTGACCACGGCAGGCTCTCACAGCTAACCACGGCAGGCACTCACAGCTAACCACGGCAGGCACTCACAGCTAACCACGGCAGGCACACACAGCTGACCACGGCAGGCACTCACAGCTAACCACGGCAGGCACACATAGCTGACCACGGCAGGCACACACAGCTAACCACGGCAGGCACACACAGCTGACCACAGCAGGCACACAGCTGACCACGGCAGGCACACACAGCTGACCACGGCAGGCACACACAACTAACCACGACAGGCACGCACAGCTAACCAGGGCAGGCACACACAGCTAACCACGGCAGGCACACACAGCTGACCACGGCAGGCACACACAGCTGACCACGGCAGGCACACACAGCTGACCACGGCAGCCACACACAGCTAACCACGGCAGGCACTCACAGCTGACCACGGCAGGCACACACAGCTAACCACGGCAGGCACACACAGCTAACCACGGCAGGCACACATAGCTGACCACGGCAGGCACACACAGCTGACCACGGCAGGCTCTCACAGCTAACCACGGCAGGCACTCACAGCTAACCACGGCAGGCACTCACAGCTAACCACGGCAGGCACTCACAGCTGACCACGGCAGGCACACAGCTGACCACGGCAGGCACTCACAGCTGACCACGGCAGGCACACACAGCTGACCACGGCAGGCACTCACAGCTGACCACGGCAGGCACACACAGCTAACCACGGCAGGCACACACAGCTAACCACGGCAGGCACTCACAGCTGACCACGGCAGGCACACACAGCTGACCATGGCAGGCACACACAGCTGACCACGGCAGGCACTCACAGCTGACCACGGCAGGCACACACAGCTAACCACTGCAGGCACACACAGCTAACCACGGCAAGCACACACAGCTAACCACGGCAGGCACACACAGCTGACCACGGCAGGCACACAGCTATCCACGGCAGGCACACAGCTGACCACGGCAGGCACTCACAGCTGACCACGGCAGGCACACACAGCTGACCACGGCAGGCACACAAAGCTAACCACGGCAGGCACTCACAGCTGACCACGGCAGGCACACACAGCTAACAACGGCAATCACACACAGCTAACCACGGCAGGCACACACAGCTGACCACGGCAGGCAAAAACAGCTAACCACGGCAGGCACACACGGCTAACCATGGCAGGCACACACAGCTAACCACGGCAGGCACATACAGCTAACCACGGCAGGCACACAGCTGACCACGGCAGGCACACACAGCTAACCACAGCAGGCACACACAGCTAACCACAGCAGGCACACAGCTGACCACGGCAGGCACTCACAGCTGACCACGGCAGGCACACAGCTGACCACGGCAAGCACACAGCTGACCATGGTAGGCACACACAGCTAACCACGGCAGGCACACACGGCTAACCATGGCAGGCAAACACAGCTAACCACGGCAGGCACACACGGCTGACCACGGCAGGCACACACAGCTGACCACGGCAGGCACTCACAGCTAACCACGGCAGGCACTCACAGCTAACCACGGCAGGCACACATAGCTGACCACGGCAGGCACTCACAGCTGACCACGGCAGGCACACACAGCTGACCACGGCAGGCGCACACAGCTAACCACAGCAGGCACTCACAGCTAACCACGGCAGGCACACATAGCTGACCACGGCAGGCACTCACAGCTGACCACGGCAGGCACACACAGCTAACCACAGCAGGCACTCACAGCTAACCACGGCAGGCACTCACAGCTAACCACAGCAGGCACACATAGCTAACCACGGCAGGCACACACAGCTGACCACGGCAGGCACTCACAGCTAACCACGGCAGGCACTCACAGCTAACCACGGCAGGCACACACAGCTGACCACGGCAGGCACACACAGCTAACCACAGCAGGCACACATAGCTGACCACGGCAGGCACTCACAGCTAACCACAGCAGGCACTCACAGCTAACCACGGCAGGCACACACAGCTGACCACGGCAGGCACTCACAGCTAACCACGGCAGGCACACATAGCTGACCACGGCAGGCACACACAGCTAACCACGGCAGGCACACACAGCTGACCACGGCAGGCACACACAGCTGACCACGGCAGGCACACACAGCTGACCACGGCAGCCACACACAGCTAACCACGGCAGGCACTCACAGCTGACCACGGCAGGCACACACAGCTAACCACGGCAGGCACACACAGCTAACCACGGCAGGCACACATAGCTGACCACGGCAGGCACACATAGCTGACCACGGCAGGCACACACAGCTGACCACGGCAGGCTCTCACAGCTAACCACGGCAGGCACTCACAGCTAACCACGGCAGGCACTCACAGCTAACCACGGCAGGCACTCACAGCTGACCACGGCAGGCACACAGCTGACCACGGCAGGCACTCACAGCTGACCACGGCAGGCACACACAGCTGACCACGGCAGGCACTCATAGCTGACCACGGCAGGCACACACAGCTAACCACGGCAGGCACACACAGCTAACCACGGCAGGCACTCACAGCTGACCACGGCAGGCACACACAGCTGACCATGGCAGGCACACACAGCTGACCACGGCAGGCACTCACAGCTGACCACGGCAGGCACACACAGCTAACCACTGCAGGCACACACAGCTAACCACGGCAAGCACACACAGCTAACCACGGCAGGCACACACAGCTGACCACGGCAGGCACACAGCTATCCACGGCAGGCACACAGCTGACCACGGCAGGCACTCACAGCTGACCACGGCAGGCACACACAGCTGACCACGGCAGGCACACAAAGCTAACCACGGCAGGCACTCACAGCTGACCACGGCAGGCACACACAGCTAACAACGGCAATCACACACAGCTAACCACGGCAGGCACACACAGCTGACCACGGCAGGCAAAAACAGCTAACCACGGCAGGCACACACGGCTAACCATGGCAGGCACACACAGCTAACCACGGCAGGCACATACAGCTAACCACGGCAGGCACACAGCTGACCACGGCAGGCACACACAGCTAACCACAGCAGGCACACACAGCTAACCACGGCAGGCACACAGCTGACCACGGCAGGCACTCACAGCTGACCACGGCAGGCACACAGCTGACCACGGCAAGCACACAGCTGACCATGGTAGGCACACACAGCTAACCACGGCAGGCACACACGGCTAACCATGGCAGGCAAACACAGCTAACCACGGCAGGCACACACGGCTGACCACGGCAGGCACACACAGCTGACCACGGCAGGCACACACAGCTGACCACGGCAGGCACTCACAGCTGACCACGGCAGGCACACACAGCTAACCACTGCAGGCACACACAGCTAACCACGGCAAGCACACACAGCTAACCACGGCAGGGACACACAGCTGACCACGGCAGGCACACAGCTATCCACGGCAGGCACACAGCTGACCACGGCAGGCACTCACAGCTGACCACGGCAGGCACACACAGCTGACCATGGCAGGCACACAAAACTAACCACGGCAGGCACTCACAGCTGACCACGGCAGGCAAACACAGCTAACAAAGGCAAGCACACACAGCTAACCACGGCAGGCACACACAGCTGACCACAGCAGGCACACACAGCTAACCACGGCAGGCAAAAACAGCTAACCACGGCAGGCACACACGGCTAACCACGGCAGGCACACACAGCTAACCACGGCAGGCACATACAGCTAACCACGGCAGGCACACAGCTGACCACGGCAGGCACACACAGCTAACCACAGCAGGCACACACAGCTAACCATGGCAGGCACACAGCTGACCACGGCAGGCACTCACAGCTGACCACGGCAGGCACACAGCTGACCACGGCAAGCACACAGCTGACCATGGTAGGCACACACAGCTAACCACGGCAGGCACACACGGCTAACCATGGCAGGCAAACACGGCTAACCACGGCAGGCACACACGGCTGACCACGGCAGGCACACACGGCTAACCACGGCAGGCACACACAGCTGACCACGGCAGACACTCACAGCTGACCACGGCAGGCACTCACAGCTCACCACGGCAGGCACTCACAGCTGAGCACGGCAGGCACACACAGCTAACCACGGCAGGCACACACAGCTAACCACGGCAGGCACACACAGCTAACCACGGCAGGCACACACGGCTAACCACGGCAGGCACACACAGCTGACCACGGCAGGCACACACAGCTGACCACGGCAGGCACACAGCTGACCACGGCAGGCACTCACAGCTGACCACGGCAGGCACACACAGCTGACCACGGCAGGCACTCACAGCTGAGCACGGCAGGCACACACAGCTAACCACGGCAGGCACACACAGCTAACCACGGCAGGCACACATAGCTGACCACGGCAGGCACACACAGCTGACCACGGCAGGCACACATAGCTGACCACGGCAGGCACACATAGCTGACCACGGCAGGCACACACAGCTAACCACGGCAGGCACTCACAGCTAACCACGGCAGGCACTCACAGCTAACCACGGCAGGCACTCACAGCTAACCACGGCAGGCACACATAGCTGACCACGGCAGGCACTCACAGCTGACCACGGCAGGCACACACAGCTGACCACGGCAGGCGCACACAGCTAACCACAGCAGGCACTCACAGCTAACCACGGCAGGCACACATAGCTGACCACGGCAGGCACTCACAGCTGACCACGGCAGGCACACACAGCTAACCACAGCAGGCAATCACAGCTAACCACAGCAGGCACACATAGCTAACCACGGCAGGCACACACAGCTGACCACGGTAGGCACTCACAGCTAACCACGGCAGGCACTCACAGCTAACCACGGCAGGCACACACAGCTGACCACGGCAGGCACACACAGCTAACCACAGCAGGCACACATAGCTGACCACGGCAGGCACTCACAGCTAACCACAGCAGGCACTCACAGCTAACCACGGCAGGCACACACAGCTGACCACGGCAGGCACTCACAGCTAACCACGGCAGGCACACATAGCTGACCACGGCAGGCACACACAGCTAACCACGGCAGGCACACACAGCTGACCACAGCAGGCACACAGCTGACCACGGCAGGCACACACAGCTGACCACGGCAGGCACACACAGCTAACCACGACAGGCACGCACAGCTAACCAGGGCAGGCACACACAGCTAACCACGGCAGGCACACACAGCTGACCACGGCAGGCACACACAGCTGACCACGGCAGGCACACACAGCTGACCACGGCAGCCACACACAGCTAACCACGGCAGGCACTCACAGCTGACCACGGCAGGCACACACAGCTAACCACGGCAGGCACACACAGCTAACCACGGCAGGCACACATAGCTGACCACGGCAGGCACACATAGCTGACCACGGCAGGCACACACAGCTAACCACGGCAGGCTCTCACAGCTAACCACGGCAGGCACTCACAGCTAACCACGGCAGGCACTCACAGCTAACCACGGCAGGCACTCACAGCTGACCACGGCAGGCACACAGCTGACCACGGCAGGCACTCACAGCTGACCACGGCAGGCACACACAGCTGACCACGGCAGGCACTCACAGCTGACCACGGCAGGCACACACAGCTAACCACGGCAGGCACACACAGCTAACCACGGCAGGCACTCACAGCTGACCACGGCAGGCACACACAGCTGACCATGGCAGGCACACACAGCTGACCACGGCAGGCACTCACAGCTGACCACGGCAGGCACACACAGCTAACCACTGCAGGCACACACAGCTAACCACGGCAAGCACACACAGCTAACCACGGCAGGCACACACAGCTGACCACGGCAGGCACACAGCTATCCACGGCAGGCACACAGCTGACCACGGCAGGCACTCACAGCTGACCACGGCAGGCACACACAGCTGACCACGGCAGGCACACAAAGCTAACCACGGCAGGCACTCACAGCTGACCACGGCAGGCACACACAGCTAACAACGGCAATCACACACAGCTAACCACGGCAGGCACACACAGCTGACCACAGCAGGCACACACAGCTAACCACGGCAGGCAAAAACAGCTAACCACGGCAGGCACACACGGCTAACCACGGCAGGCACACACAGCTAACCACGGCAGGCACATACAGCTAACCACGGCAGGCACACAGCTGACCACGGCAGGCACACACAGCTAACCACAGCAGGCACACACAGCTAACCACGGCAGGCACACAGCTGACCACGGCAGGCACTCACAGCTGACCACGGCAGGCACACAGCTGACCACGGCAAGCACACAGCTGACCATGGTAGGCACACACAGCTAACCACGGCAGGCACACACGGCTAACCATGGCAGGCAAACACAGCTAACCACGGCAGGCACACACGGCTGACCACGGCAGGCACACACAGCTGACCACGGCAGGCACACACAGCTGACCACGGCAGGCACTCACAGCTGACCACGGCAGGCACACACAGCTAACCACTGCAGGCACACACAGCTAACCACGGCAAGCACACACAGCTAACCACGGCAGGGACACACAGCTGACCACGGCAGGCACACAGCTATCCACGGCAGGCACACAGCTGACCACGGCAGGCACTAACAGCTGACCACGGCAGGCACACACAGCTCACCATGGCAGGCACACAAAGCTAACCACGGCAGGCACTCACAGCTGACCACGGCAGGCAAACACAGCTAACAACGGCAAGCACACACAGCTAACCACGGCAAGCACACACAGCTAACCACGGCAGGCACACACAGCTGACCACGGCAGGCAAAAACAGCTAACCACGGCAGGCAAAAACAGCTAACCACGGCAGGCACACACGGCTAACCACGGCAGGCACACACAGCTAACCACGGCAGGCACATACAGCTAACCACGGCAGGCACACAGCTGACCACGGCAGGCACACACAGCTAACCACAGCAGGCACACACAGCTAACCATGGCAGGCACACAGCTGACCACGGCAGGCACTCACAGCTGACCACGGCAGGCACACAGTTGACCACGGCAGGCACACAGCTGACCATGGTAGGCACACACAGCTAACCACGGCAGGCACACACAGCTGACCACAGCAGGCACACAGCTGACCACGGCAGGCACACACAGCTGACCACGGCAGGCACACACAACTAACCACGACAGGCACGCACAGCTAACCAGGGCAGGCCCACACATCTAACCACGGCAGGCACACACAGCTGACCACGGCAGGCACACACAGCTGACCACGGCAGGCACACACAGCTGACCACGGCAGCCACACACAGCTAACCACGGCAGGCACTCACAGCTGACCACGGCAGGCACACACAGCTAACCACGGCAGGCACACACAGCTAACCACGGCAGGCACACATAGCTGACCACGGCAGGCACACATAGCTGACCACGGCAGGCACACACAGCTGACCACGGCAGGCTCTCACAGCTAACCACGGCAGGCACTCACAGCTAACCACGGCAGGCACTCACAGCTAACCACGGCAGGCACTCACAGCTGACCACGGCAGGCACACAGCTGACCACGGCAGGCACTCACAGCTGACCACGGCAGGCACACACAGCTGACCACGGCAGGCACTCACAGCTGACCACGGCAGGCACACACAGCTAACCACGGCAGGCACACACAGCTAACCACGGCGGGCACTCACAGCTGACCACGGCAGGCACACACAGCTGACCATGGCAGGCACACACAGCTGACCACGGCAGGCACTCACAGCTGACCACGGCAGGCACACACAGCTAACCACTGCAGGCACACACTGCTAACCACGGCAAGCACACACAGCTATCCACGGCAGGCACACAGCTGACCACGGCAGGCACTCACAGCTGACCACGGCAGGCACACACAGCTGACCACGGCAGGCACACAAAGCTAACCACGGCAGGCACTCACAGCTGACCACGGCAGGCACACACAGCTAACAACGGCAATCACACACAGCTAACCACGGCAGGCACACACAGCTGACCACGGCAGGCAAAAACAGCTAACCACGGCAGGCACACACGGCTAACCATGGCAGGCACACACAGCTAACCACGGCAGGCACATACAGCTAACCACGGCAGGCACACAGCTGACCACGGCAGGCACACACAGCTAACCACAGCAGGCACACACAGCTAACCACGGCAGGCACACAGCTGACCACGGCAGGCACTCACAGCTGACCACGGCAGGCACACAGCTGACCACGGCAAGCACACAGCTGACCATGGTAGGCACACACAGCTAACCACGGCAGGCACACACGGCTAACCATGGCAGGCAAACACAGCTAACCACGGCAGGCACACACGGCTGACCACGGCAGGCACACACAGCTGACCACGGCAGGCACACACAGCTGACCACGGCAGGCACTCACAGCTGACCACGGCAGGCACACACAGCTAACCACTGCAGGCACACACAGCTAACCACGGCAAGCACACACAGCTAACCACGGCAGGGACACACAGCTGACCACGGCAGGCACACAGCTATCCACGGCAGGCACACAGCTGACCACGGCAGGCACTCACAGCTGACCACGGCAGGCACACACAGCTGACCATGGCAGGCACACAAAACTAACCACGGCAGGCACTCACAGCTGACCACGGCAGGCAAACACAGCTAACAAAGGCAAGCACACACAGCTAACCACGGCAGGCACACACAGCTGACCACAGCAGGCACACACAGCTAACCACGGCAGGCAAAAACAGCTAACCACGGCAGGCACACACGGCTAACCACGGCAGGCACACACAGCTAACCACGGCAGGCACATACAGCTAACCACGGCAGGCACACAGCTGACCACGGCAGGCACACACAGCTAACCACAGCAGGCACACACAGCTAACCATGGCAGGCACACAGCTGACCACGGCAGGCACTCACAGCTGACCACGGCAGGCACACAGCTGACCACGGCAAGCACACAGCTGACCATGGTAGGCACACACAGCTAACCACGGCAGGCACACACGGCTAACCACGGCAGGCAAACACGGCTAACCACGGCAGGCACACACGGCTGACCACGGCAGGCACACACGGCTAACCACGGCAGGCACACACAGCTGACCACGGCAGACACTCACAGCTGACCACGGCAGGCACTCACAGCTCACCACGGCAGGCACTCACAGCTGAGCACGGCAGGCACACACAGCTAACCACGGCAGGCACACACAGCTAACCACGGCAGGCACACACAGCTAACCACGGCAGGCACACACGGCTAACCACGGCAGGCACACACAGCTAACCACGGCAGGCACACACAGCTGACCACGGCAGGCACACACAGCTGACCACGGCAGGCACACAGCTGACCACGGCAGGCACTCACAGCTGACCACGGCAGGCACACACAGCTGACCACGGCAGGCACTCACAGCTGAGCACGGCAGGCACACACAGCTAACCACGGCAGGCACACACAGCTAACCACGGCAGGCACACATAGCTGACCACGGCAGGCACACACAGCTGACCACGGCAGGCACACATAGCTGACCACGGCAGGCACACATAGCTGACCACGGCAGGCACACACAGCTAACCACGGCAGGCACTCACAGCTAACCACGGCAGGCACTCACAGCTAACCACGGCAGGCACTCACAGCTAACCACGGCAGGCACACATAGCTGACCACGGCAGGCACTCACAGCTGACCACGGCAGGCACACACAGCTGACCACGGCAGGCGCACACAGCTAACCACAGCAGGCACTCACAGCTAACCACGGCAGGCACACATAGCTGACCACGGCAGGCACTCACAGCTGACCACGGCAGGCACACACAGCTAACCACAGCAGGCAATCACAGCTAACCACAGCAGGCACACATAGCTAACCACGGCAGGCACACACAGCTGACCACGGTAGGCACTCACAGCTAACCACGGCAGGCACTCACAGCTAACCACGGCAGGCACACACAGCTGACCACGGCAGGCAAACACAGCTAACCACAGCAGGCACACATAGCTGACCACGGCAGGCACTCACAGCTAACCACAGCAGGTACTCACAGCTAACCACGGCAGGCACACACAGCTGACCACGGCAGGCACTCACAGCTAACCACGGCAGGCACACATAGCTGACCACGGCAGGCACACACAGCTAACCACGGCAGGCACACACAGCTGACCACAGCAGGCACACAGCTGACCACGGCAGGCACACACAGCTGACCACGGCAGGCACACACAGCTAACCACGACAGGCACGCACAGCTAACCAGGGCAGGCACACACAGCTAACCACGGCAGGCACACACAGCTGACCACGGCAGGCACACACAGCTGACCACGGCAGGCACACACAGCTGACCACGGCAGCCACACACAGCTAACCACGGCAGGCACTCACAGCTGACCACGGCAGGCACACACAGCTAACCACGGCAGGCACACACAGCTGACCACGGCAGGCACACATAGCTGACCACGGCAGGCACACATAGCTGACCACGGCAGGCACACACAGCTCACCACGGCAGGCTCTCACAGCTAACCACGGCAGGCACTCACAGCTAACCACGGCAGGCACTCACAGCTAACCACGGCAGGCACTCACAGCTGACCACGGCAGGCACACAGCTGACCACGGCAGGCACTCACAGCTGACCACGGCAGGCACACACAGCTGACCACGGCAGGCACTCACAGCTGACCACGGCAGGCACACACAGCTAACCACGGCAGGCACACACAGCTAACCACGGCAGGCACTCACAGCTGACCAAGGCAGGCACACACAGCTGACCATGGCAGGCACACACAGCTGACCACGGCAGGCACTCACAGCTGACCACGGCAGGCACACACAGCTAACCACTGCAGGCACACACAGCTAACCACGGCAAGCACACACAGCTAACCACGGCAGGCACACACAGCTGACCACGGCAGGCACACAGCTATCCACGGCAGGCACACAGCTGACCACGGCAGGCACTCACAGCTGACCACGGCAGGCACACACAGCTGACCACGGCAGGCACACAAAGCTAACCACGGCAGGCACTCACAGCTGACCACGGCAGGCACACACAGCTAACAACGGCAATCACACACAGCTAACCACGGCAGGCACACACAGCTGACCACAGCAGGCACACACAGCTAACCACGGCAGGCAAAAACAGCTAACCACGGCAGGCACACACGGCTAACCACGGCAGGCACACACAGCTAACCACGGCAGGCACATACAGCTAACCACGGCAGGCACACAGCTGACCACGGCAGGCACACACAGCTAACCACAGCAGGCACACACAGCTAACCACGGCAGGCACACAGCTGACCACGGCAGGCACTCACAGCTGACCACGGCAGGCACACAGCTGACCACGGCAAGCACACAGCTGACCATGGTAGGCACACACAGCTAACCACGGCAGGCACACACGGCTAACCATGGCAGGCAAACACAGCTAACCACGGCAGGCACACACGGCTGACCACGGCAGGCACACACAGCTGACCACGGCAGGCACACACAGCTGACCACGGCAGGCACTCACAGCTGACCACGGCAGGCACACACAGCTAACCACTGCAGGCACACACAGCTAACCACGGCAAGCACACACAGCTAACCACGGCAGGGACACACAGCTGACCACGGCAGGCACACAGCTATCCACGGCAGGCACACAGCTGACCACGGCAGGCACTAACAGCTGACCACGGCAGGCACACACAGCTCACCATGGCAGGCACACAAAGCTAACCACGGCAGGCACTCACAGCTGACCACGGCAGGCAAACACAGCTAACAACGGCAAGCACACACAGCTAACCACGGCAAGCACACACAGCTAACCACGGCAGGCACACACAGCTGACCACGGCAGGCAAAAACAGCTAACCACGGCAGGCAAAAACAGCTAACCACGGCAGGCACACACGGCTAACCACGGCAGGCACACACAGCTAACCACGGCAGGCACATACAGCTAACCACGGCAGGCACACAGCTGACCACGGCAGGCACACACAGCTAACCACAGCAGGCACACACAGCTAACCATGGCAGGCACACAGCTGACCACGGCAGGCACTCACAGCTGACCACGGCAGGCACACAGCTGACCACGGCAAGCACACAGCTGACCATGGTAGGCACACACAGCTAACCACGGCAGGCACACACGGCTAACCATGGCAGGCAAACACAGCTAACCACGGCAGGCACACACGGCTGACCACGGCAGGCACACACGGCTAACCACGGCAGGCACACACAGCTGACCACGGCAGACAATCACAGCTGACCACGGCAGGCACTCACAGCTCACCACGGCAGGCACTCACAGCTCACCACGGCAGGCACACACAGCTAACCACGGCAGGCACACACAGCTAACCACGGCAGGCACACACAGCTAACCACGGCAGGCACACACGGCTAACCACGGCAGGCACACACGGCTAACCACGGCAGGCACACACAGCTGACCACGGCAGGCACACACAGCTGACCACGGCAGGCACACAGCTGACCACGGCAGGCACTCACAGCTGACCACGGCAGGCACACACAGCTGACCACGGCAGGCACTCACAGCTGAGCACGGCAGGCACACACAGCTAACCACGGCAGGCACACACAGCTAACCACGGCAGGCACACATAGCTGACCACGGCAGGCACACACAGCTAACCACAGCAGGCACACATAGCTGACCACGGCAGGCACACATAGCTGACCACGGCAGGCACACACAGCTAACCACGGCAGGCACTCACAGCTAACCACGGCAGGCACTCACAGCTAACCACGGCAGGCACACATAGCTGACCACGGCAGGCACTCACAGCTGACCATGGCAGGCACACACAGCTGACCACGGCAGGCGCACACAGCTAACCACAGCAGGCACTCACAGCTAACCACGGCAGGCACACATAGCTGACCACGGCAGGCACTCACAGCTGACCACGGCAGGCACACACAGCTAACCACAGCAGGCACTCACAGCTAACCACGGCAGGCACTCACAGCTAACCACAGCAGGCACACATAGCTAACCACGGCAGGCACACACAGCTGACCACGGCAGGCACTCACAGCTAACCACGGCAGGCACTCACAGCTAACCACGGCAGGCACACACAGCTGACCACGGCAGGCACACACAGCTAACCACAGCAGGCACACATAGCTGACCACGGCAGGCACTCACAGCTAACCACAGCAGGCACTCACAGCTAACCACGGCAGGCACACACAGCTGACCACGGCAGGCACTCACAGCTAACCACGGCAGGCACACATAGCTGACCACGGCAGGCACACACAGCTAACCACGGCAGGCACACACAGCTGACCACGGCAGGCACACAGCTGACCTCGGCAGGCACACACAGCTGACCACGGCAGGCACACACAGCTGACCACGACAGGCACGCACAGCTAACCAGGGCAGGCACACACAGCTAACCACGGCAGGCACACACAGCTGACCACGGCAGGCACACACAGGTGACCACGGCAGGCACACACAGCTGACCACGGCAGCCACACACAGCTAACCACGGCAGGCACTCACAGCTGACCACGGCAGGCACACACAGCTAACCACGGCAGGCACACACAGCTAACCACGGCAGGCACACATAGCTGACCACGGCAGGCACACATAGCTGACCACGGCAGGCACACACAGCTAACCACGGCAGGCACTCACAGCTAACCACGGCAGGCACTCACAGCTAACCACGGCAGGCACTCACAGCTAACCACGGCAGGCACTCACAGCTGACCACGGCAGGCACACAGCTGACCACGGCAGGCACTCACAGCTGACCACGGCAGGCACACACAGCTGACCACGGCAGGCACTCACAGCTGACCACGGCAGGCACACACAGCTAACCACGGCAGGCACACACAGCTAACCACGGCAGGCACTCACAGCTGACCACGGCAGGCACACACAGCTGACCACGGCAGGCACACACAGCTGACCACGGCAGGCACTCACAGCTGACCACGGCAGGCACACACAGCTAACCACTGCAGGCACACACAGCTAACCACGGCAAGCACACACAGCTAACCACGGCAGGCACACACAGCTAACCACGGCAGGCACACAGCTATCCACGGCAGGCACACAGCTGACCACGGCAGGCACTCACAGCTGACCACGGCAGGCACACACAGCTGACCACGGCAGGCACACAAAGCTAACCACGGCAGGCACTCACAGCTGACCACGGCAGGCACACACAGCTAACAACGGCAATCACACACAGCTAACCACGGCAGGCACACACAGCTGACCACGGCAGGCACACACAGCTAACCACGGCAGGCAAAAACAGCTAACCACGGCAGGCACACATGGCTAACCACGGCAGGCACACACAGCTAACCACGGCAGGCACATACAGCTAACCACGGCAGGCACACAGCTGACCACGGCAGGCACACACAGCTAACCACAGCAGGCACACACAGCTAACCACGGCAGGCACACAGCTGACCACGGCAGGCACTCACAGCTGACCACGGCAGGCACACAGCTGACCACGGCAAGCACACAGCTGACCACGGTAGGCACACACAGCTAACCACGGCAGGCACACACGGCTGACCATGGCAGGCAAACACAGCTAACCACGGCAGGCACACACGGCTGACCACGGCAGGCACACACGGCTAACCACGGCAGGCACACACAGCTGACCACAGCAGACACTCACAGCTGACTACGGCAGGCACTCACAGCTCACCACGGCAGGCACTCACAGCTGAGCACGGCAGGCACACACAGCTAACCACGGCAGGCACACACAGCTAACCACGGCAGGCACACACAGCTAACCACGGCAGGCACACACGGCTAACCACGGCAGGCACACACAGCTAACCACGGCAGGCACACACAGCTGACCACGGCAGGCACACACAGCTGACCACGGCAGGCACACAGCTGACCACGGCAGGCACTCACAGCTGACCACGGCAGGCACACACAGCTGACCACGGCAGGCACTCACAGCTGAGCACGGCAGGCACACACAGCTAACCACGGCAGGCACACACAGCTAACCACGGCAGGCACTCACAGCTGACCACGGCAGGCACACACAGCTGACCACAGCAGGCACACACAGCTGACCACGGCAGGCACTCACAGCTGACCACGGCAGGCACACATGGCTAACCACTGCAAGCACACAGGGCTAACCACGGCAAGCACACACAGCTAACCACGGCAGGCACACACAGCTGACCACGGCAGGCACACACAGCTATCCACGGCAGGCACACACAGCTGACCACGGCAGGCACTCACAGCTGACCACGGCAGGCACACATGGCTAACCACTGCAGGCACACACAGCTAACCACGGCAAGCACACACAGCTGACCACGGCAGGCACACACTGCTAACCACGGCAGGCACTCACAGCTAACCACGGCAGGCACTCACAGCTGACCACGGCAGGCACACAGCTGACCACGGCAGGCACACACAGCTAACCACGGCAGGCACTCACAGCTGACCGCGGCAGGCACACACAGCTGACCACGGCAGGCACACACAGCTAACCACGGCAGGCACACACAGCTGACCACGGCAGGCACACACAGCTATCCACGGCAGGCACTCACAGCTGACCACGGCAGGCACACACAGCTGACCACGGCAGGCACACACAGCTAACCACGGCAGGCACACACAGCTGACCATGACAAGCACTCACAGCTGACCACGGCAGGCACACATGGCTAACCACTGCAGGCACACACAGCTAATCACGGCAAGCACACACAGCTGACCACGGCAGGCACACACAGCTATAAACGGCAGGCACACACAGCTGACCACGGCAGGCACAGCTGACCACGGCAGGCACACACAGCTATCCACGGCAGGCACACACAGCTAACCACGGCAGGCACTCACAGCTGACCACGGCAGGCACACACAGCTAACCACGGCAAGCACAGACAGCTAACCACGGCAGGCATACACAGCTGACCACAGCAGGCACACACAGCTAACTACGGCAGGCACACACAGCTAACCACGGCAGGCACTCACAGCTGACCACGGCAGGCACACACAGCTAACCACGGCAAGCACAGACAGCTAACCACGGCAGGCATACACAGCTGACCACAGCAGGCACACACAGCTAACTACGGCAGGCAAACACAGCTGACCACGGCAGGCACACACTGCTAACCATGGCAGGCACACAGCTGACCACGGCAGGCACACACAGCTAACCACGGCAGGCACTCACAGCTGACCGCGGCAGGCACACACAGCTAACCACGGCAGGCACACACAGCTGACCACGGCAGGCACACACAGCTATCCACCGCAGGCACTCACAGCTGACCACGGCAAGCACACACAGCTGACCACGGCAGGCACACACAGCTGACCACGGCAGGCACACACAGCTGACCACGGCAGGCACACACGGCAGGCACACAGCTGACCACGGCAGGCACACAGCTGACCACGGTAGGCACACACAGCTAACCACGGCAGGCACACATAGCTAACCACGGCAGGCACACACGGCTGACCACGGCAGGCACACACGGCTAACAACGGCAGGCACACACAGCTGACCACGGCAGGCACTCACAGCTGACCACGGCAGTCACTCACAGCTAACCACGGCAGGCACACACTGCTAACCACGGCAGGCACACACGGCAGGCACACACGGCTAACCACGGCAGGCACACAGCTAACCACGGCAGGCACACACAGCTATCCACGGCAGGCACTCACAGCTGACCGCGGCAGGCACACACAGCTAACCACGGCAGGCACACACAGCTGACCACGGCAGGCACACACAGCTAACCACGGCAGGCAAACACAGCTGACCACGGCAGGCACACACGGCTAACCACGGCAGGCACACACAGCTGACCACGGCAGGCACACACTGCTAACCACGGCAGGCACACAGCTGACCACGGCAGGCACTCACAGCTGACCACGGCAGGCACACAGCTGACCACGGCAGGCACACACAGCTAACCACGGCAGGCACACACGGCTAACCACGGCAGGCACACACAGCTAACCACGGCAGGCACACACAGCTGACCACGGCAGGCACACATGGCTAACCACGGCCGGCACACACAGCTGACCACGGCAGGCACTCACAGCTAACCACGGCAGGCACACACAGCTGACCACGGCAGGCACACACGGCAGGCACTCACAGCTGACCACGGCAGGCACACACGGCTAACCATGGCAGGAACACACTGCTATCCACGGCAGGCACACAGCTGACCAAGGCAGGCACACACAGCTGACCACGGCAGGCACACACAGCTGACCACGGCAGGCACTCACAGCTGACCACGGCAGGCACACATGGATAACCACTGCAGGCACACACAGCTAACCACGGCAAGCACACACAGCTAACCACGGCAGGCACACACAGCTGACTACGGCAGGCACACACAGCTATCCACGGCAGGCACACACAGCTGACCACGGCAGGCACAGCTGACCACGGCAGGCACACACAGCTGACCACGGCAGGCACACACAGCTAACCACGGCAGGCACTCACAGCTGACCACGGCAGGCACACACAGCTAACCACGGCAAGCACACACAGCTAACCACGGCAGGCACACACAGCTGACCACAGCAGGCACACACAGCTAACTATGGCAGGCAAACACAGCTGACCACGGCAGGCACACACTGCTAACCATGGCAGGCACACAGCTGACCACAGCAGGCACACAGCTGACCACGGTAGGCACACACAGCTAACCACGGCAGGCACACACGGCTAACCACGGCAGGCACACACAGCTAACCACGGCAGGCACACACCGCTGACCACGGCAGGCACACACGGCCAACCACGGCAGGCACACACAGCTGACCACGGCAGGCACTCACAGCTAACCACGGCAGGCACACACTGCTAACCACGGCAGGCACACACGGCTGACCACGGCAGGCACACACAGCTAACCACGGCAGGCACACACGGCTAACCACGGCAGGCACACACAGCTAACCACGGCAGGCACACACAGCTGACCACGGAAGGCACACATGGCTAACCACGGCCGGCACACACAGCTGACCACGGCAGGCACTCACAGCTAACCACGGCAGGCACACACAGCTGACCACGGCAGGCACACACGGCAGGCACTCACAGCTGACCACGGCAGGCACACACGGCTAACCATGGCAGGAACACACTGCTATCCACGGCAGGCACACAGCTGACCACGGCAGGCACACACAGCTGACCACGGCAGGCACACACAGCTGACCACGGCAGGCACTCACAGCTGACCACGGCAGGCACACATGGATAACCACTGCAGGCACACACAGCTAACCACGGCAAGCACACACAGCTAACCATGGCAGGCACACACAGCTGACCACGGCAGGCACACACAGCTATCCACGGCAGGCACACACAGCTGACCACGGCAGGCCCAGCTGACCACGGCAGGCACACACAGCTGACCACGGCAGGCACACACAGCTAACCACGGCAGGCACTCACAGCTAACCACGGCAGGCACACACTGCTAACCACGGCAGGCACACACGGCTGACCACGGCAGGCACACACAGCTAACCACGGCAGGCACACACGGCTAACCACGGCAGGCACACACAGCTAACCACGGCAGGCACACACAGCTGACCACGGCAGGCACACATGGCTAACCACGGCCGGCACACACAGCTGACCACGGCAGGCACTCACAGCTAACCACGGCAGGCACACACAGCTGACCACGGCAGGCACACACGGCAGGCACTCACAGCTGACCACGGCAGGCACACACGGCTAACCATGGCAGGAACACACTGCTATCCACGGCAGGCACACAGCTGACCACGGCAGGCACACACAGCTGACCACGGCAGGCACACACAGCTGACCACGGCAGGCACTCACAGCTGACCACGGCAGGCACACATGGATAACCACTGCAGGCACACACAGCTAACCACGGCAAGCACACACAGCTAACCACGGCAGGCACACACAGCTGACCACGGCAGGCACACACAGCTATCCACGGCAGGCACACACAGCTGACCACGGCAGGCACAGCTGACCACGGCAGGCACACACAGCTGACCACGGCAGGCACACACAGCTAACCACGGCAGGCACTCACAGCTGACCACGGCAGGCACACACAGCTAACCACGGCAAGCACACACAGCTAACCACGGCAGGCACACACAGCTGACCACAGCAGGCACACACAGCTAACTATGGCAGGCAAACACAGCTGACCACGGCAGGCACACACTGCTAACCATGGCAGGCACACAGCTGACCACAGCAGGCACACAGCTGACCACGGTAGGCACACACAGCTAACCACGGCAGGCACACACGGCTAACCACGGCAGGCACACACAGCTAACCACGGCAGGCACACACCGCTGACCACGGCAGGCACACACGGCTAACCACGGCAGGCACACACAGCTGACCACGGCAGGCACTCACAGCTAACCACGGCAGGCACACACTGCTAACCACGGCAGGCACACACGGCTGACCATGGCAGGCACACACGGCTAACCACGGCAGGCACACAGCTAACCACGGCAGGCACACACAGCTAACCACGGCAGGCACTCACAGCTGACCGCGGCAGGCACACACAGCTAACCACGGCAGGCACACACGGCTAACCACGGCAGGCACACAGCTAACCACGGCAGGCACACACAGCTAACCACGGCAGGCACTCACAGCTGACCGCGGCAGGCACACACAGCTAACCACGGCAGGCACACACAGCTAACCATGGCAGGCACACACAGCTGACCACGGCAGGCACACACAGCTAACCACGGCAGGCAAACACAGCTGACCACAGCAGGCACACACGGCTAACCACGGCAGGCACACACAGCTGACCACGGCAGGCACACACGGCTAACCACGGCAGGCACACGGCTAACCACGGCAGGCACACACAGCTAACCACGGCAGGCACACACTGCTAACCACGGCAGGCACATACAGCTAACCACGGCAGGCACTCACAGCTAACCACGGCAGGCACACACGGCTAACCACGGCAGGCACTCACAGCTGACCACGGCAGGCACACACGGCTAACCATGGCAGGAACACACTGCTAACCACGGCAGGCACTCACAGCTAACCACGGCAGGCACACAGTTGACCACAGCAGGCACTCACGGCTAACCACAGCAGGCACACAGCTGACCAAGGCAGACACATATAGCTAACCACGGCAGACATATACAGCTAACCACGGCAGGCACACACAGCTAACCATGGCAGGCACACACACAGATAATTACGGTAGGCACATACGCACATACAGCTAACCACGGCAGGCACACACAGCTACTAACCACAGCAGGCACTTACACCTAACCACGGCAGACATATACAGCTAACCACGGCAGGCACACGCAGCTAACCACGGCAGACATACCCAGCTAACCACGGCAGGCACACGCAGATAACCATGGCAGGGACATACAACTAACCATGGCAGGGACATACAGCTAACCACAGCAGGCATATACAGCTAACTACGGCAGGCACATACAGCTAAACATGGCAGGCATATAGCACAGCCACGTAAAATATATCACAGACACGTAGCATATAACACAGCCCACGTAGCATATAGCACAGCCACGTAGTATATAGCACAGCCCACGTAGCATATAACACAGTCCACGTAGTATATAGCACAGCCACGTAACATAACAGCCCACGTAGCATATAACACAGCCACATAGTATATAACAGCCCACGTAACATATAGCACAGTCACGTAGCATATAACGCAGCCCACGTAGTATATAGCACAGCCCACGTAGTATATAGCACATCCCACGTAGCATATAACAGCCCACATAGTATAGAGCACAGCCCACATATTATACAGCACAGCTACGTAGCATATAACAGCCCACGTAGTATATAGCACAGCCCACGTAGCATATAACAGCTCACGTAGTATATAGCACAGCCATGTAGCATATAACACAGTCCACGTAGTATATAACACGGCGACGTAGTATACAACAGCCACATAGTATATAACACAGCCCACGTAGTATATAGCACAGCCACGTAGTATATAGCACAGCCACGTAGCATATAGCACAGGCACATAGTTATAACAGCCCACGTACCATATAGCACAGCCACGTAGCATATAACAGCCCATATAGCATATAGCACAGCCACGTAGCATATAACAGCCCACGTAGTATATAGCACAGCCCACATAGCAAATAAAAGCCCACGTAGTATATAGCACAGCCACGTAGTATATAGCACAGCCACGTAGCATATAACACAGCCCATGTAGTATATAGCACAGCCCACATAGTATATAGCACAGCCCACGCAGTTTATAGCACAGCCCACGTAGCATATAACAGCCCACGTAGTATATAGCACAGCACACATATTATATAGCACAGCTATGTAGCATATAACACAGCCCACATAGTATATAGCCCAGCCAGCGTAGTATAGAGCACAGCCCACGTAGCTCACGTATATAACTCACGTAGTATATAGCACAGCCATGTAGTATATAACACAGCCCACATAGTATATAGCACAGCCACATAGTATATAACAGCCACGTAGCATATAACACAGCCCACATAGTATATAGCACAGCCCACGTAATATATAGCACAGCCCACGTAGCATATAACAGCTCACGTAGTATATAGCACAGCCACGTAGCATATAACACAGCCATGTAGTATATAACAGCCCACGTAGTATATAGCACAGCCCACATAGTATATAGCACAGCTCACGTAACATATAACAGCTCACGTAGTATATAGCACAGCCACGGAGTATATAGCACAACCACGTAGTATATAACAGCCACATAGCATATAACACAGCCACGTAGTATATAACACAGCCCACGTAGTATATAACACAGCCCACGTAGTATATAGCAGAGCCCACGTAGTATATAGCACAGCCCATGTAGCATATAACAGCTCACGTAGTATATAGCACAGCCACAGAGTATATAGCACAGCCACATAGTATATAGCACAGCCATGTAGCATATAATAGCCCACGTAGCATATAACACAGCCCACATAGTATATAGCACAGCCACGTAGTATATAACACACCCACGTAGTATATAACAGCCACGTAGCATATAACACATCCATGTAGTATATAACAGCCCACATAGTATATAGCACAGCCACGTAGTATATAGCACAGACACGTAGCATATAGCACAGCCACATAGCATATAACAGCCCACGTACCATATAGCACTGCCACGTAGCACATAACAGCCCACTTAGCATATAGCACAGCCACGTAGCATATAACACAGCCCACGTAGTATATAGCACAGCCCACATAGTATATAGCACAGCCACGTAGTATATACCACAGCCACGTAGCATATAACACAGCCCATGTAGTATATAGCACAGCCCACGTAGTATATAGCACAGCCCACATAGCATATAACAGCTCATGTAGTACATAGCACAGCCATGTATGCATAGGCAGCATCAATAGTAAAAAGTTGGTCACACTTGTCAAAATGGGCCCCCCCATCTTGCTAGGGCCCCGGTACTTGCTCAGATGCTCCTAGTGCTGACGCCGGCCCTGACGGCAGGCACACACACCTAACCACGGCAGGCAAACGCAGCTAACCACGGCAGGCACATGCAGCTAATCATTGCAGGCACATGCAGCTAACCACGGCAGGCACACACAGCTAACCACGGCAGGCACACGCAGCTAACCACAACAGGCACATGCAGCTAACCACGGCAGGCACACGCAGCTAACCACAGCAGGCACACGCAGCTAACCACGGCAGGCACACACATCTAACCACAGTAGGCACACAAAGCTATCCATGGCAGGCAAACGCAGCTAACCACGGCAGGCACACACAGCTAAACACAGCAGACACAGCTAACCATGGAAGGCACCCGCAGCTAACCACGGCTGGCACAAGCAGCTATCTACGACAGGCACACAAAGCTAACCACGGCAGGCACACGTGTGAGGGTGATCTCTTAAAATGAGATCTATATTATTGCTTGTACCTGACCAAATATAAGCTGAGTGCTAGCTTGCAGGCAAAAAATGTATCGGATACACAGAGATAGATACACACTTCCTCTCTCAGCAAAGGCTTGCACACAACTGCTTTATTTTCAGAACAAAAGACCATGCTGCAGATGTAATAGTATGCAGGTGCTGAGTATGTCACCACGGAACAGACAGACCAACAGTTGAGGGGTTTATTTTCAGGAATCAGGTTCTCCCCGCAGGGAGGAATGTTGTGAATTCTGTTGTTGGGCTCCCTCCTGTGGTCATGAATGGTACTTCGGCTGGTTCTGTCCATGGACTTCCTCTGGTGGGTGTTTCTGAGTTTCCTTCCACAGGTGACGAGATTAATTCGTTAGCTGGCTGCTCTATTTAACTCCACTTAGATCTTTGCTCCATGCCACCTGTCAATGTTCCAGTATTGGTCTTGTTCACTCCTGGATCGTTCTCGTGACCTGTCTTCCCAGCAGAAGCTAAGTTCCTGCTTGTATTTTCTTTGGTTTGCTATTTTTCTGTCCAGCTTGCTATTTTTATTGTTGTCTTGCTTGCTGGAAGCTCTGGGACGCAGAGGGAGCGCCTCCGCACCGTGAGTCGGTGCGGAGGGTCTTTTTGCGCCCTCTGCGTGGTCTTTTTGTAGGTTTTTGTGCTGACCGCAAAGCAACCTTTCCTATCCTCAGTCTGTTCAGTAAGTCGGGCCTCACTTTGCTAAATCTATTTCATCTCTGTGTTTGTATTTTCATCTTTACTCACAGTCATTATATGTAGGGGGCTGCCTTTTCCTTTGGGGAATTTCTCTGAGGCAAGGTAGGCTTTATTTTTCTATCTTCAGGGCTAGCTAGTTCCTTAGGCTGTGCCGAGTTGCATAGGGAGCGTTAGGAGCAATCCACGGCTATTTTTAGTGTGTGACATAGGATTAGGGATTGCGGTCAGCGGAGTTCCCACGTCCCAGAGCTCGTCCTTTATTATCAGTAACTATCAGGTCATTCCGTGTGCTCTTAACCACCAGGTCCATTATTGTCCTAACCACCAGGTCATAACAGTACAGGTGGCCCAAAGTACTAATGCATCTCAATAGAGGGATAAGAGAAGTTCTGAGACCATTTTTTTTTCTTTGCAGTGTGTTTTGTCTCTCTTTTCCCCTTTACCTCTGGGTGGTTCAGGACACAGGTGCAAACATGGACATTCAAGGTCTGTCCTCTTGGATGGATAATCTCACTACAAGGGTACAAAACATTCAAGATTTTGTGGTTCAAAATCCGATGTCAGAGCCTAGGATTCCAATTCCTGATTTGTTTTTTGGTGATAGATCTAAGTTCTTGAATTTCAAAAATAATTGTAAATTGTTTCTTGCCTTGAAACCTCGCTCCTCAGGTGACCCTGTTCAACAAGTAAAGATCATTATTTCTTTGTTACGTGGTGACCCTCAAGACTGGGCATTTTCCCTTGCGCCAGGAGATCCGGCATTGCGTGATGTTGATGCGTTTTTCCTGGCGCTTGGATTGCTTTATGACAAACTTAATTCAGTGGATCAGGCAGAGAAAATCTTGCTGGCTCTGTGTCAGGGTCAGGATGAAGCGGAGATATATTGTCAGAAGTTTAGAAAGTGGTCTGTGCTCACTCAGTGGAATGAATGTGCCCTGGCAGCAATCTTCAGAAAGGGTCTCTCTGAAGCCCTTAAGGATGTCATGGTGGGATTTCCCATGCCTGCTGGTCTGAATGAGTCTATGACTTTGGCCATTCAGATCGATCGACGCTTGCGTGAGCGTAAAGCTGTGCACCATTTGGCGGTACTATCTGAGCATGGGCCTGAGCCTATGCAATGTGATAGGACTTTGACCAGAGCTGAACGGCAAGAACACAGACGTCGGAATGGGCTATGTTTTTACTGTGGTGATTCCACTCATGTTATCTCCGATTGTCCTAAGCGCACTAAGTGGTTCGCTAGGTCTGCCACCATTGGTACGGTACAGTCTAAATTTCTATTGTCCGTTACTCTGATTTGCTCTTTGTCATCCTATTCTGTTATGGCATTTGTGGATTCAGGCGCTGCCCTGAATTTGATGGACTTGGAGTATGCTAGGCGTTGTGGTTTTTTCTTGGAGCCCTTGCAGTATCCTATTCCATTGAGAGGAATTGATGCTACGCCTTTGGCCAAAAATAAGCCTCAGTACTGGACCCAATTGACCATGTGCATGGCTCCTGCACATCAGGAGGATATCCGCTTTCTGGTGTTGCATAATCTGCATGATGTGGTCGTTTTGGGGTTGCCATGGCTACAGGTTCATAATCCAGTATTGGACTGGAAATGTATGTCTGTGTCCAGCTGGGGTTGCCAGGGGGTACATTGTGATGTTCCATTTTTGTCTATTTCGTCTTCCACTCCTTCTGAAGTTCCAGAGTTTTTGTCGGATTATCGGGATGTATTTGATGAGCCCAAAACCAGTGCCCTACCTCCTCATAGGGATTGCGATTGTGCTATTAATTTGATTCCTGGTAGTAAGTTTCCTAAGGGCCGATTGTTCAATTTATCTGTGCCAGAACACGCCGCTATGCGGAGTTACATAAAGGAATCATTGGAGAAAGGACATATTCGCCCGTCGTCATCACCGTTAGGAGCAGGGTTCTTTTTTGTGGCCAAGAAGGATGGTTCTTTGAGACCTTGTATTGATTACCGCCTTCTTAATAAAATTACAGTCAAATTTCAGTATCCTTTGCCGTTGCTGTCTGATTTGTTTGCTCGTATTAAAGGGGCTAGTTGGTTCACCAAGATAGATCTTCGAGGGGTGTATAAACTTGTGCGTATTAAACAAGGCGATGAATGGAAAACAGCATTTAATACGCCCGAGGGCCATTTTGAGTACCTGGTTATGCCATTCGGGCTTTCCAATGCTCCATCAGTATTTCAGTCCTTTATGCATGACATCTTCCGAGAGTACCTGGATAAATTCCTGATTGTGTATTTGGATGATATTTTGGTCTTTTCGGATGATTGGGAGTCTCATGTGAAGCAGGTCAGAATGGTGTTCCAGGTCCTTCGTGCAAATTCCTTGTTTGTGAAGGGGTCAAAGTGTCTCTTTGGAGTTCAGAAGGTTTCATTTTTGCGGTTCATTTTTTCCCCTTCTACTATCGAGATGGACCCTGTTAAAGTCCAGGCCATTTACGATTGGACTCAGCCGACATCTGTGAAGAGCCTGCAAAAGTTCCTGGGCTTTGCTAATTTTTATCGTCGCTTCATCGCTAATTTTTCTAGTGTTGCTAAACCGTTGACTGATTTGACCAAGAAGTGTGCTGATGTGGTCAATTGGTCTTCTGCAGCTGTAGAGGCTTTTCAGGAGTTGAAGCGTCGTTTTTCTTCTGCCCCTGTGTTGTGCCAGCCAGATGTTTCGCTCCTGTTTCAGGTTGAGGTTGATGCTCCTGAGATTGGAGCAGGGGCTGTTTTGTCGCAAAGAAGTTCTGATGGCTCGGTGATGAAGCCATGTGCTTTCTTTTCTAGAAAGTTGTCGCCTGCTGAGCGTAATTATGATGTTGGTAATCGAGAGTTGTTGGCCATGAAGTGGGCATTCGAGGAGTGGCGTCATTGGCTTGAAGGAGCCAAGCATCGCGTGCTGGTCTTGACAGATCACAAGAATTTGACTTATCTTGAGTCTGCCAAACGGTTGAATCCGAGACAGGCTCAATGGTCATTATTTTTCTCCCGTTTTGATTTTGTGGTTTCGTACCTTCCGGGCTCTAAGAATGTGAAGGCTGATGCCCTGTCAAGGAGTTTTGTGCCCGACTCTCCGGGTTTGCCTGAGCCGGCGGGTATTCTCAAAGAGGGGGTAATTTTGTCTGCCATCTCCCCTGATTTGCGTCGGGTGCTGCAAAAATTTCAGGCTGATAGACCTGACCGTTGCCCAGCGGAGAAACTGTTTGTCCCTGATAGATGGACTAGTAGAGTTATCTCTGAGGTTCATTGTTCAGTGTTGGCTGGGCATCCTGGGATCTTTGGTACCAGAGATATGGTGGCTAGATCCTTTTGGTGGCCGTCTTTGTCACGGGATGTGCGTTCTTTTGTGCAGTCCTGTGGGACTTGTGCTCGGGCTAAGCCCTGCTGTTCTCGTGCCAGTGGGTTGCTTTTGCCCTTGCCGGTCCCGAAGAGGCCCTGGACGCATATTTCTATGGATTTTATTTCGGATCTCCCCGTCTCTCAAAAGATGTCGGTCATTTGGGTGGTTTGTTATCGCTTTTCTAAGATGGTCCATTTGGTACCTTTGTCTAAATTGCCTTCCTCCTCTGATTTGGTGCCATTATTTTTCCAGCATGTCGTTCGTTTACATGGTATCCCGGAGAACATCGTTTCTGACAGAGGTTCCCAGTTTGTTTCGAGGTTTTGGCGATCCTTTTGTGCTAGGATGGGCATTGATTTGTCTTTTTCCTCTGCTTTCCATCCTCAGACAAATGGCCAAACCGAACGAACTAATCAAACTTTGGAAACATATCTGAGATGCTTTGTTTCTGCTGATCAGGATGATTGGGTGTCCTTTTTGCCGTTGGCTGAGTTCGCCCTTAATAATCGGGCCAGCTCGGCTACTTTGGTTTCGCCGTTTTTCTGCAATTCTGGTTTCCATCCTCGTTTCTCTTCAGGGCAGGTTGAGCCTTCGGACTGTCCTGGTGTGGATGCGGTGGTGGACAGGTTGCAGCAGATTTGGACTCATGTGGTGGACAATTTGACATTGTCCCAGGAGAAGGCTCAACGTTTCGCTAACCGCCAGTGCTGTGTGGGTCCCCAACTTCGTGTTGGGGATTTGGTTTGGTTGTCGTCTCGTTATGTTCCTATGAAGGTTTCCTCTCCTAAGTTTAAGCCTCTTTTCATTGGTCCGTATAAGATTTCTGAGGTTATCAATCCTGTGTCATTTCGTTTGGCCCTTCCAGCTTCTTTTGCCATCCATAACGTGTTCCATAGGTCATTATTGCGGAGATACGTGGCGCCTGTGGTTCCATCCGTTGATCCTCCTGCCCCGGTGTTGGTTGAGGGGGTGTTGGAGTATGTGGTGGAGAAGATTTTGGATTCTCGTTTTTCGAGACGGAAACTCCAGTACCTGGTCAAGTGGAAGGGTTATGGTCAGGAAGATAATTCCTGGGTTTTTGCCTCTGATGTTCATGCTGCCGATCTGGTTCGTGCCTTTCATTTGGCTCATCCTGGTCGGCCTGGGGGCTCTGGTGAGGGTTCGGTGACCCCTCCTCAAGGGGGGGGTACTGTTGTGAATTCTGTTGTCGGGCTCCCTCCTGTGGTCATGAATGGTACTTCGGCTGGTTCTGTCCATGGACTTCCTCTGGTGGGTGTTTCTGAGTTTCCTTCCACAGGTGACGAGATTAATTCGTTAGCTGGCTGCTCTATTTAACTCCACTTAGATCTTTGCTCCATGCCACCTGTCAATGTTCCAGTATTGGTCTTGTTCACTCCTGGATCGTTCTCGTGACCTGTCTTCCCAGCAGAAGCTAAGTTCCTGCTTGTATTTTCTTTGGTTTGCTATTTTTCTGTCCAGCTTGCTATTTTTATTGTTGTCTTGCTTGCTGGAAGCTCTGGGACGCAGAGGGAGCGCCTCCGCACCGTGAGTCGGTGCGGAGGGTCTTTTTGCGCCCTCTGCGTGGTCTTTTTGTAGGTTTTTGTGCTGACCGCAAAGCATCTTTTCATATCCTCAGTCTGTTCAGTAAGTCGGGCCTCACTTTGCTAAATCTATTTCATCTCTGTGTTTGTATTTTCATCTTTACTCACAGTCATTATATGTGGGGGGCTGCCTTTTCCTTTGGGGAATTTCTCTGAAGCAAGGTAGGCTTTATTTTTCTATCTTCAGGGCTAGCTAGTTCCTTAGGCTGTGCCGAGTTGCATAGGGAGCGTTAGGAGCAATCCACGGCTATTTTTAGTGTGTGACATAGGATTAGGGATTGCGGTCAGCAGAGTTCCCACGTCCCAGAGCTCGTCCTTTATTATCAGTAACTATCAGGTCATTCCGTGTGCTCTTAGCCACCAGGTCCATTATTGTCCTAACCACCAGATCATAACAGAGGAAGCAGTGGGAAATAACTAGCAATAAAACAGTGCAAAAATATGGGCGTCTAACGATGTAACAGGAGTAAGCAAGATTTCTTGAGAAAAGAACACTTATCAGTCTGATGAGGACTTGCTTGAAGGGTCGTCTTCTCCAACGTAGGCGCCGAGAAACAGCGGCACTTGTCGTCCCTCTGTTGTCCGTGGGCTGAGTAGTCTCTAGGAGCCTGCTGCCTGGGGTTTCGGGAGTTAATGTGGTATGCACAGGCTCTGAGTATTTAGCTTTTACAGCACAGCCAGGAATCAGGGGCTCTGCACTGTTAAGTCTCTGTACCAGGAATCAGGGGCTCTGTACTGTTAAGTCTCTGTACCAGGAATTACAGTCTCTGTACTGATACCGCGGAGACCAGGGGGTAGAAGTCTCTGCACGGGCCAATGTCTCTACACGGGTCTCAAAGCACCCCTCTCCAGTCACAGCAGAGTCCGCTATCAAGTACTCACAAGATGCAGTCTTTCTGGGCAGTCTCCCTGTATTTGTCCTCAGACCGGGAGCTCTCTCTCTCCCGGAGCGCAGCTGCACCCTGCTCTGACCGCTGCTCACGCTGCTCTGTCTCTTGCGCGCTTGCCTTTCCCGCTCTCTGCCTGCTTCCTTCCTGTCCCAGTCTCTAAGTCTGCCCCCTGGGGAAACTGCAGCACAGCTCAATGGTTCCAGGCACAGAGCCAAGAAGGTAACCGGCCTCAGTCTCTTCTGGTGTTTCTCCTCCTTACATTCCCCCCCCCCCCCCTTCTTTCTGCTCGCCATTCCACAGGCGAGATTTTCAGGAGTTCCTGTTGGCAATCTTCCAGTCCTTGCACAATCTGCTGCCAGATGAACTCGTCCTGATTGTAGCGAACAGGGAGTACACCAGCCATTGAACGTTCAGAGCATCTCAAATCAGCTGGGGCGGTGGTGTCAACTGCTGTGGGAGGAGTCGAGGCTTCCTCTGATACGTTGGTAGTTTCAGGCACCAGCCCTCTTCCTGGGTTCCCTGGGAGAGATTGGGAGTCTTCCTCGTCTTCCACATCTACGTTGATCACTGGCGCAGCTGGTGCGGGCGCTGGCGCCAATTGGACTGATTCAGGATCTCGAGACAAACATGGACGCAACATATTCCTGTGCAGTGTGCGGCTGGACCTCATAAACGGGACCCCCGTTGCCGAGCCGCCGCTTCACTCGGTATGGCATTTTCTCTCACCGGTACTCCAGTTTGTTATGTGGGCGCTTTTCCCTCACTAACACTCTGTCTCCAGGCCACAGGGCTGTCCCCTTTTGAGGAGCTACCTGGGGATGCTCCAATTCTTGCAGCCAGTTTTGCACTAGACGTTGAATTGTCCGCAGCCGACGACGATGTTCTTGAACCCAGGAGTACACCCCCGTCCGTGTGTAGTCCTCCTCAGGTTCCAGCTCCAGCTCTGCCAGCCCCTTCCTGGGTCGGCCAAAGAACAAAGAGTAGGGTGTGTATCCGGTGGTGCTGTGTTTCCGATTGACACACCAATTCAGGGACGGACTCAGTCCACTTTGCCTACTGGTCCTCTTCCAGGGTCCTCAGCATTTGAATCAGAGTGCGATTAAATCTTTCACAAGCCCCATTCCCCTGTGGATGATAAGGGGTGGTCCGGGACTTATCGATTTTGTACAGCTGGTGCAGCTCCTCCATCACTCTTCCGAGGAAGCAGGCCCCTTGATTAGAATGGATGCGCTTGGGACACCCGTACACCTGTATGAAGTGTTTGCAGATTGCGTGAGCAGCCGACTCGGCGGTCTGGTCCCGCGTGGGAGTCACTACGGCAAATTTAGTAAAGTGGTCTATCATCACTAAACAATGCTCATAGCCTTGGTGTGCTGGTCCAATTGTCAAGTAATCTATTGCCAGTAGGTCCATGGGGCCAGAAGACCTCACCGTCTCTGTGGGAGCTCTTTGTTCTGGTGGTTTGACCAGCTCACAACTTCTGCATTGCTGACATACTTTCTCCACAATGTTCCTTAAGTGGGGATGATAAAATAGGTGCTGTAACCACTGGAAAGTTTTTTTCTGGCCCAAAGTGTGCTCCTTTCTCATGTGCTTCCTTAGCCACCTGGTCTATCAAGGACGAGGGAATCACCGTTTGCCATATAAGACTGAGTTCTGTTTACAGGAATACCTTCCGGTACAGGATACCATCCCGCAACTGGAGCCTCTCCCACTGGCGTAACATCTTCAGTACTTAAGGTGACATGGACCTCCTCTCGTGCCGCTTGGGCATTTGTTCAGACACGACCCACCTTCTCAACTGAGCTAGCTCCGGATCCTCCTGCTGCACTCGGACCCACTCATCGCGGGGCTGCTCCAGCAAATTCACACAGGCCTCTTCCAGTTCAATTTCCCGCACCGCTGCCACCGTCC
The DNA here is from genome assembly GCF_032444005.1 of Ranitomeya imitator. Taxonomy (NCBI): domain Eukaryota; kingdom Metazoa; phylum Chordata; class Amphibia; order Anura; family Dendrobatidae; genus Ranitomeya; species Ranitomeya imitator. The sequence goes on along the minus strand of NC_091284.1, from coordinate 339,103,152 downwards.
TGGCAGTCTCTCCAAAACCTGGAACCTCCACTTCTTCCAGTTCTTCATCCTGGCTGGGTGTTGGTTTGCAATACTTTACTCGGGAGAGGGCATCCGCATGAACATTCTCAGCTCCTATTTTATACGAAATTCTGTATTGGAACTTGGCCATTCGGGCTACCCAACGTTATTTTAGGGCAACTAACTTGGCATTCTCTAGATGGGCCAACGGATTGTTATCGGTGCGTACATGAACTTCTGAGCCAGCCAGATATTCCACGAACTTCTCAGTCATTGCCCACACCAGCACCAACAACTCTAGCTTTTAAATGAACTGGAGTTTTTTGGATTCCTTTCCGAGTCATGCAAAGACCGACTGGCGTATGCGATGACGCTCTCTTTTCTGTTCTGCATCTGCGATAGTACGGCCCAGAGGCCCTGCATACTCCCATCAGTGTGCAAGATGAATGGTTGTGTGAAGTCAGCGTAGGCCAGCACAGGGGCCTCCGTCAAAGCCTTCTTCAAAGCCAAGAATGCCTCCTCCTGACGCTTCCCCCACTGTATGTTCTTGCTTTTGGCGCAAGAGGGCACTCCCCTCAACAACTCCTGGAGTGGATTAGCAAGGCCGGTAAAGTCTTTTACAAAGCGTCTGAAGTATCCTGTGAGTCCGAGGAACGCACGCATATCTTTCACAGTTTTTGGAGTTGGCTGTTATGACCTGGTGGTTAGGAGCACCCGGAATGACCTGATAGTTAAACCTCATACAGGACGAGCTCTGGGATGTGGGAGCTTTGCTGACCGCAAGCCCTAATCCTATCACACACACTAGAAATAGCCGTGCAGTGCTCCTGACCAGACCTAGGCGCCTCGTCACAGCCTAAGAGCTATCTAGCCCTAGAGATAGAAAATAAAGCCTACCTTGCCTCAGAGAAATTCCCCAAAGGTAAAGGAAGCCCCCCACATATATTGACTGTGAGTAAAGATGAAAGTCACAAACATAGAAATGAAACAGGTTTCAGCAAAGGGAGGCCAGACTTACTAGATAGACAGAGGATAGGAAAGGTAACTTTGCGATCAGCACAAAAAACTACAAAAGACCACGCAGAGTGTGCAAAAAAGACCTCCGCACCGACTCACGGTGCGGAGGGGCCACTCTGCATCCCAGCTAGCAAGACAAAATCATGAAAACCAGCCGGACAAGAAAACAGTGAACAAATAATGACTATCAGGAACTTAGCTTCTGCAGGAGAAGGCAGGTCACCAGAGAGATCCAGGAGCAAACTGAACTAATGCAAAAACATTGACAGCTGGCATGGAGTAACGATCTGAGAGGAGTTAAATAGAGCAGCCAACCTAAGGATAAACCACGTCACCTGTGTAAGGAACCTCAGAAGCAGCAGCTTCACTCATAGCCACCAGAGGGAGCCCATAGACAGAACTCGCCGAAGTACCATTCACGACCACAGGAGGGAGTTCGACAACAGAATTCACAACAGTACCCCCCCCTTGAGGAGGGGTCACCGAACCCTCACCAGAGCCCCCAGGCCGATCAGGATGAGCCAAATGAAAGGCACGAACAAGATCGGCAGCATGAACATCAGAGGCAAAAACCCAGGAATTATCTTCCTGACCATAACCCTTCTACTTGACCAGGTACTGGAGTTTCCGTCTCGAAACACGAGAATCCAAAATCTTCTCCACCACATACTCCAACTCCCCCTCGACCAACACCGGGACAGGAGGATCAACGGAGGGAACCATAGGCGCCACGTATCTCCGCAACAACGACTTATGGAACACATTATGGATGGCAAAAGAAGCTGGAAGGTCCAAACGAAATGACACAGGATTAAGAATTTCAGAAATCTTATATGGTCCAATGAAACGAGGCTTAAACTTAGGAGAGGAAACCTTCATAGGAACGTGACGAGATGACAACCAAACCAAATCCCCAACACAAAGTCGGGGACCAACACAACGCCGGCGGTTAGCGAAACGTTGAGCCTTCTCCTGGGACAATGTCAAATTGTCCACCACATGAGTCCAAATCTGCTGCAACCTGTCCACCACCGCATCCACACCAGGACAGTCCGAAGGCTCAACCTGCCCTGAAGAGAAATGAGGATGGAAACCAGAATTACAGAAAAAAGGAGAAACTAAAGTAGCCGAGCTGGCCCGATTATTAAGGGCGAACTCAGCCAATGGCAAGAAGGACACCCAATCATCCTGATCAGCAGAAACAAAGCATCTCAGATATGTTTCCAAAGTCTGATTAGTTCGTTCGGTTTGGCCATTAGTCTGAGGATGGAAAGCCGAAGAAAAAGACAAATCAATGCCCATCTTAGCACAAAAGGACCGCCAAAACCTCGAAACAAAGTGGGAACCTTTGTCCGAGACGATGTTCTCTGGAATGCCATGCAAACGAACCACATGCTGGAAAAACAATGGCACCAAATCAGAGGAGGAAGGCAATTTAGATAAGGGTACCAAATGGACCATATTAGAGAAGCGATCACAAACCACCCAAATGACCGACATCTTTTGAGAAACAGGGAGATCAGAAATAAAATCCATGGAAATATGCGTCCAGGGTCTCTTCGGGATCGGCAAGGGCAAAAGCAACCCACTGGCACGAGAACAGCAGGGCTTAGCCCGAGCACAAGTCCCACAGGACTGCACAAAAGAACGCACATCCCGTGACAAAGAAGGCCACCAAAAGGATCTAGCCACCAAATCTCTGGTACCAAAGATTCCAGGATGACCAGCCAACACTGAACAATGAATCTCAGAGATAACTCTACTAGTCCATCTATCAGGGACAAACAGTTTCTCCGTAGGACAACGGTCAGGTCTATCAGCCTGAAACTTTTGCAGCACACGCCGCAAATCAGGGGAGATGGCAGACAAAATTACCCCTTCTTTAAGAATACCCGCCGGCTCCGGAACACCCGGAGAGTCAGGCACAAAACTCCTTGACAGGGCGTCAGCCTTCACATTCTTAGATCCCGGAAGGTATGAAACCACAAAATCAAAACGGGAGAAAAAGAGCGACCATCGAGCCTGTCTAGGATTCAACCGTTTGGCAGACTCGAGATAAGTCAAATTCTTGTGATCCGTCAAGACCACCACGCGATGTTTAGCTCCTTCAAGCCAATGTCGCCACTCCTCGAATGCCCACTTCATGGCCAACAACTCCCGATTGCCCACATTATAATTGCGCTCAGCAGGCGAGAATTTTCTAGAAAAGAAGGCACAGGGTTTCATCACCGAGCCATCAGAACTTCTTTGCGACAAAACAGCCCCTGCTCCAATTTCAGAAGCATCAACCTCAACCTGAAAAGAGAGCGAAACATCTGGCTGGCACAACACAGGGGCAGAAGCAAAACGACGCTTCAACTCCTGAAAAGCCTCTACAGCCGCAGAGGACCAATTGACCACATCAGCACCTTTCTTGGTCAAATCAGTCAACGGTTTAGCAATACTGGAAAAATTAGCGATGAAGCGACGATAAAAATTAGCAAAGCCCAGGAACTTCTGCAAGCTCTTCACAGATGTCGGCTGAGTCCAATCGTAAATGGCCTGAACTTTAACGGGGTCCATCTCGATAGTAGAAGGGGAAAAAATGAAACCCAAAAATGAAACCTTCTGAACTCCAAAGAGACACTTTGACCCCTTCACAAACAAGGAATTCGCACGAAGGACCTGGAACACCATTCTGACCTGCTTCACATGAGACTCCCAATCATCCGAAAAGACCAAAATGTCATCCAAATATATAATCATGAATCTATCCAGGTACTCTCGGAAGATATCATGCATAAAGGACTGAAACACAGATGGAGCATTAGAGAGCCCGAATGGCATAACCAGGTACTCAAAATGGCCCTCGGGCGTATTAAATGCTGTTTTCCATTCATCACCCTGTTTAATTCAAACAAGATTATACGCACCACGAAGATCTATCTTGGTGAACCAACTAGCTCCCTTAATCCGAGCAAATAAATCAGACAGCAGCGGCAAAGGATACTGAAATTTGACTGTGATCTTATTAAGAAGGCGGTCATCAATACAAGGTCTCAAAGAACCATCCTTCTTGGCCACAAAAAAGAACCCTGCTCCCAATGGTGACGACGACGGACGAATATGACCCTTCTCCAAGGATTCCTTTATATAACTCCGCGTAGCGGCGTGCTCTGGCACAGATAAATTAAACAGACGGCCCTTAGGAAACTTACTACCAGGAATCAAATTAATAGCACAGTCGCAATCCCTATGAGGAGGTAGGGCACCAGATTTGGGCTCTTCAAATACATCCCGGTCATCTGATAAAAACTCAGGGACTTCAGAAGGAGTGGAAGGCAAAATTGACAGCAATGGAACATCACCATGTACCCCCTGACAACCCCAGCTGGACACAGACATAGATTTCCAATCCAACACTGGATTATGGACCTGTAGCCATGGCAACCCCAAAACGACCACATCATGCAGATTATGCAACACCAAAAAGCGAATATCCTCCTGATGTGCAGGAGCCATGCACATGGTCAATTGAGTCCAGTACTGAGGCTTATTCTTGGCCAAAGGCGTAGCATCAATTCCTCTCAATGGAATAGGATACTGCAAGGGCTCCAAGAAAAAACCACAGCGCCTGGCAAACTCCAAGTCCATCAAATTCAGGGCAGCGCCTGAATCCACAATTGCCATTACAGAATAGGACGACAGAGAGCAAATCAGAGTAACGGACAAAAGAAATTTAGACTGTACCGTACCAATGGTGGCAGACCTAGCGAACCGCTTAGTGCGCTTAGGACAATCGGAGATAGCATGAGTGGATTCACCACAGTAAAAACACAGCCCATTCCGACGTCTGTGTTCTTGCCGTTCAGCTCTGGTCAAAGTCCTATCACACTGCATAGGCTCAGGCCTATGCTCAGAGAATACCTCCAGATGGTGCACAGCTTTGCGCTCACGCATGCGCCGATCGATCTGAATGGCCAAAGACATAGACTCATTCAGACCAGCAGGCGTGGGAAATCCCACCATGACATCCTTAAGGGCTTCAGAAAGACCCTTTCTGAAAATTGCCGCCAGGGCACATTCATTCCACTGAGTAAGCACAGACCACTTTCTAAACTTCTGACAGTACACCTCCGCTTCATCCTGACCCTGACACAAAGCCAGAAAGATTTTCTCTGCCTGATCCACTGAATTTGGTTCATCATAAAGCAATCCAAGCGCCAGAAAAAAACGCATCAACATCACGCAATGCAGGATCTCCTGGCGCAAGGGAAAATGCCCAGTCTTGAGGGTCACCACGCAACAAATAAATAATGATTTTTACCTGTTGAACGGGGTCACCAGAGGAGCGGGGTTTCAAAGCTAGAAACAGTTTACAATTATTTTTGAAATTCAAGAACCTAGATCTATCCCCAGAAAATAAGTCAGGAATAGGAATTCTAGGCTCTAACATAGGATTCTGAACCACAAAATCTTGAATGTTTTGTACCCTTGCAGTGAGATGATCCACACAAGAGGACAGACCTTGAATGTCCATATCTACACCTGTGTCCTGAACCACCCAAAGGTCTAGGGGAAAAGAAAGACAAAACACAGTGCAAAGAAAAAAAAATGGTCTCAGAAGTTCTCTTATCCCTCTATTGAGATGCATTAATACTTTGGGCCAGCTGTACTGTTATGACCTGGTGGTTAGGAGCACCCGGAATGACCTGATAGTTAAACCTCATACAGGACGAGCTCTGGGATGTGGGAGCTCTGCTGACCGCAAGCCCTAATCCTATCACACACACTAGAAATAGCCGTGGAGCGCTCCTGACCAGACCTAGGCGCCTCGTCACAGCCTAAGAGCTATCTAGCCCTAGAGATAGAAAATAAAGCCTACCTTGCCTCAAAGAAATTCCCCAAAGGTAAAGGAAGCCCCCCACATATATTGACTGTGAGTAAAGATGAAAGTCACAAACGTAGAAATGAAACAGGTTTCAGCAAAGGGAGGCCAGACTTACTAGATAGACAGAGGATAGGAAAGGTAACTTTGCGATCAGCACAAAAACCTACAAAAGACCACGCAGAGTGTGCAAAAAAGACCTCCGCACCGACTCACGGTGCGGAGGGGCCACTCTGCATCCCAGAGCTTCCAGCTAGCAAGACAAAATCATGAAAACCAGCCGGACAAGAAAACAGTGAACAAATAATGACTATCAGGAACTTAGCTTCTGCAGGAGAAGGCAGGTCACCAGAGAGATCCAGGAGCGAACTGAACTAATGCAAAAACATTGACAGCTGGCATGGAGTAACGATCTGAGAGGAGTTAAATAGAGCAGCCAACCTAAGGATAAACCACGTCACCTGTGTAAGGAACCTCAGAAGCAGCAGCTTCACTCATAGCCACCAGAGGGAGCCCATAGACAGAACTCGCCGAAGTACCATTCACGACCACAGGAGGGAGTTCGACAACAGAATTCACAACAGTTGGCCACTCTTGTACCGCAGCGATCTACTCCTGGGAAGGCCTCACCCCCTCAGCGGAGACGACGTGTCCCAAGTATTCAGTCTCAGTATGGAAGAGGTGACATTTCTGGGGTTTCACTTTCAAGCCATACTTCTGTAGCCGACTCAGAACTTGCTCTAGTCTCTGCAGATGCTCCTCAAAGGTGGGGGCAAAGACGATGATATCATCCAAGTAGATCAAAGTGGCTTCAAAGTTCAGGTCTCCCAGACATCTCTCCATGAGTCGCTGAAATGATCCTGGGGCACTTGCTTGGCCAATGGGCATCTTGTCGAACTCATACAGTCCCATCGGAAGGATGAAAGCTGTCTTGGCTCGGTCTTGCTCACACATGGGCACCTGCCAGTAGCCGCTGGCCAAGTCTAACGTGGAGAAATATCTGGCATTCCCTAGTGCCGTCAGGGACTCCTCTATCCTGGGCAGTGGGTACGAGTCCCGCACTTTGCAAGCGTTGAGCCGGCGATAGTCCACACAGAACAGCAAGGACCCGTCTTTCTTTCTCACCAAGACTTTAGGGGCAGCCCACGGGCTCTGACTCTCGTGTATAACTCCCTTCTTCAACATGTGTGACAGCATTCCCTTCACCTCCTGGTACATCTGTGGGGGTATTTGGCGGTACTGTTCTTGGACTGGTGCCGCATCCCCAGTGGGTATCTCGTGGGTGATGGCCGTGGTACATCCAGAGTCATCTTCATCTTTGGCGAACGCATCCTGAAATTTCCCCAATACGGCTTCCACCTGAGGTACCTGCTGCGGAGTAAGTTCTGAGAGCTCCGCTCTCATGCGTTCCAGTATCTAGCACCCTTCTTGCAGTAATCTGGGGTCTGGAGCTGCCTCCGCTTTGACGGTCACCAGCCACGATTCATCTGGCCTTGCTGTCAGCTGTACCGCCTCAGTGGGGACCAACTTGTCTGGGAGGCCCAGGACTTGAGCAACTTCACTTCTAGGGGGCATAGTTGTATCTGTCTCCCCCAAATTTATGCAGCGCACAAGGACAGTTCCATCCCGCACGGTAGCCAGGGACCGTGCGACCAATATTCCTAACGTCAGCTGGTCGGCTCTTCTGGGCTCAATTTGGGCTTTGACCCTTTCCAGCAGGATGCCAGCTCGTATAGGCAGGGGAAGCACCGTCTGCCCAGGGGGTAACACTCGATTGACTGAGGCAGGGTCGACGACTTTGCCGAGTTACTTTCCGTCGCTGTATGCTTCCCAGACCTGGGCGGTCCGTATCAGTTGTTGAAAGACCCTTCTCTGGGGGGTTTGGTCGCTCCATTGTTGCAGGAACTGCTTTCGGGGACTCGTTGAAAACCAGGCTTCCGAGGTCTTTTAACACATTCATGCCCAGGGTCATGGTATGGTCTTTAGCTACCTCTAAATCCACCAGTACCACTTCTCTTCTCCCGAGGTCTTTTCCGCAGACCTCTATGTTCATCCATACCACCCCTGCGACCGAGATGGGCAAGTGATTGGCCGCCATAAGTTTGATCACAGGGCCCCATTCGGGCCGTAGACCCTCTGTGAAGTGACGGCGGAAATATCTCTCAGGCATGGTGGTCACTTGTGAGCCGGTGTCTATCAAGCACCGCACTGCTCTTCCATTGATTTCTGCCCAGACCAGAGGGCATGTGGAAACAAGGCTGTGGGGACTTTTACTACTCCTCCTCTGTTCTTCACGCTCTGAGCAGTGCCCCTCAAGCTCAGAGCCACCTAGTTTAAAGGAAGGTGCGGGGATGGTTGGCTCCGCCGGGGACACCATCGAGCAATTTGGCTGGATTCTCCACAAGTGTAGCATGTAAGAGGGCTTCTCCTCCTGGTAGTTTCACCCTCCCTTCGGGGGGCAGCTTCTCTGTCTCGCACCAGAAGGCCGAGCCCTTCTGCCAGAGTTCTTCTGGAGGTCGCCATTTCTTCAAGGACCTGTCTAATCTCCATTCTCAGGTCCTCCACCCACTGGGGGATATTGCCTGCGGTGGTGGTTACCTCCCCGCTCTGCACCTTTCCCACCAGCCCCGTCACTCCCTGTTCTTGTTCTCGCACACGCGCCTCACTGCCAACCTCAGAGAAAGTCATGTCTGGCTTTACTCGCATGCGCTCTCGCAGTGCCTGTTTCATCATTGCGTCACGCAGTCCCATCACCAGCTGATCTCTGAGCACCACATCAACTGACCCAACCCCTACACCGTTCTTTCGTCTGAAAGCAGTGTGAAATTTTTGTAGGGTGTTCATGAATTGGGTCACGGTCTCCCCCTCCCGTTGTACCCGATGAAACAGTCGCATGCAAAGTTCCCCTACGTCAGTGGGGTCCCCGTGCGTCTCCTCAAGTATGCGCAGCACTGTGTCCAGGGTATCTCTCTCCCGGGGGACCTATACATGACAGAAACCCGCGCCTCCCCCTCCAGGGCCATCAATGCAATTTCTGCCTCCAGGGCTGGTGTCATGGGATGCATCCGCATCATTCCCCGGATACGCTCTGTCCAACTCCACAGCATTACATTGTTCCCAGTGAACCTCGGTAAATTATTCAACATGGCTCCCAGGGAAATGCTAGACCTGGGAACTTCCCCAGCTGCTTGGTCTGCCCTATCCGCGCTACCGTGTGACATCCTGCCGACTACGCCAAATGTAATAGTATGTAGGTGCTGAGTATGTCACCACGGAACAGACAGACCAACAGTTGAGGGGTTTATTAACAGGAATCAGGTTCTCCTCGCAGGGAGGAAGCAGTGGGAAATAACTAGCAATAAAACAGTGCAAAAATATGGGAGTCTAACGATGTAACAGGAGTAAGCAAGATTTCTTGAGAAAAGAACACTTATCAGTCTGATGAGGACTTGCTTGAAGGGTCGTCTTCTCCAACGTAGGCGCCGAGAAACAGTGGCACTTGTTGTCCCTCTGTTGTCCGTGGGCTGAGTAGTCTCAAGGAGTCTGCTACCTGGGGTTTCGGGAGTTAATGTGGTATGCACAGGCTCTGACTATTTAGCTTTTACAACACAGCCAGGAATCAGGGGCTCTGCACTGTTAAGTCTCTGTACCAGGAATCAGGGGCTCTGCACTTTTAAGTCTCTGTACCAGGAATCACAGTCTCTGTACTGATACCGCGGAGACCAGGGGGTAGAAGTCTCTGCACGGGCCAATGTCTCTACACGGGTCTCAAAGCGCCCCTCTCCAGTCACAGCAGAGTCCGCTATCAAGTACTCACAAGATGCAGTCTTTCTGGGCAGTCTCCCTGTATTTGTATTCAGACCGGGAGCTCTCTCTCTCCCGGAGCGCAGCTGCACCCTGCTCTGACCGCTGCTCACGCTGCTCTGTCTCTTGCGCGCGTGCCTTTCCCGCTCTCTGCCCGCTTCCTTCCTGTCCCAGTCTCTAAGTCTGCCCCCTGGGGAAACTACAGCACAGCTCAATGGTCTAGGCACAGAGCCGAGAAGGTATCCGGCCCCAGACTCTTCTGGTGTTTCTCCTCCTTACACAGACAGGAAATGGGGGTCGTACAACTTCTGAATAGTTAGTGTCACTCTGATTGGTTCATTCCAATTTCATTTCCAACTTCACTTCCATATATGGTATTCAGTCCAATGTCCAGTGACTTCTTCACATTCCAAAAATTCGTTCCAGTGTGCTGCTGGTCAAGAAATAGACTCCATCTTGCTACACCATATCTGAACTGACTTATAAAAGGTTTAATAATTGATTTCATTAGCCATTCTCTCCTTCACAGTCCCCCCCTAATTCAATTATTAACCTGATGTCACAATGTAATATGACCCAACAGGTGGGTCAGTCAATGAATGGCGCAACACACACAAAGGGATGGAAAATGGGGAAACGAAGGCCCTACCGATAGGGAAATGGGGGATGGTCACAGCCTGAATTTGACATGAGCCTGTCCCTGCACTGCCCTAACGCTCTAAGTGGGTCCTTCCCCCCACTGCTGCCAGGAACCTCGTCCCTCTCTGTCAACTAACACTGCCATGACTAGTGCACAGGCCAGCAAGGGACGCTAGCCTCACAACTGCAGATAGTACACACAGGGGACAGTGACAAACACAAAAAGAGAAGGAGAAAACACAGTACATGGATCATGACATCTGAGCTGTCCATTAGGCGGGCAATGCTAAGCCTTTGTCCCCCCTTGATACAGTCTTTACACATATGGAAGTCAGATATATATATTTATCCCTGTTTAATAAATCAAATTGGTCTTTAGGGGTTTTATAGTAGAATCATGGCCATCACCATCTTCTTGGAAAGCCAGGGTAGGGATCAGGCTGTCCACGCTCCTAGTGACCATCTGTTTAACACAAGGAAATATACAACAAGAAACCACAGCCATGAAAATAAGGATTACCCTAATAATTATACCAATCTGTGCCAACCATTTCTGCCATCCCGTCATCCACCCAAACCAAGTATCCCAAGCATCATCAATCCCTGACTTTTTCTTATGTTCCTCAGATAAGGATTCAAGCTTTTTATGGCTAAGGTGACTGTTACGGATCTGCAACTCAGGACTAGGGTAGAAGGGGGAAAAGCTGACCCTGTACTAGGACTAGGCTGAAACCCTACGACGGAATGGGCGACCTATTCCTTGTGAATAGACCCACCGACGTTTCCTAATCTAAACTCAAACAAAGACCTACAAGTAGGGGGAAAGGGTGTCCCTGAACAATCTAGGGACTGGGAACAAAAACTGGTAACCTCCTAGTAGGAAAGTAGAGGGAGCTGCAGGAACGAGTGGAAAATCAAAAACAAAACAGACAGAACTGGAGATCCCAGAACTGTGCAATATCAAACACAGAAAGCTAACAAGGCACCAAGCCAGAACACTAGCGGATTAACACTGTTGTCCAGCAAGGAATGGGAGGCAGGTGCTGGTTAATAAAGAGTGATACGATCACCTGACCTAGGACAAACCCAGCACCAGAGGAAAAAGACCAGCAGCCTGAAAACCACAACAAGATGGCATATGGTCAAAACTAAATAGATTCTAACAGGGACCTTTCCATTTGGACCTGTGTTATCGGGGATGAAAGTACAACAAGTTTCTTAAATCATTTTGCATACCCCTCCTTTCTCTGCTAGTAACATACCCAAAGCCATCCGGCTTTGGAAAGCCATAGTGGATGTAGCCTCCAACTGTTCAGCTATCCCCTTTAACACATCCTTACTATAATTTATAAACCTCTGTTGGTTATAATATATGTAGTTAATCCAACCTACATTTTTATTGACAGTTACAATAGGGATTAAAGACTCAAATCCTTCTTTAACCTGGTCCCTAGCTTTAAACTTACCAGGGACCCCCCCTTGGTACTCCTATAGCATCAATATACTCATGAGGGTCAAAGCTTTCTTTAGGGGCAAATCCCCTTCTCATACGTTGGGGCTGTTTCTGATTGGTCAAAGGTGGACCTTTAGGCATAAGATAAAAAAGGCATAATGTCCTTGGCCAAAATACACTGGGCTGTCCAATTACCCTCTAACTTAGACCTTATCTTCATATCCCCACATATCCACAATATGTCCGCTACTGGGAAGACCCGCTGTGTTAACTTCTCGGGGGTTGCTGAGGAGTAATTATGACAAAAACCCTTACTAAAATTCCCTAAGTAACGTCCCTCTCCTTGTACTTGCATACAGGTGTAATTCCCAGGATAGATAATACTTCGACCGAAAGACAGAGTTTTATCCAATACAGGATATTTATCCCTCCATCTCCCACATTGTGTATTATTAGTGGAGGTGTTGGTAAAGAGGGCAAGGACACACTCCTCCTCCAATTCAGGGATTAATAGGGGAACAGATCCCAAATAGGGCCTGGCTGCCGCACACAGGTAACAGTTGGTCCTATTTTGTTGTTGTGCATTGTACCTCATCCACTCAACCCAGGCGTTAACATCTGTACAGTATACCCAGTCTCTATAGCAAGTGTATCCTAAGTGGGGTTCTGAATTACAGTCATACCCCTAAAAACACAAACATGTTTAAGAAGTGGAATCCATGGTATTCCTGATTTGTCACTTTCACCCTGCGCATTTGCCCATTCCTGAGACTCCAACATGCAGTTTCTTTAAGTTGGAAATTGCCTGTTGGGGTCTTTCCCCCCTGACTATAATATGCCCCCAAAGTATACTCTCCTGTATCATTGGGTGAGCGACTTTTACTTTTTTAGGATCGAGTCGGGTTTCGCGAAACCCGACTTTGTCAAAGTCGAGTCGGGTGAAATCGGCCGATTATTGCGAAAAGTCAGGGGCCGACCGAAACACGAAACCCAATGCAAGTCAATGGGGAATCAAAGTCGGCAGTGAGTGGAGGACAGTGCCCATTTTAATGCCAAAAACATCAATTCGTATTACTGAAGCTTCTCAATCTTAATTTACTTAATAATAACAGTTAGGCATTGAAAACGGGGTCATTTGGCTAAAGTTGTGGGGGGGTAGGGCTGGCTCAAAATTTTCGTGGTCCCAGGAAACGCGGAATACATCACGGCAGTGGAGCAGGGAGAGGGAAGTATTTCAACTTTGCAAGTGCTGTGATCCTGAGCAAGCAGGGGGGGCCCACTAGTTGGCACTGGCACAGGGCCCCTCATAGTACGGCGGTGTGTTTGACGGCGGGCGGCGCCTCCCACTGCCAGAGACACTTTTGCGTACTATGAGGGGCCCTGTGCCAGTGCCAACGAGTATGCCCCCCCACCTGATGAAGGAACCTGCACTTTCATCTGCACCTTCCTCTTTGTCCCCGTGTAAGGTGGTATAGTATGCGGGAAGGGGAACCTGACTTTCAGCAGGGTGAGATTCTGGCTGTGTAGAGTGCAAGGGGAATGTAGTGGTCTGGGTCAGTGTACCAGCAGACTCATCTAGCAGTGGCTAGGCAACGGGCAGGATGAGGAGGAAACACAGATATAGGCCCAAAATAAAAAAGTAGGCTAAAAGCAGTTCAAAATTGGTAACAGGACTAAATAGGCGGCATAGCTTTGTTCAGTGGAGCACAACTGTAATGAGTGGCTGACACAGTTACTAGGCCCAAATAAGTAAGTAGGCTAAATGCAGTTCAAAATTGGTAACAGGAGTACACAGGCGACATTGCTTTGTTCAGTGGAGGAGGACAACTGTAATGAGTGGCGCAGACAGTCAGACTTAGTAGGCCTAAAATAAAAAAGTAGGCTAAATGCAGTTCAAAATTGGTAACAGGAGTACACAGGCGGCATTGCTTTGTTCAGTGGAGGACAACTGTAAGGAGTGCCTGACACAGTTGCTAGGCCCAAATTAGTAAGTAGGCTAAATGCAGTTCAAAATTGGTAACAGGAGTACACAGGCGGCATTGCTTTGTTCAGTGGAGGACAACTGTAAGGAGTGGCTGACACAGTTAATAGGCCCAAATAAGTAAGTAGGCTAAATGCAGTTCAAAATTGGTAACAGGAGTACACAGGCAGCATTGCTTTGTTCAGTGGAGGAGGACAACTGTAATGAGTGGCTCAGACAGACTTAGTAGGCCTAAAATAAAAAAGTAGGCTAAATGCAGTTCAAAATTGGTAACAGGAGTACACAGGCGGCATTGCTTTGTTCAGTGGAGGACAACTCTAAGGAGTGGCTGACACAGTTACTAGGCCCAAATTAGTAAATAGGCTAAATGCAGTTCAAAATTGGTAACAGGAGTACACAGGCGGCATTGCTTTGTTCAGTGGAGGAGGACAACTGTAATGAGTGGCTCAGACAGACTTAATAGCCTAAAATAAAAAAGTAGGCTAAATGCAGTTCAAAATTGGTAACAGGAGTACACAGGCGGCTTTGCTTTGTTCAGTGGAGGACAACTGTAAGGAGTGGCTGACACAGTTACTAGGCCCAAATAAGTAAGTAGGCTAAATGCAGTTCAAAATTGGTAACAGGAGTACACAGGCGGCATTGCTTTGTTCAGTGGAGGAGGACAACTGTAATGAGTGGCTCAGACAGACTTAGAAGACCTAAAATAAAAAAGTAGGTTAAATGCAGTTCAAAATTGGTAACAGGAGTACACAGGCGGCATTGCTTTGTTCAGTGGAGGAGGACAATTGTAATGAGTGGCTCAGACAGACTTAGTAGGCCTAAAATAAAAAAGTAGGCTAAATGCAGTTCAAAATTTGTATCAGGACTAAACAGGCGGCCTAGCCTTGTTCAGTGGAGTGTTGAGGGAGGATCTAAATTGATCCTTCACGGTTGACTCAGTGATTTCCAAATTAATCTACAGGGCGTTGCCGGCAACTGAGAATGACCAGACAGAAACGCATGCCTCTGTATGGGGGATCTAGCAGATCTCTGGCCCCCCGTTTATTGTGTAAGACTTTTCATAGTCATAGAAATTATACTTCAACCAATCAGCATAAGAACACGCTCACAGTTCTTAACCTATAAGAATGCAGGAAAAACTTAACCCATGAGAATACAGGAAAAAACGGAAACTACATATATGGTCGTGTCTTTTTGGCATAAAAGAACATATTAACAGGTGTCTCAAAGTCTTGTATAGCGATACACCCCCGAGTCTCTTATCTGGCTCGGCTCGAGTTATAACACTCAAGGTCTTTATACCAATTATGAACCATAGCCTAGTTGAATAACAGGCTTGTGAAAAACAAGATAAAATTACTTCATGGCAGCTGTAACCTTCTACCTAATTAAATAACAGACTTTATCTTTGACCAACAAGAAAATGGAGTCAAAGCACAAAATGGAGAATCTAGCACACAATGGAGAATCTTTTTTAATCTGTTCCTTCACATTCCCCCCTAGATACATTGTGTTAATTATTGTCCAGCATCAGAGGTACTATTCCAAGCTATAAACTCGAGGGGTACTGGTCTTCACATGACTGGTGCCATGTTACCAGCTATGGCTGTTGCGGCGTACCCGTCCCCCCTGTATACTAGAATTTACGAATAACAATTATTAGTGAAAGTGGTGGGGATATTTTGAAGATAGCCATGCGCTTGGCTTCAACATCTTCATCAGGTAACTTTGTGAAATCGGTGTAGAGAAGAGCAGGGGTGGCAACGCTGTTGGTATCATCATTAGTTGTCTTAGTGCAGAATTTCCTAATACATACAGAAATACACCAAAGAACAAGTTTTTGTATTACATACATGACAAGGATAAAGGCAGCGATGTGTAACAAACTTTGCAAGATTCCAGCTATCCAGCCCCCAAGTCCCTCAAACCAATTGGCTGGATTAAGAAAGGAGAAGATATCTGCCCACCAACTGTCCTTATTACGGTCATTGTCTTTATCATATTGATCTTTGAGTCTTTGAATGTCTTCTAACTTTAGAGTACTATTGGGATCTGTATAATAACAGAAAGCGGGTCCAATAATCTGACACATACCACCCTGTGCTGCTGTTAAGTAGTCGAGTACTACATTGTGTTGATTAGTGTCTATGATAAGTTGGTTTTGGACAGCAACAGTAGTATTAAGTATATCCAATATATCCCAAATTTGATCATCTAGATAGTCTGTGGCCCTAACCAATTTATCCCACATTTGTGAAATCATAGGGTAAATGAAAATAGAACTGACAATTTTATTGGCTATACCCATCTGTACTACTAATCTTTCATAATATTGTACAAACTTATTATTCAAGGATGTTAGAGAATTTAGGCTGTCCCATGCAGTTACCAATATTATTATATGGAAATACAAAAAACCAAAACATTATGTCCCCTTATTTGCTACTAGTCTGTTTGACTAGCTTGCAGTGCGATGCGTGGATCCACGTCGGCCTTCCTTCCAGCTTTACTGACATAGGAGTAATGAGGAGGACTTGGTAGGGACCGTCATACAAGAGTTCTAGTCCGTGTTTTCTGACATAGCTTTTCACGACCATAAAACCACCAGGCTTCAAATTGTGACAAGTGTCGGTTTCTGCTGAATCTGGAAGGGAAGAATAAACTAAAACATGGGTGTTAGCAACATTTTTACTAAGCTGAATAACATATTGAATAGCACGGCCAGTTTCTTCTGACAACTACTGAGACTGGAAATTTGCAACTGGGGGCTTAGCACCAAACAATATCTCATATGAGGACGGGCCATGTTTTGCCTTAGGGGCAGTACAAATGTGGTACAGTACAATAGGTAGGAGCCATGGAGCCGTAGTCTCCTGCATCATTTTGGTCAATTGTCCCTTTAGTGTCCCATTCAGCCTCTCAACTTTCCCACTAGATTGTGGATGGTACGGAGTAAGGAGGGCTACAGTGGATCCAAGCATTGTCAGAATTTCCTGATACACATGAGAAGAAAAGGCTGGACCTTGGTCACTTTCAACAACTTCTGGAACACCATATCTGCATATAACTTCCATCACCAGTTTCTTTGCTGTGGTCTTTGCAGTCATGTTGGTAACGGGGAATGCTTCCAGCCAATTGGAGAACATGTCGACAACCACCAGACAATATTCAAACCTTCCAGACTTAGGCAACATGATGTGGTCCACTTGGAGCCTTTGGAAAGAATAGTCGGGCTTAGCAAGGTGCTTCGGGGGTACACGTTGAAGTTGATCGGGATTGCAGGTCTGACAGATGTTACATGCATGGTTGAGTGCTGTCAGGACTGTATAAAAAATACCTGGAGCCCAGTAGAATTTTTGTACCAGGGCTAGGGCCTGTTTTTTCCTCGATGTGTGGGCCCATGTGCCCATGTGTCAATAGCAGGGTACATCCGCTTAGTGAGACACACAAGTTGGTCCTTCTTCCAGAGACCATTGTCCATACATGCTCCATCAGCTTTCCACTGCTTCACCTCTTCCTTTGGAGACATTCTCTGCATCGTCATTAAGCAGTCTCGTGGGGTCCGACAGAAAACTTCAATCTGTCATGGATCATCAGGTTCCTGTAGAGTCAGTGTTTCTTGTAACTGTTTACGCTGAGAGCGTGTGGTCACCATAGTTAGTATGGTCTGTTCAACGGGTAGGAGAGCAGCAGCTTTTGCTTGCATATACGCAAAGGCGTTACCCCCAGTCTGTGGACTGTTCCATAGTACCGTGCTCCTTAACTTTGATAATGGCCACCTGAGTAGGTAATTTGATTGAGTCCATGAGGGTTTTAACAGCTTCAGCATTCTCCACTGGAGACCCGGCAGTAGTAACAAACCCTCGATTGGCCCATAGGGCTCCAAAATCATGAGCAATACCAAATGCATACTGTGAGTCCGTGTATATATTAGCCCGCCTGTCTTTGGCCAAAGTACATGCAGTAGACAGAGCCTGAAGTTCTGCTTCTTGTGCTGACTGTGAGGGAGGGAGTGCAGCTGTGTGCACTACAGTGTCTTCCGTAGTAACAGCGTATCCAGTGTGGAATCTGCCAAACTCATCATATCTTGAACCGTCTCTCAGGGCTTTGTAGAGAGGTTGCATTATGCGGGATGCGTCCGGTATCCATTGATGACAATAAGTACATAGTCCAAGAAAACGCTGGAGTTCAGTCTCATCTTTTGGGAAAGGAAGGGAGCTGACGGCTATTTTTCTTTCTTCTGGGAGGTGTCTAGCACCCTGAAGGAGACAGCGACCCAAAAATATCACTTGACCAAGGCAGAACTGAAGTTTCAAGGCCGAAACCCGACAGTTCAGATCTGCCAGATACTTGAGGAGGCTAACAGTGGCAACAATGGCTTCCTGCTCTGTTCGTGCACACAACAAAAGATCAGCCACATACTGAAGCAGCGTGACATAGGGGTGATTTAACTGCCAGGGTAAAAGACACTCGCTCATATTTTTTGCAAACTGATTTGGACTGTTTTGGGCCCCTTGTGGCATAACTGTCCACGTCAATTGTCGTCCCTGATAAGTGAATGCAAACAGAAACTGGCAATCTGGGTGTAATGGAATGCTGAAGAAGGCATTGGCGAGGTCGATGACTGTGAACCAAGCAGCATCCTGAGGTACCTGGGACAAAAGAGTATGTGGATTAGACACCACCGGAGTTTCCAGAACAGTAGCTGCATTAACTGCCCGTAGATCTTGTACCAGCTGGTACACAGGGGGTTGGCCGGGTGGGGTCTTTTTTCTTAACGGGAAACAAGGGCGTGTTACATGGGGAAACACAGGATACCAGGGCACTATTATCGAGTAACATTTGTATTTGCCCCTTGGGGCCCCACTCCTGGTCATATTTCAAAGGGTACTGATGGACTTTGGGAAAAGGGGCACCAGGTTTGAGAAACACTTTTACTGGTTTTACAGGCATTATTGGGGGTGAATCTGGGCTTATAAGGGCCATTATAACCGTGGGAAAGGCATGTAGGATCCAGATCTCCTCATTGTGTTCATCTGCATAGGGGTTGTATAACGTAAGTACCATCTGACCATCATCTTGGAATTGTATTCTGAAGCGGAACTGTGATAATAAATCTGCCCCCAGTAAATTTACCGGACATGTAGGAGAGATTATGAACTGAGCAGTAACTTCTGGGAAGGGTCCCACAGGGATAGGTTTTATAAGAGTATATTTATTGGGTCTGCCATCTACTCCAATTAAAACAAGCTCTTGATCTGAGAATTGACATGGCAGGGCTTGGGAGGGAGATTCCCAGACATAGGGTTCCTGCGTCCTTGTAGCTGGGGGGGGGGGACTAAGATTGGAGCAGGAATCACTGCGGCCATTGATTTAACCTTTAATTTCCCTGTTGATGCAAAGCGGGTTAAATTCTTCTAAAAACTTTGTACTACTTTTCTTCAATGCATTGTCCGGAATGGAAGTCTCAATATCGGATCTGACTGACATAATTGCCTCTTTCAATTCAGATTTAAGGTCGGGCATACAACCTGCCACAAAAATGATTTACAATGAGAATCCCAGAACTTTAAATACTACCATAAGATGCCCATAGAACTTGTCGGCAGTCCAGAATATATTGGTGCCTTGGGGTTAAGGGGCATAGGGCTTACAGTCTGGAGAAGAGGCTTAATTTCCTGGGGAGGGACCATATTATCTAGCAGGGAGACCCCCTGTCCCAAATTCTTAATTGTTTGCTTTCCCAACACATTAATCTCTGTCACATTCTCAGTTTCTTCTTACACCACAAAACATCCAGTTTTTTGTCATAGTAATAGACAACTTTCCTTTTTCAACATAACAAAAACAAATCAGAATTCACTTCCTCTGTTAATCCTTAATTTGCTATATATCAACCACTCAACTTAAAGCAGGTGAATCTTTTACCAATCTTTCAATTACACTGGTAACCAAACAATCTCTTACAAGTTTCCTTCTAAAACTAGGCACCATATTTTACCTTAAACTTACAATATTTCTTTCTACTTCAATACAATATTGTACTATTGCTTTAAATAAAACACAGATCACCCAGCACATACTACACAAGGATAGAAAATTCAGAGAGAACACAGCTACGTGCCCCCTCCATACCAGAGACACAGAACAGATAAGAACATCTCAGCATTCCTCAGCACAGAAAGAAAAAAAACAATAGCGCAGCTGTTTGACTTACCCCTCCCATCGGGTATCTTAAAAATTTCACACAGAAACAGAATACAGCAGTTCTCAGACTTAATTAATTTCTACAAAACCTTCATCACACAATTCATATGAAAAACCAGACCACCTTAGAAAAACCAATGATTGAGAATATTTTCCCCATCTTTGGGCTAACAATATCAGATTCAGTACACAAATTCAAAGTCTTCTTTTACTTCACGAAAACTGATTCTCCTTTAGAGCTAAATATCCTTACTTTAGTCGTGCATAGTACTAGAGCGGCCGGATAGTCTATTCCACTGGGTCTACCTGTCCCCCACTGGGACAACCCAAAAACGCAGTACTCAGTGAAAGGAGGAGGGCGTCTCAGACTTCCCTCCGGACACCTCTGGATATATTTATATCAATATATACCTGAGTTACGTATCCTACACAATCTTCGATCACCTCACCGTGCCTGATTCTAACAGTGATCTGGAATTCAGGATATTTTGACTATAAAGAGAATTACATCACTGGTCAATCCGGGGTGTCGGTCCTTTATGAGGTACGGTTCGAGCACTGGGCTCCCAACGGAACTACACCTCTATATGATTCCACCCAAAAATCACCCCACCATCGGGGACAAACCTCAGATCCTCTTTGCAGCACAACCACAGGAAAACTGCACCAAACGGTCAGTCTGGACAGTATAACTGCCAACTTACCGTGGTTGTTGTGGGGGATGATCAGTCCCAATTTTCCAGTGCCTGTGTCTGGTCCAAGGGTCCTTTGTCTTGTTGTCCTCCGGGGGGCAGAGGCGTTCCTGTTTGGGGCCCCACGTTTCGGGTGCCAAGCTGTTGAGGGAGGATCTAAATTGATCCTTCACGGTTGACTCAGTGATTTCCAAATTAATCTACAGGGCGTTGCCGGCAACTGAGAATGACCAGACGGAGACGCATGCCTCTGTATGGGGGATCGAGCAGATCTCTGGCCCCCCGTTTATTGTGTAAGACTTTTCATAGTCATAGAAATTATACTTCAACCAATCAGCATAAGAACACGCTCACAGTTTTTAACCTATAAGAATGCAGGAAAAACTTAACCCATGAGAATACAGGAAAAAACGGAAACTACATATATGGTCGTGTCTTTTTGGCATAAAAGAACATATTAACAGGTGTCTCAAAGTCTTGTATAGCGATACACCCCCGAGTCTCTTATCTGGCTCGGCTCGAGTTATAACACTCAAGGTCTTTATACCAATTATGAACCATAGCCTAGTTGAATAACAGGCTTGTGAAAAATAAGATAAAATTACTTCATGGCAGCTGTAACCTTCTACCTAATTAAATAACAGAATTTACCTTTGACCAACAAGAAACTGGAATCAAAGCACAAAATGGAGAATCTAGCACAAAATGGAGAATCTTTCTTAATCTGTTCCTTCACAGGAGGACAACTGTAATGAGTGGCTGACACAGTTAGTAGGCCAAAATAATGAAGTGGGCTAAATGTCTGCCAAAAAATTGTTCATAAATAAACAGGTGGCATAGCTAGGTACAGGGGTGGGCTCCTCTGCTGAGTAGCAGACAGTGGTAGTTGGCGCAACGTATTAACTGGTCTAAATGGAGGCCAGTGCCCCTGTATATTTTTACTATCATCTATCATTTCAACAAGTTTGTATTGGCAGTGCCATTGAAGGATTTAACACCACAGACTACACAGTGGTGGAGCAGGGAGAGGTAAGTTTTGCAAGTGGTAGAGCACTGTTCAAGCTGGGGGGGAACACTCTCTTGTGGGCAGCGGTACTGGCACAGGGCCCCTCATATTACGACGGTGTGTCTGACGTTGGTTGTGCACCACCACCATCAGAGACACTTCATTGTACTATGAGGGACCCTGTGCAAGTGCAGTCGCCCAAGAGTGGGCACACCCACCTGACCAGGCAAACGGCACTCGCACGGGTGCTTGCGCCAAGTGGTGACCACGGCCCTGTGGGGGGAGTCAGCCCATTTAGGGAGGTATAAAAATGGCCTATGTTGGACATTCAGCAGCTGGAAATGGAGGAATTGGAGCAAGACATTTTTCAGGCAAGCTACGTGTCAGCAGGGGAAGGTGGGGCAAAATAATTTGAAATCCATGACTGGTTCATTTTAATGAAGGTTAGATCATCAACATTTCTGGTAGCCAGACGTGTCCTTTTTTCGGTCAGTATTGAATCAGCAGCACTGAAGACCCTTTCTGATAGCACACTAGCAGCTGGGCAAGCGAGCTCCTGTAATGCATATTCTGTCAATTCAGGCCAGGTGTCTATTTTAGATGCCCAGTAATCAAAGGGGAATGACCTGTGAGGGAGAACATCGATAAGGGAGGAAAAAAAGTTCGTAACCATACTGGACAAATGCTGTCTCCTGTCACTTTGAATAGATGCAGCAGTACCTGTCATGTCTGCGGTCATTGCGAAATCACTCCACAATCTGGTCATAAAACCCCTCTGTCCAACGCCACTTCGGATTTGTGCACCTCTAACACCTCTGCCATGTTGCCCCCTACAGCTCGTGTGAGAACCATCACCGCCGCTGTGTGCTGGGAATGCCTGAACAAAACGGTCTACAAGAGTTGCTTGTTTGGTAGCCAATATTTGCTCAAGGTTCTCATGTGGCATGATATTTTGTAATTTTCCTTTATATCGTGGATCCAGGAGGCAGGCCAACCAGTAATCGTCATCGGTCATCATTTTAATAATGCGGGGGTCCCTTTTTAGGATACGCAAGGCATACTCAGCCATGTGGGCCAAAGTTCCAGGTGTCAATTCACTGCTTGTGCTGGGTTGAGGAGCACTTTCTTGCAAATCAACATCACTTGTGGCCCGCAAAAACCCTGTACCTGACCTTGCAACGCCACCAGTTTCTATTGCCCCCTGAGAAGCATCCTCCTCCCATAAATATTCATTCCAATCATCCTCCTCCTCCTCTTCTTCATCCGCTACCTCATCCAGGAGAGTTCCCTGAGCAGACAATGGCTGACTGTCATCAAGGCTTCCCTCCTCCTCAGCTGCAGACACCTGCTCCTTAATGTGCATCAAACTTTGCATCAGCAGACGCATTAGCGGGATGCTCATGCTTATGATGGCGTCGTCTGCACTTACCAGCCGTGTGCATTCCTCAAAACACTGAAGGACTTGACAGAAGTCTTGTAGCTTCGACCACTGCACACCAGACAACTCCATGTCTGCCATCCAACTGCCTGCCCGTGTATGTGTATCCTCCCTCAAATAAATGACAGCACGCCTCTGTTTGCACAGCCTCTGAAGCATGTGCAGCATGGAGTTCTACCTTGTTGCAACGTCGATTATTAGGCCGTGCTGGGGAAAATTCAGCTATCGCTGATGGTTCAGCATACGGCTGGAGTGTACGGGCGACCGGCGGATGTGCAAGCAAAGTCTTCGCACCTTCAGGAGCAGGGCTGGTAACTCCGGATCATTTTTCAGGAAGCACTGCACCACCAGATTCAAGGTGTGAGCCAGGAAAGGTATGTGTTTCAGTTCTGAAAGGGCTATGGCAGCCATAAAATTCCTTCCGTTATCACTGACTACCTTGCCTGCCTCAAGATGTACACTGCCCAGCCATGACTGAGTTTCTTGCTGCAAGTACTCAGCCAGTACTTCCGCGGTGTGTCTGTTGTTGCCTAAACACTTAATTTGTAGCACAGCCTGCTGACGCTTACCACTAGCTGTTCGATAATGGGACACCTCGTGTGCAACACTGGCAGCTGCGGATGGAGTGGTCGTGCGACTGCGCTCTGTGGACGAGCTTTCGCTTCTGGAGGAGGAGGAGGAG
This sequence comes from Ranitomeya imitator, assembly GCF_032444005.1. Lineage (NCBI taxonomy): Eukaryota > Metazoa > Chordata > Amphibia > Anura > Dendrobatidae > Ranitomeya > Ranitomeya imitator. The sequence continues at coordinate 339,079,366 of NC_091284.1, read as the reverse complement.
GAGGGGTGGCGAACACCTACATCAAACTGATTCCTAGACCGTGGGCTAGTGTTGTGAGTTCCGTTCTGGAGCTCCCTCCTGTGGTTGCTAATGGTATTTTTGCGAGTTCTGCCCTTGGGCTCCCTCTGGTGGTTTCAAGTGGAACTGCTGCTCCGTTAGGTAGCTGTAGCAGCTGTCTTCACTAATCGCCTTGCCTGGGTTTGTTATTTAAACCTGCTCTGGGCTTTAGTCCATGCCTGCTGTCAATGATTTGTCATATGGCCAGTCCTTGTCTGCAAAAGATAAGTTTTGCTAGTTTTGTTTGTCCATTTGTTTGGATTCTATTGCTTTGCATTTTGTCTCTTTTGTCCAGCTTGTCACTATGTCTTATTTAGGCTAGCTGGAAGCTCTGGGAAAGCAGATTTGCCCCTCCACACCGTGAGTCGGTGTGGAGTTCATTTTTGTAAACTCTGCGTGGATTTTGTAGTTTTTAATACTGACCGCACAGTATCCTTTGCTCTCTGTCTATCTAGTTTAGTTTTGGCCTCCCTTTGCTGAAATCTAATTTAATTTCTGTGTTTGTCATTTCCCTCTCCTTTCACAGTCAATATTTGTGGGGGGCTGTCTTTCCTTTTGGGGGTTTCTCTGAGGCAAGATAGCTTTCTATTTCCTTCTTTAGGGGTAGTTATATCTGAGGCTGTGACGAGGTGTCTAGGGAGTGTCAGGAACATCCCACGGCTATTTCTAGTTGTGTTGTTAGGATTAGGGACTGCGGTCAGTAGAGATACCACCTTCTCAGAGCTCGTTCCATGTTGCGTTTTAGCCACCAGGTCATTTCAGTGTGGCCTCTTAACCACCAGGTCATAACAGTACAGCAGGCCAAGAATTAATTGAATGCATCTCAAAAGAAGGAAAAAAGAAGAGTTCTGAACCATTTTTTTTTCTGTGCTCTGTTCTGTCTTCTTTTTCCTCTTGATATCTGGGTGGTGCTGGATATATGCTCTGGTATGGAGGTTCAGGGTTTGTTTTCCCGTGTGGATCAACTTGCTGCAAGAGTCCAGAGTATCCAAGATTATATTGTTCAGACTCCGGCTCTAGAGCCAAGAATTCCTACTCCTGATTTTTTTTGGGGACAGATCCAAGTTTTTGAACTTTAAAAATAGCTGCAAATTGTTTTTTGCTTTGAAACCCCGTTCTTCTGGTGATCCCATTCAGCAAGTGAAAATCATCATATCCTTACTGCGTGGTGATCCTCAAGACTGGGCATTTGCTCTTGAAACAGGGAATCCGGCATTATTGAATGTAGATGCATTCTTTCAGGCGCTCGGATTGTTGTATGACGAACTTAACTCTGTAGAGCATGCTGAAAAAACACTGTTGGCCCTGTGTCAGGGCCAGGAAGCGGCAGAGTTATATTGCCAGAAATTTAGAAAATGGTCTGTGCTCACTAAATGGAATGAAGAGGCGCTGGCTGCTATTTTCAGAAAAGGTCTTTCTGAAACCCTTAAAGATGTTATGGTGGGCTTTCCTACGCCTACCGGTTTGAGCGAATCTATATCTCTAGCTATTCAGATTGATCGGCGCTTGCGCGAGCGCAAGGCGGTGCACCATATGGCAGTGTCCTCTGAGCAAAGTCCTGAGCCTATGCAATGTGATAGGATTTTGACTAGAGCAGAAAGGCAGAAATTCAGATGTCAGAATGGCCTGTGTTTTTACTGTGGTGATTCAGCTCATGCTATTTCTGACTGCCCTAAGCGTACTAGGAGGGTCCCTAGGTCTGTTACCATTAGTACTGTGCAGCCTAAATTTCTCTTGTCTGCTACCCTGATTTGCTCATTGTCGTCCTTTTCTGTTATGGCATTTGTGGATTCTGGCGCTCCCCTGAACTTAATGGACTTAGAATTTGCCAAGCGCTGTGGTTTTTCCTTGGAACCTTTGCAGAGTCCTATTCCCTTAAGGGGGATTGATGCTACGCCATTGGCCAAGAATAAACCTCAGTACTGGACACAGTTAACCATGTGCATGGCTCCAGCACATCAGGAAAATATTCGTTTTTTGGTGTTGCATAATTTGCATGATGTTGTTGTGCTGGGTTTTCCATGGTTACAGGTACATAATCCAGTGCTGGATTGGAGATCTATGTCTGTGACTGGTTGGGGTTGTCAGGGGATACATAGTGATATTCCTTTGATGTCCATTTCCTCGTCCCCTTCTTCTGAAGTTCTTGAGTTTTTGTCGGATTTCCAGGATGTATTTGATGAGCCCAAGTCCAGTTCCCTGCCTCCTCATAGGGACTGCGATTGTGCCATTAATTTGATTCCTGGCTGTAAGTTCCCTAAGGGCCGACTTTTCAATCTGTCTGTGCCAGAGCATGCCGCTATGCGGAGTTATGTAAAGGAGTCCTTGGAGAAAGGGCATATTCGCCCGTCTTCGTCACCGTTGGGAGCGGGATTTTTTTTTGTTGCCAAGAAGGATGGCTCCTTGAGACCCTGTATAGATTATCGCCTTCTCAATAAGATCACTGTCAAATTCCAATATCCGTTACCTTTGCTTTCTGATTTGTTTGCTCGGATTAAGGGTGCTAGTTGGTTTACTAAAATCGACCTCCGAGGGGCGTATAATCTTGTGCGTATTAAACAAGGTGATGAATGGAAAACAGCATTTAATACGCCTGAAGGCCATTTTGAATATCTTGTAATGCCATTCGGGCTCTCTAATGCTCCACCGGTATTTCAGTCCTTTATGCATGATATCTTCCGGAATTATCTGGATAAATTTATGATTGTGTATTTGGATGATATTTTGGTTTTCTCCGATGATTGGGAGTCTCATGTGAAGCAGGTTAGGATGGTGTTTCAGGTCCTTCGTACTAATGCGTTGTTTGTGAAGGGCTCTAAGTGCCTCTTTGGAGTTCAGAGGGTTTCTTTTTTGGGTTTCATTTTTTCTCCCTCGGCTATTGACATGGACCCTGTTAAAGTCCAGGCCATTCATGATTGGACTCAACCTACATCTGTAAAGAGCCTTCAGAAATTTTTGGGCTTTGCCAATTTTTATCGTCGCTTTATTGCTAATTTTTCTAGTGTGGTGAAGCCTCTGACCGATTTGACGAGGAAGGGCGCTGATGTGGTGAATTGGTCCTCTGCGGCTGTTGAGGCCTTTCAGGAGCTTAAACGTCGTTTTACTTCTGCCCCTGTGTTGCGTCAGCCAGATCTTTCTCTCCCCTTTCAGGTTGAGGTTGATGCTTCTGAGATTGGGGCAGGGGGCGCTTTGTCTCAGAGAAATTCTGATGGCTCTTTGATGAAACCTTGTGCCTTCTTCTCCAGAAAATTTTCGTCTTCTGAGCGTAATTATGATGTCGGCAATCGGGAGTTGTTGGCTATGAAGTGGGCATTTGAGGAGTGGCGACATTGGCTTGAGGGAGCCAAGCATCGCGTGGTGGTCTTGACTGATCACAAGAATCTGATTTACCTCGAGTCTGCTAAGCGGTTGAATCCTAGACAGGCTCGGTGGTCTTTGTTTTTCTCACATTTTGATTTTGTGGTCTCGTATATTCCTGGATCTAAGAATGTGAAGGCTGATGCCCTTTCTAGGAGTTTTTTGCCTGATTCTCAGGGAGTTCTTGAGCCGGCTGGGATCCTCAAGGAGGGGGTGATTCTTTCTGCCATCTCCCCTGATTTACGGCGGGTACTTCAGGAGTTTCAGGCTGATAAACCTGACCGCTGTCCTGTGGGGAAATTGTTTGTTCCTGATAGATGGACTAGTAGGGTAATTTCTGAGGTTCATTGTTCGGTGTTGGCTGGTCACCCTGGGATTTTCGGTACCAGAGATTTGGTGGCTAGGTCGTTTTGGTGGCCTTCCTTGTCGCGGGATGTGCGTTCGTTTGTGCAGTCCTGTGGGACCTGTGCTCGGGCTAAGCCTTGCTGTTCCCATGCCAGCGGGTTGCTTGTGCCTTTGCCTATTCCTGAGAGGCCCTGGACGCATATTTCCATGGATTTTATTTCTGATCTTCCTGTTTCTCAGAAGATGTCTGTTATCTGTGTTGTTTGTGACCGGTTTTCTAAGATGGTCCATTTGGTGCCGTTGCCTAAGTTGCCTTCCTCTTCTGATTTGGTTCCATTATTTTTTCAGCATTTTTTCAGCATGTGGTTCGTTTGCATGGTATTCCGGAGAATATTGTGTCTGACAGAGGTTCCCAGTTCGTTTCTAGGTTTTGGCGGTCCTTTTGGGCTAGAATGGGCATTGATTTGTCTTTTTCTTCTGCATTCCATCCTCAGACAAATGGCCAAACGGAGCGAACCAATCAGACCTTGGAAACCTATTTGAGATGCTTCGTGTCTGCTGATCAGGATGATTGGGTGACCTTTTTGCCGTTGGCCGAGTTTGCCCTTAATAATCGGGCTAGTTCGGCTACCTTGGTTTCGCCTTTTTTTTGTAACTTTGGTTTTCATCCTCGTTTTTCTTCAGGGCAGCTTGAGCCTTCTGACTGTCCTAGTGTGGATTCCGTGGTGGACAGGTTGCAGCAAATTTGGACTCATGTGGTGGACAATTTGACGTTGTCTCAGGAGAAGGCTCAGCGTTTTGCTAACCGTCGTCGGTGTGTTGGTCCCCGGCATCGTGTTGGGGATTTGGTCTGGTTGTCTTCTCGTCATGTTCCTATGAAGGTTTCTTCCCCTAAGTTCAAGCCTCGCTTTATTGGGCCTTATAAGATTTCTGAAATTATCAATCCAGTGTCTTTTCGTTTGGCCCTTCCAGCTTCCTTTTCCATTCATAATGTGTTCCATAGATCCTTGTTGCGGAAATATGTGGTACCTATGGTTCCCTCCGTTGATCCTCCTGCTCCGGTGTTGGTTGAGGGGGAATTGGAATATGTGGTAGAGAAGATTTTGGATTCTCGTTTTTCGAGGCGGAAGCTTCAGTATCTGGTCAAGTGGAAGGGTTATGGCCAGGAGGATAATTCTTGGGTTGTTGCCTCCGATGTTCATGCTCCCGATTTGGTTCATGCTTTCCATTTGGCTCGTCCTGATCGGCCTGGGAGCTCTGGTGAGGGTTCGGTGACCCCTCCTCAAGGGGGGGTACTGTTGTGAGTTCCGTTCTGGAGCTCCCTCCTGTGGTTGCTAATGGTATTTTTGCGAGTTCTGCCCTTGGGCTCCCTTTGGTGGTTTCAAGTGGAACTGCTGCTCCGTTAGGTAGCTGTAGCAGCTGTCTTCACTAATTGCCTTGCCTGGGTTTGTTATTTAAACCTGCTCTGGGCTTTAGTCCATGCCTGCTGTCAATGTTCTTGGTTGGATTTGATTCTTCCCTTGGATTTCTCATATGGCCAGTCCTTGTCTGCAAAAGATAAGTTTTGCTAGTTTTGTTTGTCCATTTGTTTGGACTCTATTGCTTTGCATTTTGTCTCTTTTGTCCAGCTTGTCACTATGTCTTATTCAGGCTAGCTGGAAGCTCTGGGAAAGCAGATTTGCCCCTCCACACCGTGAGTCGGTGTGGAGTTCATTTTTGTAAACTCTGCGTGGATTTTGTAGTTTTTAATACTGAAAGCACAGTATCCTTTGCTCTCTGTCTATCTAGTTTAGTTTTGGCCTCTCTTTGCTGAAATCTAATTTCATTTCTGTGTTCGTCATTTCCCTCTCCTTTCACAGTCAATATTTGTGGGGGGCTGTCTTTCCTTTTGGGGGTTTCTCTGAGGCAAGGTAGCTTTCTATTTCCTTCTTAAGGGGTAGTTATATCTGAGGCTGTGACGAGGTGTCTAGGGAGTGTCAGGAACATCCCACGGCTATTTCTAGTTGTGTTGTTAAGATTAGGGACTGCGGTCAGTAGAGATACCACCTTCTCAGAGCTCGTTCCATGTTGCGTTTTAGCCACCAGGTCATTTCAGTGTGGCCTCTTAACCACCAGGTCATAACAGGCTAGGCAGAACTGTCCCACTATGGCTGTCCCCTGTGGACCCTGCATCCACCACATTAACCCAGTGCGCCATGATGGACATGTAACGTCCCTGGCCATGCCTACTGGTCTATGCATCTGTTGTGAGGTGCACCTTTCTACTGACTGATTGCCTCAGTGCATGGACAATGTGGTCTTTGACATGCTGGTGGAGGGCTGGGATGGCTTTTGTCGCAAAGAAGTGTCGACTGGGTGGGTCATAGCGTGGTACTGTGTAGGCCATCAGGGCTTTGAAAGCTTCGCTTTCAACCAACCGGTAGGGCATCATCTCTAACGAGATTAGTCTAGCAATGTGGGTGTTCAAACCCTGTGTACACGGATGAGAGGATGAGTACTTTCTTTTCCTAATGAGCGTCTCTTGTAGGGTGAGCTGAACTGGAGACCTGCATTTGGTGGTACTAGCGGGGGTGGTGGTGGACATGGCAGATTGAGAGAGGGTTGGTGATGGAATTCTTGATGTTGGCCTACATACAGTATTTCCTACCAAGAACCTTGTGATTCCCTGACTGCTTTGGCCTTGAGACGATACCTCCACATTTGCTGCTGGTGGTGTCCTAACCGGTGGGCTTACAGTGAGGGAAGCAATGTAGCGTTGCTGACTACCTTCATTCTGAGCAGGTGCACCAATGGTACGGTACATTTGGTAGTTAGTCCAGGCTTGCAAGTGCATGCTGGTAAAATGTCTAAGCATGCACAATTTTGGAGATTCTTCCCTCTGCTAAAGGTCTTTGAGCATTTCTTACAGATAACTTTGCACTGATCTTTCAGATCTTGGTTAAAAAATTCCCACACTGCACTCTTCCCACTATGGAATACCTTTTCAGGCACTGCATGCTGTGCTACTTTCACCGGATGGCCATGCTGTCCTAAAACTGTTTTTGTTTTTGACAAACATTTTTGGCCAGATACGGGCCTGCCAGATAAAAGCTGTTGCGATGTAGATGGCTGCTGCGAATCATCCTCCTGGCAGCTACTGGCAGTGGCACCCTCTTCCCCCAATGGCTGCCAATCTGGGTCAACAACTGGGTCATCTATCACCTCCTCTTCAATGTCATGTGCACCTTCCTCTGTGTCACCGTGTAAGGTGCTATAGCGTTCGGGACGGGGCACCATAGTCTCATCAGGGTCAGATTCTGGCTCAGAACACTGCGAGGGCAATGTAGTGATCTGACTCAATGGAACAGCATAATAATCTAGCTGTGGCTGTGCATCTGTGCACTCCATGTCCGATTCATCTTGTAATGGGCTGTTAACAATTTCCCTCTCTAACCCAGGCACGGTATGTGTAAAGAGCTCCATGGAGTAAACTGTAGTGTCGCCTGCCGCATCCTTCACTTTTGGTTTGGGTGAAGGACACAAGGAAGCGACTTGTTCCTGACCGGGAACATCCACTGACGACTCGCTGCTTTTATATTTAGAACTTTCTGAAGAGGAGGCGAAAGAGCTAGAGGCTGAGTCAGCAAGGAAAGCCAAAACTTTTTCCTGCTGCTCTGGCTTTAAAAGCTGTTTTCCTACTCCCAGATAAGGGAGCCTTCGAGGCCTTGTGTAGCCAGACGATGACGCTGGCTCAACACCTCGAGCCTTTGGTGCTATTTTGCTTTTCCGACTACCACCAGATGCTCCACCACCACCATCAGTACCAGCTGGCAACGACCGCCCACAGCCTCTTCCACCAGACTTCCTCATTTTTGGAAAAATCTAACCAAAATAACAACCATTATATGGTACTGTAAAACAAGGTAGAAGGTGTATATAAATTTGTTGAGAATTTAAATCTCCCTTTTTTGGGGGGGAGACTGCACCAAAACTCAGGCCCAGTGTATTACACTACACAATGTAAGTGGCAGAACGTGGCTGGAAGATATACAACAAACTAACAGAACTGACATAGATCCACTTAGTGCCAATTTAAATCTCCCTTTTTTTTTGGGGGGGGGAGACTGCACCAAAACTCAGGCCCAGTGTATTACACTACACAATGTAAGTGGCAGAATGTGGCTGGAAGATATACGACAAACTAACAGAACTGACGTAGATCCACTTAGTGCCAATTTAAATCTCCCTTTTTGGGGGGGAGACTGCACCAAAACTCAGACCCAGTGTATCACACTACACAATGTAAGTGGCAGAACGTGGCTGGAAGATATACGACAAACTAACAGAACTGACGTAGATCCACTTAGTGCCAATTTAAATCTCCCTTTTTTTGGGGGGAGACTGCACCAAAACTCAGGCCCAGTGTATTACACTACACAATGTAAGTGGCAGAACGTGGCTGGAAGATATACGACAAACTAACAAAACTGACGTAGATCCACTTAGTGCCAATTTAAATCTCCCTTTTTTTTGGGGGGAGACTGCATCAAAACTCAGGCCCAGTGTATTACACTACACAATGTAAGTGGCAGAACGTGGCTGGAAGATATACGACAAACTAACAGAACTGACGTAGATCCACTTAGTGCCAATTTAAATCTTCCTTTTTTTTTCGGGGGAGACTGCACCATAACTCAGGCCCAGTGTATTACACTACACAATGTAAGTGGCAGAACATCGCTGGAAGATATACGACAACCTAACAGAACTGACGTAGATCCACTTAGTGCCAATTTAAATCTCCATTTTTTGGGGGGGAGACTGCACCAAAACTCAGGCCCAGTGTATTACACTACACAATGTAAGTGGCAGAACTTGTGTCACGATCCAATTTTGGATTTGTGGCAGATCTGGTTTTCCTTAGTTTAAGACCTTTTTTCCTTTCTGGTCATCAGAGGTTAATGCAGTTTGGAACTGGAATCTGGAGATCGAGGGTAATCGGGCCATATCGGGTGTCAGCCATTGTCAGTCCGAAGACTTACCAGTTGGAGTTACCCTCAGTAATGCCCATACACAACTCATTCCACAGGTCGGCGCTCTGGCGATTTGTGCCGCCTACGTTGTCTACTTCTTTGTGCTGTGTCCACCGTAAACCTGAGGGTCAGGTGACTGGGGAAGTGAACTCTGGTGAATCGAGTCGTTCTCACTGTAGGTTGTTTACTGGTGAGGTCCAGTGTTGAGGGTCCAGAGGCCCCTCATTGAAAGGAGGCACTGTCACGATCCAATTTTGGATTTGTGGCAGATGTGGCTTGCCTCAGTTTAAGACCTTTTTTCCTTTCTGGTCATCAGGGGTTAATGCAGTTTTTTCCCCCGTGGCCGCTGATGTTATTGCTTTGCTGCTGGGTCAGCTGATGTTTGTGGTGACCACTCCCTCCATCCTTTAAGAGGTCACCGGGTTCATCAGCTGACTGTCGGTGTTAGTTCATTCTTCAGCGACCAAGCCAGGAGTAGGAGCTAGCTGGGAACTGTTGTTCTACTGCTGTGCCCATTGTATCTGGAGTTTCTTCCTGCTGTGCTGTGCCTTGCAGCATTAAGCTAAGTGTGGTTTTCCTTTCTTTTGTCTGTATACTCTGTTTTGGTGATATTTATACACTGGTGCAGTCCACCTCTCTTGTGGGGAGTTAGGTTCACTGATAGGGTCTGCACAGGAGACAGGGATACGCTGGCGGCTCAGGCCTCCTAACCTTCATAGGTACCCCTGAGATAAGGGAAAGCCAGGGCCCCTTAGAGTGGCAGGGACAGGTGCGGGTTCCAGTATGCCGTCCTGCCCCGGTATCGCTGTAAACGGCGTGACATTAACACCGACCTTTACATTTTTTTCTGGTGAGCCATGGCTCAAATGCAGGCCTTTGCCCAACTGCTTCAGACCCTCACCGACGAGTTTAAGGTGCTGCGTGGTGAGGTGGTGCAGCAGCTGCAGCAGTTGGTGGGGTTTTGAGCTTCGGCCCAAGTTCATGCTCAACCAGAGCCCAAGATATCTCTTACTGACAGGTTCTCTGGTGGGAGAGATTTATTTTTGGTTTTTAAGGAGGCCTGTAAGTTATACTTTAGGCTCTGCCCTCGTTCATCAGGGAGTGAGGAACAACGGGTGGGAATCATCATTTCCCTTCTTAGAGGTGATCCCCAATCCTGGCCTTCTCCCTGCCGACCAGGTTTCCATCTCTACGGTCAGTGGACGAGTTTTTTGCAGCTCTGGCGCTGGTATATGGTGACCCGGACGGCGTCTCCTTGGCGGAATCCCGACTCCGTAAGATCAAGCAGGGGGGCCGGCCAGCGGAGGATTACTGTTCAGAGGTCAGGAGGTGGGCCACTGACACACAATGGAATGACCCGGCCCTTAGGAGCCATTTTGTGCAGGGTCTGTCCCCTAGGTTACAAGATACTCTGGTACAATACGCCGCCCCCAAGTCGTTGGAGGCCGCCATGTCCCTTGCCATCCGGGTGGATAGACGCTTGAGGGAGAGGCATACAACAAATGTGCCCCCTTTAGTCCTTGCTATGGAGGACACACCTGGGCAGGCGGACGAACCCATGCAGCTGGGAGGAGTTGGTTCCCAAACGGGGTTGTCTGGGGTTCGCCGTGGTGTGGGGGCATGTTTCTACTGTGGGCAGACTGGTCATTTTATCAATGTTTGCCCAGCTCGCACCAAAATACCTGTTCCATCTAAAAAGCCGCGTCCCCCTGGTTGTGTGGAAGGAAGCGACCAGGGAGTGTATATTTCCTCCATTTTCTCATCTCAGTGTACCTTACCTGCTGAGGTGCTTGTGGACAGTGGAGCAGGAATAAATTTGGTGAATGCTCATTTTGTCCAGACCCATGGCCTGATGAGTAGGTCGCTAGCTAGACCCCTAAGCGTCCAGGCCATTGACTCTGTCCCACTCAGCCAGGGGAGCATTACTCAAGTCGTTGATAATATATATCTGCGTATAGGGGCTTGTCATGAAGAGTTCCTGTCATGTTACGTCTTGGAGGGCATACCAACTCCCATTGTCTTATGTCTCCCTTGGTTGAGAAGACACAACCCTGTCATAGACTGGCGGTCCAGAAAAGTAGTCAGCTGGGGTCAGTCGTGTGAGGACTGCTGCCCTGGAGCTACGATCTCTGCTGTCCTTCCACAACCTACCCCTTCTTCTCCAGTGGGGGCAGTAGAGGTGCTTAAAGGAAGTAGGGGCAAGACTCTACCCTCACTACATTCTAACCCGATATGTCAGAGACCTCTAAGGAGGAGGGGTCAGAAGAGGGTGGTGGTTCCCTCGGTGCATAGTGGGGGTGTGAGTTTGGTGACACAGGGGGACGCCTCTGTTGTCGGTTCTGTAAAGAGGTCACCATCTTGTGGCAGACGCATGCGTGAAAATAAACGTTCAGGTCCGGACCTGTGTGTGAATGATTACGTACTGGGAAATATGTTGTCTCCCAGTATGTTGCACAAAGAAAAAACTCCCACATCATGGCTATCAATAAAAGTTTTTTTTCAAATACTCCGGTAACAGATGTAATGTCTGCCAATTTGCAGACAATAAGAGAACTACTTTTTCTTCCAATCACAACATTATTTATCAAATAAAATAATTTATTAATTGTGATTCTGACCATGTTATATATTGTATAGAGTGCCAGACATGCAACATTCATTACATAGGTTATACCACAAGAAAAATTAAGAAGAGAATTTCAGAGCATATAGCTAATATAAATAATTTAGGCTATTCTGGAGCCACTAAACATTTCATTTCTGTGCACAAGGGACATTTATCAAATTTCTCATTTTTGGCATAGAAAGGGTTAATCGGTCACCAAGAGGTGGTGACTGGAAGAAACAATTAGCACTGCGGGAAGCCTTTTGGATTTTGAACTTAGATTAATTGCTATGCTTGTGATTGGTTCCTTGCTATATATATATATATATATATATATATATATATATATATATATATATATACCTGTCCATTTATTTTGTATTCGATCCTATGACTAATGGCGCCGTAGTGCACCAGAAACGCGTCAGGCAGAGAGTCTCTTTCTCTCTTTTTTAAAATTGTTATTTAAAATGTTCAAATAAAATTGAAATTTTACTTAAACTGGATGGACATGCTGGAAACTTCCTTCCTTTTTCCTGAAAAGAAGGGATAGCGAGATCCTGAGCATAAGTGACAAAGTGACCTTCTGGAGATGGGTCCTAGACGTCTAGCCACGAGACCCTGAGCTTGCAATGCTGGAAGGTAAGGGGCCTAAACAAGACTGAATAACTAAGAGAAGTGAAGGGTCCTGAGCGGGAGTTGTAATAGTTCCAATAGTGGGAAAGAGTAATCAGAACAAGTAAAGGATACTTGTTGATCAGGACTGTAGCGTTAAATCTCGGTTGTGGTGAAGTAGGGAGAAACAGTGGATATAGAAAGCTCTGGAGAAAACTACTAAGGAAGGACAATTTGTGGAAAAATCTAGTTGCAGTGATGTAGTCTAGAAATGTTGACAAGACTTTGTACCCGCTATCTCATGTATATCATCCTTATCACATGATGAGAGCATTATACACATGATGAGAGCATTATACTGCCTCTGTACAAATCCCTAGTTAGACCGCACATGGAGTACTGTGTCCAGTTTTGGGCACCGGTGCTCAGGAAGGATATAATGGAACTAGAGAGAGTACAAAGGCGGGCAACAAAATTAATAAAGGGGATGGGAGAACTACAATATCCAGATAGATTAGCGAAATTAGGATTATTTAGTCTAGAAAAAAGATGACTGAGGGGCGATCTAATAACCATGTATAAGTATATAAGGGCACAATACAAATATCTCGCTGAGGATCTGTTTATACCAAGGAAGGTGACAGGCACAAGGGGGCATTCTTTGCGTCTGGAGGATAGAAGGTTTTTCCACCAACATAGAAGAGGATTCTTTACTGTTAGGGCGGTGAGAATCTGGAATTGCTTGCCTGAGGAAGTGGTGATGGCGAACTCAGTCGAGGGGTTCAAGAGAGGCCTGGATGTCTTCCTGGAGCAGAACAATATTGTATCATACAATTATTAGGTTCTGTAGAAGGACGTAGATCTGGGGATTTATTATGATGGAATATAGGCTGAACTGGATGGACAAATGCCTTTTTTCGGCCTTACTAACTATGTTACTATGTTACTATGTTATCAAGTTTTTGTTGAGTAAAGAATTTATTTTCAAATTATTGTCTCCCTCATTTAACTGACTATGAAACATCTGGTCCGGGCAAATTATCAACATTGGTTACATAAGACCTGCATGGTGTAATGCCTTCCCAGCAAAAGTCCACACACCTAGCCAGAACCTCCACTTTAATGTTACGTGTCGGGGCACCACAGATCAGTGCCTCACCCATGGCTTCTGCCCTGGCCATGTTACACATTTCTGTGCTCTAAAGATGTCCCAGATCCATGGTCATAGTGTTAGAATCCGTGGGAGGCACAGCACTGGCACTTTGCTTTTTTCCCCGCCGCCACTGCTTCTGTGAAAGAAGACTTCCTCAAGGTACAGAGACAGAAGAAGTGAATGAGCTGCCCAACATCTTCTAGCACTGCCCTCAAAAGAATCGCCATCACGGTGCGGCACTAGTGTCACTCACTGCTTCTATCACCGCCCTCTTAAGATGATTTCTTTGCGGGCGGAGATAGAAACAGTGGAGTGGCAGTGATGTCACTCACTGCTTCTAAACTCTGCCCCCTGAAGTCTTCTTTCAGTTAGAAGCAGCGGCGGCAGAGATAGAAGCAGAGTGCCAGCGCTGTTCTGCCATCTCCCATGTGTTCTATCACCATGGATCCAGGACATTTTCAGAGGGCAGCGATGGAATGAACTGTAGTTAGTAACTGTAGAGGGAATATCAGATAAGAGAATATATCTCGTGCAATACCTCTAATGTGATCTACTACGCCACATGCAGTTGTTCCCTAATTTACGTAGGACTGACGTCACGTAAATTGAGAGTGCGTGTAAGGGAACACGTACGGGATATTATTGCGGCAAGGTTAGTGGATGATGTGACAACACTTAAAACCATCCCTAAGCATTTTAGGTTAGTACACAATTGTAACCCTAAGGACTTTATGGTGAGGGGTATAGATGTGGCGCATACAGGTATTAGAGAAGGTGACATTAAAAAACTCCTCGCCCAACGAGAATTAAAATGGATTGTTACACTAGGCACCATGAAGCCAGCTGGACTTAATGATGCACTTAATTTTGGTCCCTTTTTGTAATAGGTAATTATTGAGTGGCCCCTTAGTAATCCCTCTGCTTTTTGTACTTTTAACCTATTGTGTGGTCTTGATTTTAACTGTCTTGTTTTGTATACAGGTTCTGTATTATTCTATAATTAGGATCCCCTTTGGGACTACAGTGTCATGTATGGACTTTGATGATTACATATATTATGGACTTTGGTCTATCCATGAAGGCACCAGCATAACGAAGTTGCGCATGGACTTGTATTGATTATGCATTATGGATTTTGGACAAACCATGGAGGCATGAGCGGAACAAATTTGCATACAATATCATCTTGTGGAGCCATCTGGATTTTCGAACACTGTCATAGATTTTAATATTTGTTTTGTAATGTATAAATGGTCTTTTTCGGTACCAGCAATATTCTAAGGCGCACTTCACCCTGTGGTGCGCGTGCGCCCGCCTGTGACGGGCACCCGCCTCTTGCGGTCCGGCGCAGCCCTGGTGCGGCGCGCGACTGAGACACTCTGTACTCACTCACGGCTGTAATCGGGGCAGGTCCGGGCGGCGGGGGAGGGGGTGTTTTTGCTGTGACGGCGGGCGCATGCGCCGTCATTATGCAGTGTTGAATAAGCCTGGTCATGTGATGCACACATGACCGGTATCCTAGGATACTTAAGGTCCTCAAAGGAAGATTGTACCACACTTCCCCTTGAGAAAGCAGGGCTAAGAAGCGGCGAAACGCGCGTCGGGGACGTTCGGGCAGCGTGGCCACTGGTGAGGTGACATCTATACCTTCCTTCCTCTCCCTTCACCCTTCATCTACCTCCCTCTGACTGTCACAACATGGTCTATAGAGACGGACCCCTAATTGGAGGGACTAGGTTCATTGCAATGGAGCATGGACCATTCAATCAGAGGGGGTGATTCTGTTACTTGTTTGACTTACTTGGGAGCTTTTTAGGCGGGTTGGTGCCCCTCACCTGTTGTTACATATTATGTGTTACACTACTATATGGAAATGTGGCTCGCTGTATATGTTTTAGGCATCTACACATCGTTTTCTTTATTGTTTGTTTGTTATCTTTGTGTTAGTGTTTTGGTATATTTAAATAAAGTAATTTTGTACATTTTTTAAACAAACTCTGTTATGATTAGGTAATTCAGTACCACAATGGACATAGAAGTCAGAGCACATACAGTGACCTGACAATAACCCAAAAACATAGAACGAGCTCTGAGACGTGGGAACTCTGCTGACCGCAATCCCTAATCCTCTCCAACCACACTAGAAGCAGCCGTGGATTGCGCCTAACGCTCCCTATGCAACTCGGCACAGCCTGAGAAACTAGCTAGCCTGAAGATAGAAAATAAGCCTACCTTGCCTCAGAGAAATACCCCAAAGGAAAAGGCAGCCCCCACATATAATGACTGTGAGATAAGATGAAAAGACAAACGTAGAGATGAAATAGATTTAGCAAAGTGAGGCCCGACTTTCTGAACAGAGCGAGGATAGGAAAGGTAACTTTGCGGTCAACACAAAACCCTACAAATAACCACGCAAAGGGGGCAAAAAGACCCTCCGTACCGACTAACGGCACGGCGGTACACCCTCTGCGTCCCAGAGCTACCAGCAAGCAAGAAAAAACCAAACAAGCAAGCTGGACAGAAAAAAAACAGCAAACAAAAATAACAAAAGCGGAACTTAGCTATGCAGAACAGCAGGCCACAGGAACGATCCAGGAGGAAGCAAGTCCTATACTAGAACATTGACTGGAGGCCAGGATCAAAGCACTAGGTGGAGTTAAATAGAGCAGCACCTAACGACTTCACCACATCACCTGAGGAAGGAAACTCAGAAGCCGCAGTACCACTCTCCTCCACCAACGGAAGCTCATAGAGAGAATCAGCCGAAGTACCACTTGTGACCACAGGAGGGAGCTCTGCCACAGAATTCACAACAGTACCCCCCCCTTGAGGAGGGGTCACCGAACCCTCACCAGAGCCCCCAGGACGACCAGGATGAGCCATATGAAAGGCACGAACAAGATCGGGAGCATGGACATCAGAGGCAAAGACCCAGGAATTATCTTCCTGAGCATAACCCTTCCACTTAACCAGATACTGGAGTTTCCGTCTTGAAACACGAGAATCCAAAATCTTCTCCACAATATACTCCAACTCCCCCTCCACCAAAACTGGGGCAGGAGGATCAACAGATGGAACCATAGGTGCCACGTATCTCCGCAACAATGACCTATGGAATACGTTATGGATGGAGAAAGAATCAGGAAGGGTCAAACGAAAAGACACAGGATTAAGAACCTCAGAAATCCTATACGGACCAATGAAACGAGGTTTAAACTTAGGAGAGGAAACCTTCATAGGAATATGACAAGAAGACAACCAAACCAAATCCCCAACACGAAGTCGGGGACCCACACAGCGTCTGCAATTAGCGAAACGTTGAGCCTTCTCCTGGGACAAGGTCAAATTGTCCACTACATGAGTCCAAATCTGCTGCAACCTGTCCACCACAGTATCCACACCAGGACAGTCCGAAGACTCAACCTGCCCTGAAGAGAAACGAGGATGGAACCCAGAGTTGCAGAAAAATGGCAGAACCAAGGTAGCCGAGCTGGCCCGATTATTAAGAGCCAAAGGCAAAAAGGACACCCAGTCATCCTGATCAGCAGAAACAAAGCATCTCAGATATGTTTCCAAGGTCTGATTGGTTCGTTCGGTCTGGCCATTAGTCTGAGGATGGAAAGCCGAGGAAAAAGACAAGTCAATGCCCATCCTTGCACAAAAGGCTCGCCAAAACCTCGAAACAAACTGGGAACCTCTATCAGAAACGATATTCTCTGGAATGCCATGTAAACGAACCACATGCTGGAAGAACAATGGCACCAAATCAGAGGAGGAAGGTAATTTAGACAAGGGTACCAAATGGACCATCTTAGAGAAGCGATCACAAACCACCCAAATGACTGACATTTTTTGAGAGACGGGAAGATCTGAAATAAAATCCATAGAGATATGAGTCCAAGGCCTCTTCGGGACCGGCAAGGGCAAAAGCAACCCACTGGCACGAGAACAGCAGGGCTTAGCCCGAGCACAAATCCCACAGGACTGCACAAAAGAACGCACATCCCGCGACAGAGATGGCCACCAAAAGGATCTAGCCACTAACTCTCTGGTACCAAAGATTCCAGGATGACCAGCCAACACCGAACAATGAACCTCAGAGATAACTTTATTCGTCCACCTATCAGGGACAAACAGTTTCTCCGCTGGGCAACGATCAGGTTTATTAGCCTGAAATTTTTGCAGCACCCGCCGCAAATCAGGGGAGATGGCAGACACAATTACTCCCTCTTTGAGAATACCCGCCGGCTCAGATAAACCCGGAGAGTCGGGCACAAAACTCCTAGATAGGGTATCCGCCTTCACATTTTTAGAGCCCGGAAGGTACGAAACCACAAAGTCAAAACGGGCAAAAAACAGCGACCAACGAGCCTGTCTAGGATTCAACCGCTTGGCAGACTCAAGATAAGTCAAGTTCTTATGATCAGTCAAGACCACCACGCGATGCTTAGCTCCTTCAAGCCAATGACGCCACTCCTCGAATGCCCACTTCATGGCCAGCAACTCTCGATTGCCAACATCATAATTTCGCTCAGCAGGCGAAAACTTCCTGGAAAAGAAGGCGCATGGTTTCATCACCGAGCAACCAGAACTTCTCTGCGACAAAACAGCCCCTGCTCCAATCTCAGAAGCATCAACCTCGACCTGGAATGGAAGCGAAACATCTGGTTGACACAACACAGGGGCAGAAGTAAAACAATGCTTCAACTCTTGAAAAGCTTCCACAGCAGCAGAAGACCAATTGACCACATCAGCACCCTTCTTGGTCAAATCGGTCAATGGTTTTGCAATACTAGAAAAATTGCAGATGAAGCGACGATAAAAATTAGCAAAGCCCAGGAACTTTTGCAGACTTTTCAGAGATGTCGGCTGAGTCCAATCATGGATGGCTTGGACCTTAACAGGGTCCATCTCGATAGTAGAAGGGGAAAAAATTAACCCCAAAAATGAAACCTTCTGAACACCAAAGAGACACTTTGATCCCTTCACAAACAAAGAATTAGCACGCAGGACCTGAAACACCGTTCTGACCTGCTTCACATGAGACTCCCAATCATCCGAGAAGACCAAAATATCATCCAAGTATACAATCAGGAATTTATCCAGGTACTCTCGGAAGATGTCATGCATAAAGGACTGAAACACTGATGGAGCATTGGCAAGTCCGAATGGCATTACTAGGTACTCAAAATGGCCCTCGGGCGTATTAAATGCAGTTTTCCATTCATCGCCTCGCTTAATACGCACTAGATTATACGCACCACGAAGATCTATCTTGGTGAACCAACTAGCCCCCTTAATCCGAGCAAACAAATCAGATAACAGCGGCAAGGGGTACTGAAATTTAACCGTGATCTTATTTAGAAGGCGGTAATCTATACAAGGTCTCAGCGAACCATCCTTCTTGGCCACAAAAAAGAACCCCGCTCCTAATGGCGACGATGACGGGCGAATATGCCCCTTCTCCAAGGACTCCTTCACGTAACTCCACATAGCGGCGTGCTCAGGCACAGATAAATTAAACAGTCGACCTTTTGGGAATTTACTACCAGGAATCAAATCGATAGCACAATCACAATCCCTATGCGGAGGTAGGGTATCGGACTTGGGCTCATCAAATACATCCCGGTAATCAGACAAGAACTCTGGGACCTCAGAAGGGGTGGATGAAGAAATAGACAGAGATGGGACATCACTATGTACCCCCTGACAACCCCAGCTGGACACAGACATGGATTTCCAATCTAATACTGGATTATGGACTTGTAGCCATGGCAACCCCAACACGACCACATCATGCAGATTATGCAACACCAGAAAGCGAATAACCTCCTGATGTGCAGGAGCCATGCACATGGTCAGCTGGGTCCAGTACTGAGGCTTATTCTTGGCCAAAGGCGTAGCATCAATTCCTCTCAATGGAATAGGACACTGCAAGGGCTCCAAGAAAAACCCACAACGCCTAGCATACTCCAAATCCATCAAATACAGGGCAGCGCCTGAATCCACAAATGCCATGACAGAATAAGATGACAAAGAGCAGATCAAGGTTACGGACAAAAGAAATTTTGACTGTACCGTACCAATGGTGGCAGACCTAGCGAACCGCTTAGTGCGCTTAGGACAATCAGAGATAGCATGAGTGGTATCACCACAGTAGAAACACAGCCCATTCTGACGTCTGTGTTCTTGCCGTTCAACTCTGGTCAAAGTCCTATCGCACTGCATAGGCTCAGGTTTATGCTCAGATAATACCGCCAAATGGTGCACAGATTTACTCTCACGCAAGCGTCGACCGATCTGAATGGCCAAAGACATAGACTCATTCAGACCAGCAGGCATAGGAAATCCCACCATGACATCCTTAAGGGCTTCAGAGAGACCCTTTCTGAAAATAGCTGCGAGCGCACCTTCATTCCATTGAGTGAGTACGGACCACTTTCTAAACTTCTGACAATATACCTCTATCTCATCCTGACCCTGACACAGAGTCAGCAAATTTTTCTCTGCCTGATCCACTGAATTAGGTTCATCGTACAGCAATCCGAGCGCCAGGAAAAACGCATCAATATTACTTAATGCAGGATCTCCTGGCGCAAGAGAAAATGCCCAGTCCTGAGGGTCGCCACGTAAAAAAGAAATAACGATCCTAACTTGTTGAACTGGGTCACCAGAGGAGCGAGGTTTCAAAGCCAGAAATAGTTTACAATTATTTTTGAAACTCAGAAATTTAGTTCTATCTCCAAAAAACAAATCAGGAATAGTAATTCTTGGTTCTAACATAGAATTCTGAACCACAAAGTCTTGAATATTTAGTACTCTTGCCGTGAGCTGATCCACACATGAAGACAGACCTTTAATGTCCATCGCTACACCTGTGTCCTGAACCACCCAAATGTCTAGGGGAAAAAAAAGGCAAAACACAGTGCAGAGAAAAAAAAATGGTCTCAGAACTTCTTTTTTCCCTCTATTGAGAATCATTAGTACTTTGGGCCTCCAGTACTGTTATGATTAGGTAATTCAGTACCACAATGGACATAGAAGTCAGAGCATATACAGTGACCTGACAATAACCCAAAAACATAGAACGAGCTCTGAGACGTGGGAACTCTGCTGACCGCAATCCCTAATCCTCTCCAACCACACTAGAAGCAGCCGTGGATTGCGCCTAACGCTCCCTATGCAACACGGCACAGCCTGAGAAACTAGCTAGCCTGAAGATAGAAAATAAGCCTACCTTGCCTCAGAGAAATACCCCAATGGAAAAGGCAGCCCCCACATATGACTGTGAGATAAGATGAAAAGACAAACGTAGAGATGAAATAGATTTAGCAAAGTGAGGCCCGACTTTCTGAACAGAGCGAGGATAGGAAAGGTAACTTTGCGGTCAACACAAAACCCTACAAATAACCACGCAAAGCGGGCAAAAAGACCCTCCGTACCGACTAATGGCACGGAGGTACACCCTCTGCGTCCCAGAGCTACCAGCAAGCAAGAAAAAACCAAACAAGCAAGCTGGACAGAAAAAAAACAGCAAACAAAAATAACAAAAGCGGAACTTAGCTATGCAGAACAGCAGGCCACAGGAACGATCCAGGAGGAAGCAAGTCCTATACTAGAACATTGACTGGAGGCCAGGATCAAAGCACTAGGTGGAGTTAAATAGAGCAGCACCTAACGACTTCACCACATCACCTGAGGAAGGAAACTCAGAAGCCGCAGTACCACTCTCCTCCACCAACGGAAGCTCATAGAGAGAATCAGCCGAAGTACCACTTGTGACCACAGGAGGTAGCTCTGCCACAGAATTCACAACAAAACTCCATGTCTTTCTCCTGTTTGTGCATTGACATATATGGAGGTAAATATAGTGACCGAGCAATTGGTAAGGGTCACATTATGAGTCTGGATTTAGTATTACTTGTAGTTAGTAACTGTAGCACTTCCCACGATGACGTCCTGGTCATAACACAGACCAAGTAAATAGTCAATCATTAGCAGGATAAATAGTAAGTAAATGGGTGTGGGAACCATCACCAGTATATTATAATCACTTAACAGGAGCCCGCTATGCCCACCCACAGCAGTGTCACGTAAAGCAATGAAGTCACATGAGTAAGTGTAATAGACAAATCCATATATACATTAATCTGTCAGTTTTTTAGATTCTCCAGGGAATGTTTCAAAGAAACAAATATTCCTACTACAACGTTGGACTCGCTCCTTCTTAACTGTGGACGTTGGCACATTATAGGAATAACGAGCAATGGCGACCATGCTCATTATATATGATCGCTATGGAACCCTTTTCTTACCCTACACCAATATTCAATCTAAATTCCACCTTACCAAAAGAGGTTCATATAGAAGGACTGTGACCAGTTATTTCCACACAGGCGACATGTTGATTTCAGTGGATAGCTTTGTGCCCCCAAGCATTCAAAATTGGATTGCACCCTAGACAACTCCCTACTTTTTACTCCTCATCCAAGCTTTGACCATTTTTATTGAACAGCTGATAATTTAGAATATACAAAACAGAGAAAAGAAATGTGGCACTCACCCGATTTCTTCAGCTAGAAACGTGTCCTTTATTTAACACTTAGGTGAAAAATAACATTCTTCGGCTTTGACAGGAGTAGGTGAGGGAGACTGGACGACGGCCGTGTCTCGCACTAGCGCTTCCACGGGTCCATGACATGGACCCGTGGAAGCGCTAGTGCGCAAAACGGCCGTCGTCCAGTCTCTTCACTCCCCGCTCCCTCACCTACTCCTGTCAAAGCCGAAGAATGTTATTTTTCACTTAAGTGTTAAAGGACACGTTTCTAGCTCAAGAAATCGGGTGAGTGCCACATTTCTTTTTTCTGTTTTGTATGTTATATATGGATTGTGGATTTCCTATGTGGAGCACCACCCTTTTCAGCAGTGAGCCCAGAGTGTCCGATCCGTAGAAGATCTAATTGCTATAGACGGGGGAATCTTACAGCATTCAGTGCTGGTAATACCCGCTATTCTTTGGAAAGTGGATAATTTAGAACATTTGGTCATTCATCTGGCACATGTCAGATCCCATTTCAGGAAATTCAAATTATTGGGGAGATTTATTGAGCAACTTGTGCTACTTTTCTAGTGTAAAAAGGAACCTAGAACGTTTAAATTGTTGCATTTTACCCCATTTTTGTTTCACTTAAAGGGTTGTCTCAACATTGAAGTTAAAATTATAAAGTGGTTGTAAAAACAAGCAACTATGCAGTTGTATTCTTATTAAACATCCTCTCTATTCTCAAGAACAAAGGGATTTTCTTTTTATCGTTGTCTAGGTTACTAACTACAGTTGCATTAGGGAAGAATAGCTTAGGATACGCAGTGCTTACAGACTCTTTTCAATACAAACCTGTAAGCACTAATCTAAAGCTGGGCGAATTGTTGGAGAGCACGATCAGGTCAGCTTTTTATGTCCCTGCACTCCTCCAATGCTGTGGCTGCTGAAGTCAAGAAGCATGGGTGAGTTCCTGAAGATTATACCTGAGAACAATCCCTTAAGACCAACAAAGCAAACACCGGTCTTTAAGGTTGTCAGGTTTAAAAGAAATGCTGACCAATGGCGTGAATTTCCCCTATAGATCCAGGGCAGGACACTCTATGATCTACTCTAGCATTAAAAGTGACTGCATTTTGTTCTTTAACAGGACAGATGCAGCCTGTGATTGACTGGGGTCGTCAGGTAACTTTGGGGGTTGGTCATCAAAGAAAAATCCAATGGCAGAAGAACAGGGGCATAATGATCGTGGTCGCAATGGGCCTGTGAAGGTGGGGGCTCGTTGATGACAGCAGGCACATTCGGCCCATCGGGTCTGTGAATGGCAATACATGCTGCTGGCCAGTCAGAGGCCAGCAGCTGGTGTCATCATGCACGTAACTGGGGGAGCATGGAAGTGACGTCATGCACTCCTGTCACTTGGACACTGAAGTCAGCTGCCAGCTTCACAATAGGTCATGTGTGGTGGGGGAGAAAATAGGAGGTGAGTATTTATTTTTTAGATCAGACAGTACAAGGTAGCTATATTACCACATGGATGGCGATGGGCTGTGCATTGTACTTTATGAATGAATGTGTGCTGTGTAGTGTACTTTATGGATGAGTATGAGGTGCATTATTCCTTATGGAGGACAAGGAGCTTTGCTCCTCCATAAAGTATAGTGCACAGCCCATAGTTCTCTATAAAGTATTACGCACAGCATATATTTCTCCATAAAGTGCGATGCTGTGAAGAAAAAATTAAGGATGCCAATCCAGTTTCAGATAGTTTTATTCTTCAACACGTTTCGAAGTATATAACTTCTTCATAAGGACAAACTACAAAGTTCACAAACCACAAATTTTGGATTGGCGTCTTTAATTTTCATTTCTCCACAGCAGCGCAGAACAACCCATTTGTTTCTCTAATTCTATACATTTATCTCGTCATGGGTCTGTAACAGCCTTAAAGGGAACCTGTCACCAGGAATTCCGCTGTTAAATTGCAGATATGGGGTTCATCTGCAGGCTAGCAGCTTTATTATGCTGTCTGGCTCTTGCACGCAGCTAAATGCAGCAGAGAGAAACTTACCTGTATTCTCTCCGCCAGCATTTTTATTCAGTCATGGGCGGTGGCACTGGCGCTGGTTCAGTCACACTCTGAGTATACAGAGTATCCTGACAGCCGGTCCCAATGTAGAGCTAGTGTCAGTCAGGGCCGGGGGTGCGGTTACAGCGCTGCTCTGCATACTCAAAGTGACTGGACCGGTGCCGACCCCGCCCCTCTGACTGAATACTGAATGCTGGAGGGGAGAATAAAGAAAATTTTCTCCCTGCTACTTTCGGCTGCGTGCAGGCACCAAACAGCATCACAATGCTGTTAACCAATATCTACAGGTTAACAGCGTTATTCCTGGTGACAAGTTCCCTTTAACCCCTTAATGTCCAATTACGGACATGGCCCATCATGTCAGGGTGTCAGTTCTTGCACTAGGACGGACTAAGCCCGTCATGCATTTAAAGTATCACTGCGTGTAAACACGCAGTGACAATTTAGTACCGGCAGTTGTCTGCTACAGCTGAGAGGCATGGGAAGAGGTGCAGGAACCCATACTATCAGTCCCTACACCCAGATCGCTGTGATTGGTCAGTCAATCTGACTGACCGATCACAACACGATCGCGCAGGAAATGCTGAAATATCAGCACTTCCTGTCCGATCAGTGCAACAGCTCAGCTCCGCCTGTGGTCGAGCTGCACTAAACATCCAGGAGCGGTGTCAGCGCCTCCCCTGGCTGTTAACACGCTAAAAGCTGCGATCGAGCATTTAGGGTGTTACTAAAAATAGTATCACTAAAAATGCCATCTTGTCCCGAAAAAAAAAAGCCGCCATACAGCTCTATCAGCAAAAAATAAAAAGGTTATAGCTCTTAGAATAAAGCGATGCAAAAATAATTATTTTTTCTCTAAAAGTTTTTATTATGTAAAAGCGCCAAAACATAAAAAAAGGATATAAACGTGGCATCGCTGTAATTGAACTGACCCAAAGAATAAAAGAGCCTTATCGATTTTAACACACGCAGAACGGGGAAAAAAAAACAATTCCTGAATTGCTGGTTTTTGTTTATTCTGCCTTCACAAAAATTGTCTTGCAAAAAACAAGCCCTCACATAACTCTGTAGACTGAAATATTGAAAAATTATAGCTCTCAAAATAATTTGCAAAAAAAAAAGTTTTAGTGTGTGACAGCAGCCAAACATAAAAACACGATATAAATCTAGTATCGCTGTAATCACACTGACCCGAAGAATAAAGTCACCTAATCACTTTTGCAACACGAGGAATGGTGTAAAAAATAAATAAAACCAATTCTTTACCTGCTGTTGATTTGTTCATTCGGCCTCCCAAAGATCGCAGTAAGGCTCGGTGCACATTTATCCTGCGCTCCACACTGAGCGCTTACACCAGGGTTTCTGTGTAAATCTCTGAAATACGTAATTCAGACAGAACTGATGGCAGAAAATTCCCTATAATGAGGCATGGAGGGACTGTGAATGCCATAGCCAAAACATGCAAACTTGAAAACACAAAATTTGAACTGCATTACTGCACTGAAAATATGAAAAATGAGAGCTTTTAGCGCATAAAAATGGCCAATTTTATGTGTACCTCGTAGCCACGATAAGGCATCTCTCTTATACGAGGCCCTACGCTTGACCTACCTCTCTGAGAATAAACGTCTCCATCTGAATGGGTACATGTGAAACCTCTCCTTGGACTCAAATTCTCTCTCACTGTGGAGGGGTATTGGACCTATTATAATTAAAACACCTGAAGCTAGGAGGCGGGGAGTGCACGATCAGAAGGCTAGAGAATACATTTCAAAAAACCTGATCTGCACATCCAAACATAGACACAGTGTGAACAGGTGCTGAACCCAGAGTCGCCAACTCGTATATATTTAAGTAAATAGGGCAGCACACTGCAGCGCCAAAACATGCAAACTTGAAAACACAAAATTTGAACTGCATTACTGCACTGAAAATATGAAAAATGAGAGCTTTTAGCGCATAAAAATGGCCAATTTTATGTGTACCTCGTAGCCACGATAAGGCATCTCTCTTATACGAGGCCCTACGCTTGACCTACCTCTCTGAGAATAAACGTCTCCATCTGAATGGGTACATGTGAAACCTCTCCTTGGACTCAAATTCTCTCTCACTGTGGAGGGGTATTGGACCTATTATAATTAAAACACCTGAAGCTAGGAGGCGGGGAGTGCACGATCAGAAGGCTAGAGAATACATTTCAAAAAACCTGATCTGCACATCCAAACATAGACACAGTGTGAACAGGTGCTGAACCCAGAGTCGCCAACTCGTATATATTTAAGTAAATAGGGCAGCACACTGCAGCGCCAAAACATGCAAACTTGAAAACACAAAATTTGAACTGCATTACTGCACTGAAAATATGAAAAATGAGAGCTTTTAGCGCATAAAAATGGCCAATTTTATGTGTACCTCGTAGCCACGATAAGGCATCTCTCTTATACGAGGCCCTACGCTTGACCTACCTCTCTGAGAATAAACGTCTCCATCTGAATGGGTACATGTGAAACCTCTCCTTGGACTCAAATTCTCTCTCACTGTGGAGGGGTATTGGACCTATTATAATTAAAACACCTGAAGCTAGGAGGCGGGGAGTGCACGATCAGAAGGCTAGAGAATACATTTCAAAAAACCTGATCTGCACATCCAAACATAGACACAGTGTGAACAGGTGCTGAACCCAGAGTCGCCAACTCGTATATATTTAAGTAAATAGGGCAGCACACTGCAGCGCCAAAACATGCAAACTTGAAAACACAAAATTTGAACTGCATTACTGCACTGAAAATATGAAAAATGAGAGCTTTTAGCGCATAAAAATGGCCAATTTTATGTGTACCTCGTAGCCACGATAAGGCATCTCTCTTATACGAGGCCCTACGCTTGACCTACCTCTCTGAGAATAAACGTCTCCATCTGAATGGGTACATGTGAAACCTCTCCTTGGACTCAAATTCTCTCTCACTGTGGAGGGGTATTGGACCTATTATAATTAAAACACCTGAAGCTAGGAGGCGGGGAGTGCACGATCAGAAGGCTAGAGAATACATTTCAAAAAACCTGATCTGCACATCCAAACATAGACACAGTGTGAACAGGTGCTGAACCCAGAGTCGCCAACTCGTATATATTTAAGTAAATAGGGCAGCACACTGCAGCGCCAAAACATGCAAACTTGAAAACACAAAATTTGAACTGCATTACTGCACTGAAAATATGAAAAATGAGAGCTTTTAGCGCATAAAAATGGCCAATTTTATGTGTACCTCGTAGCCACGATAAGGCATCTCTCTTATACGAGGCCCTACGCTTGACCTACCTCTCTGAGAATAAACGTCTCCATCTGAATGGGTACATGTGAAACCTCTCCTTGGACTCAAATTCTCTCTCACTGTGGAGGGGTATTGGACCTATTATAATTAAAACACCTGAAGCTAGGAGGCGGGGAGTGCACGATCAGAAGGCTAGAGAATACATTTCAAAAAACCTGATCTGCACATCCAAACATAGACACAGTGTGAACAGGTGCTGAACCCAGAGTCGCCAACTCGTATATATTTAAGTAAATAGGGCAGCACACTGCAGCGCCAAAACATGCAAACTTGAAAACACAAAATTTGAACTGCATTACTGCACTGAAAATATGAAAAATGAGAGCTTTTAGCGCATAAAAATGGCCAATTTTATGTGTACCTCGTAGCCACGATAAGGCATCTCTCTTATACGAGGCCCTACGCTTGACCTACCTCTCTGAGAATAAACGTCTCCATCTGAATGGGTACATGTGAAACCTCTCCTTGGACTCAAATTCTCTCTCACTGTGGAGGGGTATTGGACCTATTATAATTAAAACACCTGAAGCTAGGAGGCGGGGAGTGCACGATCAGAAGGCTAGAGAATACATTTCAAAAAACCTGATCTGCACATCCAAACATAGACACAGTGTGAACAGGTGCTGAACCCAGAGTCGCCAACTCGTATATATTTAAGTAAATA
This sequence comes from Ranitomeya imitator, assembly GCF_032444005.1. Taxonomy (NCBI): domain Eukaryota; kingdom Metazoa; phylum Chordata; class Amphibia; order Anura; family Dendrobatidae; genus Ranitomeya; species Ranitomeya imitator. The sequence continues at coordinate 339,051,598 of NC_091284.1, read as the reverse complement.
GGGCAGCACACTGCAGCGCCAAAACATGCAAACTTGAAAACACAAAATTTGAACTGCATTACTGCACTGAAAATATGAAAAATGAGAGCTTTTAGCGCATAAAAATGGCCAATTTTATGTGTACCTCGTAGCCACGATAAGGCATCTCTCTTATACGAGGCCCTACGCTTGACCTACCTCTCTGAGAATAAACGTCTCCATCTGAATGGGTACATGTGAAACCTCTCCTTGGACTCAAATTCTCTCTCACTGTGGAGGGGTATTGGACCTATTATAATTAAAACACCTGAAGCTAGGAGGCGGGGAGTGCACGATCAGAAGGCTAGAGAATACATTTCAAAAAACCTGATCTGCACAAATTTTGTGTTTTCAAGTTTGCATGTTTTGGCGCTGCAGTGTGCTGCCCTATTTACTTAAATATATACGAGTTGGCGACTCTGGGTTCAGCACCTGTTCACACTGTGTCTATGTTTGGATGTGCAGATCAGGTTTTTTGAAATGTATTCTCTAGCCTTCTGATCGTGCACTCCCCGCCTCCTAGCTTCAGGTGTTTTAATTATAATAGGTCCAATACCCCTCCACAGTGAGAGAGAATTTGAGTCCAAGGAGAGGTTTCACATGTACCCATTCAGATGGAGACGTTTATTCTCAGAGAGGTAGGTCAAGCGTAGGGCCTCGTATAAGAGAGATGCCTTATCGTGGCTACGAGGTACACATAAAATTGGCCATTTTTATGCGCTAAAAGCTCTCATTTTTCATATTTTCAGTGCAGTAATGCAGTTCAAATTTTGTGTTTTCAAGTTTGCATGTTTTGGCGCTGCAGTGTGCTGCCCTATTTACTTAAATATATACGAGTTGGCGACTCTGGGTTCAGCACCTGTTCACACTGTGTCTATGTTTGGATGTGCAGATCAGGTTTTTTGAAATGTATTCTCTAGCCTTCTGATCGTGCACTCCCCGCCTCCTAGCTTCAGGTGTTTTAATTATAATAGGTCCAATACCCCTCCACAGTGAGAGAGAATTTGAGTCCAAGGAGAGGTTTCACATGTACCCATTCAGATGGAGACGTTTATTCTCAGAGAGGTAGGTCAAGCGTAGGGCCTCGTATAAGAGAGATGCCTTATCGTGGCTACGAGGTACACATAAAATTGGCCATTTTTATGCGCTAAAAGCTCTCATTTTTCATATTTTCAGTGCAGTAATGCAGTTCAAATTTTGTGTTTTCAAGTTTGCATGTTTTGGCGCTGCAGTGTGCTGCCCTATTTACTTAAATATATACGAGTTGGCGACTCTGGGTTCAGCACCTGTTCACACTGTGTCTATGTTTGGATGTGCAGATCAGGTTTTTTGAAATGTATTCTCTAGCCTTCTGATCGTGCACTCCCCGCCTCCTAGCTTCAGGTGTTTTAATTATAATAGGTCCAATACCCCTCCACAGTGAGAGAGAATTTGAGTCCAAGGAGAGGTTTCACATGTACCCATTCAGATGGAGACGTTTATTCTCAGAGAGGTAGGTCAAGCGTAGGGCCTCGTATAAGAGAGATGCCTTATCGTGGCTACGAGGTACACATAAAATTGGCCATTTTTATGCGCTAAAAGCTCTCATTTTTCATATTTTCAGTGCAGTAATGCAGTTCAAATTTTGTGTTTTCAAGTTTGCATGTTTTGGCGCTGCAGTGTGCTGCCCTATTTACTTAAATATATACGAGTTGGCGACTCTGGGTTCAGCACCTGTTCACACTGTGTCTATGTTTGGATGTGCAGATCAGGTTTTTTGAAATGTATTCTCTAGCCTTCTGATCGTGCACTCCCCGCCTCCTAGCTTCAGGTGTTTTAATTATAATAGGTCCAATACCCCTCCACAGTGAGAGAGAATTTGAGTCCAAGGAGAGGTTTCACATGTACCCATTCAGATGGAGACGTTTATTCTCAGAGAGGTAGGTCAAGCGTAGGGCCTCGTATAAGAGAGATGCCTTATCGTGGCTACGAGGTACACATAAAATTGGCCATTTTTATGCGCTAAAAGCTCTCATTTTTCATATTTTCAGTGCAGTAATGCAGTTCAAATTTTGTGTTTTCAAGTTTGCATGTTTTGGCGCTGCAGTGTGCTGCCCTATTTACTTAAATATATACGAGTTGGCGACTCTGGGTTCAGCACCTGTTCACACTGTGTCTATGTTTGGATGTGCAGATCAGGTTTTTTGAAATGTATTCTCTAGCCTTCTGATCGTGCACTCCCCGCCTCCTAGCTTCAGGTGTTTTAATTATAATAGGTCCAATACCCCTCCACAGTGAGAGAGAATTTGAGTCCAAGGAGAGGTTTCACATGTACCCATTCAGATGGAGACGTTTATTCTCAGAGAGGTAGGTCAAGCGTAGGGCCTCGTATAAGAGAGATGCCTTATCGTGGCTACGAGGTACACATAAAATTGGCCATTTTTATGCGCTAAAAGCTCTCATTTTTCATATTTTCAGTGCAGTAATGCAGTTCAAATTTTGTGTTTTCAAGTTTGCATGTTTTGGCGCTGCAGTGTGCTGCCCTATTTACTTAAATATATACGAGTTGGCGACTCTGGGTTCAGCACCTGTTCACACTGTGTCTATGTTTGGATGTGCAGATCAGGTTTTTTGAAATGTATTCTCTAGCCTTCTGATCGTGCACTCCCCGCCTCCTAGCTTCAGGTGTTTTAATTATAATAGGTCCAATACCCCTCCACAGTGAGAGAGAATTTGAGTCCAAGGAGAGGTTTCACATGTACCCATTCAGATGGAGACGTTTATTCTCAGAGAGGTAGGTCAAGCGTAGGGCCTCGTATAAGAGAGATGCCTTATCGTGGCTACGAGGTACACATAAAATTGGCCATTTTTATGCGCTAAAAGCTCTCATTTTTCATATTTTCAGTGCAGTAATGCAGTTCAAATTTTGTGTTTTCAAGTTTGCATGTTTTGGCGCTGCAGTGTGCTGCCCTATTTACTTAAATATATACGAGTTGGCGACTCTGGGTTCAGCACCTGTTCACACTGTGTCTATGTTTGGATGTGCAGATCAGGTTTTTTGAAATGTATTCTCTAGCCTTCTGATCGTGCACTCCCCGCCTCCTAGCTTCAGGTGTTTTAATTATAATAGGTCCAATACCCCTCCACAGTGAGAGAGAATTTGAGTCCAAGGAGAGGTTTCACATGTACCCATTCAGATGGAGACGTTTATTCTCAGAGAGGTAGGTCAAGCGTAGGGCCTCGTATAAGAGAGATGCCTTATCGTGGCTACGAGGTACACATAAAATTGGCCATTTTTATGCGCTAAAAGCTCTCATTTTTCATATTTTCAGTGCAGTAATGCAGTTCAAATTTTGTGTTTTCAAGTTTGCATGTTTTGGCGCTGCAGTGTGCTGCCCTATTTACTTAAATATATACGAGTTGGCGACTCTGGGTTCAGCACCTGTTCACACTGTGTCTATGTTTGGATGTGCAGATCAGGTTTTTTGAAATGTGAATGCCATAGGACCTGTGATCCGATGGTGTCCGTTTTCTTAGGCATGCATAAAAACGCGCTCCATCATAGTTTTGTGCACCTCTGAAAGGAAGGACAATGCTAAACAGAGGCCAGACGGAGTCCAGAGTAACTCTGCTGCCTCATTAAAGTGATTGGATCCCTTGGGGGTTTCATCTGTCACGTCAGTCGGAGATTTAGATGGAAACCCAAAGTAAGTGCTCAGCGTAGAGTGCTGAATAAATGTGATCCCAAACATTATGAAAAATGTTCCCAATAAAACCTTCAACTCAATCCACAAAAAAGGCAAGTCCCCAATCAGGTCAGTCATCTGTTAAAGGGACACTGTCACCTGAATTTGGAGGGAACAATCTTCAGCCATAGGGGCGGGGTTTTCGGGTGTTTGATTCACCCTTTCCTTACCTGCTGGCTGCATGCTGGCTACAATATTGGATTGAAGTTCATTCTCTGTTCTCCATAGTACATGCCTGCACAAGGCAATCTTGCCTTGCGCAGGCGTGTACTATGGAGGACAGAGAATGAACTTCAATCCAATATTTCAGCCAGCATGCAGCCAGCGGGTAAGGAAAGGGTGAATAAAACACCTGAAAACCCCGCCCCTATGGCTGAAGATTGTTCCCTCCAAATGCAGGTGAGTGTCCCTTTAATGGAAATATAGGGGGCTCCCACATTACTGGTAGCACAAAGGCTCTGGAAAAGCAAAATGGCTCCTTGCCCCCCAAAAGAAATTCAGTGAATTCTGCTCTCCCGAATCCAAATGACCCCTTCCCTTCTGAGATCCAGTGTGCATAAACCACCTCATTTGGCAGGAGTATAAATTTCAAAATGAGGGGACTGGTGTTGAGATGGGGGGAATTTTGCTCTCTAGCACTTACGGCCTCTGTATATGGAGTCCTCAAACTATTCTAGGAAAATCTGCGCTCCAGGAGGCAAATAGCGCTCCATCCCTACTGAGACTCTCTGTATGGCTAAGAATTACTGTACAGCCACATATGGAGTATATTCAGCAGAAATTATGGGACAAATTCTGGTGCCAATTTTGCCCATTTCTTGTGTGAAAATGTTAAATCTGTGGCTAAAAAATTTTTGTGGTAAAAAAATTATTTTTTTTTTCATTGCCCAATGGTATAAAATTCTGTGACCCACCAAAGATGTCAAAATTTTCACTGCACCCCTAGTTTAATTCATCAAGAGGTGTATTTTGTAAAATGGGGTCACTTATGAGGAATTCTTCTGTTCTGGCACCTCAGGGGCTCTCCTGTTATGACCTGGTGGTTAAGAGGCCACACTGAAATGACCTGGTGGCTAAAACGCAACATGGAACAGCTCTGAGAAGGTGGTATCACTACTGACCGCAGTCCCTAATCCTAACAACACAACTAGAAATAGCCGTGGGATGTTCCTGACACTCCCTAGACACCTCGTCACAGCCTAAGATATAACTACCCCTAAAGAAGGAAATAGAAAGCTATCTTGCCTCAGAGAAACCCCCCAAAAGGAAAGACAGCCCCCCACAAATATTGACTGTGAAAGGAGAGGGAAATGACGAACACAGAAATGAAATTAGAATTCAGCAAAGGGGAGGCCAATACTAAACTAGATAGACAGAGGGCAAAGGATACTGTGTGGTCAGTATTAAAAACTACAAAATCCACGCAGAGTTTACAAAAATGAACTCCACACCGACTCACGGTGTGGAGGGGCAAATCTGCTTTCCCAGAGCTTCCAGCTAGCCTAAATAAGACATAGTGACAAGCTGGACAAAAAGACAAAATGCAAAGCAATAGAGTCCAAACAAATGGACAAACAAACTAGCAAAACTTATCTTTTGCAGACAAGGACTGGCCATATGAGAAATCCAAGGGAAGAATCAAATCCAACCAAGAACATTGACAGCAGGCATGGACTAAAGCCCAGAGCAGGTTTAAATAACAAACCCAGGCAAGGCGATTAGTGAAGGCAGCTGTTACAGCTACCTAACGGAGCAGCATTTCCACTCGAAACCACCAGAGGGAGCCCAAGGGCAGAACTCGCAAACATACCATTAGCAACCACAGGAGGGAGCTCCAAAACGGAACTCACAACAGTACTCCCCCCTTGAGGAGGGGTCACCGAACCCTCACCAGAGCTCCCAGGCCGATCAGGACAAGCCAAATGGAAAGCATGAACCAAATCGGGAGCATGAACATCGGAGGCAACAACCCAAGAATTATCCTCCTGGCCATAACCCTTCCACTTGACCAGATACTGAAGCTTCCGCCTCGAAAAACGAGAATCCAAAATCTTCTCTACCACATATTCCAATTCCCCCTCAACCAACACCGGAGCAGCAGGATCAACGGAGGGAACCATAGGTGCCACATATCTCCGCAACAAGGATCTATGGAACACATTATGAATGGAAAAGGAAGCTGGAAGGGCCAAACGAAAAGACACTGGATTGATAATTTCAGAAATCTTTTAAGGCCCAATAAAGCGAGGCTTGAACTTAGGGGAAGAAACCTTCATAGGAACATGACGAGAAGACAACCAGACCAAATCCCCAACACGAAGCCGGGGACCAACACACCGACGACGGTTAGCAAAACGCTGAGCCTTCTCCTGAGACCACGTCAAATTGTCCACCACATGAGTCCAAATTTGCTGCAACCTGTCCACCACGGAATCCACACCAGGACAGTCAGAAGGCTCAAGCTGCCCTGAAGAAAAACGAGGATGAAAACCAAAGTTACAAAAAAAAGGCGAAACCAAGGTAGCCGAACTAGCCCGATTATTAAGGGCAAACTCGGCCAACGGCAAAAAGGTCACCCAATCATCCTGATCAGCAGACACGAAGCATCTCAAATAGGTTTCCAAGGTCTCATTGGTTCGCTCCGTTTGGCCATTTGTCTGAGGATGGAATGCAGAAGAAAAAGACAAATCAATGCCCATTCTAGCACAAAAGGACCGCCAAAACCTAGAAACGAACTGGGAACCTCTGTCAGACACAAAATTCTCCGGAATACCATGCAAACGAACCACATGCTGAAAAAATAATGGAACCAAATCAGAAGAGGAAGGCAACTTAGGCAACGGCACCAAATGGACCATCTTAGAAAACCGGTCACAAACCACCCAGATGACAGACATCTTCTGAGAAACAGGAAGATCAGAAATCAAATCCATGGAAATATGCGTCCAGGGCCTCTCAGGAATAGGCAAAGGCAAAAGCAACCCGCTGGCACGGGAACAGCAAGGCTTAGCCCGAGCACAGGTCCCACAGGACTGCACAAACGAACGCACATCCAGCGACAAGGAAGGCCACCAAAAGGACCTAGCCACCAATTCTCTGGTACCGAAAATCCCAGGGTGACCAGCCAACACCGAACAATGAACCTCAGAAATTACCCTACTAGTCCATCTATCAGGAACAAACAATTTCCCCACAGGACAGCGGTCAGGTTTATCAGCCTGAAACTCCTGAAGTACCCGCCGTAAATCAGGGGAGATGGCAGAAAGAATCACCCCCTCCTTGAGGATCCCAGCCGGCTCAAGAACTCCCGGAGAATCAGGTAAAAGACTCCTAGAAAGGGCATCAGCATTCACATTCTTAGATCCAGGAATATACGAGACCACAAAATCAAAACGTGAGAAAAACAAAGACCACCGAGCCTGTCTAGGATTCAACCTCTTAGCAGACTCGAGGTAAATCAGATTCTTGTGATCAGTCAAGACCACCACGCGATGCTTGGCTCCCTCAAGCCAATGTCGCCACTCCTCAAATGCCCACTTCATAGCCAACAACTCCCGATTGCCGACATCATAATTACGCTCAGAAGACGAAAATTTTCTGGAGAAGAAGGCACATGGTTTCATCAAAGAGCCATCAGAATTTCTCTGAGACAAAACGGCCCCTGCCCCAATCTCAGAAGCATCAACCTCAACCTGAAAAGGGAGAGAAACATCTGGCTGACGCAACACAGGGGCAGAAGTAAAACAACGTTTAAGCTCCTGAAAGGCCTCAACAGCCGCAGAGGACCAATTTACCACATCAGCGCCCTTCCTCGTCAAATCGGTCAGAGGCTTTACCACACTAGAAAAATTAGCAATAAAGCGACGATAAAAATTGGCAAAGCCTAAAAATTTCTGAAGGCTCTTTACAGATGTAGGTTGAGTCCAATCATGAATGGCCTGGACTTTAACAGGGTCCATTTCAATAGCCAAGGGAGAAAAAATGAAACCCAAAAAAGAAACCCTCTGAACTCCAAAGAGGCACTTAGACCCCTTCACAAACAACGCACTAGTACGAAGGACCTGAAACACCATCCTAACCTGCATCACATGAGACTCCCAATCATCGGAGAAAACCAAAATATCATCCAAATACACAATCATAAATTTATCCAGATAATTCCGGAAGATATGATGTATAAAGGACTGAAATACCGATGGAGCATTAGAGAGCCCGAATGGCATCACAAGATATTCAAAATGGCCTTCAGGCGTATTAAATGCTGTTTTCCATTCATCACTTTGTTTAATACGCACAAGATTATACGCCCCTCGGAGGTCGATTTTAGTAAACCAACTAGCACCCTTAATCCGAGCAAACAAATCAGAAAGCAAAGGTAACGGATACTGGAATTTGATAGTTATCTTATTGAGAAGGCGATAATCTATACAGGGTCTCAAGGAGCCATCCTTCTTGGCAACAAAAAAAAATCCCGCTCCCAACGGTGACGAAGACGGGCGAATACGCCCTTTCTCCAAGGACTCCTTTACATAACTTCGCATAGCGGCATGCTCTGGCACAGACATATTGAAAAGTCGGCCCTTAGGGAACTTACAGCCAGGAATCAAATTAATGGCACAATCGCAGTCCCTATGAGGAGGCAGGGAACTGGACTTGGGCTCATCAAATACATCCTGGAAATCCGACAAAAACTCAGGAACTTCAGAAGAAGGGGACGAGGAAATGGACATCAAAGGAATATCACTATGTATCCCCTGACAACCCCAACCAGTCACAGACATAGATCTCCAATCCAGCACTGGATTATGTTCCTGTAACCATGGAAAACCCAGCACAACAACATCATGCAAATTATGCAACACCAAAAAACGAATATTTTCCTGATGTGCTGGAGCCATGCACATGGTTAACTGTGTCCAGTACTGAGGTTTATTCTTGGCCAATGGCGTAGCATCAATCCCCCTTAAGGGAATAGGACTCTGCAAAGGTTCCAAGGAAAAACCACAGCGCTTGGCAAACTCTAAGTCCATTAAGTTCAGGGCAGCGCCAGAATCCACAAATGCCATAACAGAAAAGGACGACAATGAGCAAATCAGGGTAACAGACAAGAGAAATTTAGGCTGCACAGTACTAATGGTAACAGACCTAGGGACCCTCCTAGTACGCTTAGGGCAATCAGAAATAGCATGAGCTGAATCACCACAGTAAAAACACAGGCCATTCTGACGTCTGAATTTCTGCCTTTCTGCTCTAGTCAAAATCCTATCACATTGCATAGGCTCAGGACTTCGCTCAGAGGACACTGCCATATGGTGCACCGCCTTGTGCTCACGCAAGCGCCGATCAATCTGAATGGCTAGAGACATAGACTCGCTCAAACCGGCAGGCGCAGGAAAGCCCACCATAACATCCTTAAGGGTTTCAGAAAGACCTTTTCTGAAAATAGCAGCCAGCGCCTCTTCATTCCATTTAGTGAGCACAGACCATTTTCTAAATTTCTGGCAATATAACTCTGCCGCTTCCTGACCCTGACACAGAGCCAACAGTGTTTTCTCAGCATGCTCTACAGAGTTAGGTTCGTCATACAACAATCCGAGCGCCTGAAAAAATGCATCTACATTCAATAATGCCGGATTCCCTGTTTCAAGAGCAAATGCCCAGTCTTGAGGATCACCACGCAGTAAGGATATGATGATTTTCACTTGCTGAATGGAATCACCAGAAGAACGGGGTTTCAAAGCAAAAAACAATTTGCAGCTATTTTTAAAGTTCAAAAACTTGGATCTGTCCCCAAAAAACAAATCAGGAGTAGGAATTCTTGGCTCTAGAGCCGGAGTCTGAACAATATAATCTTGGATACTCTGGACTCTTGCAGCAAGTTGATCCACATGAGAAAACAAACCCTGAACCTCCATACCAGAGCATATATCCAGCACCACCCAGATATCAAGAGGAAAAAAAAAGACAGAACAGAGCACAGAAGAAAAAAATGGTTCAGAACTCTTTTTTTTCTCCTTATTTTGAGATGCATTCAATTCATTCTTGGTCTGCTGTACTGTTATGACCTGGTGGTTAAGAGGCCACACTGAAATGACCTGGTGGCTAAAACGCAACATGAAACAGCTCTGAGAAGGTGGTATCTCTACTGACCGCAGTCCCTAATCCTAACAACACAACTAGAAATAGCCGTGGGATGTTCCTGACACTCCCTAGACACCTCATCACAGCCTAAGATATAACTACCCCTAAAGAAGGAAATAGAAAGCTATCTTGCCTCAGAGAAACCCCCCAAAAGGAAAGACAGCCCCCCACAAATATTGACTGTGAAAGGAGAGGGAAATGACGAACACAGAAATGAAATTAGAATTCAGCAAAGGGGAGGCCAATACTAAACTAGATAGACAGAGAGCAAAGGATACTGTGTGGTCAGTATTAAAAACTACAAAATCCACGCAGAGTTTACAAAAATGAACTCCACACCGACTCACGGTGTGGAGGGGCAAATCTGCTTTCCCAGAGCTTCCAGCTAGCCTAAATAAGACATAGTGACAAGCTGGACAGAGAGACAAAATGCAAAGCAATAGAGTCCAAACAAATGGACAAACAAACTAGCAAAACTTATCTTTTGCAGACAAGGACTGGCCATATGAGAAATCCAAGGGAAGAATCAAATCCAACCAAGAACATTGACAGCAGGCATGGACTAAAGCCCAGAGCAGGTTTAAATAACAAACCCAGGCAAGGCGATTAGTGAAGGCAGCTGTTACAGCTACCTAACGGAGCAGCAGTTCCACTCGAAACCACCAGAGGGAGCCCAAGGGCAGAACTCGCAAACATACCATTAGCAACCACAGGAGGGAGCTCCAAAACGGAACTCACAACACTCTCCCAATGGGTTATGGCACACACAAATCATAATAGTAAAATCTGCACTATAATATGGCGCTCCTTCCCTTTTGAGCTTTACACTGTGCCTCAAAAGTAGTTTTCACCCATACGTGGGGTATTGTCACACTCAGGAGAAATTGCACAACAAATTTTGGATTCCATTTTCTCCTGTTACCCTTGAGGAAATATAAATTGGGGGGCTAAAAAAAACATTTTGCAGGAAAAATTAGATTTTTTCAATTTTCTTAGCTCTGTTATAAACTTCTGTAAAGCACCTGGTGGTTCAAAATGCTCGCCACACATCTAGATAAGTTCCTTGAGGGGTTTAGTTTCCAAATTAGAATCTCTTGTGGGGAGTTTCCACTGTTTAGGCACATCAGGGGCCCTCCAAAAGTGAAATGGCATCCGCTCTAAATTCCAGCCAATTTTGTGTTCAAAAAGTCAAACCTTGCTCCTTCACTTCCTGCGATACGCCCAAATAGTGGTCTTCCTCCACACATGGGGTATCAGCGTACTCAGGAGAAATTGCCCAACATTCACATTTTTGGGGTCCATTTTCTCCTGCTACCTTTGTTAAAATAAAAAAATGTGTTAAAAAATGTGTGTAAAAATTTTTAGTTTTCACGACTCCACGTTATTAACTTATGTGAAGCACATGGGGGTTCAAGGTGCTCACCAAACATGTAGATAAGTTACATGTGGGTATTCCCTAGCAACCAGGCAACCCCAACATGTACTCAGGCTGGCTAGCAGCCGTAAATCATGCAGCTGAATCAACACAAACTAAATCTCCGAGCAGTCACAAATACTCGGAGACCAACCGAGCGTGCTCGAGAAAACGAGTATATTCGCTCATCACTAGTGACCACTTCTATATTTTTCGACCACTCATGGTTTTGTCTTACAAATACTGATGTAAAATACTAAACATGTTTAATGTCTGTCTGAGGCCACAAGCTCAAAAATCCTAGGTCGGACGGACTCGGCACAAACCACTCCGTCTGGCAGATTTCAGAGAAACCTCAATACCCTTTAACCCCTGTACATGGATTTGAACTTATCACAGAGTCCAGTGGATTGCTACCTAAGGAGGGGCTGCTGTCTAGAGGTGCGAACCAGAAGCAGGAATGGTCGCCAAGCAGACTCAAAGCCGAGAAGTCACGTAAAGGGCAAAATCAGGATCCATAAGAATAGCCAGAATACATAAGTCAAGGTCAGAAAAAGGACCAATGAAACAACAAGGAGTTAAGACAAGATTGAACCAGAGAAGTACAAGACTATATTTAGCAGCTTCCAGCAGTAAGCTAGACGCTAAAACAGGGTGTGAAGCTCTCCAACAGGCTGTAGCAGGGAGCTGATAACTCCAGCTGGACAGCACATACCATACACCTAGAATGAACAGCATTACAGGTCCCAGCCACCCAAATCTAAATGGCTGAACAGAGCCTGTGCCATCCTGGTTCCAATGTTTCTTCTATGACCAGCGTCACTTGCAGAATGAATACGGCAGCGCCTGGAGGCAGATACAGATGTCACAGGAGGTCCTAATGGTGATGTGACAACTTGTGAACATGGTTGTAACTGATGGGCAGCACAGTTGGTTAGCATTGTTCCTTTGTAGTACTTAGTTTTTAGGCTCAAATCCCACCAAGGACAACATCTGCAAGGTGTTTGTATGCTCTCCGAGTTTGCATTGTTTTCCTTTGAGAACTCGTTTCCTCCCACACTACAAAGGCATACTGATAAAGTATATAGATTGTGAGCCCCAATGGGGCCAGTAATCATAATGTATGTAAAGCACTACAGAACACGATGGCGCTATATCAGCAAAGCATAATAACTCCAATTATGGGAAATCACTTGCAAACTGGACATACAGGTTCATTTGTGGAAAAAGAATAAGCATAGATCGTTCAGAATTTTAAAGGCCATGTTCAGAACACATGTACTCAATTTTCAAGATAAAAAATAAACCACTGAACAATCCATTAATAATGGGACCAGTTTGGTGAAAAAATTGATTTCTCCTCGACTAGCACCACTTTTCCACAGTATAATTCTTTTTTAATTGGACCTTTTTTATAATTGTAATTTTTATTTAAAGATTTTCACATTTTACAAAATATAAACTTGAAAGAAAAAAGTACAACGATGTACAAACTAACAGATTACAGTGCAAACAGATTAATAGATATGCAGCAAGTTAGAATATGTACATTTCTTATATATCTAACAATCTGAAAAGGGGGGACATATAAGACTTAAAATAGACCAAGGGGGAAGGGACAAGCATAGGTATTAGGAAATGTAGAAGAGGGGAATATTTAAGAGTAGGTTCTTATTCAACAGTATCCAGAAAGTATCCCAAGTAGACCAAATAAGATTGACTCTCTCAACGGTTTCATCATTCAAAGCAGTACGATATTCAAAATGTCGGATGTCTTTGATCTTAGTGTGTAGTCAAATATAGAAGATTGTTTCCAATGAGCAGAAGTCTCATAGTTCTCCTGGATATATTCTGTTGAAAGACATTAAGTGAGAAGAGCTGTGTCACAGGGTTACCGCAACAGAGGAGCCAGAAGACCACAGCGTCTGATTGCTCCTACTCCTGCACTGAGAAGCACTTCTCCGTCGTTTTAAAGGTGTTTATTTCTTTTGGCAGAACTGTGGTTAGTCGGCCATGTTGCAAACTCTGAGCTCTCAGCTGTGCCAAAGGTTTTCAATTTCTATCCAGTTTGTATAGGTCACTTTAGATGACCATGCTGGGATTCTGCGTAAATCCCAGCTGGCTGCCCATTCATTACAGGATACAATTCAAAGTACTTGTTCTCACCACAAAGCTCTTCACAGTGCAGCACCCCCATACATCTCCTCCCTCATTTTGGACTATCGGCCTAGCCGACCACTGCGCTCTGCAAATGACTTTCGACTAACCTCTGCACTAATCCGTATCTCCCACTCCCGACTCCAAGACTTCTCCCGAGCTGCGCCAATCCTCTGGAATGCTCTACCCCAAGATATTAGGACCATCCACAATTTGCATAGTTTTAGGCGCTCGCTCAAAACACATTTGTTCACAGCGGCCTATCACATTCAGTAATCAAAGTCATGTTATGTTTGTGTGTGTGTAGCCCATTCACTATCTCCATCTATCCCCCACCCCCTGAAGATGGCTGGACCATCATTGTAAATACACACCTGTACTTTGTATCTCCCCACCTCATTGTAGATTGTAAGCTCTCACGAGCAGGGTCGTCTTATTTCGTTTTAATTATTGTATTAACGTTGTTACTTATGACTGTTGTGTTTGAAACTGTTAAACTGTAAAGCGCTGCGGAATATGTTGGCGCTATATAAAGATTATTATTAAATGTGTAGCCCAATAATAGAGGATAAAATGAGATGTACCCAAACCTCTCGTATTTTTGCTCATCAGGATTGACTTCGAAATTCTGTAGCGTTTTCCTGCCCATATGAACTTGAAAATGGCTGCTTGGAGATACCTTAAATCTCTGAGTTGGACATGTATGCTTAGAGCTTCAAACAAATATAAAGAATTTTGGAAGAATGGTCATTTTTAATGCTAATATACGACCAAATAAAAGATAGGGGTAGGGACATCTATGTCGTCAAGAGGGAATTAATTTCTATATAGATTGCTCAAAAGTTATTCTCAGAGTTAAAAATGAGGATGTAAGATTAATTCAAAACTATTTGAGAGCGGTGTCTTTCCAATCGTATTTGAACTTATTACGAAGATTCAATTAAAGATCTGGTAAATTTATTTGGAGGGCTTCTGCTTTATTTGTTTGCTTTATAGTCTGACAGGGTACCAAATTCTGATACAATGGAGTGTAGATTAGGGAAAAAAAGGGGAGAATGTCATCAGAAAAAAGGCGAGTTTGAATGCTCTATCGTTAACCTGATCTCCTTTGATATCTGGGCTTGATCTAATAGATGCAGCAAGGGATTCAATGCTAAGACGAAGAGCAGTGGAGCTAATGGGAACCCCTGTCTAGTGCCATTCTTTATTATGGTTTGGGAAGACTATGGAGAAGCCTAATTGTTACAGAGGGTATGGAGTACAGACTTTCAATAACCCTTAGAAAGGGCCTTTTATGTAATATGTTTCAAGAGTTTGAAGCATAAATGACTAACTGAGGTGATCAAAAGCCTTTTCAGCATCTAAGCTTACAAGGAGGGTACATTGTTTGGATTTCTGGACTATAAGATCAATTTCTCTTCTGGTATTATCATTTCCTTGCCTAAATGAGATAAAACCTACCTGATCTTTGAGGATCAGAGAGGATAAGTAGAGGTTCAAATGAACTGCAAGTAGTTTAGTAAACATTTTAATGTCTGAATTGAAGAGGGTTATAGCCCTTTAGTTCTTACAGTCAAGGCTATCTGTATCTGGTTAGGAATTATACTTATATAAGAATGTAGCATAGACTCAGGAACAGGAGATACTTTTAGGAAGGATTTAAAAGGGCCATCAGAGTGAGTACTTGTTCATCTTGGAAGGTTTTGTAATATTAGTAGGGTAAACCGTTAGTCCCCAGTGGTTTCCTATTTGGCAGATGGTCTGTTATATCTTTGATCTCTTTTCTTGTAATGTGAGCATTGAGTTCAGAAAGGGACTAATGAGATTATCCCTTATGGGAAGGTTGGGGAAAAGGCTGAGGAGTGAATTAAGTTCAAGAAATATTAATGGAAAATATATGCCCTTTTGGATCTTGCGTTGATTTTTTTGCTACATAAAGCATAGGGAGAGACTGTTCTGTATGGGGGTTGTTGGCTTTTTCCTAGTACTGTCGGTGTGTGTAGTTTATTCACTCGTTTTAATGCCATGTTTTAAGCTGTTCCCTAACATCTATGAGTTTTTTAAGTTTGTTTAAAAGGTCTGGAGAGAATTTTTGTTTCCAGAAGTTTTAGTTCAGTGGTCAGGGCACGGCGTTTTTTTTTTTTTTATAATCGTTTTTAAGTTTAACTCCCATGGCAATACATGAACAATGTTTTCAACTTGATAGCATCCCAACCCTTATTTTCAGAGACCTACAGGGAGACTTTACTACTGCTGAAGCAGAGACCCATATGGATTCATAGCCAAATTTTTCAAACACTCAAGTCAGCTTTGCCCATTATTTTTATCTGTTTATCCCTTGTGCCTATTCTCAATATGCACACAAAAATGCCCGTTTTGGTGCACTGGCAGTTCTTTTGCCGTACTTGAGATTAAAAGATGTCATCATACAATATATAAGGTCAAAATTCTGTGTGACAAAATATAACTGGATACATTCCAAATTGGGTATTGTCTGAATTGCATTTTTTTTTGCTTCATTTGGGCAATCTTCAGCTATTTGTTTTCTGTCCAACTGCCATGTTCTTGATTAATTGCCATATTGATTATAATCGATTCATAATTCGTGATTTCTGCAGATCTTACACATTAATTTTCTTCTGTTGATTGCACCAAGAAATTTGAGATAATCTGAAGTAGTGAACGGTGATGTTTCTGTTGTATCAAGTTTAACGAAAGCTTACTTTCCCATCTCTATGATAAGAATTTTAGATACATTTTTTAAATTGATTACGGTTTATATGTATTTCTTTTTATATATACCCTTGAGTACAGGATCTATCTGAAACTTAGATTTTAGTCTCTATAATCATAGTTTCCATCTTTGTAACATTATTATTCATTACATTGCTCTAGATTACTGTGCGGTATTTAGTCACAGAACTCCTATATATCAGAGTCTTTATATCACTTTAAAATGTTTTTCTATTAATAACTAATAAGTTTTTTCTTTTATGTTAGGTGTATTAAGTTTGTACAGCACTGGGTCAAAATCTAGTTCCAATCAGAAAATCTTCTGAATAAATGGTTGTTGCTATTTTCCTTATTCTTAGCCCTCAAGTGATGATTTCTTCTGAAAAATATGATTTTAATGCAGTGTAATCCCACCTAATTTCCATCTCTTTAAACATTTTATTTTCTAGGTGTCACAACAGGGTTCCAAATTCAATTGGTGCTGAGTGTTTTGCGGTATTCAAATTTTTATCAATTTTTTAATCAAATAATTAATGGCTTCCCAACTGCTCACTGTAGATAAACGTCAGCGCTTGCTGGGCTTTGTGCAGCTCCAATGTTTAACAGCATTTGGCTGACTTGCACCAATCAGGAACCCCAGGGTTCTGCAAGCACTGCAATTCTGGTGCAGAAGGATAGCTCTGACAGGTGACATCATTGAGACCTGATTGGATCAGGTCCCCATGATGTTAACCCTTGAGAAGCTCTGGATGCGCAATTGCGCGCACCCATACAAGCCTATTGGTGAGTGGGAAACATCGCACTGCACTCGGATGTTACACGAGTGTAGCAGAAGCCAGCAATGGAAGAGATTAAGAAATGTATTTCTCCATCTCCTCTGCCCTGTGCTCCGATTCGCAGAGCACTGACACTCGTCTCACACTCGCAGAAGAGCAGGAGCTGAGGCTTATAAGCATCTCACATCAGATACTATAAGCTGGTGTGATTGCAGTCTAATGTATATGTGAACACAACAAAGAAAACACTGTACATAACATTCACGTAGTCATGGCGGAAGTTTTGCATGGACCAACAAAGAAATCCTGCGAAAGAAACTATCTGTTTAGTGAAGAGACTGGAAAGCGGTATCAAAGGTGTGGCTCCTGGGGACACTGCTGCACTATATTGGTAGACCGCTGACCACCGCTTTACCAGCGGTAAGCATTAGTGATGAGTGCAAGTGCTCGTTACTTGAGTTTATTTAGGGTGCTTAGGTATGCACAGAGAATCGTGGGTGCTTGAGTGACATGTTCAAGTCCCTGCAGATGCATGTTTTGTGGCTGTTAGCCGGAAAACATGAGGGGATTGTCTGAAAATCACAGGCAATCACCGCATGTTTTGTGGCTGTCTAACAGCTGCAAAACACGTGGTGTGGGGACTCGACCATGTCACAGGAGCACCTGTGATACTCGGTGCATACCTGAGCACTCTAGGCAAACTCGAGTAACGAGCACTTGCACTCATCACTAGTAAGTATATTACTATATTTTTCTCTGCAGCTTTACATAGTAACATAGTTAGTAAGGCCGAAAAAAGACATTTGTCCATCCAGTTCAGCCTATATTTCATCATAATAAATCCCCAGATCTACGTCCTTCTACAGAACCTAATAATTGTATGATACAATATTGTTCTGCTCCAGGAAGACATCCAGGCCTCTCTTGAACCCCTCGACTGAGTTCGCCATCACCACCTCCTCAGGCAAGCAATTCCAGATTCTCACTGCCCTAACAGTAAAGAATCCTCTTCTATGTTGGTGGAAAAACCTTCTCTCCTCCAGACGCAAAGAATGCCCCCTTGTGCCCGTCACCTTCCTTGGTATAAACAGATCCTCAGCGAGATATTTGTATTGTCCCCTTATATACTTATACATGGTTATTAGATCGCCCCTCAGTCGTCTTTTTTCTAGACTAAATAATCCTAATTTCGCTAATCTATCTGGGTATTGCAGTTCTCCCATCCCCTTTATTAATTTTGTTGCCCTCCTTTGTACTCTCTCTAGTTCCATTATATCCTTCCTGAGCACCGGTGCCCAAAACTGGACACAGTACTCCATGTGCGGTCTAACTAGGGATTTGTACAGAGGCAGTATAATGCTCTCATCATGTGTATCCAGACCTCTTTTAATGCACCCCATGATCCTGTTTGCCTTGGCAGCTGCTGCCTGGCACTGGCTGCTCCAGGTAAGTTTATCATTAACTAGGATCCCCAAGTCCTTCTCCCTGTCAGATTTACCCAGTGGTTTCCCATTCAGTGTGTAATGGTGATATTGATTCCTTCTTCCCATGTGTATAACCTTACATTTATCATTGTTAAACCTCATCTGCCACCTTTCAGCCCAAGTTTCCAACTTATCCAGATCCATCTGTAGCAGAATACTATCTTCTCTTGTATTAACTGCTTTACATAGTTTTGTATCATCTGCAAATATCGATATTTTACTGTGTAAACCTTCTACCAGATCATTAATGAATATGTTGAAGAGAACAGGTCCCAATACCGACCCCTGCGGTACCCCACTGGTCACAGCGACCCAGTTAGAGACTATACCATTTATAACCACCCTCTGCTTTCTATCACTAAGCCAGTTACTAACCCATTTACACACATTTTCTATCACACTGGTCTTTGCTCGGATTGGAGTGGAAAAACTATGACAATGATGTGTACTTGCAATTGCTAATTTTGCTCTTCTAACCAGTTATTTCTTCTCTTTTTCTCTGCTCTATGTAGAAACAGGAAGTCACTTATCTCTGCATTTGGCATTCATTTCTACAACTCTTGACCCAACTGCTCCCCACCAGGGACTTTTGCAGTGACTCATGACACATACAGGGAAAATATACCTCCTTTTTCTACACACAGCTTAGTCAGATGTTAATTATTAGTGATGAGCGAATATACTCGTTACTCAAGATTTCTCGAGCATGCTCGGGTGTCCTCCGAGTATTTTTTAGTGCTCGGAGAATTAGTTTTTATTGCCGCAGCTGAATGTTTTACATTTGTTAGCCAGCATAAGTACATGTGGGGGTTGCCTGGTTGCTAGGGAATCCCCACATGTAATCAAGCTGGCTAACAGATGTAAAACATTCAGCTGCGGCAATAAAAACTAAATTTCCGAGCACTAAAAAAAATACTCAGAGGACACCCGAGCGTGCTCGGGAAATCTCGAGTAACAAGTATATTCGCTCATCACTATTAATTACATGATGTTATAGACCTAATGGAAAACAAAAGAATTAGCTGGGCTGAAGAGCAAAATGTGCAATTGTAAGTACACAGTGCTTTTTAACATGATTATTGCAATATGTTAAGAGGATAAAAACTTTTTTATCCTAAAACTTCAGTGAAAAAAAAATGCTAAATTGTTTTTTTTTTTTCCATTTTTTACCAAGAAAAGGTAAAGCATTAATCAAGTTATATGTCCACCAAAAATGAGATGTGAAAATGAAAAACTGTGGAGTCACAAAGGCCAAAACGGGGTAATAGCAAATTGTAAAATATTTCAGTTTCTGGAAATCTTTTTAATGAAGGCCTATCTTAATTTTGTGATACAGTGGTGTCTTTGATAATTAATGAATGGCAACTTCTGTTTGGAAACAGGAAAGACAGTATGCACTTTAAACAATATGAACCTGAAGTTACTACCCAGTTATGGCACTGAAGAAAGTAGTTTTTATTCAAATTGAAAAATTATGAATAAAAAAAAAAACAAAACAGTAAAATCGTGAAAACATTAAGAGAAAAACACTTGACAAGCACAAAAGTTTAAATAAGCGAGTTACAGCTTTTCTTTTTTTATTTTAAAAGTCATCTGTCGACAGACACGGCTCTTTTTGACCAAGAAAATCTGACAAGATACCCTGCAAAAGGAAGCGTATGGGTGCTACTGTCTGGTTTGTCTGCTAACAGGTGCTCTTTAAATAACAAAAAGACTCTTTATTAAAATCTCCACAATATTTTAGGGTAGTATTTTCCAGAAATCAATTTTAATACTCAACAGGTGTGTAGTTAACAATAAAGGGTTTTCCTAGACAGATACTGATGGCATATTGCTATGATCACTAACAAAGTGGCAGGTCTACTAGGTCTTGTCTTTTGCATGTTTGGCCTTGTGATGTCGATGCCTGATTTGAGGCAATGTTACATTCATAATATTTTAATATGAAATGCTATAAATGTCTTGGTGGTTTTCCATTGACTAGAAACATTGAGGCATTGGCTATACACAGGCCATCTTTTTCCACTGAACTCTGAATGGGACACCTCAAGATTGACAGATTTGCTGGAGGCTTTTTCTCATTTCTTATAGAATTCAGTGGACACTAAATGCGCAAAGCAATACGCCATGAATGGTAATCGTAGGAGCACCCTTAGAAGTACACAAAACATTACTCTACTAACTTGTCACACTGAAGAGGTTTGAATTTCTGAAATATAAAACATTAACATAAGGTGCAGAGTGCAACTCTGTTTAATAAAGAGAACCAGAAAAATGTCAAGGGTCTGTAAGGGAGGCCGATCGGGATCGTTGCTTGGGGGAAGAGTTAACTGATGAGGATTCGTCTTCTGTGTCATCTGTGGGGACAACTTCTGCGGCAAGGCTATCATCTTCATTATCGTCTGTGCACAGAGTCACACCATCCTGAACTTCCTTCTCACTGCTGCTGCTCCGATCCTCATGGCTAAGTTTAGGATTTCTCTCTATGCTCTGACTGCGTCTTTTTTTACCATTTCTTTCTACCTCTTTGTGACTTTTGATTCTTTCTTTGCTTTGAATGTAGCCATCCTCGTCGCTGCCATTTCTCTCTGATTCATTGCTCAGACTCCTGTCTCTGCTTCTTTTGCTATATTTCTCTCTTCTATCTCTGCTCTGGCTTCCATCCCTACTCTTTATATCCCTGCTGCTACTTCTATCCCGCCTATCCTTGCTTTTGTCTCTATCTTTTGTTTTATTACTGTCCATTTTTTCCCTAGTGTGACTTCTTTGTCTATCATCGTTCATACGTCTTTCCCTTTTAACGAGTTCCTTTTCTGGGCTGCTTTCTTGACTAACAATCTCTTCCTTGTCACTAATTTGATCTGGTCTTCCCTTGCTAACACTCCGTTCACTACTTTTGAAGACCCTTTCCTTACTAGGACTTCTGCTTCGACTTGTGCTCTTCTTTTGTTCTGTACTAGGGCTTTTGCTGACTCTATTCTTTCTCGATTTGCTGAGGCTCCTGCTCCTGTTTTTACTCCTTTTTACTAGATCTTCACTGTGGCTGTGACTTTCTTCCCTCTTCCTTACACTTCTGCTGCTCATGCTTCTGTCTTTAGTCTGACTCCTGCTATCTCTCCTACTCTTGCTTGGACTTCTGCTTTGTCTCCTGTCTTTGCTGTGACTCCTGCTTTTCCGGGGTTGCCGCTTGCTTCTACTATGTGATCTGTAAATTAAGGAGAAATGAAACGTAAAACACAGAGATTAGTTAAGGGTTAAGCGACCTAGAAATCAGAAGAACTAGGCTACATCTCTAATTGGAAGAATATGCTAATTTTATTACACCTACTACATATTGGGATGATCTTAGGGATGGGAATACGCCTTTAAGCGTTTGTTAGGATTTTGGACAAACCCTCTTCCCTGCTTATTGGTGACAGTAGCAGTGTGTTAGAACCAGCTTCAGGCGTCTAAATTTACAGCACCTTCCTCGGAGGTATTAAACAGTAGGTTTTCCCTGCTGAAGGTATCTGCCAAATATTCCTCTTGCAAACACAGATTTGCTTGTGAAACTTCATAGTGATCCAACCTTGCCGCAGTACTAACATACTAATGCAACTTATAACCCTACCTTGATTTAGAGCGGCTGCTTTTCCACGATCGAGATCTGAAATTTGACCTAAAAAAGAAAACCGTATTTTAAATGTCATATTTGTATGGGGAAAACTATTATAGTCATACCACATCAATATGAAGCAATAGTGAACGTATGGTATGGTTGGCGCTCTAAATACTGCACTCTAAAAACACCTGGAAACTCATTTGACAGGTAGGTCAGTTATTTGTGGAGAATTTGGCTCTTTTAGAGGGCTGACATGGCTTTGTGATTATGCTAGGTAGAAAGAGTGCTGCAGCATTTCAGAGTCAAACATGCCTGGGATCATACAGCCAGTAGCTAGTGTCTGATACACACTGCTCTTGGGTCGGGAAACCAGGAAACCAATATCAGCTGTCAGGCTCACTATAATAATAGGCCAATCACATATTATGTATGGTGGAATCAAACGCGCACTATAGTCTAATGTTGAATTGTATTATTAATGTTGTATTTCTACAATTCCATAAATAAAACATAAAAAAGCTTATTTTCACTGCTAAACACGCTGACAGAGTCACTTTGAAAATATATTGCTTTACTTCTCTTGGGCTGACCTGGTGTTAAAGAGAACTGTGATGCAGTGACCCCTGTTACAGCTAGGGGGCGCTGCATGTTCTCAATACACACGGAGGCGTATTGAGGCCATGGGAATGCATGGCAGTTGCAGGCATATCTATGATGGTGAGACAACGTCCGGCATTATTTTAAATGGCCGGTATGTGTCGCAGAGGAGATCCTCTGTGCTGTAAGCCGATAATGTTGCTCTCTGACCTGTAGTGCCACAAGTATTGGTGTAGCTTTAAAGGGAGGCTTACAGGGTTAGTTGGAGAGCTGGGCAGGTCTGACTAACCTCACACACCTCTCACCTATGGAAGTGGTTACAAGTATATAATGTGACCATGGTGTGGTCACATGGTCCGTGTGTGTGCGCACCTGAATGGTGAGGGTGTGTAAGGTCCTGGAAGGTCTATGTGTTGGAAGGTTCCAGGTGGGGACGGACTTCCTGAAGAGCACATGATGAGGCCTTGGACCTGGTGGCTTGTGTGTTAGAAGATCCTGGGAATAGGACTTCCTGAATAGCACACCCTGTGTTGGAAAATCCTGGGAGTAGGACTTCCTGAATAGCACATGGAGAAGCCATATGTGCAGAGTCTGTGATGGCACTGCGTTGGGAGAGCTACCGTCAGTCTGAGGATCTGGACTGTCAGGTGGCCTAGTGAGCAAGACCTTGTCCAGGACGGTGATCCAGTTTGGCAGCTTCCCTGGGAGAGGCAGTACTGACAGGAGTCAGCATGTGGAGCAGAAGCTCCTGGAAGGTAACCCAGAGTATGGGAAACTGTGTGCACTGACAGGGGGTCAGTTAATGAACTGTGCAGTCATCCATGGTAACTGGATGGAGTAAGGTCCAGCATGTTTAGAGACTGCAACCTACTGTCGAGTGTTGGTGCCTGTTGTGTTCTATGGACATTAATGAACTGTTCGGCATGCGGTCGCCCACGGCAACTAGACAAAGCGGTCCTGCGTGTTTAGTGACTGTGTTTCAAAGCTGTATACTATGAAGTGCTAAGGACTATGTGAGGTCTGTGATGGGTAACAGCCTACAGCGGTTTATGATGCTTAATAGACTGTTTATGTGAAAAACAGTGCCGGTCTACATTTATCCAGTAGCCAAGTGAGTGTCCACCAACATAAACAGTATAAGCGCTGCACCACAGAACCCACCACCATGGAAATGCAGTCCAATCTGCAGGCACTGCGTTATAGAGAAGGAAGGGGGTACTGAGTAGATGGTTATATAGATTTGTCAGAAAAGATTCAGTATAACTTGTCATTTAATCATTTTATCCTCAGCTCTTTCTGGGATTTTTTGACTGCTGGGTGGATTGATCAGTGACTGACAGCTATATCTGTATGCACTCTTATACAAAGGAAGCCGTCGGTCACTGATAGGACAGCACACTGGACCCAAAATCCCAGAATGAGCAGCGGATAAAATAATTAATACACAAGTTATACTGGATCTTTTCTCACAAAACTACACTGTTGAAAAAAAAAAAGGGAACACTTAAACAACACAATGCAACTCCAAGTCAATCACACTACTGTGAAATCAACCTGTCAAGTTATGAAGCAACACTGATATGAATCAATTTATCCTGCTGTTGTGCAAATGGAACAGACAACGGGTAGAAATGATAGCAAGACAACACCTATATATTAAAAAAAAAAAAAAAAAAAAAAAGAGTGGTTCTGCAGGTGGTGCCTACAAACCATTTCTTTGTTCTCATCCTTTTTGGCCATGTTGGTCACTTGCATTTTGTCATTGATCTCATCCCTATAGGTACAGTACCATGAGGCAGTCTACAACCCACAGAAGTTGCTCAGGTAGTACAGCTCATCCAGGGTGGTAAATCAATGCGAGCTGTGGCAAGAAGGGTAGCTGTGTCTGTCAGCACAATGTCCAGAGCATGGAGCAGATACCAGATGAGGCGATATCAGCAGCAGGATCATTACCTCCTCCTTTGTGAAAGTATGAACATGAGGAGCAGTGCCAGAGCACTGCAAAATGACTTCCATCAGGCCACTAACAACCATGTGTCTGCTCAAACTGTCAGAAACAGACTCCACGAGGGTGGTATGAGGGCCCAACATCCTCAAGTGGGTGTTAAGTTTACAGCCCAACACTGAGCAGAGCGACTGGCATTTGCCAGAGAACATCAAGATTGGCAGATTAGACATTGGCACCCTGAGCTCTTCATGGATAAGAGCAGGTTCACAGTGAGAACATAAGACAGATGTGACAGAGTATGGAGACGCCTTGGAGAACGTTCTGCTGCCTGCAGCATCCTCCAGCATGACTGGTTTGGCAATGGATCAGTAATGGTGTGGGGAGGATTTTTTTTGGAGGGCTACACAGCTCTCCATGTGCTAGCCAGAGGTACCCTGACTGCCATTAGGTACCGAGATGAGATCCTCAGACCCATTGTGAGACCATAAGTAGGCACAGTGGACCCTGGGTTCCTTCTGATGCATGACAATGCTAGGCCTCATGTGGGTGAAGTGTGTCAGCAGTTCCTGCAGGATGAAGGCAATGATGTTATGGAATGGCCTGAATCCAATCAAGCACATCTGGGATATCATATCTTGTTCCATCCAGCAACGCCAAGTTGCACCACAGACTGTCCAGGAATTGACTCAGGAGATGCCTCAGGAGAACATCAGCGGCCTCATCAGGAAAATGCCCAGGCGTAGTATGGAGGACTTACAGGCATCTGGAGGTCACGAACATTATTGAGCATCATTTCCTTGTCTTCAGGCATTTCCGCTGAAGTTGGATCAGCCTGTAATTTAAATTTTCCACTTTGATTTTGAGTATCATTACAAATCCAGAACTCCATGGGATAGTAATTTTGATTTGCATTGATCATTTTTATCTTTATTGTTCTCAATGCATTCAACTATGTAACGAATAAAGATTTACAACTGGAATATTTCATTTAGTGATATCTAGGATGTGATATTTTCTTGTTCCCTTTATTTTTTTGAGCAGTAAATACACTGCTCAAAAAAGTAAAAGGGAACAATTAAACAACATAATATAACACCAAGTAAATCAAACTTCTGTGAAATCAAACTGTCCACTTAGGAAGCAACACTGATTGACAATCAATTACACATGCTCTTGTGCAAATAGAATAGACAACAGATGGAAATTATTGGCAATTATCAAGATACATGCAAAGGAGTGGTTCTGCTGGTGGGGACCACAAACCACATCTCAGTACAAATGCTTTCTGGCTGATGTTTTTTGGTCACTTTTGGATGTTTGTTGTGCTTTCACACTCGTGGTAGCATGAGACGGACTCTACAACCCACACAAGTGGCTCAGGTAGTGCAGCTCATCCAGGATGGCACATCAATGTGAGCTGTGGCAAGGTTTGCGGTGTCTGTCAGTGTAGTTTCCAGAGGCTGGAGGTGCTACCAGGAGAGACAGGCCAGTACACCAGGAGACGTGGAGGGGGCCGTAGAAGGGCAACAGTCCATCAGCAAGACCGCTACCTCAGCCTTTGTGCAAGGAGGAACAGGAGGAGCACTGCCAGAGCCCTGCAAAATGACCTCCAGCAGGCCACAAATGTGCATATATCTGCACAAATGGTTAGAAACCGACTCCATGAGGATGGTCTGAGTGCCCGACGTCCACAGATGGGGGTTGTGCTCACAGCCCAACACCGTGCAGGACACTTAGCATTTGCCACAGATCACCAGGATTGGCAAATTCGCCACTGGCGCCCTGTACTCTTCACAGATGAAAGCAGGTTCATCACCGAGCACATTTGACAGACGTGACAGAGTCTGGAGACGCCATGGAAAGCAATCTGCTGCCTGCAACTTCCTTCAGCATGACCGGTTTGGTAGTGGGTCAGTAATGGTGTGGGGTGGCATTTCTTTGGAGGGCTGCACAGCCATGTGCTTGCCAGAGGTAACCTGACTGCCATTAGGTTCCGAGATGAGATCCTCAGACCCCTTGTGAGACCATATTCTGGTGCGGTTGGCCCTGGGTTCCTCCTAATGCAGGACAATGCCAGACCTCAGGTGGCTGGAGTGTGTCAGCAGTTCCTGCAAGATGAAGGCATTGAAGCTATGGACTGGTCCGCCCGTTCCCCAGACCTGAATCCGATTGAACACATCTGGGACATCATGTCTGGCTCCATCCACCAACGTCACATTGCACCGCAGACTGTCCAGGAGTTGGCAGATGCTTTAGTCCAGGTCTGGGAGGAGATCCCTCAAGAGACCATCTGCTACCTCATTAGGAGCATGCACAGGTGTTGTAGGGAGATCATATAGGCACGTGGAGGCCACACACACTACTGAGCATAATTTCCTTGTCTTGAGGCATTTCCACTGAAGTTGGATCAGCCTGCAATTTGATTTTCCACTTTGATTTTGAGCATCATACCAACTCCAGACCTTCATGGGATATTAGTTATTATTATTTATTATTATAGCGCCATTTATTCCATGGCGCTTTACATGTGAGGAGGAGTATACATCATAAAAACAAGTACAATAATCTTAACAATACAAGTCATGACTGGTACAGTAGGAGAGAGGACCCTGCCCGCGAGGGCTTACAATCTACAAGGGATGGGGGAGGATACAATAGGTGAGGGTAGAGCTGGTCGTGCAGCGGTTTGGTCGATCGGTGGTTACTGCAAGTTGTAGGCTTGTCGGTAGAGTTGTGATTTACATTGATCATTTTTAGGTTTTACTGTTTTCAACACATTCCACTATATAATGAATAACGATTTACAACTGGAATATTTCATTCAGTGATATCTAGGATGAGGGATTTTAGTGCTTCCTTTATTTTTTTGAGCAGGGTCTATCAATCTGCTCAGCTCCCCCAGTTCTATAACATGGTGCCTGCAGATTGAACTGCATTTGGACGGTAAAAGGTTCCCTTTACCGTATCCTAGTCTAGACCTTGATGAGCACCTATCACTTCCATGACCCTATCCATTCTATTTGAGAAACGGTTAACCCTATAAATGTAAACACTTTTCTAAATAAAAAAATTCAAGGAATGTAACAAAATTAATAATACACATTTAAATATTAAACATTTTTCTGGGGGGCGTGGCCTAGCGACATGTGAGGAGGACGTGTGTCTGCAGAGCTCCCGCATGTCCTAGCTAATTACCGCTGCTAAATTCTCACAGCACAGCCAGTAATTAGCTGTGGAGAGGCCCTGGGGACTGGTGGAGGTCATCGGGCGAGCATTCCAGGTGTGCAAAATGCCGAAAAAAGGTCAAAGGAGGATTACTGGAGAGATGGCCTCTGGTTCCCAAGATGGCGCCGCCACTTCAGCACGTGCTCTGGCAGATGCAGAGATTGATAGTGCAGCCAGAACCAAAAGAAGTAGCGGCTCATCTGCAGCGATATGTCCGAGTGGAGGAATTGGAGAAGGAATCTCCCCAACCAGCTGGAAAAGATCCAGACACAGAAGGAGAAGGTACAGAGCGGGGGATGAGTGAAGAGGGGGAGGAGGAGGAGACAAAGTGCTGGAGGGCAGAGGAAACAGGAGGCTCTGGCTAGCTGGGGAGAGCTGGTGGAACAAAATAAGAAGCAGCTCACAGCGCTGAAGCGGCATATTCCTGCTGAGCCCACTATAAAGAACGTGCTGGTGGCTGTTATGCAGTGTGGATCAGCCATTACTAATGTGCTCACTCAGTTGGGCTTTCTACAGGAATCAATGCAAAATGTAAAACATGATCTCCACACAGTTAACCCCCTTTACCCCCAAGGGTGGTTTGCACGTTAATGACCGGGCCAATTTTTACAATTCTGACCACTGTCCCTTTATGAGGTTATAACTCTGGAACGCTTCAACGGATCCCAGTGATTCTGACATTGTTTTCTCGTGACATATTGTACTTCATGATAGTGGTAAAAATTCTTTGGTAGTACCTGCGTTTGTGAAAAAAACGGAAATTTGGCGAAAATTATGAAAATTTCGCAGTTTTCCAATTTTGAATTTTTATGCAATTAAATCACAGAGATATGTCACACAAAATACTTAATAAATAACATATTCCACATGTCTACTTTACATCAGCACAATTTTGGAACCAACATTTTTTTTTGTTAGGGAGTTATAAGGGTTAAAAGTTGACCAGCAATTTCTCCTTTTTACAACACCATTTTTTTTTTAGGGACCACATCTCATTTGAAGTCATTTTGAGGGGTCTATATGATAGATAATACCCAAGTGTGACACCATTCTAAAAACTGCACCCCTCAAGGTGCTCAAAACCACATTCAAGAAGTTTATTAACCCTTCTGGTGCTTCACAGGAATTTTTGGAATGTTTACTTCAGCTCCAATTTGTTTTATTTTACCAAGGGTAACAGGAGAAAATGGACCCCAAAAGTTGTTTTACAATTTGTTCCGAGTACACCGATACCCCATATGTGGGGGTAAACCACTGTTTGGGCGCATGACAGAGCTCGGAAGCGAAGGAGCGCCATTTGACTTTTCAATGCAAAATTGACTGGAATCGAGATGGGACACCATGTTGCGTTTGGAGAGCCCCTGATGTGCCTAAACATTGAAACCCCCCACAAGTGACACCATTTTGGAAAGTAGACTCCCTAAGGAACTTATCTAGAGGTGTGGTGAGCACTTTGACCCTCCAAGTGCTTCACAGAAGTTTATAATGCAGAGCTGTAAAAATAAAACAAAAATTTTTCCCACAAAAATTATTTTTTTAGCCCCCAGTTTTGTATTTTCCCGAGGGTAAGAGGAGAAATTTGACCCCAAAAGTTGTTGTCCTATTTGTCCTGAGTACGCTGATACCCCATATGTTGGGGTAAACCCCTGTTTGGGCACACGGGAGAGCTCGGAAGGGAAGGAGCACTGTTTTACTTTTTCAACACAGAATTGGCTGGAATTGAGATCGGACGCCATGTCGCGTTTGGAGAGCCCCTGATGTGCCTAAACAGTGGAAACCCCTCAATTATAACTGAAACCCTAATCCAAACACACCCCTAACCCTAATCCCAACAGTAACCCCAACCACACCTCTAACCCTGACACACCCCTAACCCTAATCCCAACCCTATTCCTAACTGTAAATGTAATCTAAACCCTAAGCGCAACTTTAGCCCCAACCCTAACCCTAACTTTAGCCCCAACCCTAACTGTAGCCCTTGCCCTAAACCACATGGGAAAATGGAAATAAATACATTTTTTAATTTTTCCGTAACTAAGGGGGTGATGAAGGGGGGTTTGATTTACTTTTATAGCGTTTTTTTTAGCGGATTTTTATGATTGGCAGCCGTCACACACTGAAAGACGCTTTTTATTGCAAAAAATATTTTTTGCGTTACCACATTTTGAGAGCTATAATTTTTCCATATTTGAGTCCACAGAGTCATGTGAGGTCTTGTTTTTTGCGGGACGAGTTGACGTTTTTATTGGTAACATTTTCAGGCACGTGACATTTTTTGATCGCTTTTTATGAGGCAGAATGACCTAAAACCAGCTATTCATGAATTTCTTTTGGGGGAGGCGTTTATACCGTTCCGCGTTTGGTAAAATTGATAAAGCAGTCTTATACTTCGGGTCAGTACGATTACAGCGACACCTCATTTATATAATTTGTTTATGTTTTGTCGCTTTTATACAATAAAAACTATTTTATAGAAAAAATAATTATTTTTGCATCGCTTTATTCTCAGGACTATAACTTTTTTATTTTTTTGCTGATGATGCTGTATGGCGGTTCGTTTTTTGCGGGACAAGATGACGTTTTCAGAGGTACCATGTTTATTTCTATCTATTTTTGATCGCGTGTTATTCCACTTTTTGTTCGGCGGTACGATAAAGCGTTTTTTTGCCTCGTTTTTTTTTCCTTACGGTGTTTACTGAAGGGGTTAACTAGTGGGCCAGTTTTATAGGTTGGGTTGTTACGGACGCGGCGATACTAAATATGTGTACGTTTATTTTATTTTTTTTATTTAGATAAAGAAATGTATTTATGGGAATAATATTTCTTTTTTTTTCCATTATTTAGGAATTTTTTTTTTTTTTTTTTTAACTTTTTTACTTTGTCCCAGGGGGGGGGACATCACAGATCGGTGATCATGTTTGATCGCGGTGTACCGGGGGTTAATGTGTCGGGAGCGGTCCGTGACCGCTCCTGGCACATAGTGCCGGATGCCAGCTGCGATCGGCCGTGCTCCCCCCGTGAGCGCGGCCGATCGCGTATGACGTACTATCCTGTCGGTGGTCATAGGGACCCACCCCGATGGGATAGTACGTCTAATGTCAGAATGTCAGAAAGGGGTTAAGGACAGAACTGGGCAATTGGAAAAAAGAGGTGGTGTGGTTGAAAATACAGTTTCTGCGTCTGTGCAGCACAATAAGGAGATCATGAAAGATATTGCTGCAATTTGGAACAAAACGGATGACTTGGAGAACAGGTCCAGGCGCAATAATGTCCGCATTGTCGGTGTGCCAGAACGATGCGAGGGCAAAAATCCTGCTACTTTTATTGAGGCCTGGATAAAGGAGAAAGTCGGACCGGACATTCTGACCCACTTATACGCGGTGGAGCGCGCTCATAGGATCCCGGCCCGTCCCCCTCCCCCCGGCCATCCACCAAGGCCTATTTTGGCCAAAATACTTCACTACAGAGGCAACATTCTTCGGTTCTCAAAAGATCACCCTGAACCAACTATTGATGGTTCTAGATTTCATTTTATCTGGATTTCTCACCGACACTGCAGAAAATGAGAGCAAAATTTGTTGATATCAAAAAACGGCTGAGGGCTCTTGGCCTGAAATACTCAATGATTTTCTCAGCTGATTGGTTGGATCTGAATGAACAAAATTTAAGAAGAGAAATGGAGGACTGCAGCGGGGGAAAAGTGAACTTTTAGACACTAAGTTGTCTCTGTGCTCAGATGGTCGCCTTGTGCTGTGGGGTGTTATCCTGTAAAATGTGGGAGGGTGGGTGGGGGGGTTGCGAGATGGGAACTAAAACGCCTGGTGTTGGGGTTTTATCTATTCCAGAGGGGGGAATACGCTTCTTCTGTGTGATGAATCCAACACAATTTAAAGTTATGTTGGGATGGGTTGTTAGGAGGGTGGGAGGGAATGGGGGGAGAATGTTTGGTCCTTTGATATGTGCACATGTCAAAATAGGTTTGGCTAGGATTAACTGGATATTGTTGTGTATGACTAAAACTACTACAGTAGTTATGGGGGAGGTTAGGATTCTTAGTTGGAATGTTAGAGGGATGAAGTCCCCAGTAAAAAGACAGGCGATTTTTTTCTTTTATTGCGGATCATAAATCAACGGTAATCTGTCTGCAGGAGACGCATCTTACCCGAGAAATATTTAGAATTGAGAGGCCTCAGTGGCGGATACCTTTTAATGGCTAACTGAAAAGATGGTAACAAATTGCAAGCTTTCGAGACTACACAGGTCTCTTCATCAGGCAAAGACTAAAAGAAATTCTGAAGAATCACATTTATGCACAACACATCACAGAGAAAAAAAAAAAAAAGGGGAAAAAACGATGGATAAGCCAGGTGACATGAAGCAGAATTACCATGAGTGATAAACAGTTATGTCCATAAATATTTCACCAGCTCTTAGATAAGGATTGTTTTATTGTCCTGTGATTAGGGTCTCTGTTGTGAGGCCCCTCAGTCTGAGGGGCAAGTTCCTTAGTTGATGTAAAAAGACATCACCACTGAGGACTCTCAATTCTAAATATTTTTCTATCCACTGGCTAACACGGTACCAAGATATATTTCTTTCTTACCCGAGAGACACTCAATATTCTAGAGAAGAGATTGATATTGGCGGGATATCACTCCACTTATTCCCAGTATTCCAGAGGTGTTAGTATACTAATTGGACGGGGTGCTCAGTTTTCATGTAATCAGGTAGTGGTGGACGAGGAGGGGCGGTTTGTTATTTTATGTTGTATATTGTCTGCAGTTACAATGGTACTCATATCTTTATATATTCCTCCGCCATATGGTAGTAGGATCATATATCAAATCCTTACTCTTGAGAGGTTTTCCAGGGGTCCCATATTTAGTGGTGGGTGATTTCAACAATATTTTAGATGCCCATTGGGATAGAGGTAATTATGCACCTATAAAACCGGAAGGTAATTGCACACCATTTGGGGCGCTCCTGCGAGAACTAGCTTTAACTGATCTGTGGAGATGCAGGAATCCCGAGGTGTATCAGTATTCATGTTTTTCCCCTACTTTTACTTCCTTATCTCGTATCGATCTGGCCTTGGGGGATGGTCTCATGCTGGGGAAAGTGAAAAATGTTGAATATTGGACAGTGAGGACAGTGTCGGACCATTCACCCCTGTCCATTGTGATCAAGGGGGATGATGTGGGGTCACGGGGTAGGCCTCTGTGGCGCTTAAATCCGTTTTGGTTGCAGCTAGTGGAGAAGACTGATATGTTCACCTCTGAATTACAGGAATGCCTTCGGTTTAATGAGAACTCAGCCTCTAGTCTGGTGGTGTGGGAGACTCTGAAGGCATACTTGCGTGGTATGTTTATTTGTGAGATTTCAAAGATTAAGTCTAGTTCGAGACAAAAATCTAAACTTGTACTTCAGGAGTTGGAGGCTGCAGAGTGGGCTTTCTCAATGCTGGTCATCCCTAACACACAGAGGAGACTTAAGGATCCTCAGTCACGAGTGACCAAAATGACTCTAGAGGTGGCCGCGCAGAAACATATGTTCCAATCAAACCAATTCTTTGAAAGTGCAGAGAGTGTGGGGCACCTACTTTCGGTTATAACGTCAGCACAAAAAGGGTCCTCGTTCATACCTGGGCTCAGTGGTGGGGATGGGACACATCACGGATTCACCGGGAATTCTAACGATTTTGAGGGCCTTTTACACTAACTTGTATTCCTCTCATTTTGGGGCTTCCACGGAAGAGCTTGTGGAGTTTCTAGAAGCTGCCAGGCTCCCGCGACTTTCTGATGCAGATAGAGCTTTGTTAGATGAACCTTTGGGTTTAGATGAGCTGGAAGAGGCTCTGAACACTATATCTAATAACAAATCACCGGGGGTGGATGGCATACCAGTGGAGGTCTATAAAAAAATATAGGGTCGGTTCTACTCCCAATATTATTGACTACAATTAACGATAGCCTCGGGCTTGGGGTCCTTCCGCCTTCTATGCGGGAAGCTATTATTACTGTCATACCAAAAAAAGATAAGGATCCTACCCTCCCGGCCTCGTATAGACCAATTTCCCTACTGACAGTAGATGTTAAGCTATTAGCAAATGTGTTGGCCATCCGTCTTTCAAAAGTCGTGGAATCTCTAATACACTTGGATCAGACGGGATTCATGCCTCGCAAGTCAACGGCCCTAAATGTTAGAAGACTATATCTCAATATGAAAGTGGGGGCAGACAATGTGGGGAGGAGGGCAGTTCTGTCCCTTGATGCCGCTAAGGCATTCAACAGCGTGGAATGGAAATACCCGTTTGCTACGCTTCAGTGCTTGGGTTTTGGTCCAGGCTTTATTGGTTGGATTAAGCTTTTGTACTCAGAACCGTCGGCAAGAATACGAGTGAATGGACTTATCTGAGCCCTTAAATCTGTATAGGGATACGAGACAGGGTTGCCCTCTGTCTCCGCTGCTTTTCGCCATGGCGGTGGAGCCTTTGGCTTAGAGGATAAAACTTAGCCCAGAAATTGAGGGGTTTAGGTACGGGACATTAGAGGAGAAAGTGGCTCTCTACGCCGATGACATTCTCCTGTTTTTGGCTGACTGACGGATCGCTCAGTGGAGTA
Source organism: Ranitomeya imitator (assembly GCF_032444005.1). Lineage (NCBI taxonomy): Eukaryota > Metazoa > Chordata > Amphibia > Anura > Dendrobatidae > Ranitomeya > Ranitomeya imitator. The sequence continues at coordinate 339,017,159 of NC_091284.1, read as the reverse complement.
CTGTCACTTTTTGCTGCATTTGGGGCTATATCGGGTTTGGCCATAAACTGGGAAAAGTCTGCTATTTTACCCAACTGTGGTTGGAGCTCCACATGTGCCAGTAGTGTCATGTTTTAAATACCTGGGTATCAATGTTTCAACCAACATATAAGATTATGAACGCTTAAATCTTTCCCCGCTTGTGGCTAGGATTAAGCAGAACATTAAGGCCTGGACTAAAAGTACCGTCACATTTAGCGACGCTGCAGCGATATAGACAACGATGCCGATCGCTGCAGCGTCGCTGTTTGGTCGCTGGAGAGCTGTCACACAGACAGCTCTCCAGCGACCAACGATGCCGAAGTCCCCGGGTAACCAGGGTAAACATCGGGTTACTAAGCGCAGGGCCGCGCTTAGTAACCCGATGTTTACCCAGGTTACCATTGTAAATGTAAAAAAAAAAAAACAAAACACTACATACTTACATTCCGGTGTCTGTCGCTTCCCCCGGCGTCAGCTTCCCGCACTGACTGTGAGCGCCGGCCGTAAAGCAGAGCGGTGACGTCTTTACGGCCGCTGCTGCGTGTCAAACACAACAATATCGCTATCCAGGATGCTGCAACGTCACGGATCGCTATCGTTCAAAAGTTGCTGAGTGTGACGGTACCTTAAGTTACATTTGTCAATAGTTGGGAGAGTGAACCTGTTGAAAATGGTGATTATGCCTCAGCTTTTATATGTTCTTCATAACTCCCCAATATGGCTTCCCCAAATTAGGTTCTTTAAAATTAGTGCACTGTTTAGGGAACTTATATGGTTGAAAAAGGGTGCGAGAATTAAGTTAGAGCCCTTACAAAGGAGTATGGAGGAGGGAGGGTTGGCATTGCCTAACCCCTGGTTATATTTTTTATCTTCCCAGTGTCAACATCTGGCAAGTAGAATGGAGGACACATCTGTGGAAATGGGCGGAGGTCGAGGGATTCTTCAGTCTCTGGGGGGGTCGGGGTCCCCTATTGTCTAAATAAGAGGCGAATAAATTTAAACCGTGGGTGTCTAAATTTCCGACGGTAATGCTTATGGTCAAAGTGTGGGGTAAAATTAAAAGTTTAAGAGGAATTATTGGGTTCCCGAGGTATACCCCTATATGGGATAATCCATACCTGCCGCAATTGAGGACATTGAAGGGGTTTGCGCAATGGCGACGAGTGGGTATCTGGTGGCTCTCACAGCTGATAGATGGGGTGTCTTTAAATCATTTGAGGACTTATGAAAGGAGTTCTCACTTCAGCATTCTGTATTTTATCAGTATTTACAAGTAAGACACGCTTATATAATGCAGACTCATATACACCCTATTATACATCATGATACTGTTATTAATAGGCTCGGTTTACAGGCATCTACAAGGGGACTAATTTCATTTGTGTACGGGGAGCTCCTCTCGAGGGTGCTATTGGGACACCCGATGACAGCATTAGCGAAATGGGAACAAGTGGGAGGGGATTTCGGTAGATCAATGGGAGACAATAATGCAAATGATCCCTAAGTTGTCCCTCAGTGAGCCTAACCGTCTGTCTCAACTATATATTATATTTATTATTATTATTATTATAGGGTTTATAGGACTCCTAAGTGGCTGTTTGATTTGGGTTTAAGGCCAGATTCAAAATGTCCCAAGTGTACGCTCGATAATGCAGATATCCTACACATGTTCTGGACGTGTCCCTGTATACAAATATTCTGGATTACGGTTCTCAACTTAATACATATGGCAACAGAGCAGGATATTCCCAGAGACCCTATTGTCTGTGTGCTTGGATATGTTGAGGAGGCAGGAGGAGATGATTATTCACAAATAGCTGTTGCCAGAATGCTTTTTACTGCTAGAAAATGAATAGCATATCACTGGATCTCAGATAAAGTTCCCACGAGCTAAACCTCATACTATGCAGAGAGAAGACCATTTATCTTTAACGGGGTAGACCGGCAGTGTTTGAGAACATTTGGTCAGGATGGTTGAATATTCTGGGTTTACCATCTGTAAATTTATTCTCGTGATACCATGTTTTTATCACCCTGAAAGTGATTTAGTTGTAATCTATGATGGTGCTTTGGGATATGTGCCTTATCTATGTCTGTATTTTTTTGTGACATATTTTATCATTGGACCAGGGTTAGGTGGGGGGGGAGCGGTTGGGAATGGGGGAAAGATTGTGGGGTAGTTTGGTGAAAATTCTGTTATGTTCTGAAAACTTTAATAAAAAATATCTAATTAAAAAAACAACATTTTTTTAAACACCTTTATACAACAAAAAAGTATTCTTTATCTACTGCGCTCTGTTAGGATTTTAAAGATGGCAATTGCCAGGACATGTGGTAGGATGGAAGCATGAGACAGAATTACTCCCTACACTAAAACGGTCAGGCTGACTGACGAGGACGTTCATTCTCAATCAGCTAAAGAAAGGGGTTTATCTTCTCCTTTATTCCTTTATACTCAGTGTCCTGTCAGGTTGACTGAACAGAGGATTGTGTGTTCAGGATGCCTGACATGACCTCTGTCTCACGCAGCCCTTACTGAAATCTAGGAGGGGGTTCTCATTGATGGTAGCTGCCATCTAGGAATCCTGACAGAGGACAGAAGATGAAGCATAACTTTTTGCTATTTAAAAAGGTATTTAGAAAAAAGGTTAATATTTAACTGCGCATTATTTAGTCTAGCACATTTATCCGCATTAAGAAAAAAAAAATTCTTAAGCATTTTATACAGAAAAACCAAAGTTTTTCCAGGTGCTGAGATTATTATTATTTATTGTTACAGCGCCATTTATTCCATGGCGCTTTACATGTGAGGAGGGGTATACATAATAAAAACAAGTACAATAATCTTAAACAATACAAGTCATAACTGGTACAGGAGGAGTGAGGACCCTACCCGCGAAGGCTCACAATCTACAAGGGATGGGTGAGAATACAGTAGGCGAGGATAGAGCTGGTCATGCAGTGGTTTGGTCGGTCGGTGGTTACTGCAGGTTGTAGGCTTGTTGGAAGAGGTGGGTCTTCAGGTTGTTTTTGAAGGTTTCAATGGTAGGCGAGAGTCTGATGTGTTGTGGTAGAGGGTTCCAGAGTAGGGGTGATACGCGAGAGAAATCTTGTATATGATTGTGGGAAGAGGAGATAAGAGGGGAGTAGAGAAGGAGGTCTTGTGAGGATCGGAGGTTGCGTGTAGGTAAGTACCGGGAGACGAGGTCACAGATTTATGGAGGAGACAGGTTGTGGATGGCTTTGTACGTCATGGTTAGGGTTTTGTACTGGAGTCTCTGGGCAATGGGGAGCCAGTGAAGAGATTGACAGAGGGAAAAGGCCGGGGAATAGCGGGGGGACAGGTGGATTAGATGGGCAGCAGAGTTTAGAGTAGATTGGAAAGGTGCGATAGTGTTAGAGGAGAGGCCACAGAGCAGGAGGTTGCAGTAGTCAAGGCGAGAGATGATGAGGGCATGGACTAGGGTTTTTGCAGATTCTTGGTTGAGGAATGTACGGATTCGTGAAATATTTTTGAGTTGAAGTCGGCAGGAAGTGGAAAGGGCTTGGATATGTGGTTTGAAGGAGAGAACAGAGTCAAGGATTACCCCGAGGCAGCAAGCTTGTGGGACTGGGGAGAGTGGGCAGCCATGCACTGTAATGTTCGTTGGGGGGGGGAGATGGGTCGCGTGAGATGGGGGAAAGATGATGAATTCTGTTTTGTCCATGTTAAGTTTCAGAAATCTAGCGGAGAAGAAGGATGAGACAGTGGACAGACATTGAGGGATTCTGGTTAGTAGGGAGGTGATATCTGAGATCCCACCAATTGCTAAAACAAAGAAGCAGTAGCCAAATACTGCATTTGTCAGAGTCAGACTTAAGTCCTTAACAATCTGTGATGCAAATTTTCATCTGAGCCCATTCTATACAGGATAGATAGATGCTCTCTTTGTTACACAGTCAGCATCTGCCACTAACCGCAATGACTGGAGTTAATTCTGATCGCTTCTGTTCAACTATTTTAATGCAGCGGTCTATCACTGACAACAGCATTTAAATGTCCATTTGGCCTCCCGTCAGCCCTCCGTGACTAGATTAAGGCAAAACTGATGGGTTATCATGGCCTACATGAATGTCCCCCATGGCTTCCATTGTAGTCCTCCTGTGGAGCACAGTCTAAAGGTACCTTCACACTGAACGATATCGCTAGCGATCCGTGACGTTGCAGCGTCCTGGCTTGCGATATCATTCAGTTTGACACGCAGCAGCGATCAGGATCCTGCTGTGATGTCGTTGGTCGCTGCAGAAAGTCCAGAGCTTTATTTCGTCGCTGGACTCCCTGCAGACATCGCTGAATCGGCGTGTGTGACGCCGATTCAGCGATGTCTTCACTGGTATCCAGGGTAAACATCGGGTTACTAAGCGCAGGGCCGCACTGACGTCACCGCTCTGCTTTCCGGCCGCTGTGCTCACAGTCAGTGCAGGAAAGCACAGCGCCGGAGGACAGACAGCGGAAGGTAAGTATGTAGTGTTTGTTTTTTTTACTTTTACGATGGTAACCAGGGTAAACATCGGGTTACCAAGCGCGGCCCTGCTCTTAGTAACCCAATGTTTACCCTGGTTACCAGGGGACCGGCATCATTGGTCGCTGGAGAGCTGTCTGTGTGACAGCTCTCCAGCGACCAAACAGCGACGCTGCAGCGATCGACATCGTTGTCGGTATCGCTGCAGCGTCGCTTAGTGTGACGGTACCTTAAGCCTAGGTTTCCTAGCAGAACATAATTTCTACTATATTCCGCAATACATAATGTGAATGTAATGATCACAGGTTCAAGTCCCCCTAAGGGCACTAAACAAAAAGTAAAGTAAGTGTGTGTGTGTGTGTGTGTGTGTGTGTGTGTGTGTATGTATGTATGTATGTATATATGTATATATATATATATATATATATATATATATATATATATATATATATATATATATATATATGTATATATGTATATATATATATATATATATATATATATATATATATATATATATATATATATATATATATATATATATATATATATATCTTATTTCCGGAAGAAGAATTAATCGAAACGCGTGTTGGGGTTTAGCAAAGGTCTTGTGAGGTCCCACGAAGGGGTAATTCACTGGGGAACACAATTTTTCTTACCTAATGTTTGGATGCTGAATCCAGAAATGATCTTAGTTTTTCTCTATCACGTTAAATTTTTGAACTATAGGATTTTTGTCTTCTCAAAAATATGTAAACTACTGTACCTAAAAAGTGTGTTTTTTTTTAAATAGTACAAATATGAACAAAAAATGAAATATATAAGAAATAGGCATGACCAATATCTTTTTTAACACTCATGTTTTTTACAAAGGAAAAAAATCATGAAAGATATATAAATTACAACTAAGCGCCAAATGTAAAGAGAAAAGCTATCACAAATCCTATTTATTCCTACTATGATAAATTTTTTGTGTAAAGATATTGATAATTATGACGTATTGGGAGCTGCACACACCTCTCACCACACTGTCTCAGTTGTGACTACTCTTACAAGTTGCCACGTAGCTCTATATGAGTCGAATTGTAATCAGATAACAAGTCTTATTACAGATATCAGTGCAATTGTGCTTCTCTGGCAGGTAGGTTGTGGAGGAAAAACTTGACGTGCTAGAAAAAAAACTGACTACATTTTTGGAATCAGCATGCCAATTTTAGTATAAATCAGCTCAAAAACCTAACTCAACAGAAATTTTTTTTCAAATTGTTCCCCAGTGTTATGCTTTGATAATCATGTGGTTAACCTAACATTATGTTCATACAGTCAGTGATAACTATATGCATTGAGCAGTATATTGGGGTTTTGTCATAGACCACCGTGTCCTGAGGTACTATCCGTAATTTATTGGTGGTATAATTAAAAAACCTCGTTAATAAGCATGGTTGCCTATTTTTACATGATATATATTATTTATTACATATGGAACCGTATCTTACCTGTATTAGATAGGAGGCATTACTACAATAATTTGTGTGTATTGAATTAAGTTTTAATAAGATTTTTTGGTACAAATAAAATACATTTAAAAAAAAATATATATACATTCTGTAGCCTGTCCAATGTGTGGAGGGTTGTTGTGGTAGACATATGTACCATATATACTCGAGTATAAGCCAAGATTTTCAGCCCATTTTTTTTAGGCTGAAAGTGCCCATCTCGGCTTATACTCGAGTTGTTGTCCCAGGGGGTCGGCGGGGGAGGGGGAGCGGCGGCTGTGACATACTCACCTGCTCCTGGCGTGGTCCCTGCATCTCCGATGGTCTTCGGGTGCTGACAGCATCTTCAAGCGTTGAGCGGTCACATGGTACCACTCATTACAGTAATGAATATGGACGCGACTCCAATCCCATAGGGTGGAGCCGCATATTCATTACTTTAATGAGTGGTACCGGTGAAAGCTCAATGCTGGAAGAAGCTGTCAGCACCCAGAGAAGACCATCAGGGAAGCTGCCAAGGACCGCGCCGGGAGCAGGCGAGTATAATGAGGAGGGTGAGCAGCATTGCGCGATATTCACCTATCCTCGCTCCACCGCTGGGCTCCGTCTTCTGCTGTGACGCTCAGGTCAGAGGGTGCGATGACGTGTTAGTGCGCGTCCTTTGCCTGAACGTCAGTGCAGAGGATGCAGAAGACACAGTGGCGCCCGGCGGTGAAACAAGGACAGGTGAATATTAAGTGCTGGGGGCCTGAGCGACGAGAGGCATCTAATTTTTTTTTTTTGAATCGCAGCATATGGGGCAAATATCTCTATGGAGCATCTCATGGGGCCATAATCAACATTTATGCAGCATTATATGGGGCAAATGTCTCTATGGAGCATCTCATGGGGCCATAATCAACATTTGTGCAGCATTATATGGGGCAAATGTCTCTATGGAGTATCTTATGGGGCCCTTATTAACCTTTCTGCAGAACTGTATTGGGCAAATGTGTCTATGGAGCATCTTATGGGGCCATTATTAACCTTTGTGCAGCATTATATGGGGCATATTTTAATATGGAGCATCTTATGGGGCCCATCATAAACTTTATGGAGCATTATATGGGGCGTATTTTGTATGGAGCATCTTAGGGGGCCCATCATGAACTTTATGGAGCGAGACCACTACGTCATCTGGGGTCATTCCCGCAATGCATTCTTGGGACCGGAGCGTCGCGAGGAAAGGCTGCCGCGGACGCCGGAAGGTGAGAATATAATGATTTTTTTTTAATTATTATTTTTAACATAATATGTTTTAACTATTGATGCTGCATAGGCTGCATCAATAGTAAAAAGTTGGTCACACTTACAGGGTTAATAAATTTTACAATTCTGACCACTATCCCGTTATGAGATTATAACGCGTCAACGGATCCTGGTGATTCTATTTTCTCATCACATATTATACTTCATGATAGTGGTAACATTTCTTTGATATTACCTGCGTTTATTTGTGAAAAAAAACGGAAATTTGGCAAAAATTTAGCAAATTTCCAACTTTTAATTTTCATGCCCTTAAATCACAGAGATATGTCACACAAATACATAATAAGTAACATTTCCCACATGTCTACTTTACATCAGCACAATTTTGGAACCAATTTTTTTTTGTTAGGGAGTTATAAGAGTTTAAAAGTTGACCAGCGATTTCTCATTTCTACAACACCATTTTTTTTTTTTTTTTTTTTAGGTAAGTCACTTTGAGGGGTCTATATGAAAGAAAATACCCAAAAGTGACACGACTCTAAAAACTACACCCCTCAAGTTACTCAAAACCACATTCAAGACGTTTATTAGCCCTTCAGGTGTTTCACAGGAATTTTTGGAATGTAAAAAACCACCCCCAAAAAACGAACATTTAACTTTTTTTCACAAACAATTTAGTTCAGATCCAATTTGCTTTATTTTACCAAGGGTAACAGGAGAAATTGGGACAAATTGTACAACAAATTTTGGGGTTCGAGTATGCAGATACCCCATATGTGGGGGTAAACCACTGTTTGGGCGCATGGCAGAGCTCGGAAGAGAAGGAGCGCCATTTGACATTTCAATGCAAAATTGGCTGGAATTGAGATGGGACGCCATGTCGCGTTTGGAGAGCCCCTGATGTGCCTAAACAGTGGAAACCCCCCCACAAGTGACAACATTTTGGAAACTAGACCCCCTAAGGAACTTTTCTAGATGTGTGGTGAGCATTTTGAACCCCCAAGTGCTTCACAGAAGTTTATAATGTAGAGCCGTAAAAATAAAGAATCTTTCACAAAAATGATCTTTTCGCCACCAAACAAAAAAAAAAATTGGACCCCAAAAGTTGTTGGGCAATTTGTCCTGAGAACGCCGATACCCCATATGTGGGGGGAACCACCGTTTGGGCACACGTCGGGGCTTCGAAGGGAAGTAGTGACATTTTGGAATGCCAACTTTGATGGAATGGTCTGTGGGCGTCATGTTGCGTTTGCAGAGCCACTGATGTGCCTAAACAGTAGAAACCCACCACAAGTGACATTTTGGAAACTAGACCCCCCAAGGAACTTATCTAGATGTTTTGTGAGAACTTTGAACCGCGAAGTGTTTCACTAAAGTTTATAATGCAGAGCCATGAAAAAAAAAAAAAAAATCATTTGTTTACCCACAAAAATTATTTTTTAGCCCCCAAATTTTTATTTTCCCAAGGGTAAGAAGAGAAATTGGACAGCAAAAGTTGTTGTCCAATTTGTCTGGAGTACGCTGATACCCCATATGTGGGGGTAAACCATTGTTTGGGTGCACAGAGATCAGAAGGGAAGGAGCGCCGTTTTACTTTTTCAACGCAGAATTGGCTTTGAGATCGGACACCATGTCGCGATTGGAGAGTCCCTGATGTGCCTAAACACATCAGTGACAGGCAGTGTAGGAGGCTTGCCGGCGCCTGCTCTAAGCAGGCACTGACAAGCCACCTCCCTGCAGGACCCGGAAGGACCCTACGGCCATCTTGGATCCGGGGGCCTGCAGGGAGGAGACAGGAGGAGACCCTTGGAACAACGCGATCACATCGCATTGTTCTGAGGGTCTCAGGAAAGCACGCAGGGAGCCCCCTCCCTGCGCGATGCTTCCCTATGCCACCAGAAGGCTGCGATCTTGTTTGATCGCAGTGTTTCGGGGGTTAAAGTGCCGGGAGCGGTCCGTGACCGCTCCTGGCACATAGTGCTGGATGTCAGCTATGATAATCAGCCGACACCCGGCCACGCTCCCCCCCCATGAGCGCGGCTGATCGCATATGACGTACTATCCCGTCACATACGGGCCCAGGTCACCTCAACGGGATATTACGTCTGATATCAGAAATGGGTTAAAATCATTACAATCATTCAGTACATTTACCTTGATCGGCTGCGTGAAGAAGAGCGTCTGGCCCAGGATCCAGCCCTATCCTCCACAAGATGAATCTTTTTACCATTAATCTCTTTGCCATCCAATCTTTCGAGTGCTCTCTTCATGTCGGAGTATGTACGGAATTCTATGAATCCTTCATTAGGTCGTTGGTGGTGAGCATCAGAAAACGTGACCTCCCCCACTTGCCCCATAAAATCCTTGTTAAAGATTAATTATAAAAAAAACAAACAAACAAAAAAATAAAAAACACATCACTCAACTATATAAATTATATACAACATATTTGTACGGCTAATCAATAGTGATGAGCGAGTGTACTCGTTGCTCGGGTTTTCCTGAGCATGCTCACCTGACTGCTCGGAGATTTAGTTTTTATCGTGGCAGCTGATTGATTTACAGCTACTAGCCAGGCTGAGTACATGTGGGGGTTGCCTGGTTGCTAGGGAATCCCCACATGTAATCAAGCAGGCTAAGAGCTGTAAATCATTCAGCTGCCGCGATGAAAAGTAAATCTCCGAGCAGTCATATACATGGAGGTCACCCGAGCGTGCTCGGGAAAACACGAGCAACGAGTACACTCACTCATCACTACTAATCAACATTTATAAAACAAACGTGTGAGGTAAGGTTTCACAGGATATTTAAGAAGTTGCTCATAACCACCAATCTTCACCTATTTAATCTAGGCATCACACTACATTCTGAATCCACAGTTCTTCCATTTACCTGTCAGCAGCAATGTCATCACATAGATCTCATGTGACCACTGCAGCCAATCACTGGTCTGAGCTGTATACAGCACCAGACTGTTGAGACCAGTCACTGAATACTGCTGCCGGCAGGTAAACAGATAACCGGTGAGGAGGAGAGGGGAAGCAGTGTTGTAACGGCGAGTATAAATAGTATACATTTTTGTTATATTTTTACTGGTCAATTTGTAAGGAAATCTGCACTAACAAGAGAAAATAGTTGATCTGTTTTGAAAGAATCTAAACATATCCTTCCCAATTAGGATTCTAACGACCTGCCAAATAGTGGAAAATATTGATTAGGGTCAATTAGGGTATTTTAAGGGTAAGATCATCAATCATCTACACTCACTATGTAATCACCTATGGGTCTCCCAAGAGGAATTCCGCGGCCTGACATGGCACACTTTTACAGCAGACAGATTGTCACTTGTCTGGGACTCCATCTCGTTAGTGGGGCTATACGATATGTTGCCTGCTACCTTTGAAGACTTGCCCTGGTTTACGCATTGCGAGCCTCTCATGTTTTAGATAAGAGGAGGATTACTTGGTACAAGAGCCTTAATCGCTTTTAAGGTTTATAGAGATGAATACTTTTAATCAGTTAAAAGGTAATTTTTGCTTATTCTGTCATTTTGAGGTCTGTAAAGTGCTGTAGAATTAGTGGCGCTATAACAAATTCTACAATTTTTTATCTTTTAATTCGCAAATACATTAAAATACTTTAAGGTTAAAGCTATGAATATTTTCAGTGTACTCTTTACTAACAGAAGACTCTGGGCTTCCAGTTCTAAAGCCACAGCAACAAAAAGGTAAATAAGTGACTATTCTAGTTAGGCTGGTTTAACGGCCTTAAGGGCTGAGCCAATTACGGTACTAACACCACAAAGCTAGTCTACACACATCCCTGTGCAAATTGAAAAACTACATAGTTAGAGCTCATTCAGACATTCATGAAAAATGGTCCAATATCGAGCTGCAATGTATGGACTGGTTGCTGGTCTTCTGACCCGAGTGTGACAGCTTCCTAGAAAGTCCAGTTTGTGCATTAGCAGTCCATGCTGGGACAAATTGGCACAGACGTCGGAGTGAGCCTTTAGCTAGGTGTAGAAATTTTATATACATGGCAGCTATGGATAGACAGTGCATATACATGATGACATCGCAATCGGTAGGCAGTGCATATACAAGACCTCATAGCTAGGGGTAGACAGTGGATATTCGTGACCACATAGGTAGGGGGTAGACAATTTATATACATGATGACATAGCTATTGGTACCATATTTATAGACATGGCCTCATAGCTAGGGGTACACAATTTATATAAATGGCCACACAGCTAGGGGTAGATAGGATGCACTGGGATACTCAAACAAAGCGTCACCACACAGGAAGTAGGGAAAAAAAATGCAATAGCAGTTAGATGGTGTAGTTAGGGAACAGTAAGGCATTTTTAAGGCAAGCATATTACATGTTAGTTTAGATTATGGCACTAAATAGATAGGGATTTAGATTAAAATATATTTGACCTTTGAACCACCCCTTTAACATCAATCCTTTTAATTTAGGGAGAACATTATTTAACGCAGGTATAGATAAAGAAGTGCTCTAACATTCACAAAAACCCATACCTTTAAGTCTTGGCAGGTGCACCGTGTAGATAGATTTTCCACCCTCAGGCGATACATTGTGCGCATTGGAGGTCCAAACTTCTCACTGACATTTTTGCGATAGCTGTAGCCATCTGAAGGCACAGAGAGAAAGACATTGTCAGAAGTTAATGTTAAATATATGCCAAGGCTGTTTGATTCCATTTTTCAAAAAAATCAAATGAGAGTCAACTAACACTCCACTCTGTCACCCAGAAATTCTTCCATAAACCCTTATCTGCCTCACATCTCAAAGTAAGAACTGCTGGTTACTGGTACAGGTTGCACAGCCATGATTACTTACCCACCCAGCGTCCCCCGTCTAAGTAGGTACCCTAATGGCAGCAGTTAAAAATTAGGGGCTTAAAAATATCCAAAATTATAAGTAAATTAGAAACAAAAATTGAAATAAAAGTATTTCAAATTACAGCAGTTGTTAAAAAAATAAAAAAAGCAAAACCCAACTCCTTCACTCGACAGAATGTTACACAGGCACTAGTTCTTTTGCCCACGTGACAAGATTTCGCTTTGGTGGAATGAGCTTTCAATTTTTTTTTTCTGGAGAAGATATAGTACCTTGAAAAAGTATTCATACTCTGAAAATAAACTTTAATGATTTTATTTCTTTTTATATGTGATATATCAACACAATGTAGCAAGTATTTGATGCATAAAGTAAATGATACAAGGTTTTCTAAAAATTTTAAATACCGTATATAAATCTGCAAATTGTGACGTGCATTTGTATTCAGCCTCGAGTCAATACTTTGTAGAGTCACCTTTCACTGCAAGTCTTTTGGGGTTGGTCTCTATCAGGATTTAGACTGACTGGGCCATTCACAAACATGAATATGCGCTTTAATCCAAACTATTCAACAGTAGCTCTGGCTGTATGTTTAGGGTCCTTGTCCTGTTGGAAGGCGAAATAATCACCTTTCAAGATACATCATTTTAACTTAGTTAACCAGATGCCTATTTTCAGTAAGCAAGGAGGAATAGACTTCTCTATTTGTTGAGTTTGGAATTCATGTGTTTGTTCTTTGGCTGGTCAAGAAAACACAGACTTTTGTTCGTATAAGCCTATAATATTGACTTTTAAGTTGACATTTGTTGTTGTGCTGTTATCCTGGATGATAGAGAAGCCGGGTAATTGAACAATGATGTCTGCTGATATGTTGATTACACAATGTCCAAGCCAGCTAGCTTGCTGACTTGCAAAACAGAGGCGTAAAAACTATGTAAATTGATTAAATAGTCAAACAATGCGAGTTAATCTCATTACATCTTCCTCTTGACCCCTGGATACTAGCTTGAAGTACAACAGTTGTGAGTTATAAGTGGGATATGCCTCTAACAATATACATCCAGACCGCCAAGAGATCCAAAGAACCAGAGACTCTTCATAAAACCACTGCGAGAAACTCTACAGGATAGCTAACAGATCAAAGCTCCATCACGAGGGACACAGATTTGACATTCTTCAGTATGTTATCTTAGATGGAATGTCTGCTTCCTAAGCTTATCGTTACCTCCACAGGTGGGGGTAGTCGGTCCTAGAAGCTCTGAAATCACAGCTGCTCTTATCCCGGCGAGTCAGCGGAAGGGTGAGACTATTTTTTCAACATCTTGGGTATTTTGCTGGGACTATGTTATTTGCCAGTTTTGTGGTTCAATAAAAGTATTGCCATACTGTTTTACCCTCACCCTGTGTTGTCCGAGTACTATTACACCCACGGGGAAAGGAGAGCGAGCGTTCGGTGGGACAGTTGTGGTCCATGAAGTTTCGAGAAACCACTGACCCCCTCATCTCCACAACGCAAAATTCTCAAGTCTTTTGAAGCCTCTCATAGGTTTTCATCCAGTGTTTTATTTTAAGTTTCATTCATTTTCCCATTAACTCTGACCAGCTTCCCTGTCCCTGCATACCCATAGCATGATGTCTCTACCACCATAATTGACAGTGGGGATTATGTTTACAGGGTGATGTGCAGACTTCGTTTTCTGCCACACAGGTTTGGATTTAGCCCAAAAGGTCTACTTTGGGCATATGAAAAAAATCACTTGAGCTTCATCCACCTCATTTTAAAGAAACAAGCTCACTTTTGTCCAAAAACATATAAAAAGTTACAGGTTTGCTCACCTGACTGCAAACGCACCAATTTCTCCAAAATAATCAAATCCACATTCATTGGCTTTGGCAGGCTCCAGAAGTGCACTGAACTTTACTTTTTCCCCCTTAACTACCTCCTGGGACACTTGCAGGTTTCCAGTTGAATCCACAAACAGATCAGATGCCCCACGGATGTACATAGTGGGATATGGTTTTTCCTTTTTTGCACACCAACTCACTTACATGAGCGAGTCTCATCAACTATATGCAGAAAGGTAGTGCACACGCTGCAAGCTCTTTTCTCACGAATGCTGGAACTGAAAAAACCCCAAAATCGTTCATCTGAATATCCCTATTAAATAATATGGGTTAGTATGCTGCCATATTAAAAATCAAAAAGCCACACGTCCGATTTACGATTTATAGGCTTGTCTGCATGAGCCCTTTGAGGCCTCCCAGATGGATTTTTATTTTTAATCCGGTTGGCAGTAGCACTCTTAGAAGCCGTTAGCCTTTGCTAAATCCCCAATATTGAGGAAAAGCAGCAAAGGAATTCCAGGAAGGTGGCACAAAAGGGGATATCATCATAAATAAGAGTGGCAAAGCAATGTTACTCCAATCAGGGGTATTTTAACAATAAGTTGTCCGTATTATGGTCACGTATGAATGGACAGACAATACAAAATGCTTTTTTAAAAAAAAATAAAATAAAGGTCTTTCACATCGTCTTGCAACTGAACTTTAGAATATTTATTTGGTTAGCGTTACATCTCTTGAACAGATCCCCAGCCAATCAATGAATAGCAGAAAAACTTTAAAACTCTTAAAAGAAACCTAATAAATATACAAACGACAAAGTTTGTATCCAGATTGATTACACGATGTAATAGAACAAACTTCGTATACATACGGTACACTTCAACTGTGAGAAATAGAATCTTAAAAAAAAAAAAATTCCAAAAAACCCACAATTTTTACATAATTAATTTACATTTTAGTGCATGAAATAAGTATTTGATACAATAGAAAAACATAACTTAATATTTGGTACAGAAACCATTGCTTGTAATTAAAGAGGTTAGACATTTCCTTTTACTTTGGTAACCAGGGTAAACATCGGGTTACTAAGGGTGGCCCTGCGCTTAGTAACCCGATGTTTACCCTGGTTACCAGTGAAGACATCGCTGAATCGGCGTCACACACGCCGATTCAGCGATGTCTGCAGGGAGTCCAGCGACTAAAGTGCTGGACTTTCTGCACCGACCAACGATGGCACAGCAGGGGCCTGATCGCTGCTGCGTGTCAAACTGAACGATATCGCTAGCCAGGACGCTGCAACGTCACGGATCGCTAGCGATATCGTTCAGTGTGACGGTACCTTAACAGTGAGAGTGGAGTTGATAACAAAAAGTTCTATTTTGGTCACATCTAACTACATAACCTTCTCTGGATCATCCAGATGGTCATTGTCGTACAGGCCTGGACATGTGCTGGCATAAGGGGGACCTTGCGTGTCCTGCAGGATTTTAATCCATGATGGCATAAGGGGTTACTAACAGTAATATTTGAGACTGTGGCCCCAGCTCACTTCAGGTCATTGACCAGATCTTCCCATGTAGTTCTGGGCCGATTCCTGTCCTCTCTCAGAATCATCCTTACCCCACGAGAAGAGATCTTGCATGGAGCCCCAGACTTAGGAAATTTGACAGTCATCTTGGGTTTCTCCCATTTTCTAATTGTGCAAACAGTTATTGCTTTCTCACCATCTGCTTGCCTATTGTCCTGTAGCCCATCTCAGCCTTGTGCAGATCTACAATTTTGTTTCTAGTGTCCTTAGACAGCTTCTTGGGTCTTGGCCATAGCGGAGAGGTTTGAATGATTGTGTGGACAGGTGTCTTTTATACAGGTAATGAGTTCAAACAGCTGCAATACAGGTAATGAGTGCAGAGTAGGAGGGCTTCTTAACCCTTTCCCGACCTGTGATGCCACGTTGGCGTCATAAAAGTCGGTGCCAATCCGACCTGTGACGCCTATGTGGCGGCATGGCAGGATCGCGTTCCTGCAGATCGGGTGATAGGGTTAACTGTAATTTCACCCGACCTGCAGGGACAGGGGAGTGGTTTTGCCCCCCCCCCGGCTACGATCGCTCTGATTGGCTGTTGAAAGTGACGTTTCACTTTCAATCAGAGCAATCATAATATTGCACCAATGAAAATTGGTGAAATATTACAATCCAGCCATGGCCGATGCTGCAATATCATCGGCCATGGCTGCAGACCACGATCTGCCACGGATCTCCTCCCCTCATCCTCAGTCCTGTCCTCTGCTCCCCTCCGTCCTCTTGTCTGCTTCCACGTGCTCCGATCCCCCCCCCAAAAAAAAAATACTTACCGATCTTCAATGTGCATCTGTCTTCTGCATGGGCGCCGCCATCTTCCAAAATGGCGGGCGCATGCGCAGTGCGCCCACCGAATCGGCCGGCCGGCAGATTCATTCATTCATTTTGATCACTGTGATAGATCATATCACAGTGATCAAAATAAGAAAATCGTAAATACCCCCCATCCTTTATCACCCTCCATAGGTTGGGAAAATAATAAAATAAAGAAAATATATTTATTTTTCCACTAGGGTTTGGGTTAGAACTAGGGTTAGGACTAGGGTTAGGGTTAGAACTAGGGTTAGCATGTCAATTCTTTGTGTGGATTCTGCAGCGTTTTACACCTGTTCCTGTATAGGAATCCACTGGTGAAATCCGCACAAAATACACTGGAAATCAGCGGTAAATCCACAGGTAAAATGCAGTGCATTTTACCTGCGGATTTTTAAAAAACGGCCACGTGGGCACATAGCCTTAGGGTTGGAACTAGGGTTAAGATTAGGGTTGTGTTGGGGTTATGGTTGGGATTAGGGTTGTTTTGGAGTTAGGGTTAGGGGTGTGTTGGGGTTAGGTTTGTGGTTAGGGTTATGGTTGGGATTAGGGTTGTGTTGGAGTTAGGGTTGTGGTTAGGGGTGTTTTGGGGTTATGGTTGTGATTAGGGTCATGGTTAGAGTTGGGATTAGGGTTAGGGATGTGTTGGGGTAAGTGTTGGAGTTAGAATTGAGGGGTTTCCACTGTTTAGGCACATCAGGGGGTCTCCAAACGCGAGATGGTGCCACTATTGATTCCAGCCAATCTTGCGTTCAAAAAGTCAACTGGTGCTCCCTCCCTTCCGAACCCCGACGTGTGCCCATACAGTGGTTTACCCCCACATATGGGGTACCAGCATACTCAGGACAAACTGGACAACAATTTTTGGGGTCCAATTTCTCCTGGCACCCTTGCAAAAATAAAAAATTGCGGCCTAAAAAAAAAAAAAAAAAATCATTTTTGAGGAAAGAAAAATAATTTTTTATTTTCACGGCTCTGCGTTAAAAAATTTCTGTGAAGCACTTGGGGGTTCAAAGTGTTCACCACACATCTAGATAAGTTCCTTGGGGAATCTGGTTTCCAAATAGGGATTTTTGTGTACTCACCGTAAAATCCTTTTCTCCGAGCCACTCATTGGGGGACACAGGACCATGGGTGTTATGCTGCTGTCACTAGGAGGCTGACACTAAGTTGAGACAAAAAAACGTTAGCTCCTCCCCTGCAGCATACACCCTCATGCTGGCTTCCAGAGGCCCAGTTCAGTGCAAAAGCAGTAGGAGATTAATAATAATATATCACATAACAGAGTATAACATGTCAAAGAAAGTAAAAAAAAAAAAAAAATAAAGGTAACGAGCCGAACAGGCTAACAGGGTGGGTGCTGTGTCCCCCAATGAGTGGCTCAGAGAAAAGGATTTTACTGTGAGTACACAAAAATCCCTATTTCTCCTTCGCCACATTGGGGGACACAGGACCATGGGACGTCCCAAAGCAGTCCCTGGGTGGGAAACAATGCAACCAAATAACTCCGTGTACCATATGACTATAAATGCGCGACGGCCGCTTGCAGAATACGTCTACCAAGGGCCGCATCCGCAGAAGAACAAATGTGGACATTGTAGTGTTTTGTGAACGTATGCAGGCTGGACCACGTTGCGGCCTTGCAAACCTGCTCCGCCGTTGCCTGGTGCCGGATGGCCCAGGAAGCACCCATCGACCGAGTGGAGTGTGCTCTAATCCCCGCCAGGATAGGGCTGCCCCTGATCCGATAGGATTCTTGGATAGCAGACCGAATCCATCTGGCTATTGTGGCCTTAGACGCAGCCAAACCCTTTCTGTGACCCTCCGGGAGAACAAAGAGGGAGTCCGATTTGTGGAAATGAGCAGTTCTGGAAATGTACCTCCTAAGGGCCCGTGCCACATCCAGGGTATGAAGGGCCTTTTCGACCCTGTGTTTTGGCTGTGGGCAGAAGGAGGGAATAATAATGTCCTCATTAAGGTGAAAAGATGAGACCACCTTAGGGAGAAAGGCCGGAGATGGGCGTAGGACTACCTTGTCCTGGAGGAAGGCAAGGAAAGGCGCCCGGCAGGATAAAGCGGCCAATTCTGAGACCCATCTGATAGAGGTTACTGCCACAAGGAAGGCAACCTTCCAGGAGAGGACGGTTAGCGGGACGTCCTGCAGAGGTTCAAACGGATGTTCCTGAAGAACGCTCAGAACCAAATTGAGATCCCAGGTCTCTAACGGCATTCTATAAGAGGGTACCACGTGGGAGACGCCTTGAATGAAGGTCCTGACTTGCAAGTTGGCAGCGATCTTACGTTGGAACAACACAGATAACGCTGACATCTGACCCTTGAGGGAACTCAGCGCCAGGCCGGAATCCAAGCCGGACTGTAGGAAATCCAAAATGGAAGGGATTGAGAAAACAAGCGGAGGGCGACCTCGGAGCCCGCACCACGAGAAAAAGGTTTTCCAGGTGCGGTGATAGATGCAAGCGGAAGACGCTTTGCGAGCGCTTATCATGGTGGGAATGACCTGCTGAGAGAAACCAGCTTGAGTTAGAATCCAGGTTTCAACAGCCACGCCGTTAAATGTAGGGCCCCTGAGCTCTGGTGGTAGATCGGCCCTTGGCGAAGCAGATCTGGGCGGTCTGGTAACCGCCAGGGGACGTCGGATACGAGCTCTGCGTACCATGCACGATGTGGCCAATCCGGGGCGACAAGGATGACCGGAACCCCCTCTGTCTTGATTTTTCGGATCACCTTCGGCAGTAAGAAAAGCGGAGGAAACACATACGGGAGTTGGAACTGATGCCACGGGGATATCAGTGTGTCCACTCCGATGGCCTGGGGATCCCGAGAACGTGCTATGAAGTTGTGAACTTTGGCGTTCAGTCTGGACGCCATCAGATCCACATCCGGGGTTCCCCAGCGAAGGCAGATTTGCCGGAAAACATCTGGATGAAGTTCCCACTCCCGAGGCAAGACCCTGACGGCTGAGAAAGTCCGCCGCCCAGTTCTCGACGCCCGGAATGTGCACCACAGAAATGGTGGAGTGGTTGGCCTTGGCCCAACGAGGAATGTGGGAGACTTCCTGCATCGCCGCCCTGCTGCGGGTAACCCCCTAATGGTTTATATATGCCACCGCTGTGACGTTGTCCGATTGAACTCGAATTGGGTGACCCGCGAGCAGTGGGTGAAAGCGTCTCAGGGCGAGTCTGATCGCTCGAATCTCCAGGATGTTTATAGGGAGCCTCGACTCCCGAATTGTCCAATGCCCCTGGGCAGAGTGGTGTAGAAATACCGCTCCCCAACCGAGGAGACTGGCGTCAGTAGTTACCACCAGCCAGCGGATCGGGAGAAAAGACCTCCCCTGGAGGAGAGATGATCCCAGAGTCCACCATGTGAGGGCTTGCCTGATCCGTGGGGACAGAGGGCATGGCCGATCGAGGGATAAGGGACTCCTGTCCCAGTTGTCCAGCAGAGCCTGTTAGGGGGCGGAGATGGAGTTGAGTGAAGGGGACCGCTTCTATTGCAGCCACCATTTTTCCCAGGATCTTCATGGCAAACCGGATGGGCCGTGGACGAGGATGACAGAGCGTCAGAGCTCCCTGCTGAAGCTCTTGGGCCTTGGACCGAGGAAGCAAGACCAGTCCCTTTGACGTGTCCAGGATCATGCATAGGAAGGAGATCCGTCGGGCAGGAATGGGAGAGGACTTGTCCGAGTTGATTAACCAGCCCAGGCGCGAAAGAGAATCCAAGGTAATGCGGACGCTTGCTTCGCAGGCCTGATAAGATGGACCTTTTATGAGGAGGTCATCTAAGTATGGCAACACGACCACTCCTCGAGAGTGAAGAATGGCCATGACAGCCGCCATGACTTTTGTGAATACCCTGGGTGCAGTGGCAAGACCGAAGGGTAAGGCCGTGAATTGAAAGTGGTCCTCTAGGATGGCGAAACGGAGGAACCTTTGATGTGGCGGGAAGATTGGGATATGAAGGTAAGCATCTTTGATGTCTATTGATGCTAGGAACTCCCCTCTCTCCATCGAGGAGATGGCCGACCGGAGAGATTCAATCCTGAAGTGCCGTACTTTTACGTACTTGTTTAGGAGCGTCAGGTCCAAAATGGGGCGCACCGTCCCGTCCTTTTTTGGCACGACGAAGAGGTTTGAGTAAAAACCTCTGAATCTCTCGTGTTCCGGAACAATGACCCCGCTTTGGCAGAGGGATTCGATGGCGCAGTGAAGGGCGCGAGACTGAGCTCCCGAACTTGGGAGACGAGAGGGAAAAAACCGTGCTGGAGGGGAGGCGGAGAATTCTATTTTGTAGCCAGAAGACACCAGATCCCTGATCCATTCGTTGTGGACGACGGAGAGCCAGACTTGTTGAAAAAGAAGCAGACATCTGCCTACTTTAGAGGTGTTGACTGGAATAGTCCCCGAGTCATTGCAAAGGGAATCTGGCAGGCCTGGACCCTCTGGTTCTGGGTTGCCTAGGCTTTCCTCGCCATGACTGATTCGGCCTGAAAGAAGGTCGAGAGTCTCTGTCTGTGCGAGCGGATCGCTCTGCTCTGTATGAGGCGGCGGAATTGGACCAAAATGGGCTACTGCGAAAAGGCCGAAAGCGAAAATATCGTTGGCGCTGAAAAGGAGCTTTGGGCCTGTGTTGCGGGAGGAACTTGCTCTTCCCTCCGGTAGCATCGGAAATAAGCTGGTCTAATTTTTCTCCAAAAAGACGCCCGCTCTGATAAGGAAGGGAAATCAGAGACTTTTTTGGAGGAGGAATCTGCATGCCACTCTCTGAGCCAAATAGCTCTCCTAATGGAAATGGCGTTCGAAGCCGTAGTTGCTGCACAGTCCGCTGCGTCGAGAGAACACCATTGCCTTGGCAACCTAAGCTGCAGCGAAGAAGGGAGATAGAGAGGAACCTGAGGCTTCGAACACTGAGCGAGCTAGGAAATCTAGCTGGCGTTCTGTGGGATTCTTAATTGAAGCACCATCAGGAATGGATAAGAGAGTTTTGGTAGCTAAGCGCGAAACCGGAGGATCTACTAGTGGAGATTCCGTACAATCTTTAAGAAGATCTGTGGAAAAGGGATACTTCGATTCCAGGGCCTTTTTGCCCATAAAACGCTTATCCGGACGCTCCCTGTGTCGCCTGACTATATCCAGGAAATCTGGGTGAGAGGCGAACGTCTTATGGGAACGCTTGGTTCTCGTAAAGGAGACGGAATGGTCCAGAGCAGAATTAGGGTCATTGTCCACTTTTAGTGCATGATTGACTGCCTCGATGAGGGAGTCAACAGTAGATCTAAACTCCGGAGCATCCGGGTCTAAGGATGCATCAGACTCATATTCAGAGTCGTGATCGCTACGAGCCCCTAGAGAGGGTGAGGGAGAAGTGGAGCTACCAGAGGCTGAATGGCGTGGTGAGTGCTCAGGGGAGGTAGTGCGGATCCGTTTTCTGGATGACCGTGCCTCCTTCTGGTGAGAGCGGCCCCTGCTGGCCGACGATTCCCCTGTTACGGAGAGATCTCTTAACCCATGAAAAAGAGTGCCCCGCTCCCCAGAGGGGTCATGAAGGGATTTAATCGCTTTGGCTAAGGAATCCATGGACTGTGACGTGGCCCACTCAGGGGTGCTAGATACACTGGGGTCGGTGGCGGCGGAGGGCTCCTGGGCAGCTGGAGCATCGCAGGCTGAGCAGAGGGGGAAACTTTGAGGCCGAGGAAGTGGCGCCTGGCAGGTGGTACACGCAGTAAAAAAGATAGCATGCACCTTGGTGATCTTTTTGGCCCTTGACTGGGACATGATTTACCCCAATGTAAGTGATAGTCCTCAGGGTCTATACACTATGGAAGCGAGGGTGACGCTGCAAGGGAGAACCTAACGTGGTCTCCTTACCCGTGGTCCTGTGTCCCGCAAGGAGGTGAGGCGGCGCTGATGAGAAGACAGCCGGCATCCAGAGCGCTGCACGTGGTGGAGCTGCGGTGTGCAGTGAAAAGGAAGATGGCCGCCGGGGGTTGGGAGGGTAATCTCGCAGAGAGCGAGAAGCGCCAGGACCGGGGGGCGGAGCCACAGGATGACGCGAAAGGTGGGCGGGGTCTATCGGGATGCGGCCCGTACTAGGCCGAAGTCGGGGACTAAATTTTTGGCCTCGGCCAGGCGCGCAGCGCCGGCGTCTAAAAGCCCTGTGGAGACCCTGAAAAAGAGTGCCCCGCTCCTGAGAAAGGAGCCCTCCGGAACCGCCAGAACGACCGACCCCCCAGTGTGGCACTTACCCCGAATAGAGGGGGATCACAGAGTAGCTTGCAGCAGGTGAGCTGTGCCCGGGGTGGTTAGGACGGTGCAGGGTTGGGGAAGCCTCTATCCACCATCCCCATGAGAGGGGTGGAGAGGAACCGTCCGCCTCCTTCCATCATCCGCTTTCTCAGTGGTGATGCAGTGGGGGCTGCACGGACGCCACAATGCAGAGTGCCTCTGAACAGCCAAGGGAAAACCTGGTGGGCAGGGCAGATGTCCGGCAAAAAAGACCTGGCTGAAGAAGAGGATACGTGGAGTACACTCCATGTGCCCGTCTGTAAGGAGGAGGGGGGGGGGGGGGGGGGGGAGATCAGTCCCTTGAAAGGGACCCGTCGCCCCCCCCCCCCCCCCCCCAAAAAAAAAAAAAAAATCAGCTCAGGCAGTGGCATCCCACGTCGCAGGAGAGGATACGGAGAGGTAAAACTCCCGTGCTCGCCTGTTGTTGGTTCGGGGAGATCGGAGTCTTGAAATGTTCCGTCGCCCCTTCGTCCGGTAAAAAGAGGGTTAAATCCAGTGTGCCTCCTACGGACACTAAGCTTGAACTGGGTCTCTGGAAGCCAGCATGAGGGTGTATACTGGAGGGGAGGAGCTAACCTTTTTTTGTCTCAACTTGGTGTCAGCCTCCTAGTGACAGCAGCATAACACCCATGGTCCTGTGTCCCCCAATGTGGCGAAGGAGAAAATGGAGTCACTTGTGGGGGTTTCTACTGTTTAGGCACATCAGGGGCTCTGCAAATGCAACGTGATGCCCGTAGACCATTCCATCAAAGTCTGCATTTCAAAACATCACTACTTCCCTTCCGAGCCCCGACGTGTGCCCAAATAGTGGTTTACCCCCACATGTGGGGTATCAGCGTACTCAGGACAAACTGGAAAACAACTTTTGGGGTCCAATTTCTCCTGTTACCCTTGTGAAAATAAAAAATTGCGGGCTAAAAAAATAATTTTTGAGGAAAGAAAAATGATTTTTTATTTTCACGGCTCTGCGTTATAAACTTCTGTGAAGCACTTGGGGTTCAAATTGCTCACCACACAACTAGATTAGTTCCTTCAGGGGTCTAGTTTCCAAAAAAGCATCACTTGTGGGAGAGCTCCAATGTTTAGGCACACACGGGCTCTCCAAACGCGACATGGTGTCCGCTAACGATTGGAGCTAATTTTCCATTCATAAAGTCAAATGGCGCTCCTTCTCTTCCAAGCCCTGCCGTGCGCCCAAACAGTGGTTTACCCCCTCATGTGAGGTATCGGTGTACTCAGGAGACATTGCCCAACAAATGTTAGGATCCATTTTAGCGTGTTGTCCATGTGAAAATGAAAAAAATTGAGGCTAAAAGATCTTTTTTGTGTGAAAAAAAGTACTTTTCATTTTTACGGATCAATTTGTGAAGCACCAGGGGGTTCAAAGTGACACTATGCATCTAGATAAGTTCCTTGGGGGGGTCTAGTTTCCAAAATGGGGTCACTTGTGGGGGATCTTCAAACGCGACATGGTGTCCGCTAAAGATTGGAGCCAACTTTTCGTTCAAAAAGTCAAATGGCGCTCCTTCCCTTCCGAGCCCTGTCGTGCGCCCAAACAGTGGTTTCCCCCCACATATGGGGTATCGGCGTACTCAGGACAAATTGGACCACAACTTTCGGGGTCCAGTTTCTCCTTTTACCCTTGGTAAAATAAAAAAAATTGTTGCTAAAAGATCATTTTTGTGACTAAAAAGTTAAAATGTTCATTTTTTCCTTCCATGTTGCTTCTGCTGCTGGGCTGCTAAAGGGTTAATAAACTTCTTCAATGTGATTTTGGGCACCTTGAGGGGTGCAGTTTTTAGAATGGGTTCACTTTTGGGTATTTTCAGCCATATAGACCCCTCAAACTGACTTCAAATGTGATTTGTTCCCTAAAAAAATGGTTTTGTAAATCTTGCTGTAAAAATAAGAAATCGCTGGTTAAATTTTAACCCTTATAACTTCCTAGCAAAACAAAATGTTGTTTCCAAAATTGTGCTGATGTAAAGTAGATATGTGGGTAATGTTATTTATTAACTATATTGTGTCACATAACTCTCTGGCTTAACAGAATAAAAATTCTAAATTTGAAAATCGTGAAATTTTCAAAATTCTCGCCAAATTTCCATTTTTTTCACAAATAAACGCAAAAATTATCGACCTAAATTTACCACTAACATGAAGCCCAAAACGTCACGAAAAAACAGTCTCAGAACCGCTACGATCCGTTGATATGAAATGTAAATACATTTTTTTACATTTTATTATTTTTCCCTAACTAAGGGGGTGATGAAGGGGGGTTTGATTTACTTTTATAGCATTTTTTTGGCGGATTTTTATGATTGGCAGCTGTCACACACTAAAAGACGCTTTTTATTGCAAAAAATAGTTTTTGCATCACCACATTTTGAGAGCTATAATTTATCCATATTTTGGCCCACAGAGTCATATGAGGTCTTGTTTTTTGCGGGACGAGTTGACGTTTTTATTGGTAACATTTTCGGGCAGATGACATTTTTTGATCGCTTTTTATTCCGATTTTTGGGAGGCGGAATGAACAAAAACCAGCAATTCCTGAATTTCTTTTAGGGGGGGCGTTTATACCGTTCCACGTGTGGTAAAATGGATAAAGCAGTTTTATTCTTCGGGTCAGTACGATTACAGCGATACCTCATTTATGTAATTTTTTTTATGTTTTGGCGCTTTTACACAATAAAAACTATTTTATATAAAAAAATAATTGTTTTTGCATCGCATTATTCTGAGAGCTACAACTTTTTTATTTTTCTGCTGATGATGCTGTATGGCGGCTTTTTTCTTGCGGGACAAGATGACGTTTTCAGCGGTACCATGGTTATTTATATCCGTCGTTTTGATCGCGTGTTATTCCACTTTTTGTTCGCCTGTATGATAATAAAGCGTTGTTTTTTGCCTTGTTTTTTTTTTTTTTTTTGCGGTGTTCACTGAAGGGGTTAACTAGTGGGATAGTTTTATAGAGCGGGTCGTTACGGACGCGGCGATACCAAATATGTGTACATTTATTTTTTTTTTTTTTACATAAATAAATGGATTTATTGGGAAATGTTTTTTTTTTTTTATTTGGGGATTTTTTTTTATTTTTTTTTTTACACATTATATATATTTTTTTTTTTTTGCTTTCTAACATTGTCCCAGGGTGGGACATCTCTGTATTAGATCAGATCGTTGATCTGACACTGTGCATAGCACACTGTCAGATCAACGATCTGACAGGCAGCTTAGCTGGCTCTCCAGCGCCTGCTCTCAGCAGGCGCCGGCTAGCCAGGTCACTTCATGACCCGGAAGGAGTCCGGCGGCCATCTTGGATCCGGGGACTCCTTCCGGGTCACCGGAGCAACGCGATCTTATTGCGTTGCTCCGGTGGGAGAGCGCAGGGAGCCCCCGTCCCTGCGCGATCCCCCTCTATGCCGCTGTCACTACTGACAGCGGCATCAGAGGGGTTAAATGCCCGCGATCGGCGATAGCGCCGATCGTGGGCATTGCTGCGGGGTGTCAGCTGTCGTATACAGCTGACACCCGCACCCGATCACCGCGGCGCTCAGCGCGAGACCGCGGTGATCGGTGCGCCGTACTAATACTGCTGCTGGCACTAATGCAGTGCCGGCAGCGCAGTACTAGTACGGCGCATGTCGCGAAGGGGTTAATGCAGAAAAATTAAAAGGTTGAAAACTGCGGAAATGTTAGCAAATTTCAGTTTTTTTCCCATAAATAAAACGCGAGTCATATCGAAGAAATGTTATCACCAACATGAAGTACAATATGTCACGAAAAAAAAACACTCAGAATCAGTGGGATCCATTGAGAACTATAACCTCAAACTGACAGTGGTCAGAATTGTAAAAATTGGCCTGGTCACTAAGGCTACGTTCACATTAGCGTTCCGCTAATGTGCGTCGCTGTTGCGTCGGCGATGCAGCGGCGACGCGCCCCTATGTTTAACATGGGGGACGCGTGCGTTTTTTTTGTTGCGTTTTCCGACACGTGCGTCTTTTCAGAAAATGCAACAAGTTGCATTTTTCGTGCGTCCGATTTTCGTCAAAAAACGACGCACGCGTCGCAAAACGCAGCGTTTTTGCGTGCGTTTGCGCGCTTTTTTTGTGCGTCGTGTCGCCGACGCAGCGGCGCGCAACGCTAATGTGAACGTAGCCTAAGAAGTTAAATTGGCAAATATTTCTTATTGATAATACAATTGCTCAGACATTGCTGAAATTTGTCTCTTTCCATTTAACCTGATACTGTTACGCCGCCACCGCCGCCTTCCTGGGTGTTCTCTTATACTTACCGCTCCTCGGCGGTCTGGTGTGATCCTACTCCTCCTTTGGAGTCTTCTCTCTTGCTCGCACGGCCAGCTTCTGCTTCTCGTCGGGGGCACGTGCGCACTGGGTTCCACAGAGCGTGTGCACACTGCTCTCTATGATTTCAGCCGCTCCTTCTGCTCCGCTCTATTCCTCTGGAGGACTCTGACCCGGAAGGTACGCTGCCACTCTGCTTATCAGGCCGCCTCTTCCGTCCGGCGGTGCCGGATTATCATTTGTCTTTAGCAAGTGACTCTGGCCTTCACGTCTTCCGTCGGTCTCTCCATTACATAGTTAGTAAGGCCGAAAAAAAGACATTTGTCCATCCAGTTCAGCCTATATGAGAAATTTACTTTCACTGGGGATAGAACCCATGTTTCCCACTCCGCAGTGAAAGAGCTTAAAGGGACACTGTCACCTGAATTTGGAGGGAACAATCTTCAGCCATGGAGGCGGGGTTTTTGTGTTTTTGATTCACCCTTTCCTTACCCGCTGGCTGCATGCTGGCGGCAATATTGGATTGAAGTTCATTCTCTGTCCTCCGTAGTACACGCCTGCACACGGCAATCTTGCCTTGCACAGCCGTCTACTATGGAGGACAGAGAATGAACTTCAATCCAATATTGCAGCCAGCATGCAGCCAGCGGGTAAGGAAAGGGTGAATCAAAAACCCCAAAACCCCGCCTCCATGGCTGAAGATTGTTCCCTCCAAATTCAGGTGACAGTGTCCCTTTAACCACTCAGCCATCAGCTGACCTGGGCAAAAGGTTCTCAATACCTCATAATACTGGCAGCAGTATTATACCTTGTGATATTACTTGGGCCTAACCCTTGCCTTTTTGTTTATTCTTTTAGGTCTGGTCGTCTCCCACCTCTGTTTCTCCTGTGTACTTGTGTTCCCGTTGAGCCAGTCTGCTGCTTGTCATTTCCTCATCCTGGTTCCATTATCTCCGTGTATTCCGGTTTGTCTTCTATCTTCTCTCTGCTTCCGTGTTTTTCCGTATCAGCCTGCTTTTCAGTCCTTTCCATATTTTCTTGCATCTCCGTCTACCAATGGTCCCGTTCTTTTCTCTTTTCCATCTGCGGTCATTTCTGTTCCCTTGCTCGGGTACCAGCTGCCGTAGCAGTAGTCTCTCTTGGGCCTGCTCCTAACGATCCCTGTATAGGGGGTGGTTTACCAGGTCCCCTCGCTCTAGGGAGGTTCGCTGTTGCGGTCCAGTGGGTTCACTCTCTAGAGTCTTCCGAGCCTTACAAATACTAAGCAAAAAACAATCGATTTAACAGAGAACAGGAAGTTCTGAAAACAAAAGATCCAGCTCTTCTCAGGTTCTCCTGTGCTTCTGGGGGCAAATTATATTTATGCAGTCTATGTCCTCTTCCCAACTGGTTTTTTTTTTGCCTGAAAAAGGGGTATCCCAGTGACTTTAACTTCAACATGAAGCAATGACATTATTGCCCCACGTACAGTGCCTTGCGAAAGTATTCGGCTCCCTGGAACTTTTCAACCTTTTCCCACATATCATGTTTTAAATGTAAAGATACCAAATGTAAATGTTTGGTGAAAAATCAACAAGTGTAACACAATTGTGAAGTTGATCGAAATTTATTGGTTATTTTAAATTTTTGTGGGAATTCAAAAACTGAAAAGTGGGGTGTGCAATATTATTCGGCCCCTTTACTTTCAGTGCAGCAAACTCACTCCAGAAGTTCATTGTGGATCTCTGAATGATCCAATGTTGTCCTAAATGCCTAATGATGATAAATATAATCCACCTGTGTGTAATCAAGTCTCCGTATAAATGCACCTGCTCTGTGATAATCTCAGGGTTCTGTTTGAAGCACAGAGAGCATCATGAAGACCAGGGAACACAACAGGCAGGTCCGTGATGCTGTTGTGGAGAAGTTTAAAGCTGGATTTGGATGCAAAATGATTTCCAAAACTTTAAACATCCCAAGGAGCGCTGTGCGAGCAATCATATTGAAATGGAAGGAGTATCATACGACTGCAAATCTACGAAGACCTGGCCATCCCTCTAAACTTTCATCTCAAACAAGGAGAAGACTGATCAGAGATGGAGCCAAGAGGCCCATGATCACTCTGGATGAACTGCAGATATCTACAGCTGAGGTGGGACAGTCTGTCCATAGGACAGCAATCAGTCATACACTGCACAAATCTGGCCTTTATGGAAGAGTGGCAAGAAGAAAGCCATTTCTCAAAGATATCCATAAAAAGTGTCATTTAAAGTTTGCAACAAGCCACCTGGTAGACACACCAAACATGTGGAAGAAGGTGCTCTGGTCAGATGAAACCAAAATCTAGCTTTTTGGCAACAATGTCAAATGATATGTTTGGCGTAAAGGAAACACAGCTCATCACCCTGAACACACCATCCCCACTGTCAAACATGGTGGTGGCAGCATCATGGTTTGGGCCTGCTTTTCTTCACCACGGACAGGGAAGATGGTTAAAATTGATGGGAAGATGGATGGAGCCAAATACAGGACCATTCTTGAAGAAAACCTGTTGGAGTCTGCAAAAGACCTGAGACTGGGACGGAGATTTGTCTTCCAACAAGACAACGATCTGAAAAATAATGCAAAATCTACAATGGAATGATTCACAAATAAACGTATCCAGGTGTTAGAATGGCCAAGTCAAAGTCCAGACCTCAATTCATTCAAGAATCTGTGGAAAAAGCTTAAAACTGCTGTTCACAAATGATCTCCATCAAACCTCACTGAGCAACCCCAGAATTCTACTTTTAAAGGGGTTGTACTATAGCAAAACAGTGCAGGAATACTTGCCTCCCGGATCCTCACCGTTATCCCCCCACCCGCTCCACCAATCTCAATCCTTGTCCCATGCCGACATCCTGCCAGAAAAAATGTCACGTGCCCTCTGCTCTGAAGGATTAGTGATGGCCACAGTAAATCATCAATCATGTGTCATTGTCAGTATATCGGCAAATGAAAATTCGTCCGGGAACTAAAAGGAGAGATAAGACTGTCCAAGGCCCATCCCGGTGGCTCCTCCGACCCGGCTTCCCTAGATTGATAGGTATCTCAGTGCATGCATACAGAGGCCCGTCAAAGGGAGTGAGGCTGGGAGAAGCCAAGGACCAGCCTCTCGGACTACTCATCCAAGACACATAGTCCCTGACTGGCATTGGGGAGGCGTGAATCAGATGACAGGTTCCTTTAACATGCATTTTTCTTGAAATCAGAGTTTCATTCACTACATCCAGCAGGTGATGTGTCATCTAGTTGCAACTGGCAAGATCAAAGCGGGCGACAGCAGTTTGACCCTTTAGATGCAGCGGTAACAAGAGCTGAGCAGTTAGACACTGCATCAGGCTATTCTGTAGCAGTAATGCAGTGTACTGTTCCAGCAAGCAAATTATAGTAAGTTTGTGTTCCCTAGTGAGATGTAAAAATGTTAAAAACATATTAGGATTTTTATATATATATATATATATATATATATATATATATATATATATATATATTTTTTTTTTAAATCCTCATAATAAAGTGTAGACGTCCCCCATTTCACAAAAACTCAGCTGAAAAATCAGGATGGCCATGCAGACAACTAGACTACCTGAGACATAGATTTATTGCTTTATGAAACCTAACTACAGAATATAAATATTTCACACGTGTACTTACTGTGCAAACCCCTCCTCGGTGCACGTGTGTGTTCCACAATGACGCGCTCACCGCACAGGTCTCTCCCATTCATTTCATACACGGCGTCATCGGCATCACGGACGTCTTCAAACTCCACAAACCCATAGCTTGAAAACAAACAAGATTATACATTTCAAATCACCTAGAAAGTATCAAGAGAGAATATTGGCTGGGAGTCTGGCAGAGAGATTCTTAAGGGGTTTCTGCTACTTGCCCACTTCTTTTCAATATTAAAGTCCCCCTGATCAAAATAAAAAAAACAAAAAAAAAAAAACAACAAAAAACACAACAACGACGCAATCCCCAGACAGGCGGCATCCAGTGATGTCAACGCTATCTCCCGTGGTCCCACGACATTGTTATGTCACATCAGCAGACATACTTCTGTCAGACAGACAACCGTTCCATCTAAGGAAGCCGATCAGCAGCCATTGTGAGTTACCAGGAATCACAGCTCTGACAAAAGGAGCAGCGTCGGTCCAGGTGGCATGAATATATTCTTTTATGAGGGCCACTGTCTAGGGCTGCTTTCTATTTCAGAGCGTGCAGCTTCAGACTTACAATTATTCTAAATGACACTCAGTAGCAAAAGTGGCCATAAGGGTCCCTAATGCTCCCGTACTGTCACAGCAAGGAGGGCCTTGGATGGTTGTTGGATGCCACAAACCATAACATCAGACCTGAAAGTCCAGTTCCAGTTCTTTAGGCATTGTACAAAAATCACCAGTCTAAGGGTATGTGCACACGTAGGTGGGATGTCTGCCGATTTTTTCGCACCTGTTTTTTGTAAAACAACATGTAAAGCGCACTGCGGATTTCCTGCAGATTTACTGCGGAATTACTGTGGTCTTTGTGCGGATTCCAATTATGGAGCAGGTGTAACCCGCAGCGGAATCCGCACAAACAATTGACATGCTGCAGAGTAAACAACGCAGCGTTTCCACACTTTTTCTGCAGCATGTGCACTGCAGATCTTGTTTTCCATAGGTTTACATGGTACTGTAAATTCATGCCCAACCACTGCGGTCCCGCAGCAAAATACACAATGTGTGCACATACCCTTAGGCTGCCCACTCTTTTCCTAAATAAATAAGTCAGACACAGACCGGCGATCGGTATGGTTTAAGCAGCTAGGAATGGGCGGTCCTGTAGTGGGCAACCCCTTTAGTGACTATGAGGCTGCAGTGCTATTTTATGCCTTACTAGCTTCATGCAGGAGGGCTCAAGTCATTTCACTGAGGTGTTGTCTGCTTTCAGACCTATAAAATAACAATCAGAGCACTCGCTCCCCCTCCCCAGGTCCGGCACTGCTGCTCTGGTCTTTTCATATAGGCTGCAGTTATGATGTCAGGACTACAAATCACATCAGCATCACCACTGAGCCCTGTGATTGGCTGCGGCTACATGTTACTACTCCTGCAGCCGATCGAGACCAGGGAAGCAGTGGAGATGCAGTGCTGGACCTGGGGAGAGGGAGGAAGTCCCTGATAGTTCGTTTATAGGCCTGGAACCTTAGGACAGACATTTTTAAACACAAAGATTTTCCCCACAAATAATGATATGAAAAAAAAAAATCGCTCGGGATCTTGAAATAATGAGTTTAGGTTCTTCCCTATTCCGGGCACCCTGAGTTCAGGGTATAGGGCGTCTGTGCCTCTGGCTGGAGGGTCTGCACGGGTCACGGACGGAAGCCCCCTGGGATGGCACAAGCCCTGACACTGGCAGGCCTCACACAAAGGGCCGCCTGCCCTACAGGAGAGTGTGCTCTGCAGCGGCCCTGCATCCACCACACACAAGAGTATGGCAGCGCGGCCGGACCAATCAGCGCCCTGCCTGCCGCGCACTGCTCACTCACCCATTCTTCAGGTCCACCCCCACAATCTTCCCGAAGCCCTTGAAGAAACGTTCCACATCGCTCTCCCGAGTGCGGTGGCTGAGCCGCCCTATGTAGATCCTCGGCAGCGCCGATGACCGCGACATCCCGGCGCTATACACCGCGTCACGGCTGTCACCCAGTCACCCACTCATTACCCGACATATCATTGGCACTGCGCAGGGCCGGAAGTGGCAGCGAGAGGCGGGCATTGCGGAACGCAGGTGCAGCGTGATGACGTATGTCCGGAGGAGGGGTGACTGAAACATGGCTGCCTCCCTGGACGTGTGTACTGTGGTGGACGCGCTGAAAATACTGATAGCACCGAGAGGTGAGGACTATGTGTCCCAGCATGCGGCGGCGTGCTAGGACTTGTAGTGCCACAACAGATGAGCGCGACCATTATATTAAAAAAGAGCTATAGGAAGTTGTCATTAGCTTCCAGTGTCAGATGCTGAGGTTGTTTCCTGCTGGGTCGCAGTTTGTCACCTCTCTATTATCTGTCTCCTTTATGTAGCTGTGTTTAAAGGGACTGTCACCTGAATTTGGAGGGAACAATCTTCAGCCAGGAGGCGGGGTTTTTGGGTGTTTGATTCACCCTTTCCTTACCCGCTGGCTGCAATATTGGATTGAAGTTCATTCTCTGTCCTCCGTAGTACATGCCTTCACAGCGGGTAAGGAAAGGGTGAATCAAACACCCAAAAACCCCGCCTCCATGGCTAAAGATTGTTCCCTCCAAATTCAGGTGACAGTGTCCCTTTAATACTGCATCGCGTCCCCCACCAATAGTGCTACACAGCCAGGGCTGGGGAGTCGCTATAAAATGGACCAACTCCGAAAATACGTAATAAAGTGTACAAAGCCTGCAAGAAATAAAATGAGCCAACACCCTGCTGTAACTAAATAATTAAAGAGCACTTAAATAACTCAGGGTTCTTAGTAATACTGTTTTGGATCAAAAATATCATAAAGGCCATCCCACCGCGTCAAGGTGCCCCTGATCGGGACAGAACCTACACTATCTAATATTAAGAACCTTACCATGTGTCAGAATTGACTTCAGTGTGTGAATAAGGGCAGACAGAAGGACCGAGTCCTAATCTATGGGCACCAGTCTAGGGAAGCCTGTAAGGCCGGGGTCACACTTGTGAGTTCAATGCAAGAAACATGCATCTGTACTTCTCTGATTAATGCAGCGTGGTTTGAATACTCTATCTATTACGATGGCTGGACCTTATACGACAAGAAGCTCTTTTCCTTTTTTGTCACATAAATCCTCATCGATTGTAGGCTTGAAAGCAAGGCCCTCACGCCTCTTGTTAGTTGTTGAATTATGTGTCAGAAATGTCTGATATTGTCTGTACATGTACCTTCTAAATTGTAAAATGCTGTGAAATATGTTGGTGCTATGTAAATAAAGATAATTATTGTTGGGGGTCTGCCTATTGGGACCAGTAGTGATTCTGAGAGCACGCTCTGGGACTGCAGAGTCCATCTTGAATGTTTCAGAGGTGCTGATTCATGGCCTCCGCTCCATTCATTTTCTACAGACTGCAGGCAGTACAGCCAAGCTCTGTATTCGCCTTTCTCCAGCATTCTCAATGACTAGACTTGAGGCCACAAATGCACCTCTCCATTCATGATGGACTCTGCTGTTCCTGACCCCCGTTCTTGGGATTGCTGGAGATGGGGACTACCATTAAAGTCTTGTTATTTTTGAGTAACCCTTTAAGTGGACTGAACAATTGGTATCATAGTGATTTATTTGTAAATGTGTGTGTTTAAAGAAGAGCCATCTTCTCTCCACACAGATCTAGCTTAGTAAGAACTCACTGTCTTCATTGTGCCATTCTTCCGTTATTCCTCCAAGACATGTTGGAATACATGAACAGCTGGGTGTCACTATTCCTTTGTGGAGAAGGCATGGTCTCCCACAGTCTGACATTGCCAGCACTGATCACATATTGTCAGCGAAGAGGGACATGCCACCACTGGTTAGACTGAATGTATTTCTACTTTTCCAGGAGGAGTAGCAGAGGAACAGAAAAGATAGCTATTTATTTTGGAGCAAGAATATTTCCTATGCATGTCCTCCTTAAAGCCACACAATACATTAAACCTTTTCTTACCTGGTCCTACGTGTTAAGGGCAGCTTTACTTCACATAAATGTAGCTGTCTCTAGTTCTGAACTGAGTGCAAGGAAGACATGGAGCAGATGTTTAAAACAGCAAAGCCCCCCCTCTTCCAAATCCTGCTCTTGTTTCTCAGAGGTGCTATGGAAAATGAAAGTGAAACCTGAGGGGTTGTTATGGGCATCTGCCCCACTTTTCGTTATGCTAGTTTTTTCAAAAAATTTTTCTAAATTTCTTCCCAATGTGTTACATCTCAGCCTCATAAGGGAAGTTTGTCTCTGCCTTATTTATTCTTGCACACTACTAGTTGTTATCTGAAGCTACTATTAAATCTGCCTTTATTTTATTCTAGAATCTGGATCTAGTGTCCATAACGCTGATAAACGAGCTGCTTTACTCAGCACCTTACAGTTTAATGTGTCTACCCTAGAGGAAGAACTTAAGCAAATCTCAAAGTGGGAGCCCCTGGTGACTTTACGAGAAAGGGTCGCCA
Organism: Ranitomeya imitator; assembly: GCF_032444005.1. Taxonomy (NCBI): domain Eukaryota; kingdom Metazoa; phylum Chordata; class Amphibia; order Anura; family Dendrobatidae; genus Ranitomeya; species Ranitomeya imitator. Next base: position 338,981,975 of record NC_091284.1, on the reverse strand, counting down.
CTAATTCCCCATGGTTAAGTGACATTCTGCAATCTCAAGCGGATCCATCATGGAAGTTCACGTCACAAGCCCTGCTGCTCTTGCTTTGTCTTAAGGAGACTATGATCGAATTGGCAAAGTCTTTTCAACCCTCTAAACCCAACCTGAGGACCCCTGAGGCCGCCCCTCCTTTGAGCCCAGATACTCTTAGCATAGCTCAGCAGAGGACTGTCCAATCAGCACTGCAGTTTGTGGTGTCTATGGGAATGTGCCCATATCTTCTGCCAGGGATTGGCCTTCCTTTACAGCACCGGTCAGAATTTGGAGCCCTTGTATGCTCGATGGTGTCTTGTGACTTGCCACATGTCCGTACACGTAGGCTGTACATTACATGTATGTGCTTGTTGGAGGTGTCTCGTCATTCTTGTTTAGGTAACCTGTTCTTTACACAGCATTTGGGAGACCTGATGGCCGGGCTTTGTCAGCTCGGGTATTGCCCAACCAAAGGGAACGCTGATGAGGGTGCTGAAGAGAGTTCGAAGGTATGATATCAACTGTTTTACATTTTTTCTTACATTGGATATACAGAATTGTCTTCACTTTAAAATATAAGTCTGCCAGCATCCTTTGTGTGCTGAATGTAATGGGCACCACATAATTCCAATATAGAAAGCAATGCTTTTGACTTCAGACACACATGTAATTTTTCCCCATTTTTTACATTTGCTGCTTAGAGGTACAACCACATGGGATTGTCACTGAAAGCGATATCTGTACTAAATTGTGGCTTTCGGTGCTGATTTACTGCAAGTTTCATTCTTTGTATTCACAGTATAAATGGACAAGCTTCAATTGCTATCGCCTATCAATTTACGCTGCAAGTTTTCTAAGAATCAATAAAAAAAAACGTATTCACAATGCTTGTACTGTAATATACAGTGGATTTTTCAGGTGTCAAATATGTATAGAGGATCTGAACGCACCTTTTAAAGCTAATATAGCTGAAAATGGTAGAGGCCAGTTCACCGCGTTCAGTTTCAGACACCGAGAAATACAGTGTAGTGTGCACAAGAGGTGAAGGAGCATGGGCAATAGTCATGGTGTCAACTTTTGGCTAGAGGTATGCTTTTCTTGTTTTGTATGTGTTGCTGTTTGTAGAAGTAAGTATTCAAAAGCTGAAGTGTTAACCACAGCAGCCAACTGGAAGTTTGATCTATTGCTAAAATGACACTAGAATTCATTGGCATTACACAAAACTGCATGATCTGCTCCTATCAGCGGTGTCCTGTAGTTCCCATCATTACACGTGCCTCATTGTTTTCTGTAGATCCTGACAGCATGTGAGAGAGGCCAGTGCAAGGAGGCTTTCAGAAGACTGATGGATCAATTGTACCAGCCTCTTGTTATCAGAGAGCTGCTCATCTTGCAGGGGGGTCCTAGACAGGTACGTTTATGTTATTACACATTACATTAAGACTTAACATACTAGCCGCTTTACTCACCTTCACCGGGTCCAGCAGTGCGTCTCCACTGCTGGACCCGGGGTCTGTTAATGTGTGCAGTGCTGACTTCACATTGTCGACAGTGGAGCAAATAAGGGAGCTTAGCAGCTCTGCCTGAGTTAATGGCACAAGCCACTGAGCTCACTGTTTGGCTGCAGCTCTGTTGAGAGGATGTCATGTTGTAGAGAGTAACATACATCGGGAGCAGCGACGAGATTCACTTCTAGAAACTGAAAACAGAAAATCCCTATGATTTACATGTAGTTAACTAATTTTCTAGGGTCCTCGTCCTTCTGGTGCTTCAGTCTCCCTGCAGAGAGCTCCAGCACCCTCCTGGTTGCGGCGCCTTACTGGCCAATTGCTGTCGGAAAGATTGATGAGACCTAATGGGGTGCAAGCTGTGGTACGTGGGATCCTGGAAGACGCAGGAGGTTTGTTGAGGCTGAGAGCCAAAATGGAGCATATTGCATATGAGCTTTATGACCTGTTGCACCAAAATGGTACGTTAGCTAAGACTATAAGGTAAAAGTCCTGCTAAGTACTGTAAGGCTATGTGCACACGTTGCGGATTTGGCCCTGCGGACTCGCAGCAGTTTTCCATGCGTTGTACAGTACCACGTTAACCGATGGAAAACCAAACCTGCAGTGCGCATGCTGTGGAAAATTCTGCGCAGAAACGCTGCGGTTTATTTTCCGCAGCATGTCAATTCTTTGTGCAGAATCCGCAGCGTTTTACACTTAATCCATTGTAGGAATCTACAGGTGTAAAAACACAGGTGGAATCCGTACAAAATCTGCAGTAAATCCTCAGAAAATGCCCAGGTAAAAGGGCAGGTCATTTTACCTGCGGATTCTGCAGAATCAATCCACGCGGAAAAATCCGCAACATGTGCACGTACCCTAACGCTGTGTACTGCTCATTTAATACGCTTTGTATTGCAAGCCCGGACATTTTATCACACACTAAGCTCATTTTTCTTTAATAGGAAGTAATTTTCATTTTGTGAGATCTTATTAAGCTCTTAGATCCAATTCAAACACCTATAGTATGGCTCCATATAACCTCTAGGTTTATTAACCCCTTTATGATCTGGGATGTGTAGGTACTACCGTACTTCATAGGTCGCCTCCCTCTCTGACATGGCGGTGAGACTGTATATTTTTCGGCACATGACAGCTGATCTGATTCACCCTCTACTAACATTTTAATTGCCACTGTCAATCTCTAACAGCGGCATTTGACGTGAGTGCATCACAAACCACTCCCATCGGCGCTCCTGTCACATGATCGCGGGGCACTGATGGGTTGGCATGCCAACTCGGGGTCTGCATGAGACCCCGTGCTTTTCATTGCAGATCTACAGTGAAGGGCATCTTGTGGTCGGAGTTCATAGCAGATGATGATTTCTGCTACACAAAGCAGGCTAAAGCACTGCTATGTGTGGCACAAGTGATCAGAAGATTGCAGCTTAAGGTCTCCTAAGGGGACTATTGAAGCAACTAAAAAGGTGTTAACCCCTTTCTGACATTTGACATAATAATACGTCCCTGGGCCTATCTGACTAGGGACGTATTATTACTGCATGGTGATCACCAGCGCAGTGTGTGGCTGATCGGCGCCAGCTGACACGCCACTATATGCTAGGAGCGGTCACACACCGCTCCTGGCACTTTAACCCCCTAAATGCTGCGATCGACAGCGATCTCAGCATTCCAGGAGTCGGCAGAGGGATGACAGCCACTCTGCCTTTGGATTGGAGACCTCAGGGCGTGACACGGGGTCCCGATCATTGCCATGGTGACCTGATATCGTCTTGACGACATCCGGGTCACCTGAGCTAGAAAGGTTTCTTTATCACATGTGGGAAAAAAGGAGGGCACCACTCAAAATCCATAAACACTAAATAGTGAATGGGATCTTCTACAGCATGTTATTGTACGACATAAAAAGACTAAAGAAAAGACACATGCTGAAAAATAGGGATCACCAAGATTAAAAATAAAGAAACTTTATTTTGTTAAAATCAATGCAAACAAAAGACAACATTAAAAGGCAAAACTGGTAAATGCACAAGTCATGCCCATGATAAGGCAGTGACACTCCTCCAAACAATTGTTCTTAAATGATAGATGGGTTAGTAAACCAGACTAGAATTTTAGGCATGCATTAAAGAACCCCCAATATGCCCAACAGATAATAGGTCTCAATTCACAGCACCATGTCAAAAAACCGGTAAAGAACAGTGCCTACAGTAAAGCAGCTAAAACCAATTAAGCAAAAGGATTAAGGTATGTGAGTCCTATAATACATAATGTAATATAGTGAAGATGATCAAACCAAAAAGATGTAAAGAGTACGTGGATGCATGTAAAAAGTAGGGCAAAAAAGGGGTTAGATAATATTAGATGATAGATCCCTATAAGAACTTTTCAAAGATGCACATTGGATAATACCAAAGCGATTGTGCATCCGGAGAAAACAGACCATCAAACCTGCACATATAAAGATAAAGAAATGCAGATAAGGCCATAATGGTGAACAAGAATGAAGGAGGAGGAAGCGACCCCACGCGTATCACCACACACCTTTTTTGCCCTACTTTTTACATGCATCCATGTATTCTTTACATCTTTTTGGCTTGATCATCTTCTCTATATTACACTTTTATGTATTATAGGACTCGTATACCTTATGCATTTACCAGTTTTGTTTTTACATGTTTTTAATGTTGTCCTTTGTTTGCATTATTGTTTACAAAATAAAAACGGTTTCTTTTATTTTTATTCTTGGTGATCCCTAAGGTTTCTTTATCATGCGCAGTGCATGATCAGCAACTTTCTCTGTCAGTTCAGAGCTGGCAGTTTCTACGGCATGATATTTTTTTTTGTATTCTTACGTCTCAACGTTATAAACTTCTGTGAAGCACCTGAGGGTTTAAGGTGTTCACCAAACATCTCGTTCAGTTCCCTGAGGGGTCTAGTTTCCAAAATGGGGTCACTTGTGGGGGATTTTCACTGTTTAGGCACATCAAGGGCTCTCCAAACGCGACATGGCGTTCATTAATCATTCCTGGAAATTCCGTTCAAAAAGTCAATTGGCGCTCCTTCCCTTCCGAGCTCTGCTGTGCTCCCAAACGATGGTTTTCTCCGTCATCTGGGGTATCTGCATGTTCAGAAGAAATTACACAGCACATTTTGGGGTCCATTTTTTCCTGTTACCCTTGTCAAAATCAAAAAAATTTGGACATGAAGTAAGTTTTTGTGGTGGAGGGAGTTTACCCCCACATTTCAAAAATTCCTGTGAAGCCCATTCAGGTGCTAATAAACTTCTTGAATGTGGTTTTGAGCACCTTTAGGGGTGCTGTTTTTTTTTAGAATGATGTCACTTTTCGGTATCTTCTGTCATGGGTGACTCAGAGTGACTTCAAATATGATGTGTATCAATAAACATCAAAAGACAGCGCCTCACATAATGGTGAAAAGTCAATCTTACATTTTATTCTGCCTCCTGTGGCGACGTTTCGGTCAGAAGACCTTTTTCAAGCAAATGTGATGTGGTCCTTAAAAACTACAAAACAAAAACAAAACATTTTGTTGAAAAAGTGAGATCGCTTGAAACTTGGTAACAAAAAAAAATTGTTCGAAAACTGTGCTGATTTAAAGTACACATGAGAGAAATGTTACTTAAGTATTTTGTGTGACAAATCTCGTGAAGTACAATATGTCACGAAAAAACAGTCTCAGAATCACCGGGATCCGTTGAAGCGTTCCAGAGTTATAACCACATAGTAAATTACCGTGGAAACCAACCTCGGTGGTAAAGGGTTTAAAGAAAATAAAAATTTAAATGACATAAAATTTTAAATTGCAACCCCCCCACCCCCACATATTTAGTATCGCTACGCTCAGAAACTACCGATCTATCTAAAACTAATTAATCAGATTCAATACGACACAATTGTTTTTTTTTTTTTTTTTTTTTGGGTCGCCCCAGTAACAGGCGACCAAAACATACCAAAATGGAATCAATAAAAACGTCAGCTCGGCGCGCAAAAAATAAACCCTCACTCAGCAGAGATCCCAAAAATGGAGACACCTACAAGTCCCTGAACCAAATCGCAAGATGAGAGTGCCAACAATTTTGTCCAGACAATTTTGGGGGTTTCATGTGAAATGATGTCCATTTTCCCTTTTTTTTTCTTTTGATTGTTCCAATACACACAATGGAAATAAACGTGTGCAATTGCAATAATTTTCTGGGAAAAATACTTAATTTTCTTGCACAGTTTCAAAGGTCAACAATTTTTGGCCATGACTGTATATAAAATATAGTATTTTTTAATGTAGTGTTTTTTGTGTTTTAGTACAGAACAATACTTTTAATTTCTTATTTTACAGCTGGTGTAGCAGGGGGGAGAGAGGCTGAAGCTGCTGCCAGCAACTGGAAGAAATGTGATGCGATAGCAAGAGTCTTGGCATCATGCCCTCAGCAGTCAATTACTGTTGAGGAATATTACCATAAAGTATGTCCACAGGTAAGAATATATTTCATAAAACAGAAAAATAGTACATCAAGGATGCCAAGGATTTTGTTTTGGACTTGGCATATTTGTATAACATAACCAGGGCTGGTTTTAGACAAAGTGGGGCACTGGGCAAACATTTAAAATGAGGCCCTAATTGCTCACTTGTTTCACCATGACACTCAAACATTTTGATTGTATTTACATTCGCTGAGTTCAGGCCGTTCAATGATTGTGATCATCAATATTGAAGTCGTTTGGCTCCTGTTTCCCGGCCTCTTTACAATGGCTAATGAAGAATAATGGGGACAGAACGATCACTAATACAGGGTGGACAATTTATATGGATACACCTGCGTGGGCCATTTATAAAGTTGCATCCAAAATGTCCGACTTCAAAATGGCCACCACGGTCACCACCCATCTTGAAAAGTTATCCCCCTCCCATTTACTAATGTGCCACAAACAGGAAGTTATCACCAACCATTCCCATTTTATTTAGGTGTATCCATATACATGGCCCACCCAGGTGTATCCATATAAATGGCCCACCCTGTAGATCAATCTGTCCCCATACAGTATCATGTTATAAGCAGCAGGGCTGTCGAGGTGGAATCGGTATCAAATGGACAGACTCTAACTCCTTACATACAGTATATAATACATTGGGTGCAAGATGTGATGTGATATATTTTATTTTAATATAATAAGTTAGGAAAGTTATGAAATGTCCTATAAATGTGTCCGTTCTGTTCCTGATCTAAGGATCTCAGTTTTTAGTTGAGATGATTCTGTGCTGCACTTTATGTACATGCTCAGTAGTGACCAGTGCTGTGGAGTCGGGAGTAGAGGTGAGCGTATTTGATTGGGTCAGGGCCTATTTGGCAAGCTATAGAGCTTACCGAATAAGCTGCAGAGGGAACCCGGATACCTGGAGCGTGCCGGCTGATCAGCTTTTTGGCTCCGCAGCTGCATGTGTCTCGGCTGTGTGACAGTTACGACACATGCCTGGAGAGCCTCCCACCCCTTTCTTACCCTTTATAAGAGAGATTCAAGTGTTCTACCACCCTCTCACTATAATCATGACCTTATACATGGTTTTTACTTTTTATGTGCCTTCATATTTATTAAACATGTTTTTGTAATTGATTTTGGACTCGTACTGCATGTTTTCCATATTCGGACACACATACACGGCACACGTGTGAGTGTGTGTATACACTACCGTTCAAAAGTTTAGAGTCACCCAGATTTGTGTTTTCCATGAAAACTCATACTTTTATTAATCAAATGAGTTGCCAAATGAATTGAAAGTCTAGTCCAGACATTGACAAGGTTCGAAAAAAAGATTTTTATTTGAAATAATAATGTTCATTTTCTCCTTCAAACTTTGCTTTCGTCAAAGAATGCTCCCTTTGCAGCAATTACAGCATTGCAGACTTTGTCATTCTAGCAGTTAATTTGCTGAGGTAATCTGGAGAAATTTCACCCTATGCTTCCAGAAGCCCCTCCCACAAGTTGGTTTGGCTTGGTGGGCACATTTTGTGCACCATACGGTCAAGCTGCTCCCACAACAGCTCAATGGGGTTGAGATCTGGTGACTTGGCTGGCCACTCCATTACAGATGGATACCAGCTGCCTGCTTCTTCCCTAAATGGTCCTTGCATAATTTGGAGGTGTGCTTTGGGTCATTATCCTGCTGTAGGATGAAATTGGCTCCAATCAAGCGCTGTCCACAGGGTATGGCATGGCGTTGCAAAATGGAGTGATAGCCTTCCTTATTCAAAATCCCTTTTACCTTGTACAAATCTCCCACTTTACCAGCACCAAAGCAAACCCAGACCATCACATTACCTCCACCATGCTTGACAGATGACAGGCACTCTTTTCAGTTGTTCTGCGTCTCACAAATGTTCTTCTGTGTGATCCAAACACCACAAACTTGGATATGTCTGTCCATAACACTTTTTTCCAATCTTCCTCTGTCCAATGTCTGTGTTCTTTTGTCCATATTAATCTTTTCCCTTTATTAGCCAGTCTCAGATATGGCTTTTTCTTTGCCACTCTCTTGCTACTCTGGTTAGAACCTGTTTGTGCTCTCCTCTGAAGGGAGTAGTACACACCATTGTAGGAAATCTTCAGCTTCTTGGCAATGTCTTGCATGGAATATCCTTCATTATAAGAACAAGAATAGACTGTCGAGTTTCACATGAAAGTTCTTTTTTTCTGGCCATTTTGAGAGTTTAATGAAACCAACAAATGTAATGCTCCAGATTCTCAACTAGCTCAAAGGAAGGTCAGGTTTATACTGTAGGTTCTCTAATCAGCCAAACTGTTTTCAGCTGTGCTAACATACTTGCACAAGGGTTTTCAAGGGTATTCTAACCATCCATTAGCCTTCTTACACAGTTAGCAAGCACAAAGAACTATAAGAACACTGGAGTGATGGTTATTGGAAATGGGCTTCTATACACCTATGGAGATATTGCATTACAAACCAGATGTTTGCAGCTAGAATAGTCATTTACCACATTAACAATGTATAGAGTGTATTTCTGAATCATTTAATGTTGACTTCATTGGAAAAAACTGCTTTTCATTAAAAAAATAAGCAAATTTCTAAGTGACCCTAAACTTTTGAACGGTAGTGTATATAATATAAAATATCTTTCATTTGTGTGTGTAGATATATGCATACACACGTATGCACACACTTATACACAACAAATGCTCATTTGATACATGTGATTGATATATAAACACATAGCATACACACACACTGCACACTTCAGAGACACTCGCTGCACACAAACCTCAGATACATACACTATTTTATGCTGAAGGGAATGAGGTGTTCCACACTATCTGCTGCTCATTCTCCCAGCAGAAACCTCCCTTCCCACTCCTCTGCTAGGACTGCCGACAAGAGCAGAAGGAACTGACAGCAGGACAGGAGCCATTTTCACCAGGAGCAGCACACACAGTGGGTGCTGTACTACTTATCTGACAGCTCAGGTTGGTAGGTGCCGAGTCTCTAGCTCTCAGAAGCGCCGTGTAGGAGTACAGGAGCACTGGCCAATGAAGGCTTACATCATTCTGATGGGTCAGGTTCAGTGGCCGCTGCTCTTGTCCTTCACTGCATGCTCCTTTTTCAATGTCAGGTCCTCACCAAAGGTCAGCCTGACATTCCCAGAGCACATGGCCTGTGATGACATCACGGTCACATGATCGTGATATAACTACAGGTCCTCAACCAGTCTCCACATCAGAAGCTTCACTGATAATGCTATTATTAGTGAAGTTTCTGCTGTAGATGCTGGGGGACCCCCAAGGGAGTGGGGGCCCTATGCAGCTGCTAGTCTATCCCACCCTAATGCCTGCCCTGAATATAACTAACATCTGCCCCGGTTTCTGCTTCGGCTGCTAGGCGGTATTATGCCATTGTTGTGATGCTTGGCAGCCTAAATCCTATTTTCTTCCTGGGACCTGTGTCTCTGGCCAGTCTCCATAGTGGAGAAGGAATGTTTAGCCATCAAGTGGGCGTTGGACTCTCTAAGGGTATTACCTCTTGGGCAGGAAGTTCAGACTGATGTCAGACCCTGCCCCACTGAAGTGGATGAGGGAGAAAAAAGGAAACAATGCCCGAGTAACCAGTTGGTTCCTAGCTCTTCAGGATTTTAACTTCCATGTGGAGCAAAGGTCAGGGAAACTGCATGACAATGCAGATGCTCTGTCGAGGATCCACTGTTTGTTCGCAGAAGGTGCCAAGGCCCCCGGCTTTGGGCATGGGGGGGTATGTAAGTTGGCCGCCTGGATGGGAGATATGTGTCATTGCGGCTATTAGCTGCAGTGATGTGAGCTCGGAAGTGTACTCCAGCACGTATTGTGCTAAGAGAGTTATTTGGTTGTTCCAGGGCCGGGTTTTACGAGCGGTCATAAGAGATAGGTGGGAATGACTGCTCACATATCCCCACCCCAGGGGTGTGGTTTGGCATATAAAATGGAGGCCAGTTGCCTCATTGTGTCTGTGGCTGTAGGTGTGGAGACCTCCATTGTGCGTGTGCTACAGACACTGACCTGTGCGGGCGGACCTGCAGTACTATGTGGACTGTTTATTTTCTGTTTGTTTCTAAGGTGTGCCGGAAAAGTCTGTTAATTTGTTTGTTTTTTTTTCTAATCAGAGCAGTTTATGCCATTTGAATAAACTTGCTTGGAAATTACAGTAAAACCGCTTCCTGTGGCTGCCTCAACTGCAGCCAAGTGAGTACGGATCCCTACACCCTGTACAGGGGTTAAAGTGTGTTGAGGTTTCTCTGGAATGTGCCAGACGGAGTGGCTTGTGCCAAGTCTGTCTGGCTTAGCCTTTTTGAGCCTGTTGCCTCAGACCGATATGACAGTTATGTTGTAAAGTGCTTCAGAATGTTAGTTTTTAAAAAAAACAACATTTCTCAGTCTCCCATGACAGCACCACGAAGAGAGGGGATCCGCCCTTTAGGAACAGAAAACCTACAGATAAAAGGGCCGTACCTCTCCCTCGCATCAGTTGGTTTCCTGTCCCTGACGGGGAACTTTCAGTGCAGTACCTGCACGAAGATGTCGTCTGATGAAGATGCAGGACCGGGGCCGGCCAGTCGGAATCCGGCAGGGAGGAGGCTCCTGCTGTGGCTGGTACGGTGCCTGAGGCCGCCACCGCTGGAACCGATTGGTTCGTCAGGTGAGCGGGGGGGAGTACTTCCGCCACTCCGGAAAGGAGATAGGGGCTCTCGGAATCCCGGGGAGTGCTCTTTGGAAGGTGCACAAAGATGGCCACCGCTCCGGAAGTAGAACGGAGCTTCCAGGTCCCTGAGGCGCGCGCATGCGCAGTGAGAACGCTTCCCTACTGACGCGGCGCAGGAGGAGGGGTGGGACCGGAAGCGCTGGAGGTGGCGGCAGATTCAAAAGGAGGGGCAGTGCAGACATTCTTGCTGTACACAATCTCCTGTGAACCTTGGAGGACAGCGATAACCAGCAAGACCTGGAACAGCAGCCTAGGCAGCAGCAGCAGCGCCACCACAAACAGCAATTGGATGTTCCAAAAGACCAATACAAGCGAAGTCGGTTCAGTAGCCACTGTACGCAGCGCAGCAGATCTGTTGCAGTTAGCAAGTCACCATCCCTGGATCTTCCTCTGCAACAACCTACTCCTCCTCGGGAACCGGTACCTGCGTCCGCATCTAAATGGTGAGTGATCATCAAGAAGGTTCACCATTGTAATAGGGTTCCTTTTTCTTCCCTTACTAGGGAAAGAAGAGATCGGGGAAAAATGAAAAACAGGTGCTGTCCCACCTGTAACAAAACTTTACTGGAATCCTGGAACAAAAAGCTTTGTAACGCCTGTATACAACAACTGTTATGTGAGGAAACCCCGGATTTTGCCTCTGAACTAAAATCTCTAATCAGATCAGAAGTCCAGAGTGCTTTTGCATCCCTCTGTAAAGGGGAAATATAAAGAAAAAGGAAGCAGTATATTCACAATCTGACCCCTCTACTTTAGGAGACGCTGACTCAGATAGATCAGACTTCTCATCTTCTTCAGACGAAGAATCAGGTCGCCACAGCTTTCCCTTAGATGAAGTAGATGCCCTAGTAAAAGCTGGGAGATCTACTATGGGAGTAGCAGACCCTCGTCCTGATAGAACTGCGCAGGATATAATGTTTGGGGGATTGGGACACAAAAAACAGAGGGCATTTCCCTTAAACCTGAATTTCCAAACCCTAATAAAAAAGGAATGGGAAAGATCAGACAAAAAAAACTCCTCAGTACCTTAAAAAAAAAAAAATTGCCCTCCCCTTTGAGGACATGGGTACATTTAAAGACCCCTTAGATAAAAAGGCCGAAACCTTTCTTAACGGGGCTTGGGAATCAGCAGGGGGTAACCTGAGACCAGCTGTAGCAGCAATATGTACCTCCAGATCCCTAATGGTATGGATGGACCAGTTGGAAAAACAGCTAAAGGATGGCACACCCAGAAACCAAATCTTAGAAACCATTCCTTTAACCCCTCTGTGACCTTAGATGTACTATCCCGTCGAGGTGCCCTGGGCTTATCTGACCCTGGACGGGATAGTACGTCATAGCCGATCGGCCGCGCTCACGGGGGGAGTGCGGCCGATCGCGGCCGGGTGTCAGCTGCTTATCGCAGCTGACATCCGGCACTATGTGCCAGGAGCGGTCACGGACCGCCCCCGGCACATTAACCCCGGCACACCGCGATCAAAGATGATCGCGATGTGCCGGCGGTGCAGGGAAGCACCGCGCAGGGAGGGGCTCCCTGCGGGCTTCCCTGAGACCCCCGGAGCAACGCGCGTTGCTGCGAGGGTCTCACCTCCCTCCCTGCTCCCTCCAGCCCCGGATCCAAGATGGCCGCGGATCCGGGTCCTGCAGGGAGGGAGGTGGCTTCACAGAGCCTGCTCAGAGCAGGCACTGTGAAGCCTGCAGCGCTGCATGTCAGATCAGTGATCTGACAGAGTGCTGTGCAAACTGTCAGATCACTGATCTGTGATGTCCCCCCCTGGGACAAAGTAAAAAAGTAAAAAAAAATTTTTCCAAATGTGTAAAAAAAATAAAAAAAAATATTCCAAAATAATGAAAAAAAAAAAAAAAATATTATTCCCATAAATACATTTCTTCATCTAATTAAAAAAAAAAAAAACAATAAAAGTACACATATTTAGTATCGCCGCGTCCGTAACGACCCGACCTATAAAACTGTCCCACTAGTTAACCCCTTCAGTAAACACCGTAAGAAAAAAAAAAAAAAAACGAGGCAAAAAACAACGCTTTATTATCATACCGCCGAACAAAAAGTGGAATAACACGCGATCAAAAGGACAGATATAAATAACCATGGTACCGCTGAAAGCGTCATATTGTCCCGCAAAAAAAGAGCCGCCATACAGCATCATCAGCAAAAAAATAAAAAAGTTATAGTCCTGAGAATAAAGCGATGCAAAAATAATTATTTTTTCTGTAAAATAGTTTTTATCGTATAAAAGCGCCAAACCATAAAAAAATGATATAAATGAGGTATCGCTGTAATCGTACTGACCCGAAGAATAAAACTGATTTATCAATTTTACCAAACGCGGAACGGTATAAACGCCTCCCCCAATAGAAATTCATGAATAGCTGGCTTTTGGTCATTCTTCCTCACAAAAATCGGAATAAAAAGCGATCAAAAAATGTCACGTGCCCAAAAATGTTTTCAATAAAAATGTCAACTCGTCCCGCAAAAAACAAGACCTCACATGACTCTGTGGACCAAAATATGGAAAAATTATAGCTCTCAAAATGTGGTATTGCAAAAAATATTTTTTGCAATAAAAAGGGTCTTTCAGTGTGTGACGGCTGCCAATCATAAAAATCCGCTAAAAAACTCGCTATAAAAGTAAATCAAACCCCCCTTCATCACCCCCTTAGTTAGGGAAAAATAAAAAAAAATGTATTTATTTCCATTTTCCCATTAGGGTTAGGGCTAGGGTTAGGGCTAGGGTTAGGGCTAGGGCTAGGGTTAGGGCTAGGGCTAGGGCTAGGGTTAGGGCTAGGGTTAGGGCTAGGGTTAGGGCTAGGGTTAGGGTTAGGGTTGGGGCTACAGTTAGGGTTGGGGCTAAAGTTAGGGTTAGGGTTTAGATTACATTTACAGTTGGGAATAGGGTTGGGATTAGGGTTAGGGGTGTGTCAGGGTTAGAGGTGTGGTTAGGGTTACCGTTGGAATTAGGGTTAGGGGTGTGTTTAGATTAGGGTTTCAGTTATAATTGGGGGGTTTCCACTGTTTCGGCACATCAGGGGCTCTCCAAACACGACATGGCGTCCGATCTCAATTCCAGCCAATTCTGCGTTGAAAAAGTAAAACAGTGCTCCTTCCCTTCCGAGCTCTCCTGTGTGCCCAAACAGGGGTTTACCCCAACATATGGGGTATCAGCGTACTCAGGACAAATTGGACAACAACTTTTGTGGACCAATTTCTCCTGTTACCCTTGGGAAAATACAAAACTGGGGGCTAAAAAATAATTTTTGTGGGAAAACAAAAAGATTTTTTATTTTCACGGCTCTGCGTTATAAACTGTAGTGAAACACTTGGGGGTTCAAAGTTCTCACAACACATCTAGATAAGTTCATTGAGGGGTCTAGTTTCCAATATGGGGTCACTTGTGGGGGGTTTCTTCTGTTTAGGTACATTAGGGGCTCTGCAAACGCAATGTGACGCCTGCAGACCAATCCATCTAAGTCTGCATTCCAAATGATGCTCCTTCCCTTCCGAGCCCTCCCATGCGCCCAAACGGTGGTTCCCCCCCACATATCGGGTATCAGCGTACTCAGGACAAATTGGACAACAACATTTAGGGTCCAATTTCTCCTGCTAACCTTGGAAAAATACAAAACTGGGGGCTAAAATATAATTTTTGTGGAAAAAAAAATATTTTTTATTTGCATGGCTCTGCGTTATAAACTGTAGTGAAATACTTGGGGGTTCAAAGCTTTCACAACACATCAAGATGAGTTCCTTAGGGGGTCTACTTTCCAAAATGGTGTCACTTGTGGGGGGTTTCTACTGTTTAGGTACATTAGGGGCTCTGCAAACGCAATGTGACGCCTGCAGACCATTCCAAGTCTGCATTCCAAATGGCGCTCCTTCCCTTCCGAACCCTCCCATGCGCCCAAACGGTGGTTCCCCCCCACATATGGGGTATCAGCGTACTCAGGACAAATTGGACAACAACTTTTGGGGTCCAATTTCTCCTGTTACCCTAGGGAAAATACAAAACTGGGGGCTAAAAAATAATTTTTGTGGGGAAAAAATTTTGTTTTATTTTTATGGCTCTGCATTATAAACTTCTGTGAAGCCCTTGGTGGGTCAAAGTGCTCACCACACATCCAGATAAGTTCCTTAGGGGGTCTACTTTCCAAAATGGTGTCACTTGTGGGGGGTTTCAATGTTTAGGCACATCAGTGGCTCTCCAAACGCAACATGGCGTCCCATCTCAATTTCTGTCAATTTTGCATTGAAAAGTCAAACTGCGCTCCTTCCCTTCCGAGCTCTCCCATGCGCCCAAACAGTGGTTTACTGCCACATATGGGGTATCAGCGTACTCAGGACAAATTGGACAACAACTTTTGAGGTCCAATTTCTTCTCTTATCCTTGGAAAAATAAAAAATTGGGGGCAAAAATATAATTTTTGTGAAAAAATATGATTTTTTATTTTTACGGTTCTGCATTATAAACTTCTGTGAAGCACTTGGTGGGTCAAAGTGCTCACCACACCTCTAGATAAGTTCCTTAGGGGGTCTACTTTCCAAAATGGTGTCACTTGTGGGGGGTTTCAATGTTTAGGCACATCAGTGGCTCTCCAAACGCAACATGGCGTCCCATCTCAATTTCTGTCAATTTTGCATTGAAAAGTCAAACTGCGCTCCTTCCCTTCCGAGCTCTCCCATGTGCCCAAACAGTGGTTTACTGCCACATATGGGGTATCAGCGTACTCAGGACAAATTGGACAACAACTTTTTGGGTCCAATTTCTCCTGTTACCCTTGGTAAAATAAAACAAATTGGAGCTGAAGTAAATTTTTTGTGTAAAAAAGTTAAATGTTCATTTTTATTTAAACATTCCAAAAATTCCTATTAAACACCTGAAGGGTTAATAAACTTCTTGAATGTGGTTTTAAACACCTTGAGGGGTGCAGTTTTTAGAATGGTGTCACACTTGGGCATTTTCTATCATATAGACCCCTCAAAATGACTTCAAATGAGACGTGGTCCCTAAAAAAAAAATGGTGTTGTAAAAATGAGAAATTGCTGGTCAACTTTTAACCCTTATAACTCCCTAACAAAAAAAAAAAATTGGTTCCAAAATTATGCTGATGTAAAGGAGACATGTGGGAAATGTTACTTATTAAGTATTTTGTGTGACATATCTCTGTGATTTAATTGCATAAAAATTCAAAGTTTGAAATTTTCAAAATTTTCGCCAAATTTCCGTTTTTTTCACAAATAAACGCAGGTACTATCAAAGAAATTTTACCACTATCATGAAGTACAATATGTCACGAGAAAACAATGTCAGAATCACCAGGATCCGTTGAAGCGTTTCGGAGTTATAACCTCATAAAGGGACAGTGGTCAGAATTGTAAAAATTGGCCTGGTCATTGACGTGCAAACCACCCTTGGGGGTAAAGGGGTTAATAAGAGCTGCAGCGGCTTTCCTAGCAGACTCATCAGCGAATTCTGTCCGCTTAACATCTAAATCCGCAGCCCTCTCAAATGCAGCCAGGAGAACCCTATGTCTTAAAAGCTGGCCAGGGGATCTACAAACAAAACTTAAATTATGTTCCATTCCCTGCAAGGGGAAATTCTTTTTTGGAGAAACTTTAGATGACATACTCCAGAAAGAGGGGGATAAGAAGAAGGGATTTCCAAACCTGGGACTAACACCATTTAAACAGTCCTTTCGGAGCAGGAAATTTTTCCGCAGAAAACCCCCAGAGAGCAACATAGATGGGATGAAAGAAGGACAGGAGTTTCCTTTTTGGTAACTCTTCCCGAGACAAAAAAAACCCTCCAAGTGACGTTCTCCCCAGGGTGGGGGGAAGACTAACCTCTACCCTTCCGGCCTGGGAAAAAATATCAAACAACTCATGGATTCTAAATCTAATGAGGTCCGGTTTGAGAATAGATCCCCCCCAATTATGTGGTGACCCGACCAAGATCTTCAGCAGCAGAACAAAAAGCTTTAGAATGCGAAATCCTAAACCTTCTAGAGAAATCAGTACTACAGGAAATTTCCCCCCAAGAAACAGGTGGGGGTTCTACTCCCCATTATTTCTAGTGTCAAAACCAGATGGCACCTAACGAACAATAATAAATTTACGAAAATTAAACAGATATGTCAGAAACCAAAAATTCAAGATGGAATCAATAAGATCCACCATCAAAATCCTGTTCCCAAACTGTTTTATGATCGTGTTAGAGCTCAGCGATGCATATTACCACGTTCCTATCCACAAACAATCCCGGAAATTTCTCTAGATTGGCAGTCTCCATAAATTCCAGTACAAAGCCCTCCCCTTTGGGTTATGGATAGCTCCCCTGGTGTTCACAAAGCTAGTAGCAGAAATTATGGCTCATCTAAGGGAGCAGAACATATTAATAATCCCTTACCTAGATGATTTTCTCATAGCAAGCGACTCGGCCCAAAGCTGCAGAGGGACAGAGTCATAAGTACCTTGACAAACTTGGGCTGGCTTATAAACTTAAAAAAGTCAAGGTTAGAGCCCTACAGAATCCAAGAGTTTTTGGGACTAACGTTGGACTTTCACATACAGGAGTGTCGCTGTCACGCTCACACCCTGACTGGTGGGCGTGAGCTCGGGGGGGTTTGTGGCCCCACTGTGCCACAAACCAGACTACCCCGGAAGGGGCGTGACTATGACAGCTGCCTGGGTTTTCGCTGGAGCCTCTGATGGTGAGGTCAGGCTTGTGCAGCAGGCAGCTGCCAGGTGCTACTCCAGGGTGGTGACTGGCTGTGGCTGCTGATCCCACTTGGTAGACAGGAACACTAGGATTGGTGCGGGCATCAGGCAGGACTAGCAGATGAGCACGTATGAGATTCAGACGAGTAGGCTGGCACGGCTGAGACACAGAGCTGGCAGAGACACGGCAGAGAACACAGGGCTGGCAGGCACGGCAGAGAACACAGGGCTGGCGGAGACACGGCAGAGAACACAGGGCTGGCGGAGACACGGCAGAGGACACAGGGCTAGCAGGTGTGTATGAAGGAACAGGTAGGGACCTGTTCACACAGGAGGTGCAGGTATGGATATGTAGTATGAATGAACAGGTAGGAACCTGTTCACACTGGAGGTGCAGGTATGGATATGTAGTATGAAGAAACAGGTTGGGACCTGTTCACACAGGAGATGCAGGTACAGAAACAAGCCAGAAGGAAAGAAGAATGAAGGAACAGGTTGGGACCTGTTCAAACAGGAAGAGAAGTGCAAGGCTGCAGATAGGAGCGGAAGAGAAGCAAGAGATAGGGTAGCAAGAAAAGCTAAGCAGAGCAGAACCGCAGGGAATGCGGAGAGGAGCTGCAGCAAGAGATTACTGCAGCCGCAGAAGCAAAGCAGAGTAGAACGGAGCAGAACCGCAGGAGTGCAGAGCAGAGGCAAAGCTACAAAGGTACTGAGCAGGCAGCGCCACAAGAGTGCAGAGTGTAAGGAGACTGAGAACACAAGGAAAGACACAGCAGGGAAGGAAGCCACAGACAAGGAGACAGAGGTAGGACAAAGTACAGGCTAGGCAAAGGAACAAGACACAAGGACAAAGACACAGGGACCAGGATATTCTGCCTCCTGGAGGGCGGAAAACAAGATCAAGGCAAGGAGAAAAGCCTCTAGAGAGGGAGAAACACAGAGCAAGGCCTGGCAAACTCAGAAGCTAGACACTAACTAAGCTAACACATTGCACAGGCCCAGTCCACTGGGTGGAGCTGCACTAAATACTGGAGGCCTCCTGGTAATTGGTCAGGAACAGATTAGACGGGTGTACCTGATATCTATAAGAACCAGAGAGTTCAGGCGCCGCCCACCCCATACACACAGCCAGGAAGCATGCAGAGGCACAGAACATGGAGCTGGCAAGAAATAGAAACCGCATCATGACCTGGAGCAGTGGGTAAGATAGTGTGAGAGATGAGAGGCCATTCCGTGATGCCAGCAGTGTTGTTACAGTCGGCTTCCAGTCCGCAAAAAAGAGAACATTATGCGCATGGTAGCATGAACTCTACACAACCCCTCCATGACACTAAGGAAAGCGATGTCGCTATTAGGCTCCCTTTCATCGTGTCTACCAGCAGTACACTGGGCGCAATTACACACGAGAGCTTCAGTGGGATGTACTAGAAAAGCAGTCGATATTTACAGGTCATTTAGAGGGCCACATAACTCTAAATTCTTCCTCTACTCATTCGTTATTCTGGTGGGGAGAACACAACCGCCTATCCAAGGGGATCCCCTGGGTGACAAAAGTGTCCCACATAATAACGACCGATGCAAGTCCCACGGCTTGGTTAGCTCACATGGGGAACAAGGTTGCTCAGGGAGATTGGGGAAGTCAGGAATTAAGGGCCTCCTCGAACCAGAAAGAGCTTTGGGCTGTTGGTCAAGCTCTTTCATTCTTTCTGCCTTACATACGGGGGACATCATGTCCGTATTCTTTCGGAAAACCAAGTAACAGTGGCCTATATCAGGTCTCGAACTCTGATGGATTCTTCCTCCAGGATCCTCAGCTTCGCAGAGGAAAACCTAGTATCCCTCTCTGCACTACATACTTGGGGATCAGAAAACCAGAAAGCAGATTATCTGAGCTGCACTCAACTAAGACAGGGCGAGTGGGCTCTAAATCAGTCCATTTTCAACCAAATTACAAAAATGTGGGGGACTCGGGGAAATAGATTTATTCGCCGATTTCAAAAACAAAAAAGTAAGAGCATTCTGCTCCCTAAACCCCAAGGGGAATCCTCAGACGCTAGATGCTTTTTTAATTTTGTGGACTCACAACTTAACATATGCCTTTCCCCCGATTATCCTAATTCCGGCAGTTATACGGAATATCAGAGAAGACAAAGCGAAAATGATACTAATAGCCCCATTTTGGCCAAAAAGAACCAGGTTCTCCTGGCTAAGGATACTATCGATCTCCGACCCTTGGATTCTACCGGATCTTCCAGACCTTCTATATCATGGACTGGTATTCCATCCTCATGCAGCAAACCTCCATTTAATAGCATGGAATTTGAAGAGGCGCTGCTGTGAGAAAGAGGCTTTTCAGAGAACTTAGTTTCTACGTTATTAAAAACTAGGAAACCAGTACTGCTAAGGCATATGGGAAAACCTGGAAAAAGTTCCTATCTCCAGAGTAAAAGTTCAGGATGGGGCTTCAATTAGTAAAATACTCGAATTCCTACAAAAAGGCCTGGAAGAAGGCCTAGCAGTTAGTACTTTAAAAGTACAGGTGGCAGCTTTAGGTACACTCTACAATCAGGACATTGCAGGCAACCCATGGATAACAAGGTTCATTAAAGCTGCAACAAGATCTAAACTTTTAGTCAATCAAAAGCTACCATAGTGGGATCTAAATCTAGTCCTATCCGCTCTAACAAGTACCCCATTTGAACCCATAGAGACAGTTCCCTTTAAGATCTTATCCTTAAAGACTATTCTCCTTTGATTTTGCTTTCATGTTCCTTTATGTAGTACCCCTATTTCTTGCTAACCTATATTTTTAGGATAAGAAGGGAGTATGATTGCTGGATCCATCTACATAGGGAATGCTTGTAGAACGTTTATCTATTTACTATTTAGATATATTGGTAATCTGCAGCTAAATGGTGTATAGGTCATTTGTGGTTGCAATAGCTATAGGGACAGAATAAAGGTTTATTCTTCCTGCAGCCGTTCTCTTCCAGTTATTGGTTAGGTGCAGGGAGCCGTTACAGTCAGTGCTCATTACACAGTGAGCATTGCTGTAATCGCTCCCCTACACATTGATTTCAAGTCTGCTCTGTACACTGTACCCACACCGCAGAGCAGGCTGTCAAAGTGCCAGGAGTGATTACAGCTTGCTGTGTAGAGGGCTGTGACTGTACAAGCCCCCTGTACTGCCCCATGACTGGCAGCGAACGGCTGTAGGGAGAATATAACTTTTTTTTCTCTCTGTATCCACGCTTCCAGTAAACCTGCCAGACATGATTTTAATGTTATTTACCAGCAGATTGCCACTATATCTGTAGTCATTCTTCTTCTTTTTAAAGGGTTTTGTTCTCAACATTTAGAGTTGTCATCTATACATAGGATAAGTGATAATCTGGGCCGCTGGGGGTCAAACCGCTGAGCCCCACATTCCTGATAACATGAAGGGATCCATCAGATTAGATCAGTGGCCGCACATGTGGACCGCTGCTCTGTTCATTTTCCTTTTGATTAGCTGATAAATTTAAAATGTTTGTTCACCACCTGGACACTGCCTTTTTACATAAAGTAATCACACTTAACAGCTACTGGTCCAGTGACATCAGTGATTGGTCTCTTGGGGCTCATGTGCCATATTCAGAGTCCGCTGTTAGGCTCCTGCATTCTCTCTACTTCCATTTGTAAGAGGTTGGAACAAGGATGTGCGAGTGCAGCAGCCCAATAGCGGCTGCTGATTGGTTGCAGGGCTTACGTGACATAATACCTCTCACATGAAGGGGATAGCCATTTAACAAATTTTCTTTGTTTTTGAAAGCAAAATTACAATCATTTTGTCTTTTTACAGAAGAAAATGTATATCGCACTATGATGTACTACATTATTCGCTGTAAAGGAATATTAACAATGCAAGTTTTCACCTTTCTTTAGATTCTAGATTTGCTTCATATCCAAAACTCTTCGACAGCACGACAGTTCCAAAGAGTTGCCACTGAAACCTTTCTGAAGATGGGTCGGGATCAGCCTCAACTAGCAGAGACCTATTTAATTCTACCTATGCTGAAACCTTTACTGTATCGTACCTCGACAGAAGGTGAGAGCCATTCAGCCAGACTGGAGGAGTGCTGTATCCCAACCTAGCCTCATGCAATTTAGCATGCAGCAAAATGGAGTGACAACCACATTTATACCTAGAGTACTTGTCATAGATTTGGAGGCTTCTGGATCTTTCATTTCAGAATTATGATTTACGATTAATGAGGAACTAAACTTTCAATTTATTTTCTTTATTGTGTCCAGCATGGAAAGCTTTGAAAGTTTGTAATTCACATCATTAGATTATTTGGCTTGTTTACTGTTCAATAATATGATCAAAGTGGCCTCCAATCGCTTAGCTTTCTCCAGACTTGTGCAACATCCATACTTATATTTCACTAGATGATGGCCCGATTCTAACGCATTGGGTATTCTAGAATATGCATGTCCACGTAGTATATTGCCCAGCCACGTAGTACAGGTCCTTCTCAAAAAATTAGCATATAGGGTTAAATTTCATTATTTACCATAATGTAATGATTACAATTAAACTTTCATATATTATAGATTCATTATCCACCAACTGAAATTTGTCAGGTCTTTTATTGTTTTAATACTGATGATTTTGGCATACAACTCCTGATAACCCAAAAAACCTGTCTCAATAAATTAGCATATCAAGAAAAGGTTCTCTAAACGACCTATTATCCTAATCTTCTGAATCAACTAATTAACTCTAAACACATGCAAAAGATACCTGAGGCTTTTATAAACTCCCTGCCTGGTTCATTACTCAAAACCCCCATCATGGGTAAGACTAGCGACCTGACAGATGTCAAGAAGGCCATCATTGACACCCTCAAGCAAGAGGGTAAGACCCAGAAAGAAATTTCTCAACAAATAGGCTGTTCCCAGAGTGCTGTATCAAGGCACCTCAATGGTAAGTCTGTTGGAAGGAAACAATGTGGCAGAAAACGCTGTACAACGAGAAGAGGAGACCGGACCCTGAGGAAGATTGTGGAGAAGGACCGATTCCAGACCTTGGGGAACCTGAGGAAGCAGTGCACTGAGTCTGGTGTGGAAACATCCAGAGCCACCGTGCACAGGCGTGTGCAGGAAATGGGCTACAGGTGCCGCATTCCCCAGGTAAAGCCACTTTTGAACCATAAACAGCGGCAGAGGCGCCTGACCTGGGCTACAGAGAAGCAGCACTGGACTGTTGCTAAGTGGTCCCAAGTACTTTTTTCTGATGAAAGCAAATTTTGCATGTCATTCGGAAATCAAGGTGCCAGAGTCTGGAGGAAGACTGGGGAGAAGGAAATGCCAAAATGCCTGAAGTCCAGTGTCAAGTACCCACAGTCAGTGATGGTGTGGGGTGCCATGTCAGCTGCTGGTGTTGGTCCACTGTGTTTCATCAAGGGCAGGGTCAATGCAGCTAGCTATCAGGAGATTTTGGAGCACTTCATGCTTCCATCGGCTGAAATGCTTTATGGAGATGAAGATTTCATTTTTCAGCACGACCTGGCACCTGCTCACAGTGCCAAAACCACTGGTAAATGGTTTACTGACCATGGTATTACTGTGCTCAATTGGCCTGCCAACTCTCCTGACCTGAACCCCATAGAGAATCTGTGGGATATTGTGAAGAGAAAGTTGAGAGACATAAGACCCAACACTCTGGATGAGCTTAAGGCCGCTATTGAAGCATCCTGGGCCTCCATAACATCTCAGCAGTGTCACAGGCTGATTGCCTCCATGCCACACCTCATTGAAGCAGTCATTTCTGCCAAAGGATTCCCGACCAAGTATTGACTGCATAACTGAACATTATTATTTGTTGGTTTTTTTGTTTGTAATTAAAAAACACTTTTATTTGATTGGATGGGTGAAATATGCTAATTTATTGAGACAGGTTTTTTGGGTTATCAGGAGTTGTATGCCAAAATCATCAGTATTAAAACAATAAAAGACCTGACAAATTTCAGTTGGTGGATAATGAATCTATAATATATGAAAGTTTAATTGTAATCATTACATTATGGTAAATAATGAAATTTAACACTATATGCTAATTTTTTGAGAAGGACCTGTATATTGCCCAGCCACATAGTATATTGCCCAGCCACGTACTATATTGCCCAGCCACATAGTATATTGCCCAGCCACGTACTATATTGCCCAGTCACGTACTATATTTCCCAGTCATGTACTATATTGCCCAGCCACGTAGTATATTGCCCAGTCACGTAGTATATTGCCCAGCCACGTAGTATATTGCCCAGCCACGTAGTATATTGCCCAGCCACGTAGTATATTGCCCAGCCACGTAGTATATTGCCCAGCCACATAGTATATTGCCCAGCCACGTACTATATTGCCCAGTCACGTACTATATTTCCCAGTCATGTACTATATTGTCCAGCCACATAGTATATTGCCCAGTCACGTAGTATATTGCCCAGTCACGTAGTATATTGCCCAGTCACGTAGTATATTGCCCAATCACGTAGTATATTGCACAGCCCGTGTAGTATATATTGCCCAGCCTGTGTAGTATATATTGCCCAGCCAGCGTAGTATATAGCAATGTGGGCATCATATCCCTGTTAAAAAACAGAATTAAAATTAAAAAATAGTTATATACCCACCTTCCGTGGATCCAGGAAGCGTTTACCGACGCTCCTCGCGCGCTCCGGTCTCAAGAGTGCATTGCGGTCTCGCGAGATGATGATGTAGCGGTCTCACGAGACCGCTACGTCATCATCTCGTGAGATCGCAATGCATGGACCGGTCACCGGAGCGTTGCGAGGAGCGGGAAAGGTGCCAGAAGGTGAGTATATGATGATTTTTTATTTTTTTATTATTTTTAACATTAGCTCTCTTTACTATTGATGCTGCAAAAGCAGCATCAATAGTAAAAAAGTTGGTCACACAGGGTTAATAGCAGCATTAATGAAGTGCGTTACACCGCGGCATAACGCGGTCCATTAGCGCTGCTATTAACCCTGTGTGAGCGCTGACTGGAGGGGAGTATGGAGTGGGCATGTTGCTGCCGGACTGCGCCCGTCGCTGATTGGTTGTGGCAATGGTCGTGGGCGTTTTGCCACGACCAATCAGTGACTTGGATTCCATGACAGACAGAGGCCGCGACCAATGAATATCCGTGACAGACAGACAGAAGGACAGACAGACAGACGGAAGCGACCCTTAGACAATTATATAGTAGATGTCTACGTAATCACTATACGGATTCTGTGGAGGGGGGCAGCATCTCAAGAGTAGAGTGTTCTTGCTCCCAAGCAAGGTAATGCTCTGACTTGTGTTCTCATCTCAGCACTTTGTTTTTAGCTGTTATCTGCCTTTTGACCTCACATTGAGTGAAAGATGCCGGCACAAGAGGGGAGATCATCTCAGGTTTATCCAGCGCTCCTCTCTTGCTGCATCTCTCCACCTTCGCAGACAGACTTTATAGCGATTATGAAGACACAGATTATAGATTATGCAGAAGCCTTGGTATTGGAGGGCACTTTGATCATATTTTTGAACATGAAAGAAGCCAAATGAAGTTAATTACAAGCTTTTATATCTTTCCATGCTGGACACCTTTACGGAAAATTAAAGTTACTTATTATTGAGGACCTCTCTATTGTACATTTTCCATGACACCCATAGTCCACACTGATCCTCTAAGACGAGCAAAATATCTTGTGGCGTTCTTAGATGATCAGTAAAAAGTTATTTCTATCTTGATTCCTATGACCAAGATGAGTGACAGCTTTTCTTATATATGGTGGGTACGGAAAGTATTCAGACCCCTTTAAATTTTTTACTCTTTGTTTCATTTCAGCCATTTGGTAAATTCAAAAAAGTTCCTTTTTTCACATTATTGTACACTCTGCACCCCATCTTGACTGAAAAAACAGAAATGTAGAAATTTTTGTAAATGTAAAAAACAACTGAAATATCATATGGTCTTAAGTATTCAGACCCTTTGCTCAGACACTCATATTTAGGTCAGATGCTGTCCATTTCCTTGTGATCATCCATGAGATGGTTCTACTCCTTCATTGGAGTCCAGCTGTGTTTAATTAAACTGATAGCACTTGATATTGAAAGGCACACACGTGTCTATATAAGACCTCACAGTGCATGTCAGACCAAATGAGAATCATGAGGTCAAAGGAACTGGCCAAGGAGCTCAGAGACAGAATTGTGGCAAGGCACAGATCTGGCCAAGGTTACACAATCTGGTTTCCGCCCCCATCACTCAACTGAGACAGCCCTGACCAAAATCACTAACGACCTACTTACCGCCAAAGCTAATGGACATTACTCTGTACTCCTCCTCCTAGACCTGTCCTCTGCTTTCGACACAGTTGACCACTGTCTCCTACTACAGATCCTCTCCTCCTTTGGCATCAAAGACCTCGCCCTATCCTGGATCTCCTTGTACCTTTCCAACTGCACATTCAGCGTCTCCCACTCCCACACTACCTCCTCATACCACCCACTCTCTGTTGGAGTCCACCAAGGCTCTGTTCTAGGACTCCTACTCTTCTCAATCTATACACTTGGCCTTGGACAACTCATTAAGTCCCATGGATTCCAGCACCACCTCTATGCTGATGACACTCAGATCTACCTCTCTGGCCCAGACGTCACCGCTCTGCTGTCCAGAATCCCGGAGTGTCTATCAGCCATATCCTCCTTCATCTCCTCTCGCTTCCTCAAACTCAATGTGGACAAATCTGAGCTAATTATCTTTCCTCCATCTCATAGATCTTCCTTACCTGACCTATCTATCGCAATCAATGAAATCATGCTTTCCCCCGTACCGAAAGTCCGCTGCCTCGGAGTAACCATCGACTCTGCCCTGTCCTTCAAACCTCACATCCAAGCTCTTTCCACCTCCTGTCGCCTCCAGCTAAAAAAAACCCCCAGAATCCATCCTTTCCTCAACCGTCAATCTACTAAAATGCTTTTGCATGCCCTCATCATCTCCCGCCTTGACGACTGCAACATCCTTTTCTGCGTCCTCCCTGCTAACACCCTTGCACCTCTCCAGTCCATCCTTAACTCTGCTGCCCGACTAATTAATCTCTCTCCTCGTTACTCCTCTGCTTCCCCCTTCTGCAAATCTCTTCACTGGCTCCCCAGCGTGTCCAGTTCAAATTACTAATACTGACCTACAAAGCCATCCATAACCTGTCTCCTCCATATATCTCTGAACTAATCTCCCGATATCTTCCCTCACGTAATCTCCAGTCCTCCCAAGACCTCTTTCTCTCCTCCACACTTATTCGCTCCTCACCCAACCGCCTCCAAGACTTCTCCCGAATATCCCCCATCCTCTGGAATTCTTTGCCCCAACACGTCCGACTATCAACCACATTCGGATCCTTCAGACGGAACATGAAAACCCATCTCTTCAGGAAAGCCTACAGCCTGCACTGACCCCGCTGCCTCCTTATCACTACCGAAGCTACCCCCTCACCAACACCGGAGCTCCTGCAACCCTCAACCTACTGTCTCCTTTCCCATATTCCTGTAGAATGTAAGCCCGCAAGGGCAGGGTCCTCGCCCCTCTGTATCAGTCTGTCATTGTTAGTTTGTTTACTGTAAGTGATATCTGTAACTTGTATGTAACCCCTTCTCATGTAGAGCACCATGGAATCAATGGTGCTATATAAATAAATAATAATAATAATTTCTGCAGTACTCAAGGTTCCTAAGAGCACAGTGGCCTTTATAATCCTTAAATGGAAGAAGTTTGGGACCACCGGAAGTCTTCCTGGACCTGGCCCTCCAGCCAAACTGAGCAATCGTTGGAGAAGAGCCTTTGTGAGAGAAGTAAAGAAAAACCCCAAGATCACTATGGCTGAGCTCCAGAGATGCAGTAGGGAGATGGGAGAAAGTTCCACAAGGTCAACTATCACTGCAGCCCTCCACCAGTAGGGCCTTTAAGGCAGAGTGGCCCTATGGAAGCCTCTCCTCATTGCGAGACATATGAAAGCCTGCACAGAGTTTGCTAAAAAACACATGATGGACTCCCAGACTATGAGAAATAAGATTCTCTGGTCTGATGAGATGAAGATAGACTTTTTTTGTGATAATTTCTAAGTGGTATGTGTGGAGAAAACCAGGCACTGCTCATCACCTGCCCAATACAATCCCAACAGTGAAACACGGTGGTGGCAGCATCATGCTGTGGGGGTGTTTTTCAGCTGCAGGGACAGGATGACTGGTTGTCATTGAAGAAAACATGAATGCGGCCAAGTGAAGTGATATTATGGATGAAAACCTCTTCCAGAGTGCTCTGGACCTCAGACTTGGCCGAAGGTTCACCTTCCAACAAGACAATGACCCTAAGTACACAGCCAAAAATAATCAAGGAGTGGCTTCAGAACAACTCTGTGACCATACTAGACTGGCCCAGCCAGAGCCTTGTCCTATACCCAATTGAGCATCTCTGGGGAGACCTGAAAATGGCTGTCCACCAACGTTCACCATCCAACCTGACGGAACTGGGGAGGATCTTATAGGAAGAATGGCAGAGGATCCCTAAATCCAGGTGTGAGAAATTTGTTGCATCATTCCAAGAAGACTCATGGCTGTACTAGCTCAAAAGGGTGCTTCTACTCAATACTGAGCAAAGGGTCTGAATACTTATGACCATGTGATATTTCAGTTTTTCTTTTTTAATACATTTGCAAAAATTACTATATTTCTGGGTTTTTTTTTCAGTCAAGATGGAGTGCAGAGTGTACATTAATGTAAAAAATTAACTTTTTTGAATCTACCAAATGACTACAATGAAACAGAGTGAAAAATGTAAAGGGGTCTGATTACTTTCCGTACCCACTGTACATGGAGGGCTTTTCATCTCCTCTGTATTCTTGATAATGTACAGTGGTCCCAAGTAGTGTGTCTCTATTATACCCAAGGGCCCTAATTTATCATATGGAAAGGGGTTGACTAAAACAGATGATTGGTTTAAGTGAGGAATGGAATTTGTTTTGATTTGCCTTGCCTTTTAAATGTAATTTCAGAGAAGTGTCCAGCCCCTGGAGAGACTCTGCTGTCTGAATCTGTTCTGTCACAGTGTATTGAGGACATTGTTAAGGTGAGCAGTAGTCATTATTATATACTTTTAGTCTGCTGCTCATCCTGCTGCTCTCAGATGCAGTAGCTTTAGCAGATTCTCTTTAAATGATTTTGACTGAGTCTGCTGTTTCTGTGAATATTTATACTTTTCAATAAACCTTTTGTTTCACTTTACATGTGTTGGATGTGCCGTCTCTGTTTAAGGTGTATTTTGTTCTTTATTGTATATATTAATGTAAATGGTGATTTGGCAGATCAGGGCAGGAGCTCTCTATATTGACTTAAAAGCTGATGTTATCCATGTATTGACTTACAGTATCAGGCGCTTATGACCCAACAATTAAATAAGACCTGGGGAGAGGGTGAAGGCTCTATGAATATTGCAGAAAAGCACACTTTACTCACGCATAAGTCCTTTCTTCAAATGTATTTACTCTTTTAGTGTACAGTATAGTAAATGCATAATAAGGAGGTCGGCCAAGTTTTTAAATGTCTTTGGTATGGTCTGCAGGTTTTTGTAGTGGGTAATAATCCCACAGCTGCCATATTGAAATACAGCAGACAAATCCTCTTGGTCATCTTCTCCTTCTACTGTTTCGCCAGACAGAACGCATCCCATATACGGTAAGACACAAAAGGCACAATCAATTGAACTGTCAAGATGTTTTTTGCAAGCTGTAATATAAATATATTGAAAATTTAGCTGAGCTGTCTTTTTGTGTGTGTATAGATATGATTCAACACAATTGTTTGACTATGTTCATTTTTGCATTGGAGGTGAGCCGGGCAGATAACTTTAACTCAACATACGTGCACATGTGCTGTACATTGGAATAGGACATGTGCAGGATACCTACTGAAAATGCACTAATTTCGGCCAGTATATAAGGTCTGAACGTCATCTGCCAAGCTCACCGCCATTGGAAAGTGTGCGGCACTGGAATTACCTCCTTGGCTTTTTAGCTTCTGCTATAGATAGGTTTTTATAGCAAACACAAATACTCATTAAATCATAGAGAAGGCAAGGCTATCCAAAGAATCTAAAACCATTTTCATATAAAACTCTGCCAGATATATTTTGTTAAATCGGTGTTAAGCACATATTGTCAGAGTGACAGTTTCCACTAGGAGGTGAAAAGGCAGTCTACCTTCACCCTGGAATTGTGAAGTGGCTACTCTTCGGTCTGGCTCTACTTATTCTTAACTGCCAGCAAACGCACATAGCAGCAGGGAGTGAACTCTTTGTGTTTGCAATGGTTACGATAGGCTCTTATATTGAATAGCAGCCATAGAATGTAAGGAGATTTACTAGGAAAAATCACTCCATCGGATTCCTGCAGCGTGATCGCTGAGAGCCGATGGTTGCTATTGCAGCCGAAGGCCTAATGCTGGCCTCTGGTCTGCCATGGTTCATACTCTCTCTATAAGCCCCCTGACAGGCAGTATAATATACAGCACTACATAGCGAGTGCATTGTATTACCTAGGCGATTAAGGAGTGTAAAAGTATATATTGTAAAAATAAATGTTAATATTGCTATGGGGGCTCAGTACAGTGGTTCTAGGCCCTGACAATAGGAGGCTTGACACTTAAGGTACCTTCACACTGAACAACTTAACAACGATATCGCTAGCGATCCGTGACGTTGCAGCGTCCTGGATAGTGATATCGTTGTGTTTGACATGCAGCAGCGATCTGGATCCTGCTGGGACATCATTGGTCGGAGCAGAAAGGCCAGAACTTTAAAGCAAAGCAGTGACGTCACCGCTGTGCTCTGCTTTACGGCCAGCCAGCGCTTACACAGTGCAGGGAAGCAGAACGCCGGGGGACGCGACAGACACCGGAATGTAAGTATGTAGTGTTTTTTTTTTTTTTTTTTTTTACATTTACGCTGGTAACCAGGGTAAACATCGGGTTACTAAGCGCGGCCCTGCGCTTAGTAACCCGATGTTTACCCTGGTTACCCGGGGACTTCGGCATCGTTGGTCGCTGGAGAGCTGTCTGTGTGACAGCTCTCCAGCGACCACACAGCAAGGCTGCAGCGATCAGCATCGTTGTCTAGATCGCTGCAGCGTCGCTAAATGTGACGGTACCTTTAAGCGGAAAGAGTGTTGGCTGTACCCAAACCTCAGACATTAGGCAGCTCAGTTTTAGCCTAGGGACACAACCTGTATTAGATCGGCTGCATTTTGTTTTATTTATTTTTTCTTTGTCTCTATTACTTCGTTTGGAGTGGATGTCCCCACCATTTAGGCTTTAGTTTATTGGGCTACAGAGTAAAATCCACACTAGTGGTGCTTTTCTGGGGTTGTCACTCGATCACTGTTGGCCTGCCTTCTATGACTGCTGCCACCACATAGTGCTGGTGTCCCCACTTTTGTGCGAGGCTGTGACTCCACATGCACTTGATGACACAGGAGAGGTGAGTATGGTAGGGAACACACCTGCCCTCTCTAGAAAGGAACTTGCTCCACTTTTTTATTTTTTTTCCCATGTATACTGAGGATATTATTCTGGGAAATACTACTTTTTATTTTCTGTGAGGTGCCTTTGACGGCCTGTAAACCCCATCCCTCCTCCTGGCCTGCTCACTTCTTTTTTCACTGCTGTATTCCTGTTCCTTTTCTGCTGCCTTCATACTCTTCTGGCTGTATACTAAAGCCGATGTGGCTGTCTCCAGCCCTAAGGTCACCTTATACTGGATGAAATATTCTGCTAAAAAGACTTACTCCACAGATGATTGGCACATTTGAAGCACCGCTGGTGAAACCTTGTTTGCAGCTTGTTTGAGAGTTGCCACCATCTGTGCTAGTTGTTCTATGTGTAGGGGGTCTAGCCTCATCAAGGGCACGCTCCAGTGTTTTATTATCGTTTAAAGCTGATTTGGGACACATCAGGAGATTGGGGGCCAACGATGAATGCAATTTATTTTTAAGTTGCTGGGTATTGATGACATGTAGAATTCTGTAAGTGTGAATTACTTAAGAGGGACGACAGTTCTTGACAGAGAAAGAAAAAAGGTTGTGGTCAGAAAGTAGGAGAGTTGAGTTGGCAAGATCTTTCACTGAGCAGAGCTGTTAAAAGACGAGGTCTAGTGTATTCCTGTCTTCATGTGTAGGAGAGTTTATAAGCTGAGATCATCTTCCTTTCCCTTACCCCCTGTGTCTGACAGGCTTGCAACCTATTGTTTTTTGCTTGCTGTGTGATACTGCTTTCAGTCAGGTTTACATCCTTTTTTTCCCACCACCAAGAGTGCATGATCTAACATCCCACCATCTCTCCAGCTAGACCTACTACTGGATGAGATTGCCTTTCTTTCTTGTTCAGTCAGAAATCTCCTTGGACTCTTTTAACTCATACACTGAGTCAGTGAATAATGTTAGCTGGCCTTGGCCATGCATGAGCTCATCTAGTCAATATGGAACATCACCCCAGACTAGCAGGAGATCATATTCACCGACATAGGCGGCAGCATATATATTTTCTTATAGTTAGGGATTTTGATCACTTACCTATGCAGGGAAACAGGCTTCTCTTTCTTTTTCTAGGAGAACCGTTTATTAAACTTAAAACATCTTGGCTTGCTTGAGCTAAGACCTAAAGACCCTCCATCTTCAAAGCTATTTTTGCATGAGAACTTGAGGTTTTAACTAATTCAGATCTTCTTGTCCTTATGGGAAATGTCTCTTCTCATCTAAGAGTATAGGTTTGCATATGTACGTGACTTGTGAGTCTGGTTGCTTTCCAAGATAAAACAGAGTTATCCCACCTATCTTTATGCAGGTTCTCTATCTTTTAAGGTACCGTCACACTCAGCGACGCTGCAGCGATATAGACAACGATCCGACCTAAACTAGATCGCTGGAGCGTCGCTGTTTAGGTCGCTGTAGAGACGTCAAACACAACAACTCCAGAATGATGCAGGAGCGATCCAGTGACGTAACGGCGACTCACTTCTCGTTCTCGCTGGTTGTTAGCTCCATGTCAAACAGCCGGAGTGTACCGATCCGACACACTTCCAGGGGCCCTATGCTCGTTGCTGGTGTCTTGCTTTTGATGTCAAACATGACGATACACGCCGACCTGGCGACGAAATAAAGTTCTGGACTTCTAGCTCCGACCAGCGATGGCACAGCGGGATCCAGATCGCTGCTGCATGTCAAACACAACGAGATCGCTATCCAGGACGCTGCAACGTCACGGATCGTTGTCGTTCTCTTTGCAAAGTTGCTGAGTGTGACGGTACCTTTAGGGTCTGGATTTGTACAATCAGATTATTCTCCCAAGACTCCTTTTCCAACTCCCGGAAGTCATTGTCTCAAATAGATTCTAGAGATCTTTTACGTGAATCACATTTCCAGGGATGTTGTGGGGAAATCTTTACAACTGAAGGCAAGAAGGCATTGTTGGTGTTGCACCCTTAAGCGAAATGTGAGCTTTGGCAATTACAGAGCTTGCATGAAGCCACACATTGGTATCTTCCTAGTCTTTGAGATATGACACCGATCAGTTTCAGACCTAAACAGTGTGAGTTAGTTCATCTACGCATCTGCAGATTTCGCATCCAGCTCTTGTAGGGGACCGCCTGGGGGCCATCAGATATTAATTTAAATGCATCTGTGAGCCTATGCTCTCTGTCCATTCTCTAAAGGTACCGTCACACTAGACGATATCGCTAGCGATCCGTGACGTTGCAGCGTCCTCGCTAGCGATATCGTCCAGTGTGACAGGCAGCAGCGATCAGGCCCCTGCTGTGATATCGCTGGTCGGGGAAGAAAGTCCAGAACTTTATTTCGTCGCTGGACTCCCCGCAGACATCGCTGAATCGGCGTGTGTGACACCGATTCAGCGATGTCTTCACTGGTAACCAGGGTAAACATCGGGTAACTAAGCGCAGGGCCGCGCTTAATAACCCGATGTTTACCCTGGTTACCATCCTAAAAGTAAAAAAAAACAAACACTACATACTTACCTACAGCCGTCTGTCCTCCAGCGCTGTGCTCTGCACTCCTCCTGTACTGGCTGTGAGCGTCGGTCAGCCGGAAAGCAGAGCGGTGACGTCACCGCTCTGCTTTCCGGCCGCTGTGCTCACAGCCAGTACAGGAGGAGAGCAGAGCACAGCGCTGGAGGACAGACGGCTGTAGGTAAGTATGTAGTGTTTGTTTTTTTTTACTTTTAGGATGGTAACCAGGATAAACATCGGGTTACTAAGCGCGGCCCTGCGCTTAGTTACCCGATGTTTACCCTGGTTACCGGCATCGTTGGTCGCTGGGGAGCGGTCTGTGTGACAGCTCTCCAGCGACCAAACAGCGACGCTGCAGCGATCCGTATCGTTGTTGGTATCGCTGCAGCGTCGCTAAGTGTGACGGTACCTTAACTCTCTACAGGGTTCTTAAAAACTACAACATTTTTTCCTTTCCCATTGTTTACTAGCTTCAGGAGAGTTTACGCTTTCCAGAGTTCTTCCACATGATATCCCATTAGTGTCATTTTCGCAAAGAGGGGATACTTTGCATTCCATACATATGATTTCCTTTAATAAGATTGCGCGATCCTGGGACCCTGGTGTCTTTAAGTGTTGACTCTCACTCACAATGAATTTGCTCTGCTTCATCTTTTTTATGTTAATCTCTAATTTTGAGATTTTCATTTAATCTCCCACAAGATTCCTATTTTGTTTCTCCCACTGAGAGCACTCTATGTTATCTTAATCATCTGCATTGCTACAAATTTGTCCTCCTTCACCTGGTATCCCAACCTCGCTCTTCTTCTGGTGGACACTTTAGGACCATTAGCTATTTCATTGGACTTTGTCTGTTTCATCCAAGCTCATTTTTTCCCCTTCTTTTCCAGGGGTAAGTTCTTCTGTTTATCTTCTGTTTATCTTTGAGTGTGTTTTCGCTTGTTTCTGGTCATGTTTGTTCCTGGATTTTTTTTGTTCTTTCTTTTGGCACTAAACTGAGGTACTTAGAATCTGAGAAGATGGTATAGCCTTATATATACATACACTATATTTCAGTACACTGTGATTAATGGGGATGGAGACTCTGATGCAAATTTTCTGATGACAGCCCTTCTGTCTGTGGGTAAGATGATTCCTAGTTCGTAAAGTAGTTAGGGCTTTTTGAGCAAAGAGCGCAAAAGCCGTCCAAGCACATCAAGGTGTACCTATAAATATGGATGTTTTTTTTTTAACTTTGTGTCAAGTCTCCAAGTGGGAGGTCTTTTAATCATCGTATTGTGTTCCCAAATGAACTAAATGGGGAAGGGTTTTTACAGAAACTGCAAAAATCAATTTTTTTTAAAATAAAAAGTTGAGGAATCATAAAAAAGACACATCTCTTGTATTACAATAAAATTATAATTATTTGCCTTGCACAGTGAAGGCAAAACAAATCTACTACTTAATTTCCAAATTTGTTCATCCCAGCACACACACAATGTCCATGATGTTGTATGAACTGCAGAATGGTATTAACCCCTTAATGACAGCCAATACGTCTTTTAACTGTCCTGAAATATAAGAGAACAGCATCCCCATACAGGTGACAATCCAGCAGCTGTCGGCTGAACACTATAGCTGACAACTTGCTGCATTGCTGCATTAGCCATGATCAGTGTTTGCACCGTCCAAATCTGTTTAACCCCTTAGATGCTGCTGTCAATAGTGAGTATATCATATAAATGGTTAACAGTGTGGAAGCCTCCTCTTTATCCCAATTGGTGCCCTCAGATCATGATTGTGTGGTCCTGATGTTTGCGATGGCAATTCACGGCCAAATAGCGGCCTTAGAGTCTGACGGCTGTTGTAATCTGTTCAGAAGTTAGCGGCATTTCGGTGGTAAAAATACACATTTTCATTGCTGTCATGCCGCTTTGCGTTAATTCCTGAAAAGCACCTGAACGGTCAATAAACTACCTGACAGCAGTTTTCAATATGTCAGGGGGTGCTGTTTTTAAAATAGTATAACTTTTGGGGATTTCTCAATATATGAAACCCCTAAAGTCACTTCAAACATGGATAGGTCCCTAAAAAATAAATTTTGTGAATTTCCTTGAAACAATGAAAAATTACTGCTACATTTTTAAACCTCCTAAAATGCTAACAAAATATAAGAACATTTTACAAATGGTGCTGATGTAAAGCAGACATATGGGAAATATTATTTATTAATGTTGTTGTGTATCATGACTATCTGGATTCAAAATTTGAAAATTGCAAACATTTTTAACATTTTTCTCAAATTTCTGATATTTTTTATAAATAGACACAAAACATATCGACTTAAATTTACCAGTTTCATAAAGTATAATGTGTCACGAAAAAAGTCTCAAAATCACTGGATTTGTTGAAGCGTTCCAGAGTTATTACCACATAAACTGACACTGGTCGGATTTCAAAAATTTGGCTCCGTCACTAGGGGGTTAATAAAAACCACAGCTCATTTTGGAAGAAACAACCCCTTTTCAACTCTTGCACAAGAAAGCCTTTTAGTTCTTCTGAGTACAAAGAAATAAAAAAACATAAGATATTTATTTCATGCTGTGAATGTATAAAAAGGTCAGAATTGCTGTTTTCTATTTTATCTCTTCTACCCAAAAATTGGAATGAAAAGTGATGTAAAATTCTTAAGTCCCTGAAAAGGTGACCATTGAACATGAATGCACCATGTTTGGTATGATTCTCATAGTTTGGCGACACAAAACATTTTTTTTATTGTACAAAAGTGATAAAACTATATAAATGTGGTAATGCCATTATTGAGCTGATCCACAGAATAAAGATATTGCCTTATTTGTGCAACAAAGGACAAATGTAAAACTTAAAACTTCAAAAAGCAACAGCAGAATCCCTGTTTGGTTTTTTTTCTATTTCTTCCAATAAAAGTTAGGCATTAGGTTGTATATACCCCAAAATGGCGCCACTGGCAAATACAACTCATCCTGCATACAATCAAACATTTAAAAAAATTATGACTCCTGGATGTGATGATGAAAAGACATGAAAGGATATATGAACATTAAGACAAAATTTGGCACGGCCCTTATGGAGTTCAAGTTGTCTCTAAAAACTGAACCCAAAATACTAAGTCTCCTAGGAAGATCCAAAAGGAAATGTTCAACACCACCTAATAATAAGAAAGTAGTTACAGGAAACAGTATTTTATAATTATGGCTGTGATCATGCATGTGAAACACTCCTTTAATATTAATCAGTATAAATACCAATATATAGTAATCAAAGTTTACCAGCAGTGAGGTTGTAACGATCTTAAAATGTATATAAAATATAAGTTAATGCCATGTTAACCCATCAGTCATCATTCTCAACAGCGCCCCATGCCAGGATATCCTTCTCTGGGTTCTAGAGAAGTCGGACAGAGAAGCAGCCGTGTCTGCACTGGCAGAACTGTGTGGCATGGAATCGTCTTTGCAATCCTTACCTTACTATAGTCATATCAAGTGTGGAAGTCAAGGAGGAGCAATGATCATTGTGCGGGAGGACCAGAGGTGAGAGGTGTGCTCCTGGTTACTCCTGTTACCCTTCGTAAGATAATATGTAGATGACCACTCCATTAAAGCATCAGCCACTCTGTGTCAAGAAATCATCCATAACCTGCTAATAACATCTCATAGATTATAATTACCCATTGATTTCTATCAGCATCAGATAATGATTGTCTTGGGGTTTACACTTTTAGGAACACTCATGATGCATAAGGCCTGATTCATCAAGGTGATTACTCCAAAATTCTCAAGTAAAACGCCTTAAAATATCACATCTTGAAGTTTCACCAAAAAATTCTACTTTTGGCATTTTTATTGTAATCTTGGCTTGTTTACTATTGTAAGCAGAGACTAGACAAGACTGGGTATGACCTGGTAAAGTTATCAAAATGTACACCTTTTTAGTGGTGTAAATTACGCCAGAAATGTCCTTTGGCGCCCAATGGGGAGTAACGTTTCTGGCTAGGTGCCCACTACTTGTAAGATGCATCGAATTCATTTAGTGGTGTGCTTGTCAGTGACTCAGGTGCATCTTACTCCAGGGGTACCGTCATTAAGACCTTCTTAGCGCGTCAGACCCATAGTGATCAATGTCATAATTCCTCACAAGTATGTACAGTATTGTCAGAAAGTGCCATTTCTAGAATTCTGTCTTTTTCCATTTTAAAGTGAAATGTCTGAAGCGGCAGGACACCATATTATGCGACCAGTTCTTTTTTTGCCTTACTTTTGCAGTGATGATGATGA
This sequence comes from Ranitomeya imitator, assembly GCF_032444005.1. Classification (NCBI taxonomy): domain Eukaryota; kingdom Metazoa; phylum Chordata; class Amphibia; order Anura; family Dendrobatidae; genus Ranitomeya; species Ranitomeya imitator. Next base: position 338,944,073 of record NC_091284.1, on the reverse strand, counting down.
TGCCCTGTATGAGAGGGTGACTGCAGAGCAGTGGAAGTTGCAGTGTTTAGTAGATTTACTCTCCATTAATCCTCACACCGGGCTAGCAGCGGATTTTTTTCTCTACTGTCTTAAGGTAACTCTATGCAACACATCTACAAAAACTGTTGAGAAAGGGAAACGACATAAGATTTTTATTTTTGACAATCAGCTATACTCTTCCCCGCTCTTCTTCTTTCTCTCCTAATTCTTCTTAGAGTCTGACAACCATTACCACAGGAGAAGGACTAGACCTCAGTCCTAGTCCAGAGGACAGTCTGATAGATATAGAACGTAAGCTTACACTCCGCTGTCAGTCTAGGGAGAAACCGCTTCAGCTTCTTCAGGTTTTGTCAGTGCTGTGTGAGAGGATCTCTGACTCCATTTTTACTGACATCAAGCAGGTGAGAAATGATTCAGAAGATACAGTTTCTCTAAATGCAAAATTTCTGTTATTTAAATGTAATGTGTCTGTCTGTGTACAGGTAGTGGAGTTTATTCTGATGACTCTGGAGAGGGCCTGTAAAAACCTTGCCACCTCGGATGTGGGTACAGTGGCGTCTCAAACGCTTAGTATGGCTATGGGGCTCATAGCTGCCATGTTGGGAGCTGTGGCGGTAAGTGCAAGAATCCAAACATAGAAAGTGGTCATCTGACCCATTGTAATAGTCATGACTTCCAGGAAAATGTATTTCATGTAACAGTAAAAAGGTGTGAAGCATTTAAATGGACCTGATAGAAATGGAATAAAATAACAGTACCCTCAACTTCAATGAAGAGAAAACCCTCAGCGACTGTGATTTGCTATATAAGGCTTGGTTCACATTGCATTATGGTGGTACGTTTAACGGACTACGTTACACCGTGGCATAATGCGGTGTAACGTAGTCCGTTAACGCCGCCATAGACTGCAATGTCGGACGCATTGCTAGCGCATGCCCACAATGGGCGTGCGCTAGCGATGTGACGGCATTGAGTGACGGACCCTGAGATGCGGGCTGCAGCATTTCCGGGTCCGTCACTGCTAGCGCAGATAGAGCTAGCAGATGTTCTATCTGCGCTAGCGCAATGTAAACGTCGGCACTTGCGTTACAGCAGCCCGTTAGCGTATGTGCTGAACGGGCTGCTGCTAACGCAGTGTGAACCCGGCCTTAGACATACATCACTTGATTCAAGGTCTCTTTTCTTACATAAGCCTGCTCTCAGATGAAGTGGCAAAAATCTGCTGACAGATTCCTTTGAAAGAAAAACTTCAAACTGGATACAGTATGTGTAGTATAGAATTTGAGGGTGCAGTGCATGACGTGGGGAACACAAAGGGCGCATCGCTATGTCGTGCTCCATCCTATCCTGTGCCAAAATCCAAAATACAGTAAGCTCATGCATCTCCACTGCGACGCTTAGGGTAAGTTCACACAGGGCAATTTGGCTGCGTTTGTTCCTGCAGCAAAATCTGATCATCTTGGCAGGAAAGAAGCTGCGCCAAAACCGCAGGTTTTGGTGCGTTTTGCCACGTTTTTAGTGCGTTTTTTTCATGCATTTTTGTTCTCTGTGCATGCCAAGAAAGGTGAGTGCACACAGAGAAAAAAAACAAGCTTCCTGTAGATAGAATGAACAGATAGATAGATTGGTAGAATGAATAGATACATTACCTGCGGTATCCTCTTCCCGGGCATTTTCCCATGGTCCAGAGGTTACCTCCGGTCAGGCTGTGAGGGAGCGCAGGCTCAGTGACGTCACCGCTAGTTACTGAGCCTGCGCCCGCTCCTTCTCATTCATTCCATAGTCGCTTACAGCCGGGAGCGGTCGCATTAGCAGCGCTCCCAGTTGTAAGCTTTATCTTCCCCAGATACTGCGTGGGACACTCGTTATATCTATACTACAACGGATCAGGGAGTTTTTGTGTTGGTTTATTTTATTTTTATTTCAGAAGTTCGAGGACTTCGCTTTGGAATGGCAGAATAATAAAATGTTAAAACTGTGTCTATTCTTAATGGATAGGTGTCTTATTGACGCCTGTCCATTACTAAGCCGGCTTAATGTCACCTTTCAATAGAAAGGTGACATTAACCCCTCATTACCCCGCTTGCCACGCTACAGGGCAAGTGGGAAGAGCCGGGCAAAGCGCCAGAATTGGCGCATAATAGATGTTCCTTTTCTGGGCAGCTGCGGGCTGCTATTTTTAGGCTGTGGGGGGACTATATCAATGGCCCCTTACCAGCCCCAAGCTGTGAGCTTTAGCAAGGCTGGTTGTCTAAAATGGGGGGGACACCACGCCGTTTTTTTAAAATTATTTATTTAAATAATTTTTAAAAAAGTGTGAGGACCCCTCTATTCTTGATAACTAGCCTTGCTGAAGCTGACAGCTGGGGGTTGCACCCCAAGCAGTGAGTTTTGTCTGGCTGGTCATCACAAATAGGGGGGAACCCATGCCGTTTTTTTTTTTTTATTATTTTTAGCGCAGGAGCGGCTGATGAAAACTCCCATCCGCCGCTCCTGCTGTCACTATAATTAGCGGTTGTAGGTGTCAGACGATGGGAGCAGTAGTCCCATAAGCTGACACCAGTGACCGGAGGTAACATAGTTTTTAAAGTTGAAGGAAGACTTTAAGTCCATCTAGTTCAACCCATAGCCTAACCTAACATGCCCTAACATGTTGATCCAGTGGAAGGCAAAACAAACCATGTGGCAAACAGTAAGCTCCACATTGGGGAAAAAATTCCTTCCCGACTCCACATACGTATATTATAGCAGGGTAGAAAATCCAACCAGAATCAAGTAGAAAATAGCAATTGGATATAAAACTTAACTTTTACTCGATAATATAAAACCTATACAATACACAAAAGGAAAAAACACCTATGTGCCATGGTGAACCCTACACCAACACAAAAAATGGGAAAGAAAAAAAAACTATTTAAAAAATACTGACGTTGCTGGGTTGTCACTGTCTGTGACCTATGCAAAAAAACAGCTGGCAGCCTAATGCATTATATATGATAGCATGCCAGAGGCTTAAGTAATAAGAATAAACCACCAAGATGAATCCATACACAATGGGATCATGCTGCCTCATCAAGTATATCATGAGCGTCCCTTATGGTCATATTGCGTGGAAATAAACTGTTATATACCAAACATTTTTTTAAAACCACTGGCATGTGTGGATTTGTGTCATTTTTACAACCATTTACATGGAAAGATCTCACCCATGTCACTAGATTCCCCAAGAGCTGTGGAGTGACGATCAAGCCTCCGTATAGACCCAGTGTCTCCCGACGCGTTTCATCCTAATAGACTCATCAGGAGAGTATTATAGCCTGTATTAGCCGCTTACCGGCTTCCCCACCTCTGTGGTTTTTAAAGACTGTCTCGGAGGTACGTTCACAAGGCTCCGCCCCCAGCGTGTGACGCGCTTCCGGTGTCTGGCGCGTACTTCCGGTGTCATGCGGCACATGCCCGGATTGTGGAACGCAAGGATGCCGCTTGGATGGAACGCAAGCGTCCAGCCAAGCAGAGAACCAAGCGCCGTTCCGGATAATGAATTCTGCATAATATGCATCGGAGACTCAACATAGCGTAGTACCTAGTATGTGTCAAACTCAATTGAGTATGTGAACAATAGGGTGCTGTACCCATTAAAAGGAAACTATATCTGAATAACCATAACAGACATGTGAAAAGGGCACAGCACATAGATAAGACAGATAATCATGATTCATACTGTCATATCAACCCAGTAGGTATGATTCAGTGTTTCCTCCGCACATTTTCCATGCACCAAAATTAGTATCAGCAGGCTAGACTTGTGAACTGACTTATAAATACGCAACTGGAAAAAACAAAAAAACAGAAGAAAACTAAACAATGGGAGAGAGCTTTTCAAGATGTAACAGGTATAGTATTCCAAGATATTGATGATGTAAGACAAGGAGGAGAATGCGAAAGGGGATACATTAGTAAGCGACACCACCCATCAATACATAGGAAAGAGAACCCCAAGAGGAACAGGGACCCTGTTGTACACTAACAATATACCTACTCTCCTATACCCTACCTATCGTGGAGGTTGGCACCCTAGAGAGAACCTGCGCAAATGGCGCCCCCACTCAACGTGGACTGTCCCAAACTGACTGCCCCTGTGGTCCCTATACTATCGCTGATCTGACACAGTGCACTGCAAAGTATCAGATCAACGATCTGACCCTATAACATGATGCCCCCTCCTGGGGCAATGTTGTAAAGATAAAAAAAAAAATATTCACATATGTAAAAAAAAAATAAAAAAATTGTTCCCATAAATACATTTCTTTATCTTAAAAAAAAAAGACACAATAAAAGTACACATATTTAGTATCGCCGCGTCCGTAATGACCCGACCTATAAAACTGTCCCGCTAGTTAACCCCTTCAGTGAACACTGTAAAAAAACAAACAAAAAAAAACCAACGCTTTATTATAATACCGCCGAACAAAAAGTGGAATAACACGTGATCAAAAATACGGATATAAATAACCATGGTACTGCTGAAAACGTAATCTTGTCCCACAAAAAATGAGCCGCCATACAGCATCATTAGCGAAAAAATAAAAAGTTATAGTCCTCAGAATAAAGGGATACAATTAATAATTATTTTTAAAATATTACGTGCCTGAAAATGGTACCAATAAAAACGTCAACTCGTCCCACAGAAAACAAGACCTCACATGACTCTGTGGACCAAAATATGGAAAAATTATAGCTCTCAAAATGTGGAGACGCAAAAACATTTTTTGCAATAAAATGCGTCTTTTAGTGTGTGACAGCTGCCAATCATAAAAATCCGCTTAAAAACCCGCTATAAAAGTAAATCAAACCCCCCTTCTTCACCCCCTTAGTTAGGGAATAATAATAAAATAAAAAAATGTATTTATTTCCATTTTTCCGTTCGGGTTAGGGTTGGGGTTGTGGCTAGTTAGGATTAGGGTTGGGGCTAAAGTTAGGGTTAGGGCTAAAGTAAGGGTTAGGGTCTGGATTTTAACTGTCATATCACATGCGTGCAGCAGAGCGGGCCCCCCTGCTTCTCCTGTTAGCAGTAGTACTACCGCCGGCTGTCATTCACATTCATTGCTTTGTATACCTGTTGGGGGCCCCCTCCCGCTGTGGGCCCCTGTGCGGTTGCACAGGTTGAACAGTCGGTATGTCCGCCCATGTTAGGGGCTCTGCAGACGCAATGTGACGCCTGCAGACCATTCCATCTAAGACTACATTCCAAACGGCGCTCCTTCCCTTCCGAGCTCTGCCATGCGCCCAAACGGTGGTCCCCCCACATATGGGGTATCAGCGTACTCAGGACAAATTGGACAACAACTTTTTGGGTCCAATTTCTCTTGTTAACCTTAGGAAAATAAAAATTTGGGGGGCTAAAAAACATTTTTGTGGGGAAAAAATGATTTTTTTATTTTCACGGCTCTGCGTTATAAACTGTAGTGAAATACTTGGGGGTTCAAAGCTCTCACAAAACATCTAGATAAGTTCCTTAGGGGGTCGACTTTCCAAATTGGTGTCACTGGTGGGGGGTTTCAATGCTTAGGCCCATCAGGGGCTCTCCAAACGCAACATGGCGTCCCATCTTCATTCCAGTCAATTTTGCATTGAAAAGTCAAACGGCGCTCCTTCCCTTCCGAGCTCTGCCATGCGCCCGGACAGTGGTTTACCCCCACATATGGGGTATCGGCGTACTCAGGACAAATTGTACAACAACTTTTGGGGTCCATTTTCTCCTGTTACCCTTGGTAAAATAAAACAAATTGGAGCTGAAGTAAATTTTTTGTAAAAAAAAAAGTTAAATGTTCATTTTTTTTTTAAACATTCCAAAAATTCCTGTGAAACACCTGTAGGGTTAATAAACTTCTTGAATGTGGTTTTGAGCACCTTGAGTGGTGCAGTTTTTAGGCTAGTTTCACATTTGCGTTAGAATCCGCAGCGTTTAATCCGCATCCGCAAGTGCAGGAAAAAATGCATATAAACACGTACAAACGCGGCATTTTTTAGACGTATGCGGGAACGCATGCGGTTAAAAAAAGGCAGCGTCTGCACACTTTTCTATGCGTTTTTTCCTGCGTTGGCGTTTTTGGTGCGCATGGTGACAAATTTTACAGGAGAAAAATCTGGATAACCAGACACTGCCAATGTGACTACATAGGGTGTGTATTATGGGATATCTTTATATAGACCCTTGAACAGCTGAAATCTTCAGATTTTGCTCCTGTGTCATGATGGATCTTCGCATGGAGAGCTTTTATTTCAACCTGGATTTAAGCATCAAGCTGTTTCTTGCCTGTGCGTTTGCTTGGGAGCAAGACAGAAATCGCAAAAGATTGGGGAGACGTCGTAGGCGTTTTTGGAGACACCCCATTATTGAACTACATGAGAGACGTGGAGCCTATCACACGCTGTATGGCAAGCTTAATGCCAACCCGGACAAATTCCTGGAATATACAAGGATGTTGCAAGACTCATTCTGAGATTTGCTTGCTCATGTCCAAGGAGCCATACGGAGACAGGACACCCAGCTTCGTAGAGCGATTCCACCAGGGGAACATCTGCTGGTTACATTAAGGCACGTAACAAATCTAAACCAATTTTGGCTGTTCTGACATGTATTTTTTTTGTATTTTCCTTTATGTCTTTAGCATAACAACACCATAAATAGAATTGATTGTAATAGTTTTTTTTTTTTGTTTTTTTTCTTCCAGATTTCTGGCAACCGGAGAGAGTTTATCATCCTTCCACTTCCAATACCGGCTTGGAATATCCACCCTGTCCGGAATAGTTGCGGACACCTGCCGGGCTTTGTGGAATGTACTCCGGGATGAGTTTATTCCCCTACCCACCTTGGACATGTGGATTGGAATTGCGGAAAAATTCTGGAGTGTATGTGATTTCCCCAACTGTTTGGGAGCGGGTGATGGAAAGCACATCCGCATTATCAAACCAGCCAGAACAGGATCAGAGTACTTCAATTATAAAAAATATTTTTCTGTGGTGCTCATGGCAATAGCCGATGCGCACTGTCGCTTCATCGCCGTGGACATTGGAGCTTTTGGCCATGGCAACGATTGCCAGACTTTTAAGAACTCTGATATTGGCTGCCATGTGTATGGCAAAATTTTAATTTTCCACGGCCACGACCTCTCCCCAACACTCAAGGTCCACCGATGCCATTTGTTATGGTTGGTGATGAGGCCTTTCATATGTGTGAAAACCTACTGAAGCCATATTCCAGTAGGGACTTGAACCACACTAAAAAGGATTTTTAGCTACAGACTGACCAGGGCCGAAGAACAGTAGAGTGTACCTTTGGGATTCTAGTCTCAAAATGGCGCATTCTTGCATCAGCCATTAGTCTAAAAATGGAGACAGTCGACGAGGTGGTCAAAGCCTGTGTGGTTCTGCACAATTACATAATGGCTAAGGAGCGGCCCAACATTGAACTGGATGAACCAGTTGCACACCCACTGCCCGATTACCAGCATCACCCGCTGCGGTCAACTGCTGAAGTTGGCCACATGCGGGACCAATTTGCTGCCTTTTTTGATTCAGATATTGGACGTGTGTCATGGCAGGACAATGTTGTATAAATGTCCTGTTGGGATTTTATCTGTACCAGTTATTTTCTTAAATGTTACTAATATTTCTCGTTAATAAACTTTATTTTTTGTATCTTGACCGTGTCTCCTATGTATTTCCTCTACAAACCAATGCTGCCGTCACACTAGCAGTATTCGGTCACTATTTTACATCAGTATTTGTAAGCCAAAACCAGGAGTGGGTGATAAATGCAGAAGTGGTGCATATATTTCTATTATACTTTTCCTCTAATTGTTCCACTCCTGGTTTTGGCTTACAAATACTGATGTAAAATACTGACCACATACTGCTAGTGTGACGGCAGCCAGGTTGTTAGTGTTAAGGTTGTTGACGTCATTGCGTCCTTATTCTGTTCTGCAATATCCATTGGACACAGACTGAAGAGACAATGGCTGTAATACAAAACAGATCTATACTCATCAAGTCAGATGTTAGAAATAATCAATTCATGATGCACATATAACAGCCTTATGAATTCGCTATTTCTGAAACATGTCCAGGTGAGCATAGATGTGCCTTGTATGACCGCCATCGTCCCTTAAATTTGTGTGAAATAGATTACGTACACATAAGAGAAAATGGAGGTTATACAAGGCAGTTCTCTACTCACCAGGTTAGGTGTCCTAACTAATAAGTTTTTGGACACCTGACCTGTTGAGTATAGTTCTGCATTGTATTGCCGCCATTTTCTCTTCAGTCTGCAACACTAGTCACAGACTAAGCAGAAGGAAGAGATTATGGAGATAATACAAGTATTAATTTTGTGGCCCACCTCATATCTATACTAAAGACACACAAAGCTGCAGTCTTTTACTTGCTAACTACTGGAGCTATGATGTGGCCAAAAAATAAAGTGTTCGGCGCACGGTGTGTGTTGCCGGCGGCGAAATACACAATTAAACCACACAATTGGGGGCAAAAAAACATATTATTTATTTTGTTTTACACAAACTTCTTATTTAACTGCGCCTGCTCGGGGTAGAGTGATGGAAACGGGGGGTGTGAAGCTGTGAGGCCCGGCTAAGTGTGGACGACGCAGGGGTGGCAGGAGAAGGGGCAATGAAACTAGTGGGGTCTGGTAGTTCGGGGATAGGGCTTGACACATGAGAGGCCTGAGACGCACTAGAAGGGTGAGACAAACCTGACATTACAGACACACTGGGAGGTTAGGGGGGAGGAATACTGATTGTACGCTGTTTTTTATTTTTTCTTCCTTTCTGGGATCGCTGGGTTCTGGGAAGCCTCGGTGGGCTCATATGTAGTGGCATGGTCGTGGTTGGTGACCTGTCAAGGTCCGGCTGCACTGTGCTCGTAGAGCGTTCAGCCATGCCAGAGTCCATAGTGCTCGTAGAGCATGCAGCCATGCCAGAGTCCATAGTGCTCATAGAGTGTGCAGCCATGCCAGAGTCCATAGTGCTCGTAGAGCATGCAGCCATGCCAGAGTCCATAGTGCTCGTAGATCGTGCAGCCATGCCAGAGTCCATAGTGCTTGTAAAGCGGAAGGCCATGTCAGAGTCCATAGCTCTCATAGAGCGGAAGGCCATGCCTGGGTCCTACTGCATCGTGGTGGTGAGCGGAAGGCCATTCCTGGGTCCTGCTGCTGCATCGTGGTGGCAGTACGGAAGGCCATGCCAGGGTCCTGCTGCTGCATCGTGGTGTCAGTGGAGGAGGTCCAAGCAGGAGCAACAGTTGTCATGGTGGTGGCGGTGGGCTGTCCTACAGCACTCGGCATGGTGGTGGTGCTGTACTGGTGTCCGGCAGTGCTAGCAATAGAGGTGGCCGTGCAGTGGTATGCAGCAGATGTCGGCATTGAGGTTAATCGTGACAAAGGCACAGGTGGATATGCCGCCACTGTCTGCTGAAAATACCGACTCTGCTGCATAGCCTGCACGTAAGCAGCATTGCAGGCATGCATGACACTAAGCTGGAGATCAGGAATAAGGTGTTCAGACATGCCCTGCTCAATTTGGTTAAAAAAATGATGTGCTTTTGGTGACCTGGATACGTGTATTTATGTGGCTAATTGCAATATCCATTCGGTCACCCAAAGCCTTGAGTCCATCGTGAAAAACCGAGCTCAAGTGCACAAACTCGGGCATGAGGGACCTGTCCGATGCCCGCTGCCGGGAGGAGCCCCCCAAAAAAGGGGCAGAGGCAGAGTACTGGGAAAGGGGAAGACCTGATGGACCAGCTTCCTAATCTCCAGTTAGTGTGGCAGGCCCAATTGTTGTAGCGCTGCAGGATGGCTGGGACTGGTCCGTGGCTGTCTGATGAAGGACCGCTCCAGAACCTGTGCCAACAGTGCTGCTCCATGTGCTGTGAAAAAAGGGAAAAAAAATTAATACGAAAAATTTACCAAACGCCAACTTCTGTTGAATAGAAACATACAGAATATGGCAATAAAACACAACCAAATGCACAGGAGAAATACTTACGTTCTCTGGGCAAGGACCGGTCTTAAAAATGCCAGAATCCGATGGTATTTGTACTTTCGGATCCTTGCTCCTGAACCACTGGGAACACGGCTCTCTTTACGCAGGTCCTTGTTGAAGCGGTCCTTCATCGAACGCCAACGTGTTTTGACTTTGAGCACTGTTGAAAAAACAAAAAATTACGGTTAGACAATGTACTTTTGGCCGTGCTCACACAACTGTGTGTGATGAGAGAAACTACTGAGGGTATGTGCACACGCTGCGGATCCGCAGCGGATCCGCAGCTGCGGGTCAACAGCGGTTTCCCATGCGTTTACAGTATAATGTAAACCTATGGAAAACGAAATCCGCAGTGCACATGCTGCGGAAAAAAACGTGCGGAAACGCAGCAGTTTACATTCCGCAGCATGTCAATTCTTTGTGCGGATTCCGCTGCGGGTTTACACCTGCTCCAATAAAAAACTGCAGGTGTAAACCCGCAGCGGAATCCGCAATAGAAACCGCGATAAATCTGAATGAAAAACCGCAGCGGTTTTGCACTGCGGATTTATCAAATCTGCTGCGGAAAAATCCGCAGCCCTCACAGATACGTTTGCACGTACCCTGAGAGTTTCTCTCATCACACACAGTTGTGTGAGCGCGGCCAAGGTCTCTGCTGCTTCACACTGCATTGCAATACTTACAAAATGCATTTCGGACCCGAGTAGGGGCGTTGTCCCAGCCATCCCACATCGCTTTGCCCACCTCATTCCATAGGCGCCGGATCGTCACGTTGTCCGAGTGCTGTGGAACCCGGGTGTCCCACAACGGGACTCGCTCCTGGACCAGGGAGATGAGGAGGTCATTTTCTATTAGGTCTTCATCCCGTTCTGGAACCTAAAAATTAAATAAAGACATTAATGTTGGATACATCAGAGGTCCCCAACTCCAGTCCTCAAGGCCCACCAACAGGTCATGTTTTCAGGATTTCCTTAGTCTTGCCCAGGTAATAATTGCATCACCTGTGCAATGCAAAGGAAATCCTGAAAACATGACCTATTGGTGGGCCTTGAGGACTGGAGTTGGGGACCTCTGGGATACATAACATAAGGAAAAGAAGGAAAACAGAGGCTGAGAAATGGCATGAATAAGGAAAGTCAAGATACAAAAGGAGTCCAGAAGAAAATTGTAAAGAAAGAGTAGAGTACAGAAAGGAAGATTCATGAATACTAAAGTGAGGATACAGTAAACAGTCAGCCTTGTATACTCACACGCTGCCGTCTTGACACTCGACCGTGACCCCGCTGCTCCTGCCCAGCCTATGCCACAGTAGAAGAAGTGCTCTAAAAAAATGAAGAAAAAAAAATTGTCATATGTGTAGATGTGACAGTGAATACTTACCAATCTGAGGAGTTGAGTACTCACTTCACTGACATGTTCGGCTTCAGAAGGCCCAGGACGTTGCTCCTCATCAGAAGAAGAAGACATTCTGATGCATGCAGAAAGAAAGAAATGGAAGAAATTAGGACATGTAGAGACAGAAAATAGAAAATAAAGGCATTGGCTAGGATATACTCACATTGTTCATAGGCTTGTTTCCTCCAAGGTGCTTTGGTCTGTCTGCTCTGCTTCTCTGTCTGCTGAGTAGTGACTTGCAACTGTCCACTCCTTCCCTTTATCACCTAGTATGTGGGGGTGGCTAATCATTGTCTAGACATGTTTTTCTCTGGTGCAACGCATGCGTTCACGAACGCAAGCAAACACATGTGCTTGCGGCCGCATGCGTTCACATAGACAGCAATGCATTTTTTGGGCGCATTTTTGCCGCTAACAGCCGCATACGTTTCTAGGCGGCAAATTGACGCCTCTAAAATTACTACATGTAGCGTTCACCACGCCAAACCGCGGCAAAACGCAATCAAACGCAGACACTTGCGTTCCTAATGTCAATTATAGGAAAACACAACGCATGCGGATTATTGCGGATGAAACGCTGCGGACACAACCGCAAATGTGAAACCGGCCTTAGAATGGCGTCACACCTGGGTATTTTCTATCATATAGACCCCTCAAAATGACTTCAAAAGTGATGTGGTCCCTAAAAAAAAATGTTGTAAAAATGAGAAATTGCTGGTCAACTTGTAACCCTTATAACTCCCTAACAAAAAAAAATTCTGGTTCCAAAATTGTGCTGATTTAAAGTAGACATGTGGGAAATGTTACTTATTAAGTATTTTGTGTGACATTTCTCTGTGATTTAAGGGCATAAAAATTCAAAGTTGGAAAACTGCGAAATGTTCGCCAAATTTCAGTTTTTTTCCCATAAATAAACGCAGGTATTATCAAAGAAATGTTACCACTATCATGAAGTACAATATGTCACGAGAAAACCATGTCAGAATCGTGGTCAGAATTGTAAAAATTGGCCCGGTCATTAACGTGCAAACCACCCTTGGGGGTTAAGGGGGCCAACACTATCGTTTTTTATTTTCTTACTATTTGTGTAGTTAAAGAATATTTTAGGATTATTTTTACTCTCTCTGGCAATGAGTCTCTCTGTCTCAATCTTTGCTGCCTTGATTTGCTTTTTACATAATTTATTTAATTTTCTGTATTTATTTAATGCCTCCTCACTACCTACTTGCGTTAATTCTCTAAATGCTTTCTTTTTGTCACTTATTGCGCCCCTTTCAGCTCTATTTAGCCATAGTGGCTTCCTCCTATTTCTAGTATGTTAATTCCCATAGGGTATATATTGTGCACAGGTCCTATCCAGGATGCTAATACACATCTCTCATTTTCTTTGTGTACTTTTATGTCCCAGGATATTGTCCCAGTTAATTGACGATAGGTGAGTTTACACCTCCGATCACAGCTGTCTTCTGACAGCGTGGGAAGCGTGGCTCTCTGGCCGGCGGGGATGATTTTCCCGCTGATCAGAAGTGTTGTTTGCCACGCTGTCATGCATATGACAGCATGTCAAACACTGTAATGTTGGGCCCAGCATTCAAGTCAATGGGGTTCGGGTCTGCTCTGCTGTATGACAGGCTGTATGAATTCATCGTGCAGCCTGCCTTCTAGATGTAGCAGAGCTGAGTGTGACGTCACATCCGGCTGTACTTGACTTTTGTGTTGCAAATACGCTGCAGGAAAAGTCAACCTGCGTATTTGCAGCGTTTTTTCACCATCCATTCAAGTCAATGGATGAAAAACACTGAAAGAAGTGACATGCTCTATGTCCAAAAAACGCAGCAAAGCACAAAATACTGATCACACAAAAACCCAATGTGTGTGCATGAGATTTCTGAAATCTCATAGGCTTTGCTGGTACTGTAAAAAGGAGATGAAAATTAGCATTAAAAAACACAGCAAAAATGCCCTGTGCGAACTTACCTCTAAAGGTCAGTCGGTGGAGACTGTACAATCAACTGACAACTTGTACAACTGTAATCCTTTTTTATCATAATTTCCTACACATGTGATCTAAACAGTACCCTAAAGACAAGGAACATTTTAACTCATGAGCAAGTGGTTAAGATAAGTTTTGACATGTGAATCCATAACATAAAAGCATGTCCTCCTAATACACATTGCTTATTCTTATTTATTGTCTCCATGTTTCCCACACAGATGAGTTCAACGGATTTTGTTCATTTGAAGAGGTTGATTCCAGTGCTGGAAAAAGTAATGGAGGGCCACCCAGAGCCTGTAATTCAGGAACTGGCTAGTGACCTGCGAGTGACCATTGCCACACATTGTGCTGTTCCCCTATCAAACAAAACAACTGACTGTGACAGTGAGAAAAGAGGCACAAAACAACCAAGACCTAAAAGAGATTGTGACCTACAGGACATCCAGGAGATTCTAAGCGCAACCCAAGACACTGATGTACCCACCAGGGCGGCAGCCCTGCGCTCCCTCACTCGTCTCCTCGAGCAAAGGCACCCACAAGTGCTAGAACTAAGAGAGCAGGTCATGCAGGTATGCTGGTAGCCAAGTCTTATTAACCACTAGATAGCGCTGTATTAAAATTCCTCTAAGGCTACGTTCACATTGGCGTTCCGCCAATGTGCGTCGCTGTTGCGCCGGCGACGCAGCAGCGACGCGCCCCTATGTTTAACATAGGGGACGCATGCTTTTTTTGGGTGGCGTTTTTTGACACTTGCGTCGTTTCCGACGCTAGCGTCGGACGCAAGAAAATGCAACAAGTTGCATTTTCTGTGCGTCCGATTTTGGTCAAAAAACGACGCACGCGTTGCAAAACGCGCGCGCGTTTGCGCGCGTTTTTCAGTGCGTCGCGCGTTGCGTCGCCGACGCAGGGCGGCGCAACGCTAGTGTGAACGTAGCCTAATACATTTTTCAATTTTTTTTTCCAGCTTTTTGTGGGAAATTTAGAGCATGGAGACCCCTTTGTGTATCTATCAGCTATACAAGGTAAACTATAAAACTTTGTAATCTGTCATCTTGGAACAAATAGCCCCAGTTCATGGTTCAAATGTTATATTCTGTTCTAATGTGCGCTGAGTGATCAGAATTTCTCTGCCTACAGGACTTACTCCATAGATAATGCCATTGACCCCTCAACCTTTGAGGCTATCCACAACTGTTGAGTGTGACTGAAAGGCTATGTTCACACGTTACATTTTTGCGGCAAATAAACCAGGTTTTGCTGCATTTTTGTTATCTCTTGTGCATGCTGATAGTTTAGTGCCCCCAAAAAGCATGATGCAACTTCCATAAGTTTTTTTTGCACCAAAAATGCATTAAAACTTGATACCTGCGTTTTTTGTTTTTTTTTGGCTTAGTTTTTGCACTTGCCCATTACTTTCTATGAGTGAAAAAAACGTTGTTAAAGTGACAATGCAGCAGTATGCAAAAAACGCAGCAGTTTTACAAATCAGTCAGGAAAACAGGTGTGCATGAGATTTCTGTAATCTCATTGCTTTTGCTGGTACTGTAAAATGCAGCTTAAAATTTCCATAAAAAAACAGCAAAAATAATGCAACGTGTGAACAATAGCATAAGGGAAACTGCCGCAGACAGTTTCTGTATGGAAGTGACAAGCAAAACAGAGTTTGAAATCTATGCTTTATACAACAATTATCCACTATATTATAATTCCTTGTGTCTATAGGCTGCACTTCTCAAAGAAACTGATGTATACATACACAACTTATATCAGATCCAACAACATCATTGCTGGTATAAAAAAATGGAAGAGACCAAAATAATCAATGATAAAAGATTTTTTCAATGTTTAAAAAATTAAAAACAATAGTAGGTACTGAGATGAATTTGGAGGCAAAAGAGTGCAGCACAGGTACAATTTTTATTTATTATATTTTTATTCCTTAGCTTATATGAATAAAGGTATCATAATCAGGTGAAAACTAATGGATTCAAAGGATATATGATCACCTGTTTTATCCAAAACCACACTGAAAAAAGCTTCTAATATTTCACATGGGCACTAGATGGCAACATCTCCCAAAAATGGAAAGTGCTGGTGCTTGTACAGAAAGTCATGGGATCTACAAGTGCTTCTCACTAAATTAGAATATCATCACAAAGTTAATTTTTTCCCTTCCCCCATGACAGCACACCTGAGAGAGAGATCTGCCCAGTCAGAACAGGAAACCTACTGAAATAAAAGGGCAGTACCTCTCCCTCGCTTCAGTTGGGTTTCCTGTCCTGACAGGGAACCTCATGCTGAAAACCCGGCAGTTTGAAGACTTTCTTATCCACTCACCCACTCCTGTCCCGGTACTGAAAAAAAAAAGGAGAGCGCTTGTATGCCGGCCTTCAGGTGGTGGAAGCGCTATCCACGGAACCTGTGGGGCTTTGACGTCATGGGCCCAGCGACTCTTCTGCGGCCGCCGCAACGCTCTCCCTCCTCTGCCTGCTGACCACCAGTCCATAGTGAGCCGGGGGTGCGCGAGACGCCGGGAATGGGCATACCCGCATGACGTCAGGGGGTGTGCGCCGGGGCCAAGATAGCGGCGCACATGGCGAAAAAGTCGGCCGGGGTGCGTGGATACTGGGCGCATCCAGCCAGGGCGTCCGGAGGAGGATGGGCATGGATCGGTATCGGAGGAGGCAGGAAGCACAGTGGATCCCTATTATAAGAAGGGATGACCACAGAAGAGGCGCTCGTGTCTGAAGCTCCCCATTTTGGAGGATTACAGTGGACAACAGCAGCAGCCCTTACAGAGCAGCAGCAGAAGCATTCACCAGTGTCTATGCCTGGTCCCCAGCTTGGGCGCACTAAGAGTAGCAGCCGCTTGAGTGGCAGCTGTCCCGACCAGAGATCGCGGGACTCCACGGTATCCAGGAGAGATGTTGTTGTACCCCTGATCAGCCTCCGAACCCAGTACCCTTGATTTGAAAGCGGGTGGGGAGTGATCTGCGAGAATGTCACCTTTGTTGTTAATAGCTGTGCCCTTTGTAAAACCCCGCTGGCAGTTCAATAACAGAAGGATCACTGCTCTGGCTGCATACAGAAAACAGTATGGAAAGAGATCCCCGACTTCGCCACGAGCCTTAGGGCAATAATCAGGGCGGAGGTGAAAGGTTCCCTAAAGTCAGCTTTGAAAAAGGGAAGCGAGAGAGCTCGGGGGCTCGTCATGATTTCAGATGCCTCACAATCTGGTGGGGAATATCATGTGGAAGCCCCGTCCCCCTCCTCCTCCCCATCCTCCTACTCCTCCTCGGACAGTGATGTAGGCGGCTGACCTTGCCTTCCGGCCAAGTACACGGATGGACTGGTTAGGGCAGTCAGGTCAAGAATGGGCCTAAAGGAGGAAGAAGCCACCTAAATCCTTAGAGGATGTTATGTTTGGGGGCCTGGAGGAAAAAAGGAAGCGCACCTTTCTAGTTAACGCTAGGATAAAGGCGCTCATAGAGAAGGAGTGGAAGAAGCCGGAGAGGTCTGGTAGCCTGCCCTCATCTTCCAAAAGAAGATACCCCTTTGAGGAAATGGACTCGGAGGGTTGGGATAAAATCCCTAAGATCAACGGGGCAGCAGCGAGGTCCTCTAGAAAATTGTCCCTGCCCTTGGAGGACTCCGGCATGCTTAGAGACCCATTCGATAAAAAAAGCGGATGGGTCCCTAATGCACACCTGAGAGGCAGCCGCAGGGGGTCTGAAGCTGGCAATAGCCAGAACGTGTACTGCCGTTCCCTTATGGTCTGGCTGCAAAAAATGGAGAAACATCTGTGGAGTAAGGTTCCAAGAGATGAAATCGTGGCCTATATGACTCTGTTGCATGGAGCAGCAGACTCCTCAGCCGACTCGGTGAGGTTGGCTGCTAGAGTGGCAAGCCTATCCAATGCGGCTAGACTGGCCTCGTGGCTAAAAGGGTGTCTAAAAGGAAGACCTGCCTTCGAAAAAGATTCGGCTCCATTCCTTGTTACAGTCCGTTTCTCTTCGGTCAGAAACTAGAGAACATCTTAGAGAGGGCAGGGGATAAGAAGGGGTTTCCCAGAGGAGGCTAAATAGCCTTCTTTTCGGAGAAGGAAACTTAATAGGGGTCGTCCCCCCCGGAGAAAGAAAGAGCTGGGACTTCTAAAGGTACCTTGACACATAACGATATTGTTAATGATATCGTTGCTTTTTGTGACGTAGCAACGATATCGTTAAGGAAATCGTTATGTGTGACAGCGACCAACGATCAGGCCCCTGCTGGGAGATCGTTGGTCGCTGAGGAAAGTCCAGAACTTTATTTCATCGCTGGATCTCCCGCTGACATTGCTGGATCGGCGTGTGTGATGCCGATCCAGCGATGTCTTCACTGGTAACCAGGGTAAACATCGGGTTACTAAGCGCAGGGCCGCACTTAGTAACCCGATGTTTACCCTGGTTACCAGCGTAAACGTTAAAAAAACAAACACTACATACTTACCTTCAGCTGTCTGTCCCCGGCGCTCTGCTTCTCTGCACTTTTCCTGCATCCTGTGTCAGCGCCGGCCAGCTGGAAAGCACAGCGGTGACGTCACCGCTCTGCTTTCCGGCTGACCGGCGCTGACAGTGCAGAGGAAAGCAGAGCGCTGGAGGACAGACAGCTGAAGGTAAGTATGTAGTGTTTGTTTTTTTAACGTTTACGCTGGTAACCAGCGCTTAGTAACCCGATGTTTACCCTGGTTACCGGGGACCTCGGGATCGTTGGTCGCTGGAGAGCTGTCTGTGTGACAGCTCTCCAGCGACGCTGCAGCGATCGACATCGTTGTCGGTATCGCTGCAGCGTCGCTAAGTGTGAAGGTACCTTCAGACCGCAAGGGGTCTGGATATATTTTCAGGGGACCCTCTTCATCAGGCTCTCTCTCTTCCTCCCTGCCTGGGTAAACATCTCCCCCAGTCGCTGGATCCTGTGGATCCAGTCGCTGGATCCTTAGTGTCATCAAGGACGGTCTGATGATAGACTTCGTCCATCCACCCCGGCAGAGATTTATATTAACAACCGCAGTAAATCTCCAGGAGAACAGCTAGCCCTGGAGGTGGAAATTTTGGGACTGCTGCAAAAGTGGGTTCTGTGCGAAGTCCTGGTGGAAGAGTTAGGAAGGGGATTTTATTCCACCCCCTGTTTTTTTATACAGAAGCCGGAGTGTTCTCTTAAAACTATCGTCAACCTGAGGAAGCTCAACCGATGGGTTGTGAATTACTCTTTCAAAATGGAGTCAGTAAACATGGCTCTAAAGCTGTTATTCCATGATTGATTCATGGCGGTCTTAGACCATCGGGACCATCAGACTTTCAAACTTAATTGAATGCATTGCACAAAATAGTTAATAAATATTTCCCACATGTCTACTTTACATAAGCACAATTTTTTAAACATTTTTTTTTTTTTGGTACAAAGTTATATGGGTTAAAAGTGGCACTAGTCCTCTTCCTTTCTGAAGAGACAATTTGCATATTTCCCAGAGGAGCATTGCGGCTTTAAGTCTCCTCACCTCGACATGCTTAACATGTCACTCTCCGCAAGGAGAAACGTTACTTCTTCAATCCTCATTTTTCCAAAAAATTTACAAAACCAAATTTTTAGGGACCACCTCACATTTGAAGTGATTTTGAGGGGTCTATATGCAGAAAATATCCAAAAATGACAGCATTCTAAAAACTGTACCCCTCAAGGTGCTCAAAGCCACATTCAAGAAGTTTATTATCCCTTCAGGTGCTTCACAGGAATTAATAGAATGTGGAAGGAAAAAATAAACATGTTCTTTTCTACTTTTCTTTCACAAATATTTTCCTTCAGACCTAATTTTTTATTTTAATTTCGCAATGGTAATAGGAGAAATTGCTCCATACAATTTGTTTTGCAATTTCTCGTGAGTATGCCGATACCCAATATGTGGAGAAAAACCACTGTTTGTGTGCACGGTTGGGCTTGAAAGGGAATAAGCGCCATTTGACTCTTTTAATGCAAATTTTGCTGGAATAATTAGCGGACGCCATGTCACATTTGGAGATCCCCTAATGTGCCTAAACAGTGGCAACCCTCCACAAGTGACAACATTTTGGGAAACTAGACCCCTTGATGAATTTATCTAGATGTGTTGAGCACCTTGCACCCCCAGGTGCTTCATAGAAGTTTATAACGTTAAGCTGTGAAAAAAAAAAAAAAAAAATCACATTTTTCCCTCAAATCTTTTTTAGCTCCAAATTTTGTGTTTTCCTTTTGCCACAACAGCACCCTACTGAAATAGGGGATCCGCCCACCAGGACAGGAACATACAGGTTAAAAAGGGGCAGTCCCTCTTGTCTCCTCAGTTGGGTTTCTGTCCTGATGGGAACCTGCGGAGAAAGTCTTACCTGGGTCCAATCAGCCTCTGTGCGGTCTCTGCAGGAACGGCAGAGCCTGGGATCCCAGAAGCCGCGTCTGGGGTGCTCTGCCTGTTCAGGCCCCTCCTTGTCTGGTGTGGATGACACGATCCCAGGGTCTGGGTGGTGCCGTCCTGGGTCGCGTGGGCATGGCACAGGTGGAGATGAGGCTCTCTGTATTCATCCGAGACAGCGGCATCCGTCGCCCTGTGCCACGTGCGGGCCATTTCTGGTCGGCTTCCACGTGGGTGCTCTGGCATTGACGCGCCCGTAACCCGGAATTGCCTCCTCTTGACTTCCGAGGGGACCAGGGAGGTGCATCATGGACGGGGAAGTGAAGGGGAGTGGCCAGCCCTTCTTTAGCCGACACCATGCAGCAGCAGTGTGCTTGAGAGATGTCTTCCCCAAGAGATGTTGTGGAGCACCCACCGTCTGGAGAAGTGGTTACTGAGCAGCGCAGAAGCAAAGACAGCAACAGTGGTCGCTTTAGAGGGAGTGACACCACTGAGGTCAGAAGCGAACGGGGTTGGCAAACATTTATGTCCTCCAAATCGCATGCTTTTTCTCCATCTCCTGAACCGGTACCCTGCTAACAAGCTTCAGATAGTGAGTGCATGGCTATGACTACCAGCCCGCAGCTGTATAGGTAGCCTTTACTGGCTATTAAAATAGGGGAACCCCCCCCAAAAAAAAAAAAAAAAAAATGATGTGGGTGTGACGGGGTATGCGACAGAGCAGAAAGAGACACCAGGCCGATAAACAATCCAACAAAATTTTTTGGAACGGGGAACTGGGACAACGCAAATGAAAGTAATTCTGCAGCGTCCACAATATGAGTCCACAGGAAGGGAGTAGATCGGGGGGGCGCCACCTGGCAATCCGACGCCACGGAAATAGCAATAGTCCTTGAGTGAATTCAATAGATCCAGCAGATGAGGGGCACAACACAGTCCCACGTGGCAGCTTCCAACAATACACACGGTCACAGCGTCAGCCTAAGATCCCAGCCCTTCGAAAGTCACCACACAATTGAATTAGCCAACACATGAGTCTATTGTTCTTTGTGCTGGGATCCACCCCTCCATGGGGGCGGGCTCCCCCCTACTGGTTGTTGACTCCAGCCTGATTACATGGCAGTCCAGTGACACAAATGTAAAAGAACCTGGCACTCAACTTTAACCCCTTCCCGACCTGTGACACAGCGTATGCGTCATGAAAGTCGGTGCCAATCCGACCTGTGACGCATATGCTGTGTCACAGAAAGATCGCGTCCCTGCAGATCGGGTGAAAGGGTTAACTCCCATTTCACCCGATCTGCAGGGACAGGGGGAGTGGTAGTTTAGCCCAGGGGGGGTGGCTTCACCCCCTCGTGGCTACGATCGCTCTGATTGGCTGTTGAAAGTGAAACTGCCAATCAGAGCGATTTGTAATATTTCACCTAAAAAAATGGTGAAATATTACAATCCAGCCATGGCCGATGCTGCAATATCATCGGCCATGGCTGGAAATACTAATGTGCCCCCACCCCACCCCACCGATCGCCCCCCCAGCCCCCCGATCTGTGGTCCGCTCCCCTCCGTCCTGTGCTCCGCTCCCCCGTCCTCCTGTCCGCTCCCCCCGTGCTCCAATCACACCCCCCCGTGCTCCAATCAAACCCCCCCGCACTCCGATCCCCCCCCGTGCTCCGAACCACCCCCCCTTGCACACCGATCCACCCCCCCTGCACACCGATCCACCCGCCCGCACACCGATCACTCTCCCCCATGCTCCGATCCCTCCCCCCCGTGCTCCGACGCCCCCCCGTGCCCTGATCTCCCCCCCCTGAGCCCTGATCTCCCCCCCTTATACTTACCGATCCTGGCGGGGTCCGTCCGTCTTCTTCCCCGAGCGCCGCCATGTTCCAAAATGGCGGGCGCATGCGCAGTGCGCCCGCCGAATCTGCCGGCCGGCAGATTCGTTCCAATGTGAATTTTGATCACTGTGATATAATCTATCACAGTGGTCAAAATAAAAAAACAGTAAATGACCCCCCCCATTTGTCCCCCATAGATAGGGACAATAATAAAATAAAGAATTTTTTTTTTTTTTTCACTAAGGTTGGAGTTAGAACTAGGGTTAGGGTTAGGGTTAGGGGTAGGGGTAGGGGTAGGGTTAGGGGTAGGGTTAGGGTTAGGGTTTCGGTATGTGCACACGTATTCTGGTCCTCTGCGGATTTTTCCGCAGCGGATTTGATAAATCCGCAGTGCTAAACCGCTGCGGATTTATGGCAGATTTACCGCGGTTTTTCTGCGCATTTCACTGCGGTTTTACAACTGCGATTTTCTATTGGAGCAGTTGTAAAACCGCTGTGGAATCCGCAGAAAGAAGTGACATGCTGCGGAATGTAAACCGCTGCGTTTCCGTGCAGTTTTTCCGCAGCATGTGTACAGCGATTTTTGTTTCCCATAGGTTTACATTGAAATGTAAACTCATGGGAAACTGCTGCGGATCCGCAGCGTTTTCCGAAGCGTGTGCACATACCTTTAGAATTAGGCTATGTGCACACGGTGCGGATTTGGCTGCGGATCCGCAGCATATTGGCCGCTGCGGATCCGCAGCAGTGTTCCATCAGGTTTACAGTACCATGTAAACCTATGGAAAACCAAATCCGCTGTGCCCATGGTGCGGAAAATACCGCACGGAAACGCTGCGTTGTATTTTCCGCAGCATGTCAATTCTTTGTGCGGATTCCGCAGCGTTTTACACCTATTCCTCAATAGGAATCCGCAGGTGAAATCCGCAGTAAATCCGCAGGTAAAACGCAGTGCCTTTTACCCGCGGATTTTTCAAAAATGGTGCGGAAAAATCTCACACGAATCCGCAACGTGGGTACATAGCCTTAGGGTTAGGGTTGGGTTGGAATTAGGGTTGTGGTTAGGGTTACGGCTACAGTTGGGATAAGGGTTAGGGGTGTGTTGGCGTTAGAATTGAGGGGCTTCCACTGTTTAGGCACATCAGGGGGTCTCCAAACGCAACATGGCGCCACCATTGATTCCAGCCAATCTTTTATTCAAAAAGTCAAATGGTGCTCCTTCCCTTCCGAGCCCCGACGTGTGCCCAAACAGTGGTTTACCCCCACATATGGGGTATCAGCGTACTCAGGACAAACTGGGCAACAATTACTGGGGTCCAATTTCTCCTGTTACCCTTGAGAAAATAAAAAATTGCTTGCTAAAACATCATTTTTGAGGAAAGAAAAATGATTTTTTATTTTCACGGCTCTGCGTTGTAAACGTCTGTGAAGCACTTGGGGGTTCAAAGTGCTCACCACATATCTAGATAAGTTCCTTGGGGGGTCTAGTTTCCAAAATGGGGTCACTTGTGGGGGGTTTCTACTGTTTAGGCACACCAGGGGCTCTGCAAACGCAACGTGACGCCCGCAGACCATTCCATCAAAGTCTGCATTTCAAAAGTCACTACTTCCCTTCTGAGCCCCGACGTGTGCCCAAACAGTGGTTTACCCCCACATATGGGGTATCAGCGTACTCAGGAGAAACTGGACAACAACTTTTGGGGTCCAATTTCTCCTGTAACCCTTGGGAAAATAAAAAATTCTGGGCTAAAAAATTATTTTTGAGGAAAGAAAACGTATTTATTATTTTCACTGCTCTGTGTTATAAACTTCTGTGAAGCACTTGGGGGTTCAAAGTGCTCACCTCACATCTAGATAAGTTCCTTTCGGGGTCTAGTTTCTAAAATGGGGTCACTTGTGGGGGGTTTCTACTGTTTAGCCACCACAAAATGTCACTACTTGACTTCCGAGCCCCGACATGTGCCCAAACTGTGGTTTACCCCCACATATGGGGTATCAGCGTACTCAGGAGAAACTGTACA
This sequence comes from Ranitomeya imitator, assembly GCF_032444005.1. NCBI lineage: Eukaryota > Metazoa > Chordata > Amphibia > Anura > Dendrobatidae > Ranitomeya > Ranitomeya imitator. The sequence continues at coordinate 338,920,320 of NC_091284.1, read as the reverse complement.
ACAACTTTTGGGGTCAAATTTCTCCTGTTACCCTTGGGAAAATAATAAATTGCAGGCTAAAAAATCATTTTAGAGAAAATAAAATTTTTATTTTATTTTCATGGCTCTGCGTTATAAACTTCTGTGAAGCACTTGGAAGTTCAAAGTCCTCACCACACATCTAGATTAGTTCCTTTGGGGGTCTAGTTTCCAAAATGGGGTCATATGTGGGGGATCTCCAATGTTTAGGCACACAGGGGCTCTCCAAACGTGACATGGTGTCCGCTAATGATTGGAGCTAATTTTCCATTTAAAAAGCCAATTGGCGTGCCTTCCCTTCCGAGCCCTGCCGTGCGCCCAAACAGTGGTTTACCCCCACATATGGGGTATCAGCGTACTCAGGACAAACTGGACAACAACATTTGCGGTCCAATTTCTCCTATTACCCTTGGCAAAATAGGAAATTCCAGGCTAAAAATCATTTTTGAGGAAAGAAAAATTATTTTTTATTTTCATGGCTCTGCATTATAAACTTCTGTGAAGCACCTGGGGGTTTAAAGTGCTCAATATGCATCTAGATAAGTTCCTTGGGGGGTCTAGTTTCCAAAATGGGGTCACTTGTGGGGGAGCTCCAATGCATAGGCACACAGGGGCTCTCTAAACGCGACATGGTGTCCGCTAACAATTGGAGCTAATTTTCCATTCAAAAAGTCAAATGGCGCGCCTTCCCTTCCGAGCCCTGCCGTGTGCCCAAACAGTGGTTTACCCCCACATATGAGGTATCGGCGTACTCGGGAGAAATTGCCCAACAAATTTTAGGATTCATTTTATCCTATTGCCCATGTGAAAATGAAAAACTGAGGCGAAAAGAATTTTTTTGTGAAAAAAAAAAGTACTTTTTCATTTTTACAGATCAATTTGTGAAGCACCTGAGGGTTTAAAGTGCTCAATATGCATCTAGATAAGTTCCTTGGGGGGTCTAGTTTCCAAAATGGGGTCATTTGTGGGGGAGCTCCAATGTTTAGGCACACGGGGGCTCTCCAAACACGACATGGTGTCCGCTAACGATGGAGATAATTTTTCATTCAAAAAGTCAAATGGCGCTCCTTCCCTTCCGAACCTTACCATGTGCCCAAACAGTGGTTTACCCCCACATGTGAGGTATCGGTGTACTCATGAGAAATTGCCCAACAAATTTTAGGATCCATTTTATCCTGTTGCCCATGTGAAAATGAAAAAAATTGAGGCTAAAAGAATTTTTTTGTGAAAAAAAAGTACTTTTTCATTTTTACGGATCAATTTGTGAAGCCCCCGGGGGTTCAAAGTTCTCACTATGCATCTAGATAAGTTCCTTGGGGCGTCTAGTTTCCAAAATGGGGTCACGTGTGGGGGAGCTCCAATTTTTAGGCACACGGGGGCTCTCCAAACGTGACATGGTGTCCGCTAAAGAGTGGAGCCAATTTTTCATTCAAAAAGTCAAATGGCGCTCCTTCCCTTCCAAGCCCTGCCGTGCGCCCAAACAGTGGTTTACCCCCACATATGAGGTATCAGCGTACTCAGGACAAATTGGACAACAACTTTCGTGGTTCAGTTTCTCCTTTTACCATTGGGAAAATAAAAAAAATGTTGCTAAAAGATAATTTTTGTGACTAAAAAGTTAAATGTTCATTTTTTCCTTCCATGTTGCTTCTGCTGCTGTGAAGCACCTGAAGGGTTAAAAAACTTCTTGAATGTGGTTTTGAGCACCTTGAGGGGTGCATTTTTTAGAATGGTGTCACTTTTGGGTATTTTCAGCCATATAGACCCCTCAAACTGACTTCAAATGTGAGGTGGTCCCTAAAAAAAATGGTTTTGTAAATTTCGTTGTAAAAATGAGAAATCGCTGGTCAAATTTTAACTCTTATAACTTCCTAGCAAAAAAAAATGTTGTTTCCAAAATTGTGCTGGTGTAAAGTAGACATGTGGGAAATGTTATTTATTAACTATTTTGTGTCACATAACTCTCTGGTTTAACAGAATAAAAATTCAAAATGTGAAAATTGCGAAATTTTCAAAATTTTCGCCAAATTTCCGTTTTTATCACAAATAAACGCAGAATTTATTGACCTAAATTTACCACTAACATGAAGCCCAATATGTCACGAAAAAACAATCTCAGAACCGCTAGGATCCGTTGAAGCGTTCCTGAGTTATTACCTCATAAAAGGACACTGGTCAGAATTGCAAAAAACGGCCAGGTCATTAAGGTCAAAATAGGCTGGGTCATGAAGGGGTTAAATGCATGTAACTTGATATTTTATTGTGTAGTACCAATAAAACGTTTCGGTCTAATCATCCTTCTTCAGTTACGTACTCAGAGAGTTAATAGATTGATTTTGCACTTTTACCAAGATCCATCTGGTTAAAGTCACTTAAAGGATAATATCGCGCTCACACTAGTGAGATGGGCTACGAGCTGGATTGGTCCGGAGCGTGACGCAGTGTCCACCGCTAGTCAGAGCGGGTGCCTGTTGTTTGAGCCTGTGGGCATAAATCTTGAAAGACACTTCCCCCTCACAGGCTAAGGAGCGGAACTGCGCTCTGTAAGTGTCTGGAGTTACAGCATAATGTTCAAGAATGGCCTCTTTTCCCTCCTCATACTCCACTCCACTGAGGGTCCATAGCTCTGTAGGCTTCGGCATCTCCACCATCTAAGAGCAACACCAGATGTCTGACTCGCTCCCGTTCCAGAACTTCCATTAATCGACATTAATGTTCGAAGTCCTGGAAGAAGCCCTCAATGTCGCCTGCAGCCTCGTTAAACGGCTTAAAGTCCTTACGGGACACCCTTGGGAATGGAAATTCCCTCATGGTGGGTGCTGTGGTTACAGTCTGTCTGGAGCTTCTAGCTGCTTCCACCATGTGCTGTCTCTCCTTAGCTGTGCAAATAGCCTCCCTCTTATCCTCTATGGTGGCCTCATCCCCAAGCAATGCCATCTCCTCCTCATACCACACAACCCTTCTTCGGTTCCATCTTACAGGTAAGCTCCTTCCAAAGCCTTAGTTACCGTATATACCCGAGTATAAGCCGACCCCCCTAATTTTGCCACAAAAAAACTGTGAAAACTTAATGACTCGAGTATAAGCCTAGGGTGGAAAATGCAGCAGCTACCAGTAAATTTCAAAAGTAAAAATAGATACCAATAAAACTAAAATTAATTGAGACATCAGTAGGTTAAGTGTTTTTGCATACCCATATTGAATCAGGAGCCCCATATAATGCTCCATAAAGTTTGATGGGCCCCATTAGATGCTCCATATTAAAATATGCCCCATATAATCCTGCATAAAGGGTAATAAGGGCCCCATAAGATGCTCCATAGAGATATTTGCCCTATATAGTGCTGCACAAGTGTTATGGCCCCATAAGATGCTCCGCACAGCCACTTGCCCCTTATAGTGCTGCACAAGTGTTATGGCCCCATACAGATGCTCTGCACAGCCACTTGCCCCATATAGAGCTGCACAAGTGTTATGGCCCCATAGAGATGCTCCGCACAGCCACTTGCCCCAAATAGTGCTGCACAAGCGTTATGGCCCCATACAGATGTTCCACACAGCCACTTGCCCCATATAGTGCTGCACAAGTGTTATGGCCCCATACAGATGCTCCGCACAGCCACTTGCCCCATATAGTGCTGCACAAGTGTTATGGCCCCATATAGATGCTCCGCACAGCCACTTGCCCCATTTAGTGCTGCACAAGTGTTATGGCCCCATAAGATGCTCCGCACAGCCACTTGCCCCATATAGTGCTGCACAAGTGTTATGGCCCCATACAGATGCTCCGCACAGCCACTTGCCCCATATAGTGCTGCACAAGTGTTATGGCCCCATACAGATGCTCCGCACAGCCACTTGCCCCATTTGCTTTTGCTGCCATAAAAAAAAAAAAATCACATACTCACCTCTTCGTCGCTCAGGACCCCGGCACTTTTACCTGCTCCTCGTGCGGTTCCGTCTTCGGCACTGACGTTCAGCAGAGGACGCGCACTGACTACGTCACCGCACCCTCTTACCTGAGCGTCACTGCCAGAGGACACTGAGGACGGAGCCGCACTTGAACGAGGAGCAGGTAAATATCACGCAGCGCTGCGCTCCCCCTCCCCGTATACTCACCTGCTCCTGGCGCTGCATCCCTGCTTCTTCCACCGCTGCATCTTCTTCCTGTATTGAGTGGTCACCGTTACCGCTCATACAGTAATGAATATGCGGTTCCACCTCTATGGGAGGTGGAACCGCATATTCATTTCTGTAATGAGCGGTACCATGTGACCGCTCAGTACAGGTAGAAGCTGCAGCGCTGGAAGAAGTAGGGACGTCCAGGGACCGCACCTGGAGCAGGTAAGTATAAGTAGACAGCCCCCGCTCCCCCTCCCCTGCCGACCCCCGAGTATGACTCGAGTATAAGCCGAGAGGGGGACTTTCAGCCCAAAATAATGGGCTGAAAATCTCGGCTTATGCTCGAGTATATACGGTAGTTGGTCCTTCGTCAGTCCTTTATAGCATACTCCTATTTCACGGGCCTTTGTTTGTAAACTCCCCACAGTCCAGTTCCTGTATCCTGAGGTTCTGGTTCCAGACATTGAGGAGCTGCTGTCCTCCATTCCCTCTGCTCTGATCCCACTGCTGCCACCAGTTTGTGACCGGGTATGCGACAGAGCAGAAAGAGACACGAGGCCGTTAAACAATCCAACAAGATTTATTGGAACAGGGAACTGGGACAACGCAAATTAAAGTAATTCTGCAGCGTCCACAATGAGTCCACAATGAGTCCATAGAAAAGGAATAGATCCGGGGGCACCACTCAGCAATCCGACGCCAAGGAAATATCAATAGTCCTTGAGTGAATTCAATAGATCCAGCAGATGAGGGGCAAAACACAGTCCCATGTGGCAGCTTCCAACAATACACACAGTCAATGGGGGTCTCGCCTCAGCTTATATCCCAGCCCTTAGCAAGTCACCACACAATTGAATCAGTCAACACATGAGTCTATTGTTCTGTGTCCTGGGATCCACCCCTCCATGGGGGAGGGCTCCCCCCTACTGGTTGTTGACTCCAGCCTGATTACATGGCAGTCCAGGGACACAGGTCTGGGGAGGGACTCGCTGTTACAGTGGGGTCCCCCTATAATTAATAGCCAGAAAGGCTATGCAGACATCTGCGGGCTGATATTCATAGCCTAGAGAGGGGCCATGGATATTGCCTCCCCCCGGCTACAAATACCAGCCCCCAGCCGCTCCAGAAATGGCGCATCTCTAAGATTTGCCAATTTTGGCACTTAACCGCTCTCTTCCTACTGCCCTGTAGCGGTGGCATATGGAGTAATGAGAGGTTAATGTCACCTTTGATTGTAACATTAAGCCTGGATAGTAATGGAGAGGTGTCAATAAGACACCTATCCATCACTAATCCTTTAGTAGTGAAAGGGTTAAAAAAGACACAGGCAGAAAAAAGCATTTTAATATTCTACTACCCACAGACTAGGATGCCGCGCTGCGAGAGGATACTACTAGTTTATACCTGTGGAAACAGGAACAGTTTATACCTGTGGCACAAACCATGCAATGAATAAATGAATCCTAGGGTAAATTACCTTGTAAATGTGACTGTTATGTTCCCGTGGAGGCAATGGGCTATTGTGCTGGCCGCGTTCTTTGTGCTAAGAGTGGCGTATTCAGACCACACAAGCAAGGGAGCGTCCTCCCGGTCTGTATAAACCCCTGCGCGCACGCTGCTGAATGTGACGGCAAGCAGCTCCGGCCGATGGCCCTGGAGCAGGGTGGTCATACCTTGAGAAAGAGGAACGGTACCCTCGAAACGCGTCTGGTTGGCCCTTTGTGTCCATCTATTGGACAGTTGACGTCACCGCTGTAGCCACGCCCCCCGCACACCACGCGACTGCACTTTGGCGCCATCGGCCTCTCGCAGCGCGGCATCCTAGTCACATTTACAAGGTAATTTACCCTAGGATTCATTTATTCATTGCATGGTTTGTGCCACAGGTATAAACTAGTAGTATCCTCTCACAGCACGGCATCCTAGTCTGGGTAGTTGCATTTAATTAGTATCAGCAGGTGTGCGCACACCACCTGCAGTGGTGCCTGCAGAATGGGGGGATCACAGTTCATTTTAGCGCCGGTGTTTATTTTGACTATTTTAATATTCTACTTACAACCACGCCTAATTCCCCGAAGCCATTGATCACCTGCAAAAAATAAAAAATAATAAACCAACAATATACTCCCTGGTCCGACGCAGTCCAATTAATAATGAGTGTCCCACGACGATCTCCCCTATAGAACTGTCACATCAGGAGATGTGACAGCTCTATAGGCCTCCAGTGACACACTGACAGGAGACCATGGCTCCTGTAATGTTATCACTGAGGGTTCAGGCTTTCACTTTACAGCACTGCTGCCTGAGAATTTTCCCACGCAGCGGTGCTGCAAGTGACAGTGTGAACTATACTGTACTCACAGCGGCGGAAGATTCCCTTCCGTCATTGTATCACCGGAGCCCCTAGAGAGCGGTCGCATCTGCCTATGTGACAGTTCTCCACGGGAGATCGTCGTGGGACACTCATTATTAAATGGATTATATCGGATCAGGGAGTATACTGTTGGTTTATAATTTTTAAATTTTTTACAGGTGATCGAGGGCTTCGGGGACCAGGTGATTGGTGAGTATATACTGTATGTTGTGTGTACTGTATGTCTATATGTATGTACTGTATATGTGTGTATGTGTTTTTTTTACACTTGAACACAATAGCCGGATGATGGGACTACTGCTGTCCCATCATCCGGCTACCTATCACTGTAGCAAGCATAGCCGGATGGGACTAGTAGTCCCATTGGATGAGGCCTGCCTACACACAGACGCACACGCGCACAAACACACACACACACACACACACATACAGCCCTGCACAGCCACACACACAGATACACACAAACACCCGCACACACACAGCTCTGCACTTCTTCTCCACACACACACACATACACAGCCCCGCAGACACACACAAACGCTGGCGCACAGCCCCGCACATCTTCTCCGCACACAGTCTCCGCCCACACTCACAGTATCTGCCCACACTCCGCCCACACTCTCCCTCCTCCCGATCTGCTGCATTTCTCGCATCCACATCTGCAGCAAATCCGCAGATCTTTTTTAAACCTGCAGTTTTGCTGTGGATTGGCCAGACACAATGAAAGTCAATGGGTGCAGAAGCGCTGCAGATCCGTAAAAAGAATTGACATGCTGCGGAAAAAAAGAGCTGCAATTCTGTGCATTTTTTTCCGCAGCATGTGCACACCAAATGTCAATTTCACATTGACTAACATTGCTTGTGCACTACACTGCGGATTTGATGCAATTCCGTGAGTTCAAAAACACTGCGGATCCGTATCTAAATCCGCAACGTGTGCACATAGCCTTAAAGTCCAGAAAACCCGTAGGAAGAAGACTAGCTGTGTAGAGTCTGGCTCAGGATCTAGTCCGTCGGCAGGTGGGCGGCAAATTAAATCTACAGAATCCTCCTTATCTTCATCTTCTTCAGACAAGGATGAGAGGCCTTGTTTCCCCATTGAGAATATGGATGCATTGGTGAGATCAGTACCATCCACCATGGGGGTGGCTGACAGTAGGGAGCCCAAATCGGCTCAGGACCTGATGTTCGCAGGCTTATGCCAGAGGAATCGAGAAAACCTTTCCCGTAAATGACATGATGAAGAGCCTTGTGAGAAGGGAGTGGGAGAAGCAGGACAACCAGGGGTTCCTGCCGCCCTCCTCAAAGCGTAAATAGTATGCTCGCTCATCACTAGTAAATACCCCTTTGATGATGACCTGCTAGCGGAATGGGTTAAAGTTCCCAAGGTTTGTGTGGCGGTCGCCTCTTCATCAAAACAGTCAGCGCTGCCCCTAGAAGACGGAGGTCTTCTAAAGGATTCATCTGATAGAAAGGTAGAGATGTTTTTGAAGCGGGCCTGGGAGTCATCATGATTCAAACCGGCTATTGCAAGTACCTGTACCGCCAGATCGAAGATGGTCTGGCTGGACGACCAAATATGATCTGGAACACCTAGGGACAAGTTACTGGACTCCTTTCCACAGATCCGTGAAGGAGCAGCCTATCTGGCGGATGCTTCGGTCTATTCATTGCGTTTAGCTGCCATGTCTGCTGGTCTGTCCAATTCTGCCCACCGAGTCCTTTGCTTAAAGAGCTGGAAGGGGGATGTACACGCTAAGACCAAATTACGGTATGTGCTATTTCATGCTGGGGTGAGTACTTGTTTGGCCCCGTGCTATATGAAATCCTCATAAAGTCAGGTGACAGGAAAAAAGGGTTCTCTAAACTGTTTAAAGGGAACCTGTCACCCCGTTTTTTGAGATTGAGCTATAAATACTGTTAAATAGGGCCTGCGCTGTGCGTTACTATAGTGTATGTAGTGTACCCTGATTCCCCATGTATGCTGAGAAATACATTACCAAAGTCGCCGTTTTCGCCTGTCAATCAGGCTGGTCTGGTCAGGTGGGCGTGTTCACAGCGCTCTTTTCTTCCCCAGCTTTCCGTTGGTGGCGTAGTGGTGTGCGCATGTCCAGAGTTCCGACTTCCCTGCGCCCACGTGAAGACACAGCGCGCGATCTGCGCTGTAATCCCTTGCATCGGTGGGGGCGGCCATCTTCCTGGGGCCGCGCGTGCGCAGATGGAGTGCTCTGCTGCACGGGGCTTCAGGAAAATGGCCGCGGGATGCCGCGCGTGCGCATTAGAGATCGCGGCGGCCATTTTCCCAAAGCCGAGATGCAAACTGATAGGTTTGATAGGTTCTTATAGGGCCCACCAGCTTTTCCTTATTATAGGTATCTCTTAGGGCTTGGTAGGGTGAGCCGTCGAGGAGTGGGGGCGCCTACCGCAGTAAATTAGGGTGCCTACCTCCACTGCCAGGCAGGGCTTATTATAGCTTGACATAGGGTCTTTATAGGTACATTTAATACTATTTTATCTTATACTTTGAAAAAACGGTCTTATTAGATGTATTATTAAAAGTTATTTTTTAGGGATTCCTGTTTTTTTTTTGGTTTATACTCTCTTCTGGGATTCATAAGTATTGTAGGTTGGTTTAGTTTAGTGATTTCCTTGTAGTGGGGAGTGCAGCACCCGGCTGAACCATATAATATCATCCCTACAAGATTTGGATTGGTTAGTCAATCTGAAAAAATCAACACTAGTTCCCTCGACCCTTCAAAGGTTCCTCATCCTCTTCTTGGATTCAGTAGATCAACATTGCTTTCTTCCAGAAGACAAAAAGGTAGGCATCATCGGCAAAGTCGGTAAGATAATGGACAATCCAGAGCTATCTTTGAGGGATGCAATGTCCCTGCTGGGTACTATGATGTCTTGTATACCGGCTGTGCAGTGGGCTCAATTTCACACCAGGGCACTATAGAACGAGGTGCTCGAGGCAGAGAGGAAGTTGCGAGGCCACTTTGATGGGAGAATGTTGTTGTCAGTCGCAACTGTGAGCAGTCTATCCTGGTGGCTAAACCCGCTACATCTGTCCAAAGGGGTTCCGTGGGGGATAAGACACCAAAGTATAGTCACGACAGATGCCAGTCCCTCGAGGTAGGGCGCTCACGTGGGAAAGTGGGAACAGACTAGCCCAGGGGAAGTGGCCGACCAGGGAGTCAAGGGGTACCTCAAACCTGAAAGAATTAAGGGAGGTGAGGTATGTGCTTCTCGAGTTTCTACCGATTCTGCGGGACACCCATGTGCGGATACACAACCAACAACACTACGGTGGTGGCCTACTTCAATCATCGGGGGGGCGAGATCACAATCACTAATGTCCACTGAAGATGACCTATTCACCTTGGCAGAGACTCACCTCCTCTCCCTGTCGACACTTCACATCAGAGGGGAGTGCAATATTCAGGCAGACTATCTGTCGACACTCCCTGCACTAGGGGGAATGGTCCCTAGACCGACAGATTTTCAGATGGATCGTACGGTTTTGGGGCCTCCCGGACATAGACCTTTTTGCCACAAGGAGCAACAGGTAGGTCAGGAGGTTTGCGTCGCTACAAACATCAGACCAGCCAGAGGTAGTAGGCTCCCTTCAGGTCAGGAGGGATTATACATTGGCCTACGCATTTCCTCCGATGTGTCTGATTCCTACAGTGCTCAGAAAGGTCAAAGAGGAGGGAGCGAGAGTAATTCTGATTGTCCCCTTTTGGCCCAAGAGGCCTTGGTTTTCTTGGTTAAGGGCAATGTCCGTGACAGACCCTTGGGTGCTACCAACAAGACCGGGGCTTCTCTCTCAAGGACTGTTCCGTCATCCACAGATGGACAGTCTCCACTTGACATCATGGAATTTGAGAGGGAGCTGCTGAGCCTTAGAGGGTTTTCAGAAGCCCTAGTTATCACCTTGCTAAGGAGTAGGAAGGAGGTTACCACAAAAATTTATTTTAAGGCCTGGAGGAGATTTTTGTTATTCCACTCAGCCCCCCTGTCCGGACCATGTTCCAATTCCGGCAATTCTGGAATTTTTGCAGAAAGGCCGGGAATTGGGGTTATCTGTTAACACCCTTAGGCTATGTGCACACGTTGCGGATTTTGCTGCGGATCTGCAGCTGCAGGTCCGCAGCAGCTTTCCATGCGTTTACAGTACAATGTAAACCTACTGAAACTGCAATCCGCAGTGCCCATGCTGCAGAAAAAACGCACTGAAATGCTGCGGGTTACATTCCGCAGCATGTCAATTCTTTGTGCGGATTCCGCTGCGGTTTACACCTGCTCCATAATAGGAATCCGCAGTGTAAAACCGCAGGTGGAATCTGCACAAAATCCGTGGTAAATCCGCAGATAAAACGCAGTGCCTTTTACCTGCAGATTTCTAAAATCTTTCTACGTGTGCACATACCCTTAAGGTACCTTCACACATAACGATATTGTTAACGATATCGTTGCTATTTGTGACGTAGCAACGATATCGTTAATGAAATCGTTATGTGTGACAGCGACCAACGATCAGGCCCCTGCTGGGAGATCGTTGGTCGCTGAATAAAGTCCAGAACTTTATTTCGTCGCTGGACTCCCTGGAGACATCGCTGGATCGGCGTGTGTGACACCGATCCAGCGATGTCTTCACTGGTAACCAGGGTAAACATCGGGTAACTAAGCGCAGGGCCGCACTTAGTAACCCGATGTTTACCCTGGTTACCATGCTAAAAGTAAAAAAAAACAAACAGTACATACTTACCTACAGCCGTCTGTCCCCGGCGCTGTGCTCTGCACTCCTCCTGTACTGGCTGTGAGCCGGAAAGCAGAGCGGTGACGTCACCGCTCTGCTTTCCGGCTCCCAGACAGTACAGGAGGAGAGCAGAGAAGCAGAGCGCAGCGCTGGAGGACAGACAGCTGTAGGTAAGTATGTACTGTTTGTTTTTTTTTACTTTTAGCATGGTAACCAGGGTAAACATCGGGTTACTAAGCGCGGCCCTGCGCTTAGTTACCCGATGTTTACCCTGGTTACCGGCATCGTTGGTCGCTGGAGAGCGGTCTGTGTGACAGCTCTCCAGCGACCAAACAGCGACGCTGCAGCGATTCGGATCGTTGTCGGTATCGCTGCAGCGTCGCTTAATGTGAAGGGGCCTTTAGAGTACAGGTCTCGGCTCTGAGTGCACTGTATAACTATAATGTAGCTGGGGATAGGTGAATCACTAGATTCATGAAAGCCTGTGAACGCAGTGATCCAGTGCTTATTCCTAGATTTAAACCGTGTGCTATACGCATTAACATTTCCACCCTTCTAACCCTTAGATTCTGCCTCTGTTAAGGTTCTAAGCCTCAAAGCAGCTTTGTTAGTAGCCCTATCTTCCGCAAGCCGAGTCCATGACATTCAGGCACTATCAGTAGATACTCCATTTTTGATGATTTATCAAGATAAGATAGTTCTGAAACCGGACCCGGCTTATTTACCAAAAGTCACTCCTAAATTTCATAGGAGCCAAGAGATTTATATACCTTCCTTCTTTGATATTCCCGCTACAGTGGAGGAACAAAGGTTCCATACTCTAGATGTCAGAAGAGCTGTACTAGAGTACTTAGGGAGTACTCAGTCTTGGAGGCAGAGTAGCGCTATGTTTGTCTCCTTTCAGTGCCAGAAAAAGTGGTCTAGTGTTACAAAGCACTATCGCCTGGTGGATAATAGACGTAATCTGCCTATCTTATACAGCAAAAGGGGAAACACCACCGGAGGGAGTGAGAGCCCATTCAGCGCAGGTCATGGCATCCTCCTGGGCTGAAAAGGCAGACATCTCCATTGATTTGATTTGTAAGGCGGCAACGTGGTCTTCACCTTCTACCTTTTATAGACACTACTGTCTTGATCTGTCATCCACCTCTATTTTAGACTTTGGGAGATCAGTTCTTAATGTTGTGGTCCCTCCCAGGTGACAGTCTCTGAAAGTCTCTCAATAGGGTGCTGTCGTAGAGAATGGAAAACCGGACAAGTGTATGAGGAGAAATTGCACAACAAATTTTGAGGTCCATTTTCTCCTGAGTTCACCCATATGTGGTCAAAAACTACTTTTTGAGGCCCAGTGCAAAGCTCAGAATGGAAGAAATGCCATATTACAGTGCAGATTGAAAATTGCAAACTGCCGTTGTACTGACCAGTACTTTGCAGTCACCAGTACGTTATGCCCAGCCTGTACATCTTGAGACCTGCATCTGTAAGTTAAGCTGGCTCTCATTACTACAGAAATGCCAAATATGTGGGCTCTAAATGTGGGTTAGGCACACTGGGGCTCAGAAGGGAGGGGAACATTTGGATTTGGGAGCGGAGAATTTGCTGAATTTGTTTTGGGGGCGAGAAGCCGTTTCACTTTTCAAGTAACGTGGAAGCCCACTATATTTCCGTTAACAGATGACGGGCCTGAGTGAGGGCTTTCTTTTTTTGTAGATTGAGTTGAAGCTTTTATTGGGAACATTTTACATAACATTCACGACCACATTTATCCGGCGCGCTATACTGAAAACACTAAAATCGGGGTTTCCATCGAAATCTCCAAGTGACGTGACAGATGAAACCCCTTTTGGATCCATTCACTATGAGTCAGCAGAGTTACTATGGACTCGGTCTGGCCTCTGTTCAGCATTGTCCTTTTCAGAAGTGCTCAAAACTGTAGCCGATGGCACTTTTATGCAATCCTAAAAAGACTGACACCACCGGATCCAAGGTCCTATGGTGTCCACACTGTCTCCATATGCCTCATTATAGGAAATGTTCTGTCTGAATCACGTATTTCAGAGATTTACATGTAAATACCAATGTAAGTGCTCAGCATAGAGTGCAGGATAAATGTGCACCGAGCGTTACTGCGATCTTCGGGAGGCAGAATGAAAAAATCAACAGCAGCTGAAGAATTAACTTATTTTTACGCTGTTCCTTGTGTGGTATAAGTGTTAAGGCGACTTTATTCTTCAGGTCGGTGCGATTACAATGATACCAGATTTTTATGTTTGGCTGCTGTCACACACTAAAAGACGCTTTTTATTGGGAAAAGTAGTTTTTGTATCACCATGTTTTGAGAGCTTTAATTTTTCTATATTTTGGCCCACAGTCTTGTGATGGATTGTTTTTTGCAGGACGAGCTGACGTTTTTATTGGTTCCGTTTTCAGGCACATGACCTTTTTTGATCGCTTTCTATTCTGATTTTGTTCAGAATGAACAAAAAAACAACAATTCAGGAATAGCTTTTTGTTTTTGTTTTTTGTTTTTTTTCATACTGTTTTGCTATGGTAAAATTGGTAAGGCAGCTTTATTCTTCAGGTCAGCAAGATTACAGCGATAGCCAATTTATCTTTTTGTTAATGTTTTGGCGCTTTTACACAAAAACTTTTATAGAAAAAGTAATTATTTTTGAATCGCTTTATTACGAGAGCTATAACTATTATTTTTCTGCTGATGGAGCTGTATGGCGGCTAGTGTTTTGCAGGACGAGATGATGATTTGAGCGGTACTATTTTTACTTATATTCATCTTTTTGATCACGTTTTATTGTACATTTTGTTCGGCAGTATGATGATGAAGCATTTTTTGAGGGGGGTTTGTATGGTGTTCACTGAAGGGGTTAACTAGTGGGACAGTTTTATAGAGGAGATTGATAACAAATATGTGTACTTTTATTGTTTGTCTTGTATTTACATAAATGTGTTTAGAAAAATGTTTATTTTTGTTATATATTTGGGGATTTTTTTTGTAAATATTTTTACACTTTAATTTTTTTTTTTTACTTTTTTTTTTTTTTTTTACATTGTCCTAGGATGGGACTTTACTTTACATTGCTGATCTGATGCTCTGCAAAGCTTCGTCACTGCAAGGCATCACATCAGCATCTGACAGACAGGGAAGGAGGCGTCTCACGTCTTGCTCTCTGCAGGCACTGCAAAGCCACCTTCCCTGACTGACCCTGTGGCCATCTTACGGCCGGGGTCTCCATGGAGGTCATCAGGACAACACGATCGCTTTGCGTTGTCCTGATGGAAGCTCGAAGGTAACCCATTCCTTTCACGAGTCTCTTCGATGTCGCTGTCATTACTACAAGAGAGGGGTTAGATCATGGGCATTGCTGTGGGATATCGGCTCTCACACAGAGCTGATACCGCACCTGATCGCCGTGGCGCTCAGCGTGAGGCCACGCGATCGCAGCGCCATACCTATACTGCTGTTGTCGGGAACGCACTTCCCACATCAGTGCATGTATGGCGCATGTTGAGATAGGAAAATATAATTATTAATATAATTATAATTAATATGTTGATATTAATATTCAGCCTAATTAATTTCGCCCTATTAGTTTGTCCCTCTTCAACAGTAACGGTCTCTCAATTGGCCCCTCGGAAAATTAATTGCCCACCGATGGCTTGGAGGATGGAGGAGGCAGTGACTTCCCTCCTCCCCCTGTTTGTCTGGTAAATTTGCTGTCTGCTTTTTAACTTGCACCAAAGAGGGAAGAGGGGCGCTGCACCACATTCCTAGGTTAGAGCTTCTCCAGAACATCATAATACACACCTGAGCAGCTGAAGAACCTCATAATACACACCTCAGATGTTGAAGAACCTCATAATACACACCTCAGCTGCAGCAGAACATTATAATACACACCTGGGCAGCTGAAGAACCTCATAATACACACCTCCGCTGCTGCAGAACCTCATAATACACAACTGACTTTCTGCAGAACCCCATAATACAAACCTCAGCAGCTGCAGAACCTCAAAATACACACCTCAGCTGCTGCAGAAGCCCAAAATACACTATTCCTCTGCTGCAGAACCTCAAAATACACACCTCCGCTGCTGCAGAACCTCAAAATACACACCTCAGCTGCTGCAGAATGCGGCGCACTGACCTGGCAAGTTCGTGTGCTGCAATACCCTTCAGCTGGATGTGCGTGCATCCTCAGACAAGTAGCTGTAGTATATACCAACAGAAATTAAACTGTCCAAAAAAATCAATGCTAAAAAGAATTCATCTTTATTAGGCAAGTATAAAAACAGACAATTTAAAAAAATCAACCATTAAATAATTACACACTTTCACAACTCATAATTTTAGTTTACATCTAATCAAAGCAAAGAGGTTGAAACATCTATGTCAACCTTGTACCAATAAAGAATTACAGAAATTCAGGCAATTGTCAGTTGCAGTTGTTCCCTCTAGTGGTTATTTGTGATAATGTCATCACATAATAGATATCTTTGCAAGATATGTTACTATGGTTCAATATCCATGTAACTGACAGTTGGTGCACCGTATTTACTGAATAATAAATAGGCATATAGTTTATAAAAAAAAAACTCCCATACAGTAGTTTCACCCCGCATTGTGGTGATCTTGCTGAAGTAGTGGATGGAATCCAGCATCAACTTTCTCTCTATGAAGACTGCATTCCTGGTGGCAGTCACCTTGGCGAAACATTTGGGTGAATTACAGGCACTGTAAGTTAGGGATCATTTAATATTTAGGCTTGACCCGTCCTTTTTGCTGAAGGTAGTGTCAAAGACAAATTTGAGCCAAGATGTCGTTCATCCGTCTCCCAAAGAATGAGAAAGAGAGGCTGTTTCACACACTAGACGTGAGAAGGGCAGTGATGCGCTTTGTAGAGGTCACAGCTACTGTACCTGGAAGCAAGATTCAAATCTATTCATACAATATGCAGGAAAGCATAAGGGTAAAAAAAGCCTCAAAATTAACTTTGTCTAGGTGGATCACGTCAACCATAGCACTAGCATAAGAGTCGGGGAAAAAAAGATCCCCCACTTAAAATCAAAGCCCACTCCACATGGGCGATTTCTGTATCCTGGGCCGAAAGAGCAGGGACTTCTATAGACCAGATTTGCAAGGCTGCAACTTGGTCTAATATAACCACTTTTTGTAAAGACTACACGTTAGATGTGATGTCAGGTCAGTAATTGTAATTGTATTTCCAGGAGTCCATCATGACAGCACCATTACATTCCTGCCCCTGATTTCTGAAACTGATATGCGTTTAACATTTGTATGTAAGAATTCAATAAAATAGAGTTGCATCCATCCTGGTGTAGTGATTGGTAAAAGACTCTGGGGGTGAGGCGGAAGGGAGGTGCTTTTAACCACTTGTGTGTCTCCTGTCACTAGAGGATAAGTAGGGCTACCTCCTGTCGTGCTGCCATGATGGACTCCTGGAAATACAATTGCCAGTAGGTCTAATTTCAATTTTTTTTATAGTTAGCCAATAAAGGAATACTTTTGTCATCTTTGGGTATAAAAGTATTTACATGGTGTGTTTTTTTGGCTAACACTGTACCACAATATTTTTTATTGTACATTGGATTTTAACACAAAAATCATATTGTACCAGTCTTCTTTGAGCATATAACCTACAGACAAAATCTTACCTTCTTTTACTTTTTAAAACCAGGCATTGCTGTATTGTCCGGAGATATCCCTGAGCGCATCCTGCCTATCCTCCTATCACAATATGAGAGGACAGTGTCACTTACGGGAAAAACTCCATCTCTTGAGACTAGGATGAAAGTAGGAGAAGCACTGATGAGGTGCACACGGACACTGGGTGAGTACTCTGAGCAGGTGATGTTGGTGAGTACTGCTTCTTAACCCCTTTACCCCCGAGGGTGGTTTGCATGTTAATGACCAGGCCAATTTTTACAATTCTGACCACTGTCCCTTTATGAGGTAATAACTCTGGAACGCTTCCATGGATCCTGGTGACTCTGGCATAGTTTTCTCGTGACATATTGTACTATATGATAGTGGTAAAATTTCTTTGATATGACTTGCGTTTGTGAAAATAACGGAAATTTGGTGTAAATGTAGAAATTTTCCAACTTTGAATTTTCATGCCCCTAAATCACAGAGATATGTCACACAAAATACTTAATAAGTAACATTTCCCACATGTGTACTTTACATAAGCACAATTTTGGAACCAATTTTTTTTTCTTTTGTTAGGAAGTTAAGGGTTAAAAGTTAAACATCAATTTCTCATTTTTACAACACAATTTTTGTTTTTTAGGGACCACCTCACATTTGAAGTCACTTTGAGGGGTCTATATGACAGAAAATACCCAAAAGTAACACGATTCTTAAAACTGCACGCTCAAAACCACATGCAAGATGTTTATTAACTCTTCAGGTGCTTCACAGGAATTTTTGGAATATTTTTTTTTTAAAAAAAAAGAACATTTAACTTTTTTTCACAAAAAAATTTACTTCAGATCCAATTATTTTTTATTTTCCCAAGGGTAACAGGAGAAATTAGACCCCAAAAGTTGTTGTGCAATTTGTCCTGAGTACGCTGATACCCCATATCTGGGGGTAAACCACTGTTTGGGCGCATGGCAGAGCTTGGAAGGGAAGGAGCGCTGTTTGACTTTTTCAACCCAAAATTGGCTGGAATTGAGATTGGATGCCATGTCGTGTTTGGAGATCCCTTGATGTGCCTAAACAGTGGAACCCCCCCACAAGTGACCCCATTTTGGAAACTAGACCCCGCAAGGAACTTATCTAGATGTGTGGTGAGCACTTTGAACCCCCAAGTGCTTCACAGAAGTTCATAACGTAGAGCCGTGAAAATAAAAAATGATATTTTTTCCACAAAAATATTTTCAACCCCAATTTTTTATTTTACCAAGGGTAACAGGAGAAAAAAGTTGTTGTGCAATTTTTCTTTAGTACGCCGATACCACATATGTAGGGGAATACTACATTTGAGCCACAGTGCAAAGCTCAGAAGGGAAGAGACGCCATATTGGAGTTAAGGTTTTGCTGGAATGGTTTGAGGGTGCCATCTCACATGTGCCTCACAGAATTTTATGCCACTGAGCGGTGAAGAAAGAATAAATTACATTTTTGCCACTAAACTGTTGTTTTATCCCCAAGTTTTTAATTTTTCTAAAGGCTAATAAGAAATTTTATTTTTTTTACAATAAACTGAGGTCCGTACATGTAATCGAGAAATATTTTTCAGGCACAGTGAAAATCTCAGAAGGCAAGGAGCGCCAGATTATACTATTATGGTTTGCAGGTGCCATGAACCATTGGTAGAGCCCATGAGGTGCCAGAACAGCAGAACCCCCCCATAAGTGACTGCATTTTATGAACTTCACCTCTCAATTAATTCATCTAGTGGTGCAGTGATCATATTGATACCATGGGTGTGATGACAGAAAAACGACTGGCACATCCAAACTAGTGTGAATAGGTGCATACCAGGAGCAGCTACCTCCATGTACAATATGCAAAATAAGGTTGCACTCTATCGTGCCAAAGCATGTTGAATATGAAATATGAATAGCAAAATGGCTTTTGAACATTTGGAAAAATATTTATGAGACACTTAGCACAAAATTTGGCCAAATAGTGTGAGCCCATTAACCATTGTCAAGGTGGTCTCATTAATCTGATGGGTCCTTGACCTCTCTGTCCAAATGTGCACACTTACCGAAGGCTAATGTCTGAATGCATGGGTGAATGTGGACACCTCTCTCAGTAAAGCCTACATATGGGTTGGCCGGTACCGAGTGTGATTAGATGTAATTAAAAACCACATGGTGAAGGGAGGAGTGCTCAGTCAGTAAGCGAACATAGAAATGACAGAAAAACGACTGGCACATCCAAACTAGTGTGAACAGGTGCATACCAGGAGCAGCTACCTCCATATACAATATACAAAAAAAGGTTGCACTCTATCGTGCCAAAGCATGTTGAATTTGAAATACATGAAATATGAATAGCAAAATGGCATTTGAACATTAGGAAAAATATTTATAAGACGCTTTCCACAAAATTTGGCCAAATAGTGTGAGCCCATCAACCATATTTTGGATGTGCCAGTGTTTTTTCTGTCATTTCTAACTTACTGACTGAGCACTCCTCCCGTCACCATGTGGTTTTTAGTTTCAATAAGTTTTTATTTTCTGAACAAGAAATAAACAGTAGGTTTCCCGTACAAGGGAATAATACACAATTTAAATTGCGGGAAATAAACATAAGTCGATCAATGACAGAATAAACATTTATAGACGACAAGACATAGACGAGGGGGAGAAGTACATGAGGGGGGTCCATTAGCTATTTTACACTGAATAACATGAGTGAACACGAACAAATTACATAGCCATCACAAGGATAATATTAGGGTCTGCCCTAGATTTACATTAGCATCCAGTTCCATCCAGGGTCGCCAAGTCTGATAGATGTCCCATGTGTTGTTCCTTGTAGCTTGGATTCTTTCGTAGAGTAAAATGGTGTTCATCCTGTCCACCACTAGCAACATTGATAGAGAAGCAGTCCTCCACCTCGATGCAATGTGTAGCTTTGCAGCCATGCAAAGTTGGCTGACTAGGTTGTGAAGTTTATTAGAGAAACCAGGTACCCAAGCTCCCAAGAGGAATACGGCTGGGCTCAAAGCGACCGTTTTGCCATACATTTTTTCCACAGTGGACTGTACCTTCCGCCATAGAGCTGATACCACCGGGCACTCCCACCAATTGTGTTTTAAGTTTCCCTGGGCCCCGCATTCTCTAAAACAACGGTCTGACACATTCGGGTAAATGGTATGTAGTTTACTCGGAACTTGGTAGGTCCTATGTAAGAGTTTGATGGATGTCTCAACCAAAGAGAATTGATAGCTACCCCTAGTGAGTGTATTACAATTTCTCCTCCATTCCTCCAGGGACATTGATATATTCAGATCTGCCTCCCAATGATCCAGAAATTTAAGTTTTTCGTCACCCTGAGTGTTATTTAGAGATGCGTAGATAAGGGAAATGGTTCCTCCGCCCAGGGGGTCATTTAAACATCTCTGTTTGTAATTTGAAGGACGTGGAGGGACTTTATATTGTAGGATCTGTAGGATCTGATTAGCAAAATGAAACATTTGACATGTACGCAGTGTCTCCTCGGTCGGAGGTGCGAGTTTTTGGATGAATTCCCGTCGGGTAAGTAGGGTATGGAAGGGCGTGCAAAGTTGCCTCAAAGTGGTTATGCCATTAGAGATCCACCAGGAGAAGAGACGGGGATCTAACTCTGGTATAAAATCAGGGTTATGGAAGAGGTTGGTCAATAGGGAGGGTCTAGATTGTAGGCCATGCTTAAAGCTCTCCTTCCGCCAAATGATCAGGGAGTGGAAGGAAAATGGTGCTGTTATATGAAGTCCCTTCGGAAGTTTCTGCATAGTCCAGACTAGGCCTGGTAAGGAGAAGGGTGCCATGAAGGAGGATTCAAGGCCAATCCATCTGGGCTGTCTATCCCTGTCAGTACAGACATTAATTAATTGGGCCAGTTGGGCCGACTTATAATATAATATAAAATTGGGTAGGGATAGGCCCCCCAATCTTCTGTGTATGAATAAGGTTTTCTGTTGGATTCGGGGTCTCTTGCCTTGCCATAAAAACCTTGAAATCATGGTATGGATTTCATGTAATGTCTTGGGTGGCAACGGGATAGGTAGAGATCGGAAGAGGTATAGGAATTTTGGGAGGGTAACCATCTTAATGGCATGCAGTCTGCCGAGCCAGGATAATGTCATAGAGTACCATCTAGCGAGATCTGATTGGAGGCTTTTTAATAGTGGAAGGTAGTTCCATTTAAATAGGGTCGACCTATGGGAGGTCAAGTTAACTCCCAGATAGGTCAGGTAATGTTCTTTTTTAGTAAATTTAAATTGGGAGACTATGTTGGTTTGTGTGTCTTTAGGGGTGTTGATGAACAGGGCCTCAGACTTGTCAAGTTGATCTTAAGGCCTGAAATGAGTTCGAATTTGCGCAGGACGGTGAATAGATTCGGGAGTGAGGTAATTGGGTTGGTAGGGGTCAAAAGTAGGTCATCTGCGAAGAGGCTTGCCTTGTATTGATCACCTAGATCCCGGGGCCCGTGGATATTAGGGTTGGTTCGAATGGCTTCTGCCAGGGGCTCCATAGCCAGGGCGAACAGAGCTGGCGATAACGGGCACCCTTGCCTTGTGCCTCGCTGAATATTGATAGGGGCGGGCTGATTGGAAGGTCATTTTAAATAAGCCGTAGGGCTATCGTATAGTAATTTAAGGCTTGATATAATACCTGCCGGGACACCAAATTTTGCTAGGACTTCAAATAGGTACGTCCAGGAGACCGAATCGAAAGCTTTTTCTATGTCGAGAGTCAGCATCAATAGAGGCCGTCTGTGGTAATTTGCTGAGTGTATGAGATTCAGGTTCCTTCTAATATTGTCCGGGCCCTGCCTTTTAGGTATAAATCCTACTTGATCACGGTGGACCAATGTAGGTAGGACTGTATTGATCCTGGTTGTCATGATAGATGTAAATATTTTTAGGTCTACATTCAGTAGAGAAATGGGCCTGTAGTTCTTGGGGTAGAGATGGTCTTTTTTAAGTTTAGGGATTATTGTTACGTGCGCGGCATAAAATTCGGGCGGCATTTGGTTCCCATTTAGAAGGGCGTTACAGAAGTGTTGAATGTGAGGTGTAAGTATGTCACCAAATTTTTTATAGTATAGTGCCGTGAGGCCGTCAGGTCCAGGGGCTTTGTTTTTTTTGAGGTTCTTAATTGTTGACAATACTTCCTCTGTGGTGATGGGCGTTTGGAGGTGACCAATGGCGGAGACAGGTATCTTAGGGAGTGTCAAATTTTCTAAGAAAGACTGAAGATGCTGCGGGGGGGTGGGGGGAGGTTGGGGGGGGGGGGTGGTGTAGAGAGTTTGGTAGTATTTATGAAATGTGCTGTAAATAGTTTCTGGGTGGGCTGTGGTTTGGCCTGTTGGGTCTTTGATAGAGGGAATATTGTTTAGAAGCTCTTTATTGCTAAGTTTACGAGCTAGCATATTGCTAGGTTTGTTGGCGTGTTTGTAGAAGGACGACTTGGTCCATGTTATTGCTTTTTCTGTTCTGTTCGTTAGTAGTGCATCTAATTTTAGTTTAGTTTTATGGATCTGTTTGATTAGATAGAGTGACGTGGCGGATTGGACCATGTGGTTTTTAATTACATCTGATCACATTTGGTTCCGGCCAACCCTTGTATGTTGGCTTGACTGAGAGAGGTGTTCACATTCACCCATGTATTCAGGCATTAGCCTTAGGTAAGTGTTCACATTTGGACAGGGAGGTCAGGGACCCATCAAATTAATGAGGCCACCTTGACGATGGTTAATGGGCTCACTATTTGGCCAAATTTTGTGCAAAGCGTCTCATAGACACCATGAGTGTCACAGAATTTTATACCATTGGGCAGTGAGGACAAAATAACTACATTTTTACCTCCAAAATGTGGTTTTAGCCAAACATTTTAGATTTTCACACAAGAATTGGGTAAAAATGGCACCAAATTTTTTTACACAATTTCTACTGAACGTGGCAATACCCCATATGTGGCTGTACATTGCCAGTTAGCCATGCGAAGACACTCGGGTGGAACGGAGCGCTATTTGCCCATTCAAGTGACTCGGTCTGTGCACATATCAGTGTGTTTCCACGGACCGTGTGTCCATAGGCAAAACACGCTGACATGTCCGTTTTTTTAATGTCAGCACAGGCCACAAAACGTCCTGCACACGTGCATATGCATAACACACATGGATGTCAGCCATGTGACATGCATCGGCGTCAGGGAAGAATCGTTACAATAAGCACTGTTTCCTGGTGCTGGGTGCTGAACACGGCTCTCATCATTCTCCCCTGCTCTGCCGGGGAACCCACGCCGTTTTTTTAATTTATTTATAGCGCAGGCGGCGGTTTATGAATACGCCGCTCTTGCTGTCACTTATTAGCAGCAGTAGGGGTAGACTGATCAGCTGCCGCCTGCTGTCTCTTTTGTCACTTAAATATAACTCTCATCATTCTCCCCTGCTCGCGCCGATCGCCGGCAGAGCAGGGAGAATGATGAGAGCCGTGTTAAGCACCCGGCGCCGCGGAACAGCACTTACTGTAACACTTCTTCGCTGATGGCCATCCGTGTGGTACTGATGCGGCACACGGTTGCCACACGTGTGCCACAAGTATTACACACACGGACATTCACATCTTCAGTACCGTAAATATTGGGACATGTGAAAGAGGCCTCATAGCTGGTTTTTATGTTTGGCTGCTGTGACACAGTAAAAGATGCTTTTTTTTTTCAAAAATAGTTGTTGCATCACCACATTTTGAGAGCTATAATTTTTTCCATATTTTAGCCCACAGAGTCATGTGAGGTCTTGTTTTTTGCGGGACGAGTTGTCTTTTTATTGGTCCAATTTCCGGGCACATAACATTTTTTGATCGCTTTCTATTCCAATTTTTGGGAGGCAGAATGAACAAAAACCAGCAGTTCATTAATTTCTTTTTGTTTGGGGTGGGGGGAGAGTGGGGTTTATACCATTCCGTGTGGAAAAATTGATAAGTCAGTTTTATTCTTTGGATGAGTACGATTACAGCGATACCTCAATTATATATTTTTTTATTTTTTGGTGCTTTTATTCAATAAATAATTTAAAAAATAATTGTTTTTGCATCACTTTAATCTGAGAGCTATAACCCTTATTTTTCTGCTAATGGAGCTTTATGGGGGCTTGTTTTTTGCTGGACAAGATGACGTTTTCAGCGGTACCATCTTTATTTATATCTATCTTTTTGATCGTGTGTTATTCTACTTTTTGTTCAGTGGTATGATGATGGTAAAACATTTTTTTTGCCTTTTTTAAAAAATTTTATGGTGTAAACTAAAGGGGTGAACTAGTGGGACACTTTTATAGCTCGGGTCGTTGCGGCCACGGCGATACAAAACATGTGAACGTTCATTGTTTTTGTTTTTTTTCATTCAAATATTTATTTAGAGATAGAATATATATAGATGATTTTTTTTATTATTATTTTATTTTTACAATTTACTTTTTTTTTTCTAACTTTTTTTACTTTGTCCCACTATGGGACAATCATTTTTTGCAGGCTGATCGCTTCTATAGCGTGCAGATGAAGCATGTAGACCACCAAAAATATCCAAGGTTTGCCATAGAGAGAGAAGGCAGTTTTTACCGGTTATAGGATGTTTCGCCCCTAGCAGTTTGCCCCTAGCAGTTTGCCCCTAGCAGTTTGCCCCTAGCAGTTTGCCCCTAGCAGTTTGGCCCTAGCAGTTTTCCCCTAGCAGTTCGCCCCTAGCTGTTCGCCCCCAGCAGTTAGCCCCTAGCAGTTCACCCCCAGCAGTTTGCCCCTGGGTACATCCTGTTCGTGACGCCAGGGTCGGTACTTGAAGGGGACGTCACTGTGGCTGCAACCAGGTCCGTGACCCTGGGCACTCAAATAAAAGGGAAAAGTCTTTTAAGGGTTTGGTGAATAAAGTTGGTGTTCGTGATGCCACCTGTGGTATTCGGTCAGTAGGGACTGACACGGCTTAAAAGGGTCCTCTGGTGTGATGGTATGGCAGCTGGATGGTATAACTTCCCACTGGTGAAGTAAATGTACCCGGGGGCGAACTGCTGGGGGCGAACTGCTGGGTGAGAAACATCCAAATGCCGTTTTTACCACTACCAGTTTCGCTGCCTTCCTTTCGGGCTCTCATCAGCTCCCAGAATTTTCACAAAGCTGATGGTAGAAGTGGTGGCTTACCTGAGAAAATACAACATTACTGTAATCCACTACCTAGATGATTTTTTGGTAGTGGCAGATTACATAGAACAGCTCAGAATCGACTGTCAGTCGTTGATCTCCTCACTGCAGAAGTTGGGTTGGATCATAAACTGGAAAAAATCAGATCTAGTACCCAAACCAAAAATAAAATTTTTGGGAGTCATGATAGACTCAGTGGCAAAAATGTCTTTCCTACTAGAAGAAAAGCAAGCCAACATAAGAGACAGGATTCGTCAATTTACACGAAGCCGGATCTCCGTCAGAGATGCTATGAAGATCCTAGGACTGTGTGAGCTGGAGCCAGTTTCATTCTCGTGGTCTTCAACAGGCGATTCTAGCCGCCTGGAACAGGAAGCAGAGCTCGCTAGACAGAAAGATGGTGCTATCCCCGCAGGTCAGAAGATCTCTAGATTGGTGGACCATTTCCAGAAATCTCCAGAGAGGTGTTGCGTGGGTCCAGTCCCCGTGTGTCGTAGTCACCACAGATGCGAGTCAGCAGGGATGGGGCGGACAGGTCTGCAGAAGAGAGCAGGAACTCGTCCAACTTCAGGGAGTTGCACGCGGTTTGGAAGGTTCTGTCTCAGTCCTAGTCCATAGTGGAAAACAAACATGTAAAGATACTGTCGGACAATACAACGACAGTGGCCTTCCTCCGACATCAGGGCGGTCCAAGGCATCCAACTTTGCAGAGTCTGGCAGGACGGATCTTCAGCTGGGCAGAGAGATCGGTTCTATCAATCTCGGCGGTACATCTGGAAGGCACCAAGAACCAGGTGGCAGATTTTCTGAGCAGGTGGAAAGTATCCGCAACAGAGTGGGAGTTGAACGACGAAGTGTTCAACGTATTATGCCATCGCTGGGGAAAAACAGACATAGATCTATTTGCGTTAGGGAAAATGCACAGGTCAGGACCTCCTACTCCTTGAACCCTCTGGGGGGTCCAGCAGGGGTCAACGCCCTTTCCCAGTCATGGAACAACGGACTGTTGTATGCATTCCCACCTCTCTCTCTAATTCCAAGAACACTCAGAAAAATATACGACGACAGGGCCACAGTGATACCGGTAGTACCTTTTTGGCTGAAGAGGAGCTGGTTCCCATTACTAAGGAAGATGTCGGAAGAAGAACCCCTGTTGCTTCCAAAAAGAAAAGATCTTCTCCAGCAAGGTCCGATTCTGCACCCCAACCTGGAAGCCCTCCAGCTATCATCCTGGATCATGAACGTCAAGTCTTAAGATCTAGAGGCCTGTCAGATGAAGTTATCTCAACCCTACAAGCAAGTAGAAAGCCAGTGACTTCCGCAATTTATAGGAAGATTTGGAAAAAATTCTGCAGTTACTGTGGAGAGGCGACAGTCGATACTGACCGGCCCGATTTCCCCAAGATTCTTGATTTCTTACAGTCAGGGTTCAAAAAAGGGCTTAGGCCTTGTACCCTAATGGTGCAGATTGCAGCCCTCAGTGCATTTTATGACTCCTCCTTGTCTTCCCATCCTTGGATAGGTAATTTTTCAAAAGCAGTTCAGAGGCTGAAACCCTTAATATGGAAGACCGTCCTTCCTTAGGACCTTAATTTAGTGCTTAACACATTATGTAGGCACCTCTATGATCTAGCAGAAAATATAGAGATCGGTAAACTTTCACTCAAAACCGTATTCCTAGTGGCTATCACATCGGCAAAGAGGCTACGGGAGCTTCAAGCCCTATCTATTCAGAACCCTTGTCTCCATGTGTTCGATGACTGTTTAGTTTTGAGACTAGATCCAGCTTTTCTCCCAAAAGTCATATCAGAGTCAAATATGAATCAGGAGGTGGTGCTTCTTTCATTTTGTCATTTCCCTAAAAACCCGAAGGAAAGATCCTACCATAATTTGGATGTCAGGGAGACGGTTCTTAAGTACCTGGAAGCAACAGGAACTGGAGACAAGATAATCTATTTATTCAGTACAGGGGTCCAAATAAGGGAAGAAAGGCATCTAAGTCCACTATAGCCAGGTGGATCAGATCCACAATAAACTTAGCTTATGTGGCACAGGGGAAGAGACCCCCAGAGTCTTAGGGCCCATTCAACTAGAGTTATGGCTATTTCTTGGGCGTAGAAAGGGGGGGCCTCAGCGGAGCAGATCTGCAGGGCTGCATTCTGGTCAATTCTTAGTACCTTCACCAATCATTATAAACTAGATGTGGTGTCGACTCAATTAACGTTTGGCAGGAAAGTGCTTCATGCAGCAGTCCCACCCTAGGACCATTATACTTTGGTATTTCTCCATGATGCTGTCAGATGGTGACCTAGAAAACGGTAATTAGACCAACGGGTAATTGTATTTCCAGGAATCCATCCTGACAGCACTATTTGTTCCCTCCCTATTGCAAACTATTCCATACTTATGTGATGTAACATTTGTATGACAAATTCTTGATTAAATAAAATTTCTCTTCTTGCATCCATCCAGATGTGTTACATTGGAAAATCACTGATGGGTGGTAGTGGGAGGGTCCTTTTAACCTCTCGTGGTTTCCTGTCCCACTGTGAATAAGAAGGACGTCCTCCATGGTGCTGTCAGGATGCATTCCTGGAAATACAATTACCGGTAGGTCTAATTACCGTTTTATCGAACAAAAAATAAAAAACAAGATATGAAACAAAATATGAAAGAACAAGTGTGAATATTAGTATCATGAGTTGCACACAAATACATAAAGATAAATGCAACCAATGTTCTTGAGTATAATTGACACACTCAATTTTCTCCCCAGCTCCTCCCCCTACTCCTTTGAACTGTCCCCCCTAAATTTTTGGTGTGTAAATTAGACAGGTCAGACTAAAACCAAGGTCAACAAAAGATATCCATTACATCAGTATTCAGTGACTTTGGTGCCGACAATGTCTAAACAGTTTTACCTTTAACCCCTTCCCGACCTGTGACACAGTGTATGCGTTATGAAAGTCGGTGCCAATTCGACCTGTGACGCATATGCTGCGTCACAGAATGATCGCGTTCCTGCAGGTCGGGTGAAAGAGTTAACTCTAATTTCACCCGACCTGCAGGGACAGGGGGAGTGGTACTTCAGCTCCCCCGTGGCTACGATCGCTCTGATTGGCTGTTGAAAGTGACTGTTTCACTTTTAATCAGAGCAATCGTAATATTTCACCAATGAAAATTGGTGAAATATTACAATCCTGCCATGGCCGATGCTGCAATATCATTGGCCATGGCCGGAGAGCACGATCTGCCACCGATCTCCTCCCCTCTGTCCTGTCTTCTGCTGTTCTCCGCTCCCCTCCGTCCTCCTGTCCGCTTCCCCCGCAGTCCGTTCTCACCCCCCCCCCCATACTTTCCGAGCTCCGGTGTCCCTCCCGGTGTCCGTCTGTCATCTCTATGAAAAACAGCCGCACTCCAATAGTATGAATTTTCATGCCAAAAGTACAACTTTATTCATGCGTACAGATATCACCAGGTGCTTTATGACGTAATCAGGTTGCAGACAATAAGGTTAACATTTCGACCGAGGGCGGTCTTTGTCAAAACCTCACTTATGTTAGGGGTGCATAGAGGAGAAAGGAGTCAGTCCAGAAAAGGTGGTGCCTGCATCACCCACGGTACGGACATAGCTTCCCCATGCTCCCACAAGCACCGCCTTTTCTGGACTGACTCCTTTCTCCTCTATGCACCCCTAACATAAGTGAGGTTTTGACAAAGACCGCCCTCGATCAAAACGTTAACCTTATTGTCCGCAAACTGTTTGTCATAAAGCTCCTGGTGATGTCTGTACGCATGAATAAAGTTATACTTTTGGCATACTATTGGAGTGCGGCTGTTTTTCGTGACGATTAGAACTATCTGTCCAGCCTGCACCCGCCTATCTTTGTTTTACAGAGTGCACATAATTCCCTTTAATTTGTCATCTCCATGGGCGCCGCCATCTTCCAAAATGGTGGGTGCATGCACAGTGCGCCCACCGAATCGGATGGCAGATTCATTCCAGGTACATTTTGATCACTGTGATAGAACCTGCGACGGATTCGTTTTATTGACAGATCCAACTAGTGGATCTGGCTAATTGGGTCGGAACATGCTCAGTTAAAAAAAGGAATCTGTCGTCGTAGGCTTCCATTCTAGCAAACGACGAACAGCATCAGTCGCCGGATCCATTTTTTTCAAAATCCGATGAATTGCGACTGATGGCAAAAAAACTGATGTGTGAAAGGGGCCTAACATGGTAAATAAAAAAAAACAAAACAACTGGACTGCCAATATAGCTGAACAGGTAGAGGAGTAAATGCTGCAGCAAATTTAAAAAGGCAACAGATAATAATTAGGTCCATATTATGGGGGATTTTAACTATGCAGACATTCAGTGGGACTTAGAATCTTCTGGTTGCACTAAAAGCTGCAAGTTATTATCCACAATTCAGGACTAGGGTTGAGCGAAACGGATCGTTTATTTTCAAAAGTCGCCGACTTTTGGCAAAGTCGGGTTTCATGAAACCCGACCTGATCCCTGTGTGGGGTCGGCCATGAGAGAGAGAGAGAATATAAAAAAAAAAAAAAAAAATCCCATTGAGTTTGCATTGGGTTTCGTGTTTCGGTCGATCCCCAACTTTACGCCATAATCGGCCGATTTCACTCGACTCGACTTTAGAGATAGTCGGGTTTCGCGAAACCTGACTCGACCCTAAAAAAGTAAAAGTCGCTCAACCCTATTCAGGACAATTTCCTCTCTCAGCTGGTAGATGAACCAACCAGGGGAGGTAATCTCCTGGATCTGGTTCTGTCAAATAAAACCGATACAATTTCAGATCTGAAGGTCAGGGAGCATTTGGGATGCAGTGACTATAATATGATAAGTTTTAAAGTAATTTTCAATCAAACGTTCAAAAAGGGAAATGCAAAAACATGGAGCTTTAGGAAAGCTGATTTCAACAAATTAAGGGAAGAGCTTAATCATGTAGACTGGGACCATCTCATGGTAAATGGGGATACTGACCACAAGGCTATGTGCACACAATGCTTTTTTGATGCGTTTTTGCAGTGTTTTTTCTGCTCAGAAATGGTCCAAAACGCAATGGAATCCTTATGCCAGGTAATTCAATGACAATCCTGAAATGTCGTGCACATGATCAGTACATTTCTATGTGTATTTGCAGTGTTTTTTTTTCTGCAGCATGTAAATTCTTTGTGCATCCCTGCAGCGTTTCTGCACCCATTGACTTCTATTGATCCAAAAAAAGAGAAAAAAATCCAGCTTCCAAAAACTTACAAATTTATTCAGGATAAAAGGCAAAGTCCAGTCCAATCCAATAAATTACATAGTGAAGAGTAGCAAGCTACGCGTTTCGAACAATGGTATGTTCTTTCTCAAAGCTACTGCATACATGTGGCAGCAAGGTTAAATACCAGCTGTCACCAATGAGAATTACTCTGTCGATCACATGATAAACAGAGCAAATCATCTGGTTAAAAATCTTATATTAACAAAAAAACAAAGAATAACTTAAACAATTTACAACAAAATAAAGAAAGAAAGAAAAACGCAAGAAAAACATAATACATATTATAGTTGCAATTCAGTAGTGGAACATGATCTCTCTCCGCGCATTCAGACCTGCAGGGTAGCAGGTATTCAGGCAGAACATCCAGTATGCTTCACGGGTCATTAAACGTCTCTTGAAATCTCCCCCTCTCGCTGATAGTTTAAGTTTCTCAATGCTGACGACTCGCAGAGATGCCGTGCTCCTCTGATGACAGGTAATAAAGTGCTTAGATGCAAATGACATAGATCGATTATCATTAACAGAAGTAATAATATCCGTAATATGTTCAGAAATGCGAGTTTTGAGCATTCTTGTGGTGCATCCTATATAACTTAAATTACATTCTATACATTTAATCATGTAAATTACATTTTTACTACTACAATTAATGAACTGTTGTATTTTATATTGTTGTTTATCTTCACTGTCGTAGAAAAAATGTGCAGTGTTAGAATGGGCACACGTCCTGCATCTAGAAGCACCACAGCGATAAAAACCACTGGAATGTAACCAAGTGCACAATGGGTTAACTGAGCTGAAAAAACTAGGAGAAAGAGTATCTGAAAGAGTGGTGGCTTTTTTTGCTACTACCTGACACCCTGACCACAAAATGGTAGAAAGTGTCTCATCTTCATACAGAATGGGAATATTTGTAAGAATCAATGATTTAATATTGTTGTATTGAGGGCTATATTGAATAGAGCAAATCACTTTTTGATTCTCAGTATTGCTACTATTTTTTTCTTTTGGTCTTATCATATCACATCGTTTTTTCTTTTGAACAATTTTCCTAGCCCTATTTAGCGACCAATTAGGATATCCCCTCTTTTTTAACTTTACACAACATGTATCTATCTCTTGTTTTAAAGCCACAGCATCACTACAATTTCTGGTGATTCTATTTAATTCACCTACTGGTATTGACTTAATAGTGTGACTTGGGTGGCTACTAGAAGCATGTAAAATGCTGTTACCAGATAGAGGTTTGTAATACGTAGAAGTGGTGATGGTCTCATCAACAGTGCCACATAGTGCAAGATCCAAAAATGCAATCATATGGGGATCAGTACTGCATGTAAAACGAAGATTGAGCGCATTTGAATTAAAGTAGCTCAGAAGCTCTGGTATGGCAGATACATTACCACTCCAGATAAGGAGCGTATCATCTATGTATCTACCATACCAGAACACATCAGACAGAAAAGGGTTGTCATCAGAATACAAACACAGTTCCTCCCAGTAGGACATAACCAAATTGGCTATCGAAGGTGAGTGCTTACCGCCCATAGAAACTCCCTTACATTGAAGATAAAACTGTCGGTCAAAAGAAAAATAGTTATGATTCATCAGAAAAAATACAGCTTGCATTATAAAATTAAATAGATCATTAGTGTAATTACTGTATTTATCTAGATGGAATTCTAACGCCTGAATAATGACATTCTGTGGTATGGACGTGTAAAGCGAAATGACATCACACCCAATCCAATGAAAATTCTCCTTCCATGTAATATTAGAGAGTTGATATAAAACATCTTTAGAATCTCTCAAAAAACCTGGAACTCTCACAACTAAAGGCTGCAACAACGAATCCACCCATTGACTAAGGTGCTCAGTCAGAGATCCTACACTAGAAATAATAGGACGCATTGGAGGGGGTACAATTTCCTTATGGACTTTGGGTAAACCGTATATAGTGGGGATGACAGGATGGTTGGCTTTTAAATATTCCATCTGTGTTTTAGTCAGCACGCCCAGTGCTACACCATCATCCACCAAACAAAACAGCTCTTTTTTAAAAGAGACTGTGGGATCTGTAGATAGTTTTTTATATGTGGTTTTATCATTTAGTAAATCATTCATCTGATCTCCATATGTTATTGAACGGGAACTAAGATCTCTAGACATGTGTGTAAAACAAAAGGTGCATACTGGCAATCTTAATTATAAGCAGCGCAAAGATATTCAAGAGATCAAAAATATGAAAGAAATAGTTGT
Source organism: Ranitomeya imitator (assembly GCF_032444005.1). NCBI lineage: Eukaryota > Metazoa > Chordata > Amphibia > Anura > Dendrobatidae > Ranitomeya > Ranitomeya imitator. The sequence continues at coordinate 338,887,602 of NC_091284.1, read as the reverse complement.
AAAAAAAGCAGACAAAGGTGGCTTAATTGTGGTGATGGACACTGCTACATATGGAGATCAGATGAATGATTTACTAAATGATAAAACCACATATAAAAAACTATCTACAGATCCCACAGTCTCTTTTAAAAAAGAGCTGTTTTGTTTGGTGGATGATGGTGTAGCACTGGGCGTGCTGACTAAAACACAGATGGAATATTTAAAAGCCAACCATCCTGTCATCCCCACTATATACGGTTTACCCAAAGTCCATAAGGAAATTGTACCCCCTCCAATGCGTCCTATTATTTCTAGTGTAGGATCTCTGACTGAGCACCTTAGTCAATGGGTGGATTCGTTGTTGCAGCCTTTAGTTGTGAGAGTTCCAGGTTTTTTGAGAGATTCTAAAGATGTTTTATATCAACTCTCTAATATTACATGGAAGGAGAATTTTCATTGGATTGGGTGTGATGTCATTTCGCTTTACACGTCCATACCACAGAATGTCATTATTCAGGCGTTAGAATTCCATCTAGATAAATACAGTAATTACACTAATGATCTATTTAATTTTATAATGCAAGCTGTATTTTTTCTGATGAATCATAACTATTTTTCTTTTGACCGACAGTTTTATCTTCAATGTAAGGGAGTTTCTATGGGCGGTAAGCACTCACCTTCGATAGCCAATTTGGTTATGTCCTACTGGGAGGAACTGTGTTTGTATTCTGATGACAACCCTTTTCTGTCTGATGTGTTCTGGTATGGTAGATACATAGATGATACGCTCCTTATCTGGAGTGGTAATGTATCTGCCATACCAGAGCTTCTGAGCTACTTTAATTCAAATGCGCTCAATCTTCGTTTTACATGCAGTACTGATCCCCATATGATTGCATTTTTGGATCTTGCACTATGTGGCACTGTTGATGAGACCATCACCACTTCTACGTATTACAAACCTCTATCTGGTAACAGCATTTTACATGCTTCTAGTAGCCACCCAAGTCACACTATTAAGTCAATACCAGTAGGTGAATTAAATAGAATCACCAGAAATTGTAGTGATGCTGTGGCTTTAAAACAAGAGATAGATACATGTTGTGTAAAGTTAAAAAAGAGGGGATATCCTAATTGGTCGCTAAATAGGGCTAGGAAAATTGTTCAAAAGAAAAAACGATGTGATATGATAAGACCAAAAGAAAAAAATAGTAGCAATACTGAGAATCAAAAAGTGATTTGCTCTATTCAATATAGCCCTCAATACAACAATATTAAATCATTGATTCTTACAAATATTCCCATTCTGTATGAAGATGAGACACTTTCTACCATTTTGTCGTCAGGGTGTCAGGTAGTAGCAAAAAAAGCCACCACTCTTTCAGATACTCTTTCTCCTAGTTTTTTCAGCTCAGTTAACCCATTGTGCACTTGGTTACATTCCAGTGGTTTTTATCGCTGTGGTGCTTCTAGATGCAGGACGTGTGCCCATTCTAACACTGCACATTTTTTCTACGACAGTGAAGATAAACAACAATATAAAATACAACAGTTCATTAATTGTAGTAGTAAAAATGTAATTTACATGATTAAATGTATAGAATGTAATTTAAGTTATATAGGATGCCCCACAAGAATGCTCAAAACTCGCATTTCTGAACATATTACAGATATTATTACTTCTGTTAATGATAATCGATCTATGTCATTTGCATCTAAGCACTTTATTACCTGTCATCAGAGGAGCACGGCATCTCTGCGAGTCGTCGGCATTGAGAAACTTAAACTATCAGCGAGAGGGGGAGATTTCAAGAGACGTTTAATGACCCGTGAAGCATACTGGATGTTCTGCCTGAATACCTGCTACCCTGCAGGTCTGAATGCGCGGAGAGAGATCATGTTCCACTACTGAATTGCAACTATAATATGTATTATGTTTTTCTTGCGTTTTTCTTTCTTTCTTTATTTTGTTGTAAGTTGTTTAAGTTATTCTTTGTTTTTTTGTTAATATAAGATTTTTAACCAGATGATTTGCTCTGTTTATCATGTGATCGACAGAGTAATTCTCATTGGTGACAGCTGGTATTTAACCTTGCTGCCACATGTATGCAGTAGCTTTGAGAAAGAACATACCATTGTTCGAAACGCGTAGCTTGCTACTCTTCACTATGTAATTTATTGGATTGGACTGGACTTTGCCTTTTATCCTGAATAAATTTGTAAATTTTTGGAAGCTGGATTTTTTTCTCTTTTTTTGGATTGCTTGCTCACGTGATGACTACACGTTATCCGTGCTTCCCCACAACACATGCCGACAGGTGAGCTGGTATATATTTTTTTCTTTTTTCTGCTATATGACTTCTATTGAGTCGGTCAAATCTGCCGCAAAAAGGCAGGTATAAAAATCGCAGACAAGAAGAAAAGAAATGGAGCACTCACCCTGTCTTTCTTGTTGAATGCCTTTAATCCATATTACATGATATCAACAGCTCAATAAAGTGCATGGTGCGGTGTGCAGGAGAGTGATGCACACCGCACCATGCACTTTATTAAGATGTTGATATAATCTAATATGGATTAAATGCATTCAACAAGAAGACCAGGTGAATGCTCCATTTCTTGTCTGTGTAATATATCATGACTTTATATGTAAGCACCACCCAGAAGAGGTGAGGGAAGCACAATCATCAGCCGATATCATTGGTGCCTAATCTTCCAAGTGGGCAGGTATAAAAATGTTTGCGGATTTGCTACGGATTTGCTGAGGTTTTTTTTGCGTTTTACTGTCTTCCTGTGGTGGTTCCCACGCTGTCATCTGTGTGACAGCATGGGAAACACTGGCGCGGTAGTTCTTATTGGCGGTAACGCTACCGCCGGTAATACCATCGGTCAGAGCGCTGCGGGGTAACGCTGTCAGATGTCAGCTGTGCCTGGACCTGCAGGCGTGGGCCAATGAGACTACTGCTCCCATCAGGCTACGTCTGCTGTCACTGATAACAGTGACAGCAGGAGCCGCAGATGGGAGACGTAATATCAATACTTACATATTAAAATAAAAATTAAAACCCAATATACTCACCTAACACCAAATCCCCGACACCTTCGTCTCCTAGAAATAATGTAAAATAATAAACCAACATATACTCACATGTCCGCCATAGTCCACATAATCCCACGGTGATCTTGCGTGTAGAACAGTCACATCGGGAGATGTGACCGCTATACCCGGCCGCTGGCGATACACTGACAGTAGGTAATCATTCCCGCAGTGTATCACGGAGCTGCCATGAGAGTTCACCGGAGTTCTGCATCTCCTGTGCTCTCACTTACAGCACCGCTGGGTGAGAACTTTCCCACGTAGCAGTGGTGCCATAAGGGAAATCACCGAAGCTGATCAGCTGATGAACTCCAGTGAACTCTCTCACAGCAGCTCAGTGATACACTGTGGGAGCGATTACCTCCTGTCAGTGTTTTGCGGGCTGTCTTTGAGATAAGTCACATCAGTGACTGCTCTCAAAATGATCAGGATCGTCGTGTGATGTTATGGAATATCTTCTCTGTGGACAGCTGAGGAATATTGTGGTTATTTTATTTTTATGGCGTTACTAATGGATAGGTGTCTTATAGACGTCTCTCCGTTACTAACCTGTGGGCTTGATGTCACCTGACAATACAAATGTGACATCAACCCCACAAATGTGAACCCCACTTGCCACCGCTACAGGGCAAGTGGGAAGAATGAGGCTAAGCGCCAGATTTGGCTCATCTTATAGATGTGCTTTTTCTGGGGTGGCCGAGAGCTGATGTTTTTAGTCTGGGTGAGGCCAGTATCCATGGCCGCTTCCTAGGCTATTAATATCAGCTTGCAGCTGTCTGTCTAGCATTTGCTGGTTAGATTTTATAGGGGGACCCTATGTCATTTTTTTTCTGGGGTCCCCATGTAAACTAGCCAGTAAAGTCTAAGCAAACCGCTGCAAGCTGATATAAATAGTATGGGAAACTTTATGGCTTTTAGCTCCTTCCCAGAATATTAACAACAGCCCTCAGCCATCAGCATTCCCTCTGCTGGTTATTAAAATTACGTGGGTGCACACAATTTTTTTTTTTTTATAATTTTTTTTTTTTTAAATTAACAGTTGCTGTCTGGTTACAGCCTATATACGTTCCTTCCGTTAACGCTCCTACATAGGCTGGTGACTTTGTGTGTGTGTATGTGTTTACTTATTGGCTTAGTAATGAATGTGTCTGGCTGACACCTTTTTCATTACTAAGCTTAGGGTACCGTCACACAGTGCAATTTTGATCGCTACGACGGTACGATCCGTGACGCTCCAGCGTCGTAACAATATCGCTCCAGCGTCGTAGACTGCTGTCACACTTTGCAATCTACGACGCTGGAGCGATAATTTCATGACGTATGTGCGATGTAGAAGCCGTTGGTTACTATGCGCACATCGTATACGATATATGTTACACCATGCAATCATGCCGCCACAGCGGGACACTAGACGACGAAAGAAAGTTTCAAACGATCTGCTACGACGTACGATTTTCAGCGGGGTCCCTGATCGCAGGAACGTGTCAGACATTGCGATCTCGTAACTATATCGCTCGAACGTCACGAATCGTGCCGTCGTAGCGATCAAAATTGCACTGTGTGACGGTACCCTTAGAGCTAGGTGTAAATGACTGCTGCTGACACCAAGCTCTAATCTAATTATCCTAATGCTACTGCATCAGCATGAAAAGGTGGTGTTGAACCAAGAAATTAAGTCACAAAACTTTTTAAAAACAATATCTTTATTTAGCTCGAAAAAAGCATTCATTGCTGTACAAAAAAAATGCATACAAAAATGTGACGAAAACTTTCGTTTTTTCCACAGCGATTTTCCTGCCAAGAGACACAGAAACCTTGCAGAAATTTCTGCATACAAATGCTCAACGTGCACACATATCCTAAATGGGGGCGTGTTTAAGGATATACTACTAGAATGCTGTAGAAAATATATACCCTCTGGTAATAAAATTTCCAGGGATACAAAGAAAGAATTATGGATAAATAAAACACTACAAAGTTTAATAAGACTAAAAAAAAGGGCATTCAAAATCTTGAAGGTCGAGAATACAGTAATACCGTATATACTCGAGTATAAGCCGAGATTTTCAGCCCAAATTTTTGGGCTGAAAGTGCCCCTCTCGGCTTATACTCGAGTCACGGTCTGTGGCAGGGTTGGCGGGTGAGGGGGAGAGGGCGCTGAGGCATACTTACCTAGTCCCGGAACTCCTGACGCTGCCCCTGCCTGTCACACTGTCTCCGGGTGCCGCAGCTCTTCCTGTCAGCGGTCACGTGGGACCGCTCATTAGAGAAATGAATATGGACTCCACTCCCATAGGGGTGGAGCCACATATTCATTCCTCCGAGCGGTGCCAGTGACCGCTGACAGGAAGAGCTGTGGCACCCGGAGACAGTGTGACAGGCAGGGGCAGCGGCAGGACTAGGTGAGTATTTTATATTCACCTGTCCGCGTTCCACACGCCGGGCGTCGCTCCATCTTCCCGGCGCCGATCTGTCTTCCCGGCGTCTCTGCGCTCTGACTGTGCAGGTCAGAGGGCGCGATAACGCATATAGTGTGCGCGGCGCCCTCTGCCTGAATAGTCAGTGCAGAGAGACGCCGGGAAGAGACTCCGGGATGAGACGCCGGGAGCTGCAATCAAGAGAGGTGAGTATGGCTTTTTTTTTTTAATTATTGCAGCAGCAGCAGCAATGGCAGAGCTTTATAAGGAGCATATATGGGGCAAGAATGAAAGGTGCACAGCTTTATAAGGAGCATATATGGGGCAAGAATGAACCGTGCACAGCTTTATAAGGAGCATATATGGGGCAAGAATGAACGGTGCAGAGCACTATATGGCACAGATATGGGGCAATAATGAACGGTGCAGCGCACTATATGGCACAGCTATGGGACAAGAATGAACGGTGCAGAGCACTATATGGCAGAGCTATGGGGCAAGAATGAACGGTGCAGAGCACTATATGGCACAGCTATGGGGCAAGAATGAACGGTGCAGAGCACTATATGGCACAGATATGGGGCAAAAATGAACGGTGCAGAGCACTATATGGCACACCTTTCTATGGTACATCTATGGGGCAATAATGAACGGTGCAGAACAGTATATGGCACAGCTATGGGGCCATAATGAACGGTATGGAGCATCTATTTTTAATTTTGAAATTCACCGGTAGCTGCTGCATTTTCCACCCTAGGCTTATACTCGAGTCAACAAGTTTTCCCAGTTTTTTGTGGCAAAATTAGGGGGGTCGGCTTATACTCGGGTCAGCTTATACTCGAGTATATACGGTAGATCTTTATACTCCTGAAATGCTAAGTAAGAAATGTAAAAAAAATCAAGCTGGCAAAGTTTTCCACAGAGAAACAAATCACCAGTGACATTAAATAAATCCCAAAAAAATGTATAAATACATCAATGCAAAAATAAAAAAGGATGGTGTAAGCCCCTTAAAAGACGATAATAACAAAAATAATTATAGAGGACAAAGAAAATGCTGAGAGATTAAACAGGCACTTTTCATCTGTGTTCACCAATGAACTGACTGTTCCAGGGATCTTTCAACAAGGCAAAATTCAAAGTTACCCACCTGATATAACTAGTTTAACACAAGAAAAAGTATGCCTGCGTCTGAGTAAATTAAACATTTGACAATCTCCCCTCATCCAGATGGCATTTATCCATGGATACTGAGGGAAATAGCTCAGTAATTGATAGACAGCTGTATCTTATAATAATAATAATAATAATCTTTATTTTTATATAGCGCTAACATATTCCGCAGCGCTTTACAGTTTTTCACACATTATCATCACTGTCCCCCAATGGGGCTCACAATCTAGAATCCCTATCAGTATGTCTTTCACCAGTATATTCATCAGTATATTCTTAGACCCTCTTGTAACAGGGCTGGTGCCACAGGATTGGAGAATGGCTGATGTGCTACCTGTATTTAAGAAAGGTAAGAAGGTCAACTACCGTCTGGTAAGCCTGACGTCAGTAGTGTGTAAAATTTTTGAGGGCATTAGAAGTGAGAGCCTGCAGAAATATATTGCACAGAATAATATAATAACTGACAACCAGCATGTATTCATGAAAGATAAGTTGTGTCTAATAATGACATGTTGGGTTTATATGAGGAGGTAAGTGCAAATCTGGATGTTGGTAATGCATCTGATGTGATTATCTGGACTTAGTAAAGGCATTTGATACTGTACCACATAACAGCCTTATACTGAAGCTACAGAGGCAGGGACTGCGGGGAACTGTGCAGATGGGTAAGGAATTAGCTAAATGACCGGAAACAAAGTGTCGTTATAAATGGTACGTTCTCTAAATGGGATATAGCCAGCAGCGGGGTACTGCAGGGATCTGTGCTAGGACCGATTCTTTTTAACCTCTTTATTAATGACCTTGTGGATGGGATTGAGAGTAAAGTGTCAGTCTTTACTAACAACACCAAACTATGTAGGATATTAAAATCTGACCTTGACAGTACAATTTTGCAAAACGATCTGGGTAAGATGTCTGAATGGGCAAACACTTGGCAAATTAAGTTTAAGCCCTTTCTGACATATGACGTACTATCCCGTCGAGGTGGAGTGGGCCCGTATGACCACCGACAGGATAGTACGTCATAGCGATCGGCCGCGCTCACGGGGAGAGCGCGGCCGATCGCGGCCGGGTGTCAGCTGACTATCGCACACCGCGATCAAACATGATAGTTGCTGCGAGGGTCTCTTACCTCCTCCTTCTCCTTGCAGGCCCGGATCCAAGATGGCCGCGGCATCCGGGTCCTGCAGGGAGGGAGGTGGCTTCACAGCGCCTGCTCAGAGCAGGCACTGTGAAGCCTGCAGCTGTGCATGTCAGATCGCTGATCTGACACACTGCACAGCAAAGTGTCAGATCAGCGAACTTACACTATAACATGATGATGATATCATGTTATATACTATAACATGATAGCTGGCTTTTGGTCATTCTGCCTTACAAAAATCGGAATAAAAAGCGATCAAAAAATGTCACGTGCCCGAAAATGTTACCAAAACGTCAACTCGTCCCGCAAAAAACAAGACCTCACATGACTTTGTGGACCAAAATATGGAAAAATTATAGCTCTCAAAATGTGGTAACGAAAAAAATATTTTTTGCAATAAAAAGCGTCTTTCAGTGTGTGACGGCTGCCAATCATAAAAATCCGCTAAATAACCCGCTATAAAAGTAAATCAAACCCCCCTTTATCACCCCCTTAGTTAGGGAAAAATTAAGAAAATTTAAAAAAAAATGTATTTATTTCCATTTTTCCGTTAGGGTTAGGGTTGGGGCTAGGGTTAAGGTTACAGTTAGGGTTGGGGCTAAAATTAGGGTTAGGGTTGGGGCTAACGTTAGGTTTAGGGTTGGGGCTAAAGTTAGGGTGAGGGCTTGGATTACATTTATGGTTGGGAATAGGGTTTGGATTAGGGTTAGGGGTTTGTTTTGAGTTACCGTTGAGATTAGGGTTATGGGTGTGTTTGGATTAGGGTTTCAGTTATAATTGGGGGGTTTCCACTGTTTAGGCACATCAGGGGCTCTCCAAACGCGACATGGCGTCCGATCTCCATTCCAGCTAATTCTGCGTTGAAAAAGTAAAACAGTGCTCCTTCCCTTCCGTGCTCTCCCGTGTGCCCACACAGGGGTTTACCCTAATATATGGGGTATCAGCGTACTCAGGACACATTGGACAACAACTTTTTGGGTCCAATTTCTCCTGTTACCCTTGGGAAAATACAAACCTGGGGGCTAAAAAATAATGTTTGTGGAAAAAAAAAAGATTTTTTATTTTCACGGCTCTGCGTTATGAACTGTAGTGAAACACTTGGGGGTTCAAAGTTCTCACAACACATCTAGATAAGTTCCTTGGGGGGTCTAGTTTCCAGTATGGGGTCACCTGTGGGGGGTTTCTACTGTTTAGGTACATTAGGGGCTCTGCAAACGCAATGTGACGCCTGCAGACCATTCCATCTAAGTCTGCATTCCAAATGGCGCTCCTTCCCTTCCGAGCTCCCCCATGCGCCCAAACGGTGCCCCCCCCCTACATATGGGGTATCACCGTACTCAGGACAAATTGGACAACAACTTTTGGGGTCCTATTTCTCCTGTTACCCTTGGGAAAATACAAAACTGGAGGCTAAAAAATAATTTTTGTGGGAAAAAAAAAAGATTTTTTATTTTCACGGCTCTGCGTTATAAACTGTAGTGAAACACTTGGGGGTTCAAAGCTCTCACAACACACCAAGATGAGTTCCTTAGGAGGTCTACTTTCCAAAATTGTGTCACAAACGCAACATGGCGTCCCATCTCAATTCCAGTCAATTTTGCATTGAAAAGTCAAATGGCGCTCCTTCCCTTCCGAGCTCTGCCATGCGCCCAAAAAGTGGTTTACCTCCACATATGGGGTATCAGTGTACTCAGGACAAATTTTACAACAACGTTTGGGGTCCAATTTGTTCTCTTACCTCTGGGAAAATAAAAAATTGAGGGCGAAAAGATCATTTTTGTGAAAAAATATGATTTTTTATTATTACGGCTCTGCATTATAACTTCTGTGAAGCCTTGGTGGGTCAAAGTGCTCACAACACATCTAGATAAGTTCCTTAGGGGATCTACTTTCCAAAATGGTGTCACTTGTGGGGGGTTTCAATGTTTAGGCACATCAGGGGCTCTCCAAACGCAACATGGCGTCCCATCTCAATTGCAGTCAATTTTGCATTGAAAAGTCAAATGGCGCTCCTTCGCTTCCGAGCTCTGTCATGCGCCCAAACAGTGGTTTACCCCCACATATGGGGTATCAGCGTACTCAGGACAAATTGTGCAACAACCTTTGGGGTCCATTTTCTCCTGTTACCCTTGGTAAAATAAAGCATATTGGAGCTGAATTAAATTTTTTGTGAAAAAAAGTTAAATGTTCATTTTTATTTAAACATTCTAAAATTTCCTGTGAAACACCTGAAGGGTTAATAAACTTCTTGAATGTAGTTTTAAGCACCTTGAGGGGTGCAGTTTTTAGAATGGTGTCACACTTGGGTATTTTCTATCATATAGACCCCTCAAAATGACTTCAAATGAGATGTGGTCCCTAAAAAAAAAAAAATGGTGTTGTAAAAATGAGAAATTGATGGTCAACTTTTAACCCTTATAACTCCCTAACAAAAAAAAATTTTGGTTCCAAAATTGTGCTAATGTAAAGTAGACAGGTGGGAAATGGGAAATGTTACTTAAGTATTTTGTGTGACATATCTCTGTGATTTAATTACATAAAAATTCAAAGTTGGAAAATTGCGAAATTTTCAAAATGTTCGCCAAATTTCAGTTTTTTTCATAAATAAACGCAGTTAATATCAAAGAAATTTTACCACTATCATGAAGTACAATATGTCACAAGAAAACACTGTCAGAATCACCGGGATCGGTTGAAGCATTCCAGAGTTATAACCTCATAAAGGGACAGTGATCAGAATTGTAAAAATTGGCCTGGTCATTAACGTGCAAACCACCCTTGGGGGTAAAGGGGTTAATATAGATAAATGTAGCATAATGCACCTAGGACAGAGTAATCCTATTGCTGCATATACATTAAATGGGAGCATACTTGGGACTACCAAACAGTAGAAGGACTTGGATATTCTGGTTACAAGTAAGCTGAGCAGCAGTACTCAATGTCAAGTAGCAGCCACAAAAGCAAACAAGATTTTAGTGTATTTAAAAATAGAGCTAAAATCCTGCGATTCAAATGCATTGTTACCTCTTTATAAATCACTTGTGAGGCCACATCTAGAATATGGGATGCAGTTTTGGGCTCCACATTTAAAAAAAAATTAAAATGTTAGTTAGTTCACGGGCGGGAAACTAGATTGTTAAAGGGGATGGAGGGCCTCTCATATGATGAAAGGTTGGAAAAGTTGGACTTGTTTATCTTAGAAAAAAGACGCTTCAGAGGGGTTCTCCTTTACATGAATAAATATGTGTGGTCAGTACAAAGGAGGTGGCACATGACTTATTCCTTCCATGGACCATACTAAGGACCAAGGGGCACTCATTACGGGTGGATATAAAGGCGATTTTGACAGCTAAACAGGAAAGGGTTCCTTACAGTTAGAGCAGTCAGACTGGATGATTTCCTCAATACACATAATATTGCGGGTTATAGTTAATTTAGTGGCAAAATGTACAATTGGTGGAGAAAGGTAGAACTTGATGGACCTAGGGCTTTATTCAACCTATGTAACTTTGTAACGTTTTTTGCAATTTTAACGCACCTAGGAATTTTTTTCCGGCTTCCTAGTGCATCACATGATACAGTGAATGTTGTCATTTAAAAGTACAACACGTTTCGAGAAAAACAAGATCTCATACGGCTTTGTGGACAGAAAATTAAAAAAGTTATGGCTCTTGGAAGAAGGGGAGGAAAAAGCGAAGCTGAAAAAATGGAAACTGTCTACGGTGTGAAGATGTTAAAAGGGTTGTCCAATCTCTGACATAAATGTCATATTCATAAGATATGTCAAAGATGTCTAATAGATTTTGGACTCTGCAGTAGGATGTGCACCAGTCAGACATTTATGGTGTAGGAATCTGTACTCACTCGGCTGCAATTGAGGCAGGCACAGGAAGCGGTATTACTGGAATGTCCAAGCTAGTTTATTAAACTGCATAAACCGCCCTGGATAGAAAAAACAAATGGAACAGCCTTTTCTGACACAACATGAAAACAACCAGAAAATAAACAGTCCATCTAATACTGGGAGTCCGCCCGCTCAGGTCAGTGTCTTTAGCACACACACAATGGCGGTCCTACACCTCTAGCCACAGACACCGAATGAGGCAGTTGGCCCATCAATTATGACTGCTTGTAAAACCTGGCCCTGGAATGGCCAAATAACTCTCTCAGCACTATATATGCTGGAGTATTCTTCCTAGCTCACATCACCACAGCTAATAGCCTCGATGACACATATCTCCCCTCCATGACTTGTACGGTGGCCATCTTACAATGGCTTATCCTGTGACTAAGATGAGACAACCCCTTTAAGACTTATCTGTTTATACTACACTAGCTGAAGAGCGTTGCCCAGGCATAGTAACAAACTGCGGTTAGTTATAACAAATTATAATAATTATGTTGCACATAAAAACATTTCACATCATATATTCAACACTACAGATTTCCCACACAAATTAAATGATTACCCAAATATTGATGGTATTTTATTTTCAACTCATTCAAGAGCCTTTTGGTAAACCAAAATTTTTGATTTTTCCTTCCGGTGCAAGATGAACAGATTTTCCACATCATCCCGTCAGGCTGAGCCACCGGACTACTACCCCTAATATCCCACATCATCCCATCAGCAAGAGCCAACGGATTACTACCCCTAATGTCCCACATCATCCCGTCAGCCAGAGCCACCGGACTACTACCCCTAATATCCCACATCATCCCGTCAGCCAGAGCCACCGGACTACTACCCCTAATATCCCACATCATCCCGTCAGAGCCACCGGATTACTACCCCTAATATCCCACATCATCTCGTCAGCCAGAGCCACCGGATTACTACCCCTCATTTCCAACATCATCCCGTCAGCCAGAGCCAGAGGACTACTACCCCTAATATCCCATATCATCCCGTAAAAGCCAACATTGTCAGGTTGGCGCTGTTACACCGATTAAAATGATACCTGGGTTGGAGAAATTCATCTTGTTTGTTTTTTTAATCTGTGTTTTGAAGTTTTAAGTTAATGAGGATGCTTCATGCCAGACAAAGAGAAGTTCCTGATTCTGGGCTCCCCCTGCAGTTAGCGTCAGAGGGTGATCTGTGTCGGCACGGTAATAAGTTATTTCCAGAAGGACGATAACACCATAGAAATGATAAGGCTAATAGGCCCTAGTTACCACAACTGTCTACAAGGAAAACGTGCTCATAGCAACCAATCACAGCGCAGCTACTTCTAAACAGCTCTGAAGAAATGAAAGATGCTTAGTGATTGATTTGGGCTATGTGGAGTGGGCGTGGCAGTTACACACACATACACTCAACTTTAAATATAGAGATTTGTATTGTGTTATGTAGACCATGAATGTAACTTTTTTTTTTTTTGATTGCAGGTGACATGGTTCTCCAGCACAAAGACGCATTGATTCATGCCTTTCTAAGGGGTTGCCGGGATCCAGACAACTCGATAAGGGCTAGCAGCCTTTCCAACCTGGGTGAATTGTGCAAGCAGCTGCAATTTTCCCTGGGTCCTGTTATTCATGAAGTAAATAACCTCATTCTTCAAAAATAATTTAAAGGGAACCTGTCACCCCCAAAATCGAAGGTGAGCTAAGCCCACCGGCATCAGGGGATTATCTACAGCATTCTGTAATGCTGTAGATAAGCCCCTGATGTATCCTGAAAGAGGAGACAAAGAGGTTAGATTATACTCACGCAGGGGCGGTCCTGCTCGGATGGGTGTCTCAGGTCCGGAACAGCGCCTCCCATCTTCATTCCATGACGTCCTCTTCTGGTCTTCACGCTGCGGCTCCGGCACAGGCATACTTTGTCTGCCCTGTTGAGGGCAGAGCAAAGTACTGCAGTGCGCAGGAGCCGGGAAAGGTCAGAAAAGTCACTGCAGTACTTTGCTCTGCCCTCAACAGGGCAGACAAAGTACACCTGTGCCGGAGCCGCAGCGTGAAGACAAGACGATGACGTCATCCTATGAAGATGGGAGGCCCCGGACCGGACCACGACACGACTAACCTCTTTTTTTTCCTCTTTCAGGATACATCGGGGGCTTATCTACAGCATTACAGAATGCTATAGATAAGCCCCTGATGCCAGTGGGCTTAGCTCACCTTCGATTTTGGGGGTGACCGGTTCCCTTTAAGTGGAACTGCACTTTTCTACCTCTTTTGGTGCATATCATAGACTTGTCTAGACTGACAGCAATCTGGGTGGTGAATGAGATAAAGCTCATGGATTGCTAAAATGAAGAGCAGACATGCTCAGTATGTCTCTGCAATGTCAGAAGTTGTCTAAAGATGCTTGGGAATGCCTGGCATTTTAGTTGAGCTTCTTACGTTAAAATGGGGTTCCAGACAGCCCCATAACAAACACTAGCACCTACAAATGGTTCTTTCATTTTTTTTTTCTTATAAGATGACTTCCTGTTTATCAGCTGTGGTTCACACTGACCCAGAGGCTGAAGTAAGAAGAGCAGCTATCCATGTGATTGTCCTACTGCTTCGAGGTCTCAGTGAGCGGGCAACAGAGGTAAATGTCATACATTAATGGCTTAAAGGGGTTGTTCCAAGTTTGATAGTTACCCTTTAGCCATAGCATAATTTGTGACCACTGAGCCCCTCGCTTCCTCCCGAGAACCATGTGAATGGGAGCGATGATCAATCACACGGACCTTCACTTTATTCATTCTTTGTGACTGTCGAAGATATCAGTGCACATTGTTTGGCTGTTCTTCAGCAGTCTCGTTAAGAAAGAATGGACCAGAGTTGGTTATGATTGACCAACTCTCATTCACACAGGGCTCTTCAAATCCCCAGTTCTTGGGATTAGTGGGGGTCCCAGCTGTCAGATTCCCAGTGATTGGGAAGTTAATCTCTAATCTATGGATAGAGGAACTTGGTACTACACCTTTTAAATGTAGTAGTCATCTAAGGTATTGATCTATGCTACACAAGAATGTCTGTGTTGAAGGGTTCCTGCCATTATCTGTACAGGCACTGAGATAGAAGTTGGCAGCCACACTTTCTGATCAGTTGACATAGTAGCACAGCAGGTTGCAGCTACATTAGGGCTAAAGCTTCTGTTCTTTCCATAACAACCCATCTGAGACAGATTATAGGTGCTAACATGTCTATTCTGGGTGATTTATAGTAGCCAAATAGCGCAACAACAGCCTTATTACGCTGCGAGAAGGTCAATTCAATCCATAGACTATAGCTGCCTACTTGTCGTGGATTGCTGTTCTCCCTGATCTCAAGTCATTGCTTTTTCATATACAGTCGATAAATTGTCTCTCTTAAAGCTGTTCACTTGTCATTAATGACTTTTATTTTCTTGTGTTTTCCATCAGGTGCTGCGTGATGTTCTTCTGGAGCTTTACCGCTTGTTGAAATATATAGTGCAGTGTGAGAAGGACTCAGTTTCTGTACTTCATGCCCAGCTGGGACTGGAGGAATTGGATGGCATCATGAGAGCTTTTCTCTTTCCTCCTCAGAAACTAGAGAAGAAAATTGTGGTTTTGCTATAAGACATTTATACATTGTTCAAGCCCTTGGAAAATTCTGTAAAAAGCTTTATAAGGAACCAATCTCTGTTCTTATTGCACTACTAGAGAATAAATTCATGCCATGATGACATATAACATTGTCTATGGCTGTATTCACATCATGCAAATGTAGCCATTGGCCATAATTACCCAGTGGAGGCCAAATGAGTGATCTTTATCGAACATTGTGACTAATAGCTGACAAATCTCATTTTTGGTTATAATACACAGAGACATATACTTGAGACATGTTATGGAATCTCGGATGTATACACATATAAATGAATTGTGCATAAGAACTGTAAAGTGGCATATATTCAGACTTAAAACTGGACCTAAGCAACTCAAGGTGACCTACATTCAAGCTTAGAACTACAAGGAACTACAAGAACTACAAGGTGACATCCTTCAGGCTTAGAACTGAGCCTAAGAACTGCAAGGTAGTAAAGAACAAGACGTGCACTCTCGCTAATAATGGTGCAGACTGAACATGGTGAATCCTCCAAAGTGTAGTCATGAACAACAACAGTCGCACTCAAAAAAATTCTTCAGAGTATTGTTAGCCAAACACGTGGTTTCTTTATTTTGAAAAAACACCAAAATAGAAATATCACCGCAGTGTTGCAAGGTAACGTTTCGACCCTCTGGCTCTTTCTCAAACCGTGCTTATAGCAGTAGAAACTGAGAGGAGGGCAGAAATCCCTGGAGAGGTGCAGGAGTCCCGTTAGGGGCTATCCATAAGTAGCTTCGGGTGTCTGCGGTGGTTTCTGGCAGGGCCACCACTAGGAACTTCGGGGCCCCATACTGGCAAACTTTTCAGGCCCCCTTGAGACTCCATCTTATCTCCGCCTCCACTGCCCACACTTGGAAAAACTCAATTTCTCCACTACGTCCTCACAAATCAGATATTAACAGTTCCCATCAAACAACAGATAACATTCATAACCAGAAGCTTTTGTTCTGGCCCTACTCTACTCTAAACTATTAAATATAAATATATTTTTATGTATTTTTCTTTAAGGGAACGAGTCACATACATTTTTTAAATGACCATTAATACCACATGCATGATATAAATACCGTCACACCGTGACCAGACCATATATTACCACCACATAGTGACCAAATAATACCATTTACAAGGAACAAATACTGCCACACCATGATCAGATCACATATTACCACCACATAGTGACTGAATACTACAATACTGATCATTAATAAAAAAAAAAGCAAACAAAAAAAAACACTAAGTACCATTATACACAGGAGCTCTGTATATAGTGTCAGTGTACAGGTAATACAGTGATCACTAGTAACATTATACACAGGAGCTCTGTGTATAGTGTACAGGTAATAGTTATCACCAGTGGCATTAAACACAGGAGCTCTGTATATAGTGTACAGATAATACAGTGATCACCAGTGACATTATACAAAGGAACTCTGTATACAGTGTCAGTGTACAGGTAATAGTGATCACTGGTGACATACAAAGGAGCTCTGTATTCAGTGTCAGTGTACAGGTAATATAGGGATCACCAGTGACATTATACACAGGACCTCAATATACAGTGCCAGTGTACAGATAATACAGGAATCACTAGTGACATTATACACAGGACCTCTGCATATAGTATAGTGTCAGTGTACAGGTAACACACTGACTCACCAATGATGTCTCTAGCTGAAGTCCTTCATCTTTGCTTTTCTTTTTCATCCAACACAGACCGCCTTCATTTCTTTCAGCCAGGACTCATCTCTGCATAAAATAACACCGTTACCAATAACACGGCTTCCAGAACACATTCCCTACTACCACTTCATCATGTGCAGTCACCCTCCTCCCCTCACTCATTTAATTCATTTTATAAAGAAAAAAAAAAAACTTTACATACTTACCTCACAGTCGTTCCCCAGCAGCGCAGCTCTGCTTCCAGATTCCGGTTCATGTCGGCGCGTATGCGATGACATCATCGCATACGTGCCGTCACCTGACCAGAAGCACAGAGAATATGGAGTGAGCTGCGCTGCCGTCAAGGTTAGACAGCCGTGCACAGCTCTGAGAAGCTCCCGGGCCCCAGCGCCGACGTGTGCACATCAGCGCATAGCTCTTTAGTGCACGATGGGGCCTGGTGAGCAGAAGCACAAGAGCAGGGCCCCTCCGGGCCCTTGTCTGTACTGCTACTCACCAGGTCCCATAGAGCAGTAAGGGCAGTAATGCCCTGATGGTGGCCCAGGGTTCCGGTACAGTTTCGTACAAATGTCTGTAATGGAAAACTATTCTTTTTGATCAATTTGAAGAAAAATAAATACAACTTAAATAATTGTCATTGATATGGCCCCTTCAGTAATAAAGAATAAGTCATTGTGGACTGTCAAGATTTTCATGTAACCAATGGGGCTGCTGCCTTTAAGATAACCTGATATCAGTATTCGGCCTAATTCAGGATAAAGCCAGTCTATGGAGTCGATTCGTGAAGTGGACGATTCAAACTGGTGTGAAAACACAAAGTTGCAAAATATTTGCTCAACTTTCCGTTGCTCAAAGGTGCGAATATTCAAAACTCTTACAACAGTTTTCTGTCGTAAAAGCTTTGATCAATCATCTGCTATGTGTTTTAGCATTAAACCAGTGCTTTCCTCAAACTATATTATAGTAACAAAGAGCTGCATGTATGATAAGATAAGAAAAAGCAATTACAAAATGGGGCTGAGAAAAAAGTCACAACACCTTAGAAAAAAAAGTAATGTTTATAAAATACACTTGGTTAGCTTTGAACCGTTAGGTGTCTGTATGTATATGTGATCCATGTGTCTGCACCTCCGCTGCTGATGAAGAATACCGGATATGGAGATTTACCTTAAACTTTATTTAAATAGGTTTTCAAAGTCAATCCATTTCGAAGTCACACAGAACCTCTTCCTCGGGACAAAACTTACCAGAAAACATGTCAAGCTTGGAATGTTTTATATGTGGAGTTTAAAAAAAAAAACGAGAAACCCAAAGCACATGATATGTCAAAGTTCACGAGAAAGTCCGTCAGACAAAGTTAAGTTATGGCTAATGAAAAAGCACTTTTTTCACAAGTACATTTTAATTAATGTAAGTGGGGTTACCTAAAATAATGAATAAAAATGTATGTGAAATGAGTGAAAAAGTTCTTGCCATTAAATAAAAAATTTATAAATTGTTTTATTAAGTCAGTCGTTTTCTGTATGAGATGCGAACTGGTGTTCAGCAAGTTTTAAGTCACAGAAATAGTGGTGTAAAGTTGTGCGCCACTTGTGAGCTTGATAGATTGACATCGTACTGAAAAAATTAGATTATTTGAAAAAAAGCAATTGAACCAGAAGGCGAATACGTCACCCAATAGTTAACACGTAATAAGAATGAATGTTACCTTGGAGTGTTGTATAGTAAAAAAAAAAATGGAAATGCTAACAAAACAAAAATGTGATTGAATCTTGTATGTGAAAAAAGCTTTCTATTCAAGGAGTTGCGTGTTGGTTCCTGATCATTTCTGTTCTGGTAACAGACATAAATGCTCACTAGTTTTATCAGTGTCAATCTACTATCATGGAAGCTTATAGAACGTGTAGTGAATGGAAGTATTGTTGATGAGGTGAATCCAATTGAGTGATCTGGATGCCGGAGACAATGAAAAAAACTGGGGGAACGAACTACACACTGACATTTTTGGTAGGTGTGTAATATATAATATACATAGGAAGATGAAAAGAATAATTACCCTATGTTATTATAGTAAAAATGTATTATAAGTACGGGTGTTAAAAAATGACATTAAACTTTAAGAATGTATTAGAAGTATATTAAAAATAAACCAATAGAATTTATGATGAATATGACTAACATTTTATAATAAAATTTAACAAGTGAAAAAGGTGGTCACAAAAATACATCTGTAATTTGAGTCCATTTGCAGGAAAGGTGTCTAGTTTATAAATTCAAAAGATATCTTTCCAATTTAGTTCAATGCGATTCTGAACCTGTGGGGGAATCTCTTCTATTGGGAATATTTTCAGTTGTTTGAAACCTTTAATGTGTTTGATGGTGCAGTGGCGTGAAATCCCATGTTTGAGAAAACCCATTTGAATATTAGAACAATCTGAATTAAGCCTTTTGTGGAGGGGTTGGGTAGTCCTTTCCACATATAATTTCTGGCATGGGCATATAATTATAACAATGCGGGTGAAACATGACATGGGACTTTTGTTCGGGAAAGTTTCACCTGTAGAAGTAAGGCTAGGTTCCCATTGGGTTAATGGGACAGCGCTAGCGGACAGCGTTGCACGACGTTGCAACGGGTCCGTTAGCGCACCCATTGACAGCAATGTTCTTTGTTTTTGTAGCGCATCGTTAGCACGTGCCATTCTTTTGTGACGAGGGGCGTCCGAGGTCCGTTCCCCGCTCTCGCAGATCGGGGATCTGCGCTATCGGGGACGGCGAACGCGGCCCCTAAATAAACATTGCGTTAGCCTAAGGGTGAATTCAGAGAGACCATGGCAGATCGCATGACAGCATAGGCAATTTTTCAGATTGCATTTAGTGATTTTATTCGGAAGACACACCACTTTTAGCGAATCTTCCTTCTCTTTTATCTTGCTTGGTGCTAGGACATTTTTTTAACGATGGACCTCTTCAAAATGTCAAAGGGGGATTTCTAAGTAATGTTCTTCCTAGTATAGAATAGTGGGGTAATAAATGATTGCACATCCAATTGGAAGAGTGTTTCAAGTGGGGTAGCACAAAGCTCTCTCTTGGCCCCAGTGTTGTTCAACATTTTTATAAATGAGCTAGATAAGGGAACTGAAGGAAAACGAATCAGATTTGCATACGATACAAAGTTAGGTGGGATAGCTAATACCAGAGAAGACCGAGAAAGGATTCAGAAGGATATAGATAAGCTTGAACAATGCACAGCGACTACTAGAATTATATGTAACAGGGAGAAATTCAAGATCCTACATAAGTTCAAGAAAAACAAAAATTACATTTACAGAATGGGAGGAATAGAACTAAGCAACAGTACTTGTGAAAAAAGGTTTAGGTATACTAATAGAATACAAAAACTGCACATGACTCAACAGTGTATGCAGCAAACAAGGCTCTGAAGAGGAACAATGTACCACAACTCCAGAGTCTGGTAAATCTTTCTGAAGGTCTTTTGCAGTCAAGTGAAGATTCTGATTTGCCTCTGTAACAATCCTACAAAGCGGCTCTCACTGAAATTTTGCTTGATCTTCTAGACCTTCTCTTGACCTCCACTGTTCTTGTTAACTGCCATTTCTTAATTACATTTCAAACTGAGTAAGGGGCAACTTAACCCTTTAAACCCTGAGGGTGGTTTGCATGTTAATAACCAAGCCAATTTTTACAATTCTGACCACTGTCTATTTATGAGGTAATAGCTCTGTAATGCTTCAATGGATCCCGGTGATTCTGACATTGTTTTTTTGTGACATATTATACTTCATGTTAGTGGTAAAATTTCTTTGATATGACTTGTGATTATTTGAAAAAGAAAATAAATGGACATTTGGCGAAAATTTTGGAAATTTCGCAATTCCAAATTTGAATTTTCATGCCCTTAAATCACAGAGATGTGTCACACAAAATACTTAATAAGTAACATTTCTCATATGTCTATTTACATCATCGCAATATTGGAACCAATTTTTTTTTGTTAGGAAGTTATAAGGGTTAATAGTTAAACATCGTTTTCTCATTTTTACAACACCATTTTTTTAGGGACCACCACACATTTGAAGTCACTTTGAAGGGTCTATATGATAGAAAATACCCAAAAGTGACATTCTAAAAACTGCACCACTAAAGGTGCTCAAAACTGCATTCAAGATGTTTATCGGATCCTACACAGGACTATTACAAGGAACTAAACAAGTTGGTATCTTGTCTGCCTGACAAATCCACAAGAGCCGATGACCTGATACCAGAAAATCCAAGAACAAGGATATTCTACATGCTTCCCAAAATCCACAAATCTGGAAATCCAGGAAGACCAATTATTTCATGTGTGGGCACCCTTAAGGTACCGTCACACTAGACGATATCGCTAGCGATCCGTGACGTTGCAGCGTCCTGGCTAGCGATATCGTCCAGTGTGACAGGCAGCAGCGATCAGGCCCCTGCTGTGCTGTCGCTGGTCGGGGAAGAAAGTCCAGAACTTTGTTTCGTCGCTGGACTCCCCGCAGACATCGCTGAATCTGCGTGTGTGACACCGATTCAGCGATGTCTTCGCAGGGCCGCGCTTAGTAACCCGATGTTTACCCTGGTTACCATCGTTAAAGTAAAAAAAAACAACCGCTACATACTTACCTACCGCTGTCTGTCCTCGGCGCTCTGCTTCTCTGCTCTGGCTGTGAGCACAGCGGCCGGAAAGCAGAGCGGTGACGTCACCGCTCTGCTTTCCGGCTGCCCGGCGCTCACAGCCAGAGCAGAGAAGCAGAGCGCCGAGGACAGACAGCGGTAGGTAAGTATGTAGCGGTTGTTTTTTTACTTTTAGGATGGTAACCAGGGTAAACATCGGGTTACTAAGCGCGGCCCTGCGCTTAGTTACCCGATGTTTACCCTGGTTACCGGGGACCTCGGGATCGTTGGTCGCTGGAGAGCTGTCTGTGTGACAGCTCTCCAGCGACCAAACAGCGACGCTGCAGCGATCCGGATCGTTGTCGGTATCGCTGCAGCGTCGCTTAGTGTGACGGTACCTTTACTGAGCAGGTATCTGGATGAGTAGAGGGTGTTCTTAAACCCCTGGTAAAGGATAAACCCAGCTTCATTTAGGACACAACTGACCTATTGAATAAACTAGCAGCAATAGGTCCTCTACCAGAAGGAACCATCCTGGCCACCATGGATGTGGAATCTTTGTACTCTAGTATCCCACAGCAGGATGGGTTAAATGCCTGCAAATTCTTCCTGGAAAACAGGGACTGATGCGGATTCTGTGGTGAAACTTATAAAATTCATCCTCACCCACAATTACTTTGAATTTGACAACAAGATCTATCTACAGGAGACTGGCATAGCAATGGGAAGTTAAATGGCTCCACAGTATGCAAATCTTTTCATGGCCAAGCTTGAAAGTGACTTTTTGTCCTCATGTCTCATCAGGCCTCTGGCCTACTACCGCTACATTGATGACATTTTAATAATCAGGACGGAGTCTGAGCCACAGCTTAAGACGTTCCATGAACAATTTAATCAATTTCATCCTACCATCAGCTTGACACTCAATTACTCCTGTACTGAAATTAACTTTTTGGACACCATCATTAAGTTGCAGAGCAATAAAATGGAGACATCCCTGTATCAGAAGCCAATCGACCGTCCAACATACCATAAATGGGACAGTTTCCATCCAAAATACATAAAAAAAACTCTATTGTCTACAGCCAAGCCATCAGATGCAATCGTATATGTTCCAACCCAGTGGATAGGGATGAACACCTTGGTCGCATCAGAAAGACCTTTTTGAATCAGGGCTACCATCCAAGAACAATTGAAAACCAGATTACAAGAGCCACCAGAATATCAAGGAGTCACCTGCTACATTTCAAAGCTAAAGAAGAAAATAATCGGGTACCTCTAGTAGTTACCTACAATCCAAATCTGGAGGTGCTAAGGGGAGCTGCACTGAAATTACAACCTTTACTACAAAAAGATGCCCGCTTACAATCAATTTTTCCAAACCCCCCACTACTGTGTTTTAGGCAGCCCCAAATCTAAGAAGCATCATTGTCAGAAGCTCCTTGTCCTCTCCAACAGCTGCAGGTACCTTTCCTTGCAATTAGAAAAAATCTAAAACCTGTCTATTTATAATGACCACGGAAAAGATAAAGATCCCCAATTCACATCAGGACTACAAGATACCAGGTACTTTCGGCTGCGTCACTTCTAATGTGGTGTACCTAATTATTTGTACTAGATGCCTAACTGGGGGTCTGTATGTGGGGGAGACAGGGCAAAAGCTTAGAACAGGAATGAATTCTCACCGCCACACAATAAGAGAAAAAGAATGGATCTACCTGTGGCAATACATTTTTGTCTCCCCAATCATAACATTATGGACTTGAAATTACTTGTTTTAAAGCTGATGATGACCTTTGACAGTCTTAGTGCAGGAATGAATGTGTCGCATGGATTTATGTCTTTTTACATCCAGTAAGAAATTTGCCCCTCAGACCACGTGAGGTCATTACAACAGAACCAGACCCCAATCAGAGGACAAAACATTCCTTATCTAAGCACTGGTCCAATATTTATGGACATAACTGTTTATTAGAGTTGAGCGACCTTGACCTTTTTAGAGTCGAGCCGGGTTTCGCGAAACCCGACTATCTCAAAAGTCGGGTCGAGTGAAATCGGCCGATTATGACGTAAAGTCGGGATCGACCGAAACACGAAACCCAATGCAAGTCAATGGGGCAGCATAGTCGGCAGTGAGTGGGGGCCAGGGAAACACCTAGAGTGCCCATTTTAATGTCAAAACCATCCATTCTTCTTAATGAAGCTTGTCAAGCGTAATTTACCTTATAATAATTGGAAGGCATTTGAAATTGGGGGTCATTTGGCTAAAGTTGTGGTGGGTAGGGCTGGTTCAAGTAATTAGTGGGCCCAGGAAATCTGGACCACGTCACGGCAGTGGAGCAGGGAGAGGTAAGTATTTCAACTTTGCAAGTGCTGTGAACCTGAGCAAGCAGGGGGGGCCCACTCGTTGGCATTGGCACTGGCACAGGGCCCCTCAAAGTACAGCGGTGTGTTTGCACGGCGGGGGCGCCTCCCACCGGCAGCAACACTTTTGCGTACCATGAGAGGCCCTGTGCCAGTGACGTCGCCAACTAGTATTCCTCCCCCCACCTGATGAAGGAACCTGCACTTTCATCTGCACCTTCCTGTTTGTCCCCGTGTAAAGTGGTATGGTATGCGGGAAGGGGGACCTGACTTTCAGCAGGGTCACAATCTTGCAGTGTAGCGTGCACGGGAAATGTTGCGTTATGGGTCAATGTACCAGCAGACTCATCTATCACTGGCTGGGCAATGGGCAGGATGAGGAGGAAACACAGATATAGGCCCAAAGAATAAAGTGGGCTAAATGCAGTTCAAAATTGGTAACACAGGACTAATCAGGGGGCATTGCAGTGGAGGACAACTGGAATGAGAGGCTGACACAGAGAGTAGGCCCAAATCAGTAAGTAGTCGAAATGCAGTTCAAAATTGGCAACAGTAGTAAACAGGCGGCACAGCTTTGTTCAGTGGAGGAGAACAGCAAGGAGTGGCAGACACCGATAGTAGGCCCCAACCCAACTAGTAGGCCAAATGCAGTCTAACATTAACAACTACTTAACGAGCGCCTGAAAACGGAATTTCAGGACAGGAAACCAGGAGAACAGCAAGGAGCGGCAGACACCGATAGTAGGCCCCAAACCAACTAGTACGCCAAATGCAGTTGTTCCGTTTAACCACAATTTAATGAGAGCCTGAAGATAGAAGTTCAGGAAAGGCAACCTGTAGAACACCTTGGAGTGGAACACACCATCTCTCTACACCCCATACCCAATTTGTAGGTCTAATGCAGCATAGTTTCCAACAACTACTAAACGAGAGCATGATGATCGAAGCATTGGCGAGGAAACCTGGGGAACACCTTGGAGTGGAACACACCATCTCTCTACAGTGGAACACACCATCTCTCTACACCCCATACCCAATTTGTAGGCCTAATGCAGCGTAGTTTCCAACAACTACTAAACGAGAGCCGGAAGATCGAAGCAATGGAGAGGAAACCTGGGGAACACCTTGGAGTGTAACACACCATCTCTCTACACCCCATACCCAATTTGTAGGCCTAATGCAGCGTAGTTTCCAACAACTACTAAACGAGAGCCGGAAGATCGAAGCAATGGAGAGGAAACCTGGGGAACACCTTGGAGTGTAACACACCATCTCTCTACACCCCATACCCAATTTGTAGGCCTAATGCAGCGTAGTTTCCAACAACTACTAAACGAGAGCCGGAAGATCGAAGCAATGGAGAGGAAACCTGGGGAACACCTTGGAGTGTAACACACCATCTCTCTACACCCCATACCCAATTTGTAGGCCTAATGCAGCGTAGTTTCCAACAACTACTAAACGAGAGCCGGAAGATCGAAGCAATGGAGAGGAAACCTGGGGAACACCTTGGAGTGTAACACACCATCTCTCTACACCCCATACCCAATTTGTAGGCCTAATGCAGCGTAGTTTCCAACAACTACTAAACGAGAGCATGATGATCGAAGCATTGGCGAGGAAACCTGGGGAACACCTTGGAGTGGAACACACCATCTCTCTACAGTGGAACACACCATCTCTCTACACCCCATACCCAATTTGTAGGCCTAATGCAGCGTAGTTTCCAACAACTACTAAACGAGAGCCGGAAGATCGAAGCTCAGGAAAGGCAACCTGGAGAACACCTTGGAGTGGAACACACCATCTCTCTACACCCCATACCCAATTTGTAGGCCCAATGCAGCGTAGTTTCCAACAACTACTAAACGAGAGCCGGAAGATCGAAGCAATGGAGAGGAAACCTGGGGAACACCTTGGAGTGTAACACACCATCTCTCTACACCCCATACCCAATTTGTAGGCCTAATGCAGCGTAGTTTCCAACAACTACTAAACGAGAGCATGATGATCGAAGCATTGGCGAGGAAACCTGGGGAACACCTTGGAGTGGAACACACCATCTCTCTACAGTGGAACACACCATCTCTCTACACCCCATACCCAATTTGTAGGCCTAATGCAGCGTAGTTTCCAACAACTACTAAACGAGAGCCGGAAGATCGAAGCTCAGGAAAGGCAACCTGGAGAACACCTTGGAGTGGAACACACCATCTCTCTACACCCCATACCCAATTTGTAGGCCCAATGCAGCGTAGTTTCCAACAACTACTAAACGAGAGCCGGAAGATCGAAGCAATGGAGAGGAAACCTGGGGAACACCTTGGAGTGTAACACACCATCTCTCTACACCCCATACCCAATTTGTAGGCCTAATGCAGCGTAGTTTCCAACAACTACTAAACGAGAGCCGGAAGATCGAAGCAATGGAGAGGAAACCTGGGGAACACCTTGGAGTGTAACACACCATCTCTCTACACCCCATACCCAATTTGTAGGCCTAATGCAGCGTAGTTTCCAACAACTACTAAACGAGAGCCGGAAGATCGAAGCTCAGGAAAGGCAACCTGGGGAACACCTTGGAGTGTAACAAACCCTCTCTCTACACCACGGAAGGGCTGATTCTTAGGAAGGAAGGCTGTCGGAAAGAAGCAGGGCGCGTCCGAGGGTGATTATATTCTTATTAGGTATATACTCACCCTCGGACGCGCCCTGCTTCTTTATTTGTAATGAATGTTTATTTGCAATGTGGTTTTGACTTACTCTATTTTTTTGGTAAATAATGATTTTATTATTTTCATTGTTTTGCATCTTCTTGGCAATAATATAAAGAAGACGCGACAGGACAACACTCGGTGGATGCCATATCTGTGTTTAAAATTGAAAAAACCTTTCAGTTAACTACTTGCAGGAGAAAGTTATTGTAGCTGGTGGCCATTTTTAGTACTGTACCAGATTTTTGTTGTATGTGTTTGTTTTTAATGTTAAAATGTCTGCATTTGATATCTCTCCAGTATTTTCTTTTTTATAAGCAAAATACTTATTTTTATATTTTCTGATGTTGGTTCCAGGGGTACACGGGCAGCAGTGGTGTGGTCAGTGGAGGCCTAGTGGAAGGAGTGACCGCAGACAGGCATCGAAGGCCTAAAATAATAACACATGGCTGTAGGCAATTTTAAATTGTTTCCAGGGGTACACGGGCAGCAGTGGTGTGGTCAGTGGAGGCCTAGTGGAAGGAGTGACCGCAGACAGGCATCGAAGGCCTAAAATAATAACACATGGCTGTAGGCAATTTTAAATTGGTTACAGGGGTACACGGGCAGCAGTGGTGTGGTCAGTGGAGGCCTAGTGGAAGGAGTGACCGCAGACAGGCATCGAAGGCCTAAAATAATAACACATGGCTGTAGGCAATTTTAAATTGGTTCCAGGGGTACACGGGCAGCAGTGGTGTGGTCAGTGGAGGCCTAGTGGAAGGAGTGACCGCAGACAGGCATCGAAGGCCTAAAATAATAACACATGGCTGTAGGCAATTTTAAATTGGTTACAGGGGTACACGGGCAGCAGTGGTGTGGTCAGTGGAGGCCTAGTGGAAGGAGTGACCGCAGACAGGCATCGAAGGCCTAAAATAATAACACATGGCTGTAGGCAATTTTAAATTGGTTCCAGGGGTACACGGGCAGCAGTGGTGTGGTCAGTGGAGGCCTAGTGGAAGGAGTGACCGCAGACAGGCATCGAAGGCCTAAAATAATAACACATGGCTGTAGGCAATTTTAAATTGGTTCCAGGGGTACACGGGCAGCAGTGGTGTGGTCAGTGGAGGCCTAGTGGAAGGAGTGACCGCAGACAGGCATCGAAGGCCTAAAATAATAACACATGGCTGTAGGCAATTTTAAATTGGTTACAGGGGTACACGGGCAGCAGTGGTGTGGTCAGTGGAGGCCTAGTGGAAGGAGTGACCGCAGACAGGCATCGAAGGCCTAAAATAATAACACATGGCTGTAGGCAATTTTAAATTGGTTCCAGGGGTACACGGGCAGCAGTGGTGTGGTCAGTGGAGGCCTAGTGGAAGGAGTGACCGCAGACAGGCATCGAAGGCCTAAAATAATAACACATGGCTGTAGGCAATTTTAAATTGGTTCCAGGGGTACACGGGCAGCAGTGGTGTGGTCAGTGGAGGCCTAGTGGAAGGAGTGACCGCAGACAGGCATCGAAGGCCTAAAATAATAACACATGGCTGTAGGCAATTTTAAATTGGTTCCAGGGGTACACGGGCAGCAGTGGTGTGGTCAGTGGAGGCCTAGTGGAAGGAGTGACCGCAGACAGGCATCGAAGGCCTAAAATAATAACACATGGCTGTAGGCAATTTTAAATTGGTTACAGGGGTACACGGGCAGCAGTGGTGTGGTCAGTGGAGGCCTAGTGGAAGGAGTCACCGCAGACAGGCATCGAAGGCCTAAAATAATAACACATGGCTGTAGGCAATTTTAAATTGGTTCCAGGGGTACACGGGCAGCAGTGGTGTGGTCAGTGGAGGCCTAGTGGAAGGAGTGACCGCAGACAGGCATCGAAGGCCTAAAATAATAACACATGGCTGTAGGCAATTTTAAATTGGTTCCAGGGGTACACGGGCAGCAGTGGTGTGGTCAGTGGAGGCCTAGTGGAAGGAGTGACCGCAGACAGGCATCGAAGGCCTAAAATAATAACACATGGCTGTAGGCAATTTTAAATTGGTTCCAGGGGTACACGGGCAGCAGTGGTGTGGTCAGTGGAGGCCTAGTGGAAGGAGTGACCACAGACAGGCATCGAAGGCCTAACATAACAAAAATGTCAATACAATGGTATTGTCAGTGGCAGGCATTGAAGGATGTCAGCGCATAGACTAAACATTGGTGGAGCTGTGAGATAATTTTGCAAGTGGTAGAGCACTGTTTGAGCTGGGGTGGGGGGAAACTGTCTTGTGGCCGGCGGTACAGGCCCAGGGCCCCTCATATTACAACGGTGTGTCTGACGTTGGGTGCGCACCACCACCGCCAGAGACACTTTATTGTACTAGGAGGGACCCAGTGGCAGTGCCGTCGACCAAAAGCGGGCTCACCCACCTCTTCAGACAAACTGCACTCTCACGGGTGCTGTCGCCAAGTGTCGATACCACGGCCCCGTGTGGGGAGTTTGGCCATTTAGTGAGGTGTAAACATGTCGTATGCTGGACAATCAGGTGCAGAAAATTACGAGATTGGAAAAGGCATTCAGAATAGTCCACAGGCAAGACCTTTTCATAGGAAAGCTAGGTGTCAGCCGGGCAAGGTGGGGCAAAAGATTTCGAAATCCAGTTGTGATTCATTTTAATGAAGGTTAGATCATCTACATTTTGGGTAGCCAGACGAGTCCTTTTTTCTGTTAGTATTGAACCTGCAGCACTGAATACTCTTTCTGATAGGACACTAGCTGCCGGGCAAGCAAGCTCCTGCAATGCATATTCTGCCAATTCTGGCCAGGTGTCTAATTTTGATGCCCAGTAATCAAATGGGAATGACGGTTGAGGGAGAACATCGATAAGGGATGAAAAATAGTTTGTAACCATACTGGACAAATGTTGTCTCCTGTCACTTTGAATTGATGCTGCAGTACCTGTCCTGTCTGCGGTCATAGCAAAATCACTCCACAACCTGGTCAGAAAACCCTTCTGGCCAACGCCACTTCTGATTTCTGCCCCTCTAACTCCTCTGGTCTGCTGGCCCCTGCAGCTCGTGTGAGAACGATCACGGGCGCTGTGTGCAGGGAATGCCAGAAGCAAACGGTCAACAAGAGTTGATTGTTTGGTTGCTAATATTAGTTCCAAGTTCTCATGTGGCATTATATTTTGCAATTTGCCTTTATAGCGAGGATCAAGGAGGCAGGCCAACCAGTAATCGTCATCATTCATCATTTTAGTTATGCGTGTGTCCCTTTTGAGGATACGTAAGGCATAATCCGCCATGTGGGCCAAAGTTCCAGTTCTCAAATCTGCGGTTGTGCTTGGTTGAGGGGCAGTTTCAGGCAAATCCACGTCACTTGTGTCCCTCAAAAAACCAGAACCCGGCATTGCCGCGCCACCAATTTCCAGTGGCCCCGGAAAAGCTTCCTCATTAAAAATATAATCATCCCCATCATCCTCCTCGTCCTCCTCCTCCTCTTTGCCCGCTACCTCGTCCTGTACACTGCCCTGGCCAGACAATGGCTGACTGTCATCAAGGCTTTCCTCTTCCTCAGCTGCAGACGCCTGATCCTTTATGTGCGTCAAACTTTGCATCAGCAGACGCATTAGGGGGATGCTCATGCTTATTATGGCGTTGTCTGCACTAACCAGCCGTGTGCATTCCTCAAAACACTGAAGGACTTGGCACATGTCTTGAATCTTCGACCACTGCACACCTGACAACTCCATGTCTGCCATCCTACTGCCTGCCCGTGTATGTGTATCCTCCCACAAAAACATAACAGCCCGCCTCTGTTCACACAGTCTCTGAAGCATGTGCAGTGTTGAGTTCCACCTTGTTGCAACGTCTATGATTAGGCGATGCTGGGGAAGGTTCAAAGAACGCTGATAGGTCTGCATACGGCTGGAGTGTACGGGCGAACGGCGGATATGTGAGCAAAGTCCACGCACTTTGAGGAGCAGGTCGGATAACCCCGGATAACTTTTCAGGAAGCACTGCACCACCAGGTTTAAGGTGTGAGCCAGGCAAGGAATGTGTTTCAGTTGGGAAAGGGAGATGGCAGCCATGAAATTCCTTCCGTTATCACTCACTACCTTGCCTGCCTCAAGATCTACAGTGCCCAGCCACGACTGCGTTTCTTTCTGCAAGAACTCGGACAGAACTTCCGCGGTGTGTCTGTTGTCGCCCAAACACTTCATAGCCAATACAGCCTGCTGACGTTTGCCAGTAGCTGCCCCATAATGGGAGACCTGGTGTGCAACAGTGGCAGCTGCGGATGGAGTGGTTGTGCGACTGCGGTCTGTGGACGAGCTCTCGCTTCTGCAGGAGGACGAAGAGGAGGAGGAGGGGGTGCGAACGGCTACAGCCAATTGTTTCCTAGACCGTGGGCTAGGCAGAACTGTCCCAAACTTGCTGTCCCCTGTGGACCCTGCATCCACCACATTTACCCAGTGTGCCGTGATGGACACGTAACGTCCCTGGCCATGCCTACTGGTCCATGCATCTGTTGTCAGGTGCACCTTTGTGCTCACAGATTGCCTGAGTGCATGGACGATGCGCTCTTTAACATGCTGGTGGAGGGCTGGGATGGCTTTTCTGGAAAAAAAGTGTCGACTGGGTAGCTCGTAGCGTGGTACAGCGTAGTCCATCAGGGCTTTGAAAGCTTCGCTTTCAACTAACCGGTAGGGCATCATCTCTAACGAGATTAGTCTAGCTATGTGTGCGTTCAAACCCTGTGTACGCGGATGCGAGGCTAAGTACTTCCTTTTTCTAACCATAGTCTCATGTAGGGTGAGCTGGACTGGAGAGCTGGAGATCGTGGAACTAGCGGGGGTGCCGGTGGACATGGCAGACTGAGAGACGGTGGGAGATGGTATTGTTGCCACCGGTGCCCTAGATGCAGTGTTTCCTACTACGAAACTGGTGATTCCCTGACCCTGACTGCTTTGGCCTGGCAAAGAAACCTGCACAGATACTGCAGGTGGTGCGGAAAATGGTGGCCCTACACTGCCGGAAGGGATGTTGCGTTGCTGACTAGCTTCATTGGCCGAGGGTGCTACAACCTTAAGGGACGATTGGTAGTTAGTCCAGGCTTGCAAATGCATGGTGGTTAAATGTCTATGCATGCAACTTTTCAGATTCTGTCCTCTGCTTAAGGTAGTTGAACATTTTTGACAGATGACTTTGCGCTGATCAATTGGATGTTTAAAAAAATGCCAGACTGCACTCTTTCTAGCATCGGATACCTTTTCAGGCATTGCAGACTGAGCTTTAACCGGATGGCCACGCTGTCCTCCAACAGGTTTTGGCTTTGCCACGCGTTTTGGGCAAGATACGGGCCCGGCAGATGGAACCTGTTGCGATGTTGATGCCTGCTGCGGCCCCTCCTCCTCCGCTTCTGAACTGCTGCCGCCTGCACCCTGTTCCCCCAATGGCTGCCAATCGGGGTCAAGAACTGGGTCATCTATTACCTCTTCTTGTAGCTCGTGTGCAACTTCGTCTGTGTCACCGTGTCGGTCGGTGGTATAGCGTTCGTGATGGGGCAACATAGTCTCATCAGGGTCTGATTCTTGATCAGCACCCTGCGAGGGCAATGTTGTGGTCTGAGTCAAAGGACCAGCATAGTAGTCTGGCTGTGGCTGTGCATCAGTGCACTCCATGTCAGATTCAACTTGTAATGGGCATGGACTGTTAACTGCTTCACTTTCTAAGCCAGGGACGGTATGTGTAAAGAGCTCCATGGAGTAACCCGTTGTGTCGCCTGCTGCATTCTTCTCTGTTGTTGTTTTTGCTGAAGAGGACAAGGAAGCGACTTGTCCCTGACCGTGAACATCCACTAACGACGCGCTGCTTTGACATTTACCAGTTTCACGAGAGGAGGCAAAAGAGCTAGAGGCTGAGTCAGCAAGATAAGCCAAAACTTGCTCTTGCTGCTCCGGCTTTAAAAGCGGTTTTCCTACTCCCAGAAAAGGGAGCGTTCGAGGCCTTGTGTAGCCAGACGACGAACCTGGCTCCACAGCTCCAGACTTAGGTGCAATATTTTTTTTCCCACGACCAGCTGATGCTCCACCACTACCACTACCCTCATTACCAGCTGACAATGAACGCCCCCGGCCACGACCTCTTCCACCATACTTCCTCATTGTTTTAAAAACGTAAACAAACTAACGGTATTTGTTGCTGTCACACAAATTACACGGTGAGCTATAACTTCAGTATGATTTAGCTACCCCTTTACAGGTGAGTGAGACCACAACGAAAATCAGGCACAATGTTACACACTCTGTTGTTGGTGGCAACAAATGAGAGAGATGCCACACACGCAGGACTGTCACTGAAGCACAAATGTAAATATTAATCTCCCACTGATTTGATTTTTTTTTTTTTTTAAGGGAGACTTTAGGAAAAAAAATAATAGAATAAAATGATTTTTTTCAGGAAGAATTTAGAAACCAAATAAAATAAAATGATTTTTTCAGGGAGAATTTAGAAAACAAATAAAACAAAAAAAGGCTTTCTATGGCCCACTGAGTGAGAGATGACGCACACAGGAGTCAGGAGTGGCACACAAGCCCAGAGGCCAATATTTATCTCCCACTGATTGATGTAGTGATTTTTTCAGGTAGATTTTGGAACCCAAATCAAGCTAAAAAAAATAATAGGCTTTCTATGGCCCACAATTGGAGAGAGAGAGAGAGATGGCACACCCAGGAGTCAAGACTGGCACACAAGCAGAAAGGGCAATATTAATCTCCCACTGATTTGTTTTTTTTGTTTTTTTTTTTCAGGGAGACTTTAGGAAAAAAAAAATAGAATAAAATGATTTTTTGAGGAAGAATTTAGAAACCAAATAAAATAAAATTATTTTTTCAGGGAGAATTTAGAAAACAAATAAAACAAAAAAAGGCTTTCTATGGCCCACTGAGTGAGAGATGACGCACACAGGAGTCAGGAGTGGCACACAAGCCCAGAGGCCAATATTTATCTCCCACTGATTGATGTAGTGATTTTTTCAGGTAGATTTTGGAACCCAAATCAAGCTAAAAAAAATAATAGGCTTTCTATGGCCCACAATTGGAGAGAGAGAGAGAGATGGCACACCCAGGAGTCAAGACTGGCACACAAGCAGAAAGGGCAATATTAATCTCCCACTGATTTGTTTTTTTTTTTTTTTTTTTTCAGGGAGACTTTAGGAAAAAAAAAATAGAATAAAAAGCCCAGAGGCCAATATTTATCTCCCACTTTTTTTTTTTTGTTCCAGGGAAAATTTATAAACCCAATAAAAAAAATAATAAATAGGCTTTCTATGGCCCACTATCTGAGAGACAGAGAGAGATGGCACGCTTAGGACTGGCACACAAGCCCAAAGGCCAATATTAATCTCCCTTTTTTTTTAAGGGAGAATTTATAAAACCAAAAAAAAAAAAATAAATAGGCTTTCTATGGCCCACTATTTGTGAGAGAGATGGCACGCTCAGGACTGGCACACAAGCCCAGAGGCCAATATTAATCTCCCACTTTTTTTTTTTCCAGGGAATATTTATAAACCCATTAAAAAAAAATAAAAATAAATAGGCTTTCTATGGCCCACTATCTGAGAGAGAGAGATGGCACACTTAGGACTGGCACACAAGCCCAAAGGCCAATATTAATCTCCCTTTTTTTTTAAGGGAGAATTTATAAAACCAAAAAAAAATAAATAAATAGGCTTTCTATGGCCCACTATTTGTGAGAGAGATGGCACGCTCAGGACTGGCACACAAGCCCAGAGGCCAATATTAATCTCCCACTTTTTTTTTTTTTTTCCAGGGAAAATTTATAAACCCATTAAAAAAAAATAAAATAAATAGGCTTTCTATGGCCCACTATCTGAGAGAGAGAGATGGCACGCTTAGGACTGGCACACAAGCCCAAAGGCCAATATTAATCTCCCACTGATTGATTTATTGATTTTTTCAGGTAGAATTTAGAACCCAAATAAAGCAAAAAAAAAAAAAAAATGGGCTTTCTATGGCCCACTGAGTGAGTGATGATGCACACAGGAGTCAGGAGTGGCACACAAGCCCTGAGGCCAATATTTTTCTCCCACTGATTGATGTAGTGATTTTTTCAGGTAGATTTTAGAACCAAAATCAAGCAAAAAAATAAATAGGCTTTCTATGGCCCACTGAGTGAGTGATGATGCACACAGGAGTCAAGAGTGGCACACAAGCCCTGAGGCCAATATTTTTCTCCCACTGATTGATGTAGTGATTTTTTCAGGTAGATTTTATAACCCAAATCAAGCAAAAAAATAAATAGGCTTTCTATGGCCCACTGAGTGAGAGATGACACAGACAGGGATGGCACTCTAGCAGAAATGTCAATCTTAATCTCCCACAAAAAAAAAAAAAAAAAACAGGGAGTGTCCTTCAATTACTATCTCCCTGCAGTAATCTCAGCCAGGTATGGCAGGCAGCAATAAGGAGTGGACTGATGCACAAATTAAATAAAAAGTGTGTACAAACCAAAATGATAGCTGTGCAGAAAGGAAGGAACAAGAGGATTTGTGCTTTGAAAAAAGCAGTTGGTTTGCACAGCGGCGTACACACAGCAATGCAGCTATCAGGGAGCCTTCTAGGGCAGCCCAATGAGCTACAGCGCTGAGGGAAAAAAAAAAAAAAGATGTAGCTTCCACTGTCCCTGCACACCGAAGGTGGTGTTGGGCAGTGGAAATCGCTACAGCACAAGCGGTTTGGTGGTTAATGGACCCTGCCTAACGCTATCCCTGCTTCTGACGAAGCGGCAGCAACCTCTCCCTAAGCTCAGATCAGCAGCAGTAACATGGCGGTCGGCGGGAACGCCCCTTTATAGCCCCTGTGACGCCGCAGACAGCAAGCCAATCACTGCAATGCCCTTCTCTAAGATGGTGGGGACCAGGACCTATGTCATCACGCTGCCCACACTCTGCGTTTACCTTCATTGGCTGAGAAATGGCGCTTTTCGCGTCATTGAAACGCGACTTTGGCGCGAAAGTCGCGTACCGCATGGCCGACCCCGCACAGGGGTCGGATCGGGTTTCATGAAACCCGACTTTGCCAAAAGTCGGCGACTTTTGAAAATGAACGACCCGTTTCGCTCAACCCTACTGTTTATCACTCATGGTAATTCTGCTTCATGTCACCTGTCATATCCATGTTTTTTTTCTGTGATATGTTGTGCATAAATATGTGATTCTCCAGAATTTCTTTTAGTCTATGCCTGATGAAGAGTCCTGAGTAGTCTCGAAAGCTTGCAATTTGTTACATCTTTTCAGTTAGCCATTAAAAGGTATCAACCACTGAGGACTCTCAATTCTAAATATTTTTCTAAAAAAAAGAACATTTAACTTTTTTGGCCAACATTTTTTTTATTTTCCCAAGGGTAACAGGAGAAATGGGACCCCAAAAGTTTGTCCTCAGTACACTGATACTGAATATGTGCAGATAAACAACTGTTTGGGCGCTTGGCAGAGCTCGGAAGGGAAGGAGCGCCGTTTGACTTTTCAATGCAAAATTGGCTGGAATTGAGATCAGACGCCATGTCGCATTTTGAGAGATCCTAATGAGCCTAAACATTGGAAAACCCCCACAAGTGACACCATTTTGAAAACTAGACCCCCTAAGGAACTTATCTAGATTTAAGTTGAGCACTTTGAACCCCCAAGTGCTTCACAGAAGTTTATAATATAAAGACGTAAAAATAAAAAATCATTTTTTCTGCACAAAAGTTATATTTTTGCCCCCAATTTTTTATTTTCCCAAGGGTAACAGGAGAAATTGGACCCCAAAAGTTATTGTGCAATTTGTCCTGAGTACGCTGATACCCCATAGGGGTAAACCACTGTTTAGGCGCATGGCAGAGCTTGGAAGGGAAGGAGCACCGTTTGACTTTTCAATGCAAAATTGGCTGGAATTGAGATCGGATGCAATATTGCGTTTGGAGAGCCTCTGATGTGCCTAAACAGTTGAAACCCCCACACGTGACACCATTTTGGAATGTAGACCCCCTAAGGAACTTATCTAGATGTGTGTTGAGCTTTGTGAACCACCAAGTGCTTCAAAGAAGTTTATAACGTAGAGCTGTAAAAATAAAAAATCATTTTTTTCGCAAAAATGATTTTTTCGCCCCAAATTTTTATTTTCCCAAGAGTAACAGGAGAAATTGGACCCTGTGAGGGACAATAGAGAATCCAGTTTAGATTATAGGACATCTCCATCGACTCCTGGAATGTACCCCCACCATTGTGCCCCTTAAAGCCATAAAAAGCCATGCAGTGTTTTTCTTTAATTAAAAACCAGGAACAAACCTTTTGAAGCTCTCAACACAATGGTGTGAATTCCTCTGCAGCTGAAGCCAGCTGGCCCTCTTTGTCTGACTAAAGCACCTGGAGTCACCGTGGCACAACAAGTCACAGCTCCCTCTGATGTATTAAATCTGGAAAATGACCTATAATAGCAGAATGCAATATCTCTGAGGCTAGCCGAGCACATAATCCAAATCGGTATTCCTTCCACCATACGATTGTGCCCGGCAGCCACCAGTAGTACTCTGCGTTATGGAGTTATAAAACGTAGCCACCAGGAATTACATACGGAAGGCATATTTGGTCTCTATGCGCAGATAAAATCCAGTGGAACCAAGTGGCGGCACCACCAACCCATTCAGAGCTTCGGGCTGAAAGTTATGGGCCATCCATGGTTCTGGACAGAAAATTATATGCTCAGAGATGGGAGGAGAGAGGCTGTACCACCCAGGGGTGGGAGCAGATGTGTGAGGGAACAGCCTTGGAGATATAAGGCAGTCCCTCATTTTGGACTTAGTTTTTTCAATGGGCAGGAGGATACGTTGGCTGACCCAGCTCAGAAAGCCTATAACTAAGATTTGGACCTGTGATCCATCAGCACCTCCCTGTGGTCACATGCTACATAACATGGTAATTGCAGCCTATCTATACCCCATCTTTGTACTGTACTCCTGACTGTATAACTGTATTTTGCTCTTGTAAATATATACCTGTATATTTCTAGTGCGCCTTTTTGGCGATTAAATATAAAACTAGTCTTGGGCTGCTCTTTTATCTTGATCCAGGAATCTCCACATCCGCATGCTTGGTTGGTTATATTATGCGCTAACCCAGGGTTGATTTATGACCCGATATAAGCCTGCTGTTGGATGGGGCTTATTTCAAATGAGGAACCGGTGACAGAATACCATACTGGTTTAGTGAGGAACTCTGGCAGTGATGGCCAGGAGGTTTATATATATATATATATATATATATATCCCCAGCCTGAACTGGTGATACATATCCTCCCTCACTGGGAGCGCCTCACTAACTCGTACCTATAGGGGAAACCTTTCCGGTGACTATTTGCCCTTGATGCGGTTCCCTGACTGACCTGAGGCAAGTGTTGGTGCCAGAGAGCTGATCCCTGTTGGGTCCTTCTCTCCCCTCCCCCGAGGTGGGCAAAGTCAACACACCCCTTCCACTGTGATCCGTCAGCAATTGGTGGCAGCGTGGTGGGATCCCTACTCCCAGACACTAAGGACTAACAGCAGTAGCTTTGGCTGCTGGGGGTCCTAAGATCAGCTCAGCACTAGACAGTCAGAGTGCAAGTACTGTAGAGGTGTGGGTGCTTGGGCTGCCGCTGTGTCCGTGACCGGGGGCTGAAAAGACTGGCTGCAAGCACTCAAAGCACTCAAAGCCGGACAAGAATGATGGCCGCAGAGGTAGCATGTTTTGCGGAGAATGACTACTGGTTCTGATGAAGGGGCGAACAAGGGGGGGTCCGGTCCGGGTTCCCAAGCGACTCACTCCGGTGCACTACCCTGCCATAGAAGAACTTCCTCCTACTGTTCTTCACCCCAGACAGCTCAGATCGGAGGTCCTCTTTCAAGCTGCCATGGTGAGTCTTGAGGTGGGGTGCGAGGAAGCCTACGCAGCCCTTCTGAAGGCGCAGATCGAGAGTTGGTGTAAGCAGAATGCCAAGCAGAGCAGCAGCGTGAGATGGCAGAACGCCCAGCAGAATGAGAGCATCAGTTGGAGTTGGCTTGGCAAGGACTCCTACCACCCACCACAGCACCTCTGGAACCCAAGACAGCCAAGGTCTGAGCCGAGGACTTCCCCTTGCTGGAGAAGGAAGGAGACCTGGATTCCATTTTGCAAGCATTTGAGCAGGCCTGCCGACAGCACCATCTGGCCTCGGATCAGTGGGCCAAGTACCTGACCCCCTGTGTAAAGGGTAAGTCTCTGGAAGTTTTGGGGGACTTACCTGCTGGGGTGGAACAGGACTATGAGCGCATCAAACAGCCCCTGATTCAGCAGTTCAACCTCACCCCAGAGTCTTAGCACAGGAAGTTCCGGAGCCTGCAAAAAGGCCCCAAAGACACGTGGGTTGACCACATGCGGGCCTTTTTGAGAGCTGAAGAGCACTGGACCAAAGGCCTGGAGCTCACCACCGGCCAGGAGATCCATGAGGGACTTGTCATGGAGTAATTCTTGTGGAACTGCCCAGAGGACCTCCAGCAGTACCTCCATGACCGGAAACCAGCTGCCCTGGTAGATGACTATGCCAATATCCGGGCCCCAGAAGCTAAGCAGGCTGCCCACAGCACCTGGAGAGGGGGTAAGACTCATCCTGCCCCTGTTTC
Source organism: Ranitomeya imitator (assembly GCF_032444005.1). NCBI lineage: Eukaryota > Metazoa > Chordata > Amphibia > Anura > Dendrobatidae > Ranitomeya > Ranitomeya imitator. The sequence continues at coordinate 338,848,158 of NC_091284.1, read as the reverse complement.
CCTAGCCCCTAGAATGCAAGGGGAGCCTCCCTCTGCTTCCCTCTGCAGGCCAGGGGCAGAACCCAGGAGGTGTCACCTCTGCAACCAACCCGGACACTTCAGGACCATGTGTCTCCAGCGCCCCAAGGCCCCATCCTCATCCCCAAAAACTGTCCCATCATGTGTGTGAGTGGGGGTGGTGGGAGGTCCTGCGACAATTACTAGTCCGTCACCATATACCACGTCACTGCTATTGGACTACTGGACACCGGTGCCGTGATTACCCTCATGCGGCCTGAGATGGTGTCCCCCCCAGGACTTGATACCCAGAAAATCCTCGCTGTGTCTGGGATTGGAGGTGTCCAACCGGCGCTGCTTTTCGCCATTGTTCTTCTGGACTGGGGCGCCAGGAGGGGAATGAAGGAGGTGGGAGTGTCAGCGAATATTCCTATGAATGTTTTACTTGGGACAGATTTGGGTCAGCTAGTGTCACATTATGTGGCTTTTGTCAGGAATATGATATATTTGATTGTCTATGATCACGCACTGGGATGCATTGAGAGTGTGCTGGCCAGCCCGGCTAATCGAAAAATAGGGGCGTGACTAATAGGCTGTGAACCAGACACTATGCAGTACCATTGTGTGAACAACGCCCTATTTGGGCCTTTATTGTGCACTTGTATACTGAGCAGTCACCCCCTCCAAGAGTGAGTATGTGGAGAGTGGCTGTTGATCTGGTATTTTGCACCTATGTTGCTAACATATTTCTTTATGGGCTGGCTGCACCCTGCCGTGCATTTGTTCCAAGATCTGGGCAGGTAAGTGTTGCTGCCTTTTTTTTCTGCTGTTGAAAATTGAATTTTTGTAGACCTTGAGTCTCTAGTGGCTTTGCTGTTTAGTTTAGTGTAGGACTCGTAAGTGTGGGGACCCTTTGCATGGGTTACGAACTTGCGTATTTTGGCCAAAATATCAACCAATATCTCAATATTTTTGTATAATTTTTGCACTATATTTTTCGAGGTGCAGCCAAGCCTAACACGTTCGGTCTCGCATGAGGGGTGTTCGCACTGGGATGCATTGAGAGTGTGCTGGCCAGCCCGCCTAATCGAAAAGTAGGGGCGTGACTAATAGGCTGTGAATTAGACACTATGCAGTACCATTGTGTGAACAACGCCCTATGTGGGCCTTTATTGTGCACTTGTATACTGGGCAGTCACCCCCTCCAGGAGTGGGAATGTGGAGAGTGGCTATTGATCTGGTATTTTGCACCTGTGTTGCTAACATCTTGCTTTATGGGCTGGCTGCACCCTGCAGTGCATTTGTTCCAAGATCTGGGCAGGTAAGTGTTGCTGCCTTTTTTTCTGCCGCTGAAAATTGAATTTTTGTAGACCTTGAGTCTCTAGTGGCTTTGCTATTTAGTCACGCACACTGAGCTCTGCTACGTCCATTAAATCTGAGCACAGACACACTTTGCGGGCTTTCCGACCCCCTTCCTCCCAACTCTTGCTCTCTGCTGATAATACTGCTGTAACATAAAACTCTAGTGTGGGACTCTGTCCCCCCTCCCTCTCGAAGCAGGAGTGTGCAGCAAACCAGTCTTTTGTCTGAAACCATGTGCTCTTTTATTCATGTACAAACTTAATAGTAAGGCTTAACTTGACCCCAATTAGTGACAGAAATATGAAAGTTATATATTTGTTATGTGCATCGGCAGGGCCATCACTCAGTAGTTATATATTTGTTATGTGCATCGGCAGGGCCATCACCAAGTGCGTTTTCCAATTCCTGTACCCTTGGTATCTGAGAAATGAATTACTGCTTACTCGCGCGATCCATAGCCAGGTCAATGTTTGGTCTTAATAGAATGCTAGTCGCAAAAGAAGATCAATGATAATTCCGTCATCGCTATATGAGGTTGTATCCTGGAGCTACGGTGGATATGAATGCTCCATAACTCTGAGTCCCTCTGAGAAAGTCAGAGTGCACTCCATAGCTGTGCCCACTCAGTGATGTCATGACCAAGGGGTGTAAGACCGTGAGAGCTCATTTTTCACTAGCCATTGAGTTCTGTAATGCATTCTGATGTTCGCTTTTCCACCAGCCACATGGTTTGCCATGATATGAAATGATATGAGAGAACTGTGTTTCTTTTCAGCTTTAATCCCTTTATATTTCTAATTGTTTGTACATACGATACTTGTCTTCTTTTATAATATCCTTTTACCCTTTTGTAAACACTGCCTACCTTTTTGGAGTAAAATATATAAAATCCCTAGCTTTGTTTCTCCTTGTTCTATAACTTACTGTCACGTCCTCTGAAGTGAATTGCGCTGCTAATTTGGGTTGGCTCTGGTCGCGTTATTACTTAAAGAATCGGAGCTGGTGGCAGTGGATTAGTCCTGTGCGTTTGGGGAACCTGGTAGCGAAGGACGGTGTTGATAATTATTGTTCCCGCCTGAGTGGGAGTAGTTATATCGCCCTTGCTACAGTGTGCCAATTAGCCTGTACAAAGTAAGGCAGCCTTTCTGGCGACTAATTATCTTAGGTGCAGTATCCTGTCTGACTTGAGGGTATGGGGCGCCAGAGAGCTGCACATTCCAAACCGGAACTGGGAAATGGGATGTAGATAAATCCTCTTCAGAAAGAACTGAGCAACCAAACAATCCGGTTCATGACATACTGTATTGGTGTGAGTGGTGGGGATGATAAAAAATATCCTCCCTTTGAGTCCTGACAGCTATCGAGACCTCAAGTCCTGGTCCCCTCACTGTGTTTGGATTTGTCTACTGCTATTAACCCCTTCCCGACATGTCCCGTACTAGTACGGCGCATGTCGGGTCCCTTGATTTGATGTGGGCTCCGGTGGTGAGCCCACATCAAAGTCGCGACATGTCAGCTGTTTTGTACAGCTGACATGTGCGCGCAATAGCAGCAGGTGAAATCGCGATTTACCCGGCGCTATTAACCTGTTAAATGCTGCTGTCAAACGCTGACAGCGGCATTTAACCAGCGCTTCAGGCCGCACCGCCGGAAATGAGTGCATCGCCGACCCCATCACATGATCGGGCGTCGGCGATGCATAAGGATGGTAACCATAGAGGTCCTTGAGACCCCCTGTGGTCGGTGCTCATAGCAAGCCTGCATTTCAGCTACATAGCAGCGATCTAATGATAGCTGCTATGTAGCAGAGCCGATCAGGCTACGCCAGCTTCTCGCCTCCCATGGAGGCTATTGAAGCATGACACAAGTAAAAAACAATGTTTTTAAAAATATGAAAAAAATAAAAAATATATAAAAGTTTAAATCACCCCCATTTCTCCCCATCCAAAATAAAGCAATAAAAAAAAATCAAACATACACATATTTGGTATCGCCGCGTGCAGAATCGCCCAATCTGTCAATAAAAAAAGTATTAACCTGATCGCTAAATGGCATAGCGAGAAAAAAAATTGAAACATCAAAATTACGTTTTTTTGGTCACCGCAACATTGCATTAACCCCTTTACCCCCAAGGGTGGTTTGCACGTTAATGACCGAGCCAATTTTTACAATTCTGACCACTGTCCATTTATGAGGTTATAACTCTGGAACGCTTTGACGGATCCCAGTGATTCTGACACTGTTTTCTCGTGACATATCGTAATTCATGATAGTGGTACAATTTCTTTGATACTACCTGCGTTTATTTGTGAAAAAAATGGAAATTTGGCGAAAATTTTCCAACTTTGAATTTTTATGCAATTAAATCACAGAGATATGTCACACAAAATACTAATTTCCCACATGTCTACTTTACATCAGCACAATTTTGGAACCAAAATTTTTTTTTGTTAGGGAGTTTTAAGGGTTAAAAGTTGACCAGCAATTTCTCATTTTTACAACACCATTTTTTTTTAGGGACCACATCTCATTTGAAGTCATTTTGAGAGGTCTATATGATAGAAAATACCCAATTGTGACACCATTCTAAAAACTGCACCCCTCAAGGTGCTCAAAACCACATTCAAGAAGTTTATTAACCCTTCAGGTGTTTCACGGGAATTTTTAGAATGTTTAAATAAAAATGAACATTTAACTTTTTTTAACAAAAAATTTACTTCAGCTCCAATTTGTTTTATTTTACCAAGGGTAACAGGAGAAAATGGACCCCAAAAGTTGTTGTACAATTTGTCCTGAGTACGCTGATACCCCATATGTGGGGTAGACCACTGTTTGGGCGCATGACAGCTCGGAAGTGAAGGAGCGCCATTTGACTTTTCAATGCAAAAGTGACTGGAATCGAGATGGGACACCATGTTGCGTTTGGAGAGCCCCTGATGTGCCTAAACATTGAAACCCCCCACAAGTGACACCATTTTGGAAAGTAGACCCCCTAAGGAACTTATCTAGAGGTGTGGTGAGCACTTTGACCCACCAAGTGCTTCACAGAAGTTTATAATGCAGAACCATAAAAATAAAAAATCATATTTTTTCACAAAAATTATATTTTCGCCCCCAATTTTTTATTTTTCCAAGGGTAAGAGAAGAAATTGGACCCAAAAGTTGTTGTACAATTTGTCCTGAGTACGCTGATACCCCATATGTGGGGGTAAACCACTGTTTGGGCACATGGGAGAGCTCAGAAGGGAAGGAGCGCCGTTTGACTTTTCAATGCAAAATTGACAGGAATTGAGATGGGACGCCATGTTACATTTGGAGAGCCACTGATGGGCCTAAACATTGAAACCCCCCACAAGTGTCACCATTTTGGAAAGTAGACCTCCTAAGGAACTTATCTAGATGTGTGGTGAGCGGTTTGACCCACCAAGGGCTTCACAGAAGTTTATAATGCAGAGCCGTAAAAATAAAACAAAAATTTTTTCCCACAAAAATGATTTTTTAGCCCCCAGTGTTGTATTTTCCCGAGGGTAACAGGAGAAATTGGACCCCAAAAGTTATTGTCCAATTTGTCCTGAGTGCGCTGATACCCCATATGTGGGGGGGAACCACCGTTTGGGCGCTTGGGAGGGCTCGGAAGGGAAGGAGCGCCATTTGGAATGCAGACTTAGACGGAATGGTCTGCAGGCGTCACATTGCGTTTGCAGAGCCCCTAATGTACCTAAACAGTAGAAACCCCCCACAAGTGATACCATTTTGGAAAGTAGACCCCCTAAGGAACTCATCTAGATGTGTTGTGAGAGCTTTGAACTACAGTTTATATTGCAGAGCCGTGCAAATAAAAAAAAAATTTTTTTCCACAAAAATTATTTTTTAGCCCCCAGTTTTGTATTTCTCCAAGGGTAACAGGAGAAATTGGATCCTAAATAATGTTGTCCAATTTGTCCTGAGTACACTGATACCCAATATGTGGAAGAGAACCACAGTTTGAGCGCATGGCAGAGCTCGGAAGGAAAGGAGCGCCATTTGGAATGCAGACTTAGATGGAATGGTCTGCAGGTGTCACATTGCTTTTGCAGAGCCCCTAATGTACCTAAACAGTAGAAACCCCCCACAAGTGACCCCATATTGGAAACTAGACACCCAAGGAACTTATCTGGATGTGTTGTGAGAACTTTGAGCCCCCAAGTGTTTCACTACAGTTTATAACGCAGAGCCGTGAAAATAAAAAATCATTTTTTTCCCACAAAAATTATTTTTTAGCCCCTCCGTTTTGTATTTTCCCAAGGGTAACAGGAGAAATTGGACCCCAAAAGTTGTCCTATTTGTCCTGAGTACACTGATACCCCATATGTTGGGGTAAACCCCTGTTTGGGCACAAGGGAGAGCTCGGAAGGGAAGGAGCACTGTTTTACTTTTTCAACGCAGAATTGGCTGGAATTGAGATCGGACGCCATGTCGCGTTTGGAGAGCCCCTGATGTGCTTAAACAGTGGAAACCCCCCAATTATAACTGAAACCCTAATCCAAACACACCCCTAACCCTAATCCCAACAGTAACCCTAACCACACCTCTAACCCTGACACACCCCTAACCCTAATCCCAACCCTAACTTTAGCCCCAACCCTAACTTTAGCCCCAACCCTAACTGTAGCCTTAACCCTAGCCCCAACCCTAACCCTGGCCCTAACCCTAGCCCTAACCCTAACCCTAACCCTGGACCTAACCCTAGCCCTAACCCTAGCCCTAATGGGAAAATGGAAATAAATACATTTTTTTAATTTTTCCCTAACTAAGGGGGTGATGAAGAGGAATTTGATTTACTTTTATAGCGGGTTTTTTTAGCGGATTTTTATGATTGGCAGCCGTCACACACTGAAAGACGCTTTTTATTGCAAAAAATATTTTTTGCGTTACAACATTTTGAGAGCTAGAATTTTTCCATATTTTGGTCCACAGAGTCATGTGAGGTCTTGTTTTTTGCGGGACGAGTTGACGTTTTTATTGGTAACATTTTCGGGCACGTGACTTTTTTGATCGCTTTTTATTCCGATTTTTGTGAGGCAGAATGACCAAAAGCCAGCTATTCATGAATTTCTTTTGGGGAGGCGTTTATACCGTTCCGCGTTTGATAAAATTGATAAAGCAGTTTTATTCTTCAGGTCAGTACGATTACAGCAATACATCATTTATATCATTTTTTTATGTTTTGGCGCTTTTATACGATAAAAACTATTTTATAGAAAAAATAATTATTTTTGCATTGCTTTATTCTGAGGACTATAACTTTTTTTTTTAAATTCGTTTATTAGTTGCAAAATAAATCATACAATACACACATTTGCACTTGTATCCATCATTTTCCATTATATCATGAAATGCAATTACTCTCATTACATTATCATTTCTAGAGTATTACAAGGGTAACAAATGGTGTATGTCGATCACTGGTATCTTGTTGTATAACCTTAACTAAACTAACTACTAAAAGAGAAAGAAAGAAAGAAAACGCCGCCAAAATAAAATTTCGTATAAATTTCACTCTGTAAGCAATGTCCCCAAAACCACGAACCCCACTTCTCACATGTATTCTAAATTATTATTATTAAATTATAGAGTGTGATGGGAGGAGTTCCATCTGCCCCATATATTCTCAAATTTATCTGGACACCCTCTATTCTGATATAATGTCCGCTCATACGGAATAATTGAGTTTACTAGATCAACCCAAGCTCTAAGAGATGGGCAAGGACCACCCATCCATCGTAGCGCCAGTACCTTTCGCGCCATAAATAGTGTCTCACGCAGAAGTATCCCAGTGTAGTGATCCCAGGCTTCCGCATCCCACACCCCAAATAGACAGGTCAATGGTTCAAGCGGGACAGGAATCGATAACAAGGATGTCAACAATGTTGTCACCTCTTTCCAGTAATGAAAAATAACAGGACATCTCCAAATCATATGAATAAAGTCCGCATCACTGGAATGACATCTTAGACAATCTGATGACTGGAGACGACCCATCTTAAAAAGGCGGATCGGGGTCAAATAGGATTGGTATATAATGTATAATTGAATCATCTTATTATTAATCGATGGGGAAACCCTAGTTGAAGATTCCAAAATATCTTCCCATTCTTCCCCTAGTGTATCTGGAAGAAGCCCCTCCCATTTCCCCTTAATAGAGTCTATAATAGACCCCCCTCCTGTAGATAACAAATAGGTATAGAAAGAGGAAATAAGTCCTTGAGGACCTTGCGAATTAAGAATTCCTATTAAAGGTAGAGATGAAATAGCTCGACCTGTACCCATATTCCGCATGTGTGATTGAAAAGCTGACCTTAATTGTAAATAGCGGAAAAATTGAGACCTCGGGATATTGTGAGAATTTTGTAATTGTTCAAAGGAAATGAAAATCCCCTGGTTATGTATATGACCTACTGAGAGAACACCATACGATATCCAAAATTCCGTGGATGGGTGGCCCAATAGTCCCGGAAAATAACTGTTATTCCACAATGGCATTTCCGTTGCTATATCAACAAATTTAGTTATTTTTTTAATTTGTCTCCATATTGATCGTGCCAACCGGAGCATAGGCAACAGACGAGAGACACCAACCCTCTCCAGCTCCAGAAACCCCAATGGACATTCGATTTGGGCGGAGTGGAGCAGATGGTTCTCAGAATTAGGAAGAGAGTTATTGGGCATCCATTTATTTATCATTTTTGCCTGCCCGGCAAGATAATATAGGTAAAAGTCTGGCAAGGCCGCCCCGCCCCTTTGTTTCGGTCTCTGCAGAGCAGATAATCTAAGTTTAGGCCTAGTCTTCCCCCATATGAAAGATGTTGTTAGGGAATTTAGAGTCGCAAAGAGGGATTTAGGTATTGGGACAGCACTGTGTTGGAAGCAGTAACTTAACTTGGGGAGCAGTATCATTTTGATCAGATTAATACGACCAGCCACGGAGAGCGGGAGTTTATCCCAAGTAGCAAATTTGGATTTAACCAGATCCAATAATGGGTAGATATTAAATTGTAAATCAAATTGACTATGTTGAGACATATAGATTCCCAGATACTTGAAGTTGGAGACTATGGGCAACGGCGAGAGAGTTTCGAGACGCGGCATTGGGGTATGAGAGAGAGGCATCAGGGCAGACTTATCCCAGTTTATATAAAGACCGGAGAATTTGCTAAATTTGTCTATAATCGCTATTACTTTTGGTAACGTATCCTCTGTTTGATCCATAAACACTACCATATCATCTGCATAGAGGCCAATAATATCAACCCGATCCGCTATATGTATCCCCCTAATGTCGATGGAAGACCTCATTCGTATTGCCACAGCCTCAATCGCCAAGGCAAATAGAGCAGGAGAGAGAGGGCACCCCTGGCGAGTTCCCCTATGTAACAAAAAAGACTCAGACATCAGGCCGTTTACAACCATACGTGCTCTAGGCTTCGCATATATTGTACCTATCCCTCTCAGAAATTTGTCCCCAAAACCGTACCTTCGCAAACATGCAGAGAGGAAGGACCACTCAAGGGAATCAAAAGCTTTAGCTGCGTCCAGTGAAGCCAGTGCCCATCTATTATCTGTCTCTAGAGAACTATATTGGATGACCGACTGAACACGCCTAATATTGATGGAAGTACTTTTCCCAGGCATGAAGCCAGTTTGGTCCGGATGTATAAGATCTAATATAATTGTGTTCAGTCTGGTAGCCAGAATTTTAGTAAAGATTTTATAATCTACGTTCACCAAAGAAATTGGTCGGTATGATCCACAATCCAGAGGATCCTTCCCCTCCTTCTTGAGCACAATAATGTTGGCATCATAGAACGTTTCAGGCACAGACTCTCCTTCCCATATTCCCCTAAGTACCTTCAATAGAAGTGGTGCAAACTTATCCCGGTATTTCCTGTATAGCTCAATGGGAAACCCATCTGGTCCCGGGGCCTTCCCAGTAGCCATGTCCGCTATAGCCCGCTCCACCTCCTCCAAAGTAAACTCGGCCTCCATGAAGGCTTGTTGGGATGGGCTCAGTGTGGGGAATGTTATATCTGATAAGTAATCTAGACAGTCACCAACACCAAAACCGCTACTGGATTTATATAATGATTTATAATAGTCATGAAAACATTGAAGTATGTCATCAGTGGATGAAACTAATGAGCCATCGAGTGCGCGGATCTGCAATATTGTATTAGCGGTGTTATGTTGGCGCACTAAGAAAGCCAAGAGTGTGCTGGCCTGGTTCCCTAGTTCAAAGTAGGACTGGCGGGTAAAAAATAGTTTGCGTTTCGATTTAACGTCTAAATGTTGAGTATACATCCTCTGAGAAGTAAGCCATTCAGCCCTGTTACTGCTGGTCTGATTTGCTATATATGTGGCCTCCGAATCTTTTAATCACTGCTCCATCTCATCATCCTCCCTCGCCGTCACCCTTTTAATATAGGAAATTGTAGAGGATAAGCACCCCCTCAAATATGCCTTTAGGGCATCCCAAAATAAACCAAGATTCTGGGGTTCTGGGTGTGTTAAAATAAAACAATCTAACTGTTCAATCGTCCTATCACTAGAATCTATTAATTTCAACCAGAAGGGATTTAATTTCCAGGATCTATTGTTATTGGGCTGCCCATATTTAAGTTTAAGAGTTATCGGACTGTGGTCTGAAATCCCCCTATTGCCATGTTCAACATTATCCACCCATAATGCCAAGCCACTAGATCCAAATATATAGTCTATACGAGATAAAGTTCGCTTAGTAGATGAGTGGCAAGTATACCTCTTAACCCCTGGGTGACTCATTCTCCACAAATCGAGCCAACCGCTGCCATCCATAAACAATGTCAGTTGGGAAGGGGACTGAGACACAGACTCCCCAGACACTGTGTCATCCAATCTCAATCTGTCCATGGAGTGATCCATGACCAGATTAAAGTCACCCATACAAACAACACTAGCATCCGGGTATTTTAGGGAGAAGCCCAATGCCATACGGAGAACCGACATGTTAGCGGGGGGAGGGTTATAAATACACAATATCACATATTCACGTGAATTAAGAAATGCATGCACAAAGACAAAACGGCCTTCAGGATCCCGCCGTGCTTCTCTGGCCTCCCAATTAACCTCCTTGTGTATCAACAGAGAGACCCCTCTTGAATAACTGGTATGAAATGCATGGAGAGACCATTGCACCCACGGCTTCTGCATACATCGAACCGTGTCCCTAGTCAGATGTGTCTCCACTAATGCCACAACATGGGGATGATGTCTTTTGATCTGCGAGAATACCTTGACTTTCTTCTTAGGAGTCTTAATACCCCGTATGTTCCAGGTCATGCATACAATTTCAGACCCCATATATATATATATGAGAAAATAATTGTATAGTATGTTATTTGGGCGTAGCCCAGAGACATCACACAGAGCAAAAAGTTAATATTGGCGGCAACCGTACATATTAAACATCCAAACTTGGTATATGAAACCAAACCAAACAAAACTGGAACAGTAGAGGAGCATGTTCCCATACTCCTACAGTCAAATAAAGAAGGGGATACCCTCACTGAATTCAGTGTCCGGTATTGTCGCCACCTTTCGCACCCATTCGAAGAGCTCTACGTATATTGCCATTAGATAAAGAACTTAGATTAGGAGTCTTTCACATTAGACGCCCCGTGCGACCGCAGCCATTCTGCCGCCTCTGCTGGATCTGTAAAGAACAAGGTGGAGCCCTCATGGACAATGCGGAGCCGAGCTGGATACAGCATGGAGTAGATGATATTCTTATCCCTGAGTTGTTTCTTGATATCTATGAATCGTGCTCGCTGCTTTTGAAGTTCCATGGAGAAGTCCGGAAAAATTGATATAGTAGCATTATTAAATCTGATGGGGCCCTTCTGTCGCGCCAGGCGAAGAATAGTATCTCTATCTCTGCAGTTGAGGAGGCGTGCCCGGAAAGGTCGAGGTGGAGTTCCAGGGGGAAGAGGTCTCGTTGGGACTCTATGGGCCCTTTCCACCGAAAATGTCGAGGAGAATCCATCCCCCAGGGAGGTCTTAAGCCATTCTTCCAGGAATTGTTCGGGTTGCTGACCCTCCGAGCGCTCTGGGAGACCAATAATCCGAATATTGTTGCGGTGTAGTCTGTTTTCCAAATCATCTGCCTTTTGCTTCCAAGCGTTTACGGAGCCAGCAGCTTTTGTTATTTTAGCCTCCATAGGAATGATGGTATCTTCTATATGAGACACTCTGGTTTCGACTTCCGAAATACGCCCTCTCATAGCTTGCATGTCGTGTCGCAAACGACCCACCTCTGTGTGCACATCCTCTATTTTTTCCGTGAGAGATGATCTAGTGAGGGTAATAGCCTGCATTAGCTGTTCGGATGCCTGTTTAAGAGTCAGTTCATCTTGGTCTCCCTCTTCATTACTATCAGAAGGACGGCCCTTGCGTTGGGCCGGTGCAGAGTTATTTCTGAGAGAGCGCACGTTATCAGGGGGATCGTCCCTGGCATATTTCTTTAGCCTATCAGCAGCTCCTGCTCCCTTAGAGTGCTGCATGGTAGACAGTTAAAAGGGCCCCACAAATAGTCACAATTGTAGTTATGGATAAACAGAGCCCTGGTTCCAGGTCCCGTATAATGAGGCACTGGACTGTGCTCCAATGAGGCCACTGGTTTGGCAGATAATGGGGTTTATAGAAGCAGTTCTGGTAATCTTCACCTCCACGGGGGGAGGGAGGCGGGAACTGCAGGGAGAGGGGTTAATCCTCCTAGTATTGTGGTGCTGGTATTTAAAGTATCTGTCTGATAGGGGGGGTGCAGGGCCCAATTTCTCAGGGCACACACACTACACCACCCCTTTATGTTCTCAGATATGCACTCTCCTTTCCAGCAGCACCGCAGGTGTAATAAGGAGCGCTGCTTCCCCTACTGCCAGGGTGCGCGCTATATTAATGGCCGCCGCTCCCCACAGGCACCGCCGTCCCCCTCAAGCCCCACAGTTACTGCACACCAGCGCGGCTCTCACCGCTGTTGTCCGGTTATCTCCGGCTCCAGGGAGGAGTAAGTCCGGCTCCCACAGAGGCTGGCGCCACGCTCTGTGTCTCGGAGCGCGCGCCCTAAAGATGGCCGCCGCCACACGTGCAGTCTCCTGGCCGCCTCAGCCCTCGCAGCTCCCGGCACCTCAGATCACCGCAGCTGCCGCCTAGAGGGTCCACAAGGCTCCCACGATCATAGGATCCCGGTCTCCGTCGGTACCGCCTGCGGTGGCAAGGTACTAATGGCAGGATGGGTTCAGGATGTGCGGAGCTCCCACTAAGTGCGTCCTTCTTCTTCCACTACATAGCCACGCCCCCCCAACTTTTTTATTTTTTTGCTGATGATGTTGTATGGCGGCTCGTTTTTTGCGGGACAAGATGACCTTTTCAGCGGTACCATGGTTATTTATATCTGTCTTTTTGATCGCGTGTTATTCCACTTTTTGTTCGGCGGTATGATAATAAAGCGTTTTTTTTGCCTAGTTTTTTTTTTTCTTACGGTGTTTACTGAAGGGGTTAACTAGTGGGACAGTTTTATAGGTTGGGTCGTTACGGACGCGGCGATAATAAATATGTGTACTTTTATTGTTTGTTTCTTTTAATTTAGATAAAGAAATGTATTTATGGGAATAATATATATATTTTTTCATTATTTAGGTTTTTTTTTTTTTTTTACAGATTTGGAAAAATTTTTTTTAACTTTTTTACTTTGTCCCAGGGAAGGACATCACAGATCGCTGATCTGACAGTTTGCACAGCACTCTTTCAGATCAGCGATCTGACTTACAGCGCTGCAGGCTTACCAAGCGCCTGCTCTGAGCAGGCACTTGGTAAGCCACCTCCCTCCCTGCAGGACCCGGATGCCGCGGTCATCTTGAATCCGGGGCCTGCAGCGAGGAAGGAGGTAGGAGACCCTCGGAGCAACGCGATCACATCGCGTTGCTGCGGGGGTCTCAGGGAAGCCCGCAGGGAGCCCCCTCCCTGCGCGATGCTTCCCTGTACCGCCGGCACACTGCGATCATGTTTGATCGCAGTGTGTCGGGGGTTAATGTGCCGGGAGCAGTCCGTGACTGCTCCTGGCACATAGTGCCGGATGTCAGCTGCGATAGGCAGCTGACACCCGGCCGCGATCGGCCGCGCTCCCCCAGTCGGTGGGCATACGGGCCCACCCCACCTCGACGGAATAGTATGTCAGATGTCAGAAAGGGCTTAAAATGCAATAACGGGCGATCAAAAGAACGTATCTGCACAAATGTGGTATCATTAATGAAGTCAGCTCGGCATGCAAAAAATAAGCCTTCACCCGACCCCAGATCACGAAGAATGGAGACGCTATGGGTATCGGAAAATGGCGCTTTTTTTTTTATTTTAACAAAGTTTTGAAATTTTTTTCACCACTTAGATAAAAAATAACCTAGACATGTTAGGTGTCTATGAACTTGTAATGACCTGGAGAATCATAATATCAGGTCAGTTTTAGCATTTAGTGAAGCTAGCAAAAAAGCCAATCAAAAAACAAGTGTGGGATTGCACTTTTTTTGCAATTTCACCGCACTTGGAATTTTTTTTTCCCATTTTCTAGTACAAGACATGGTAAAACAAATGGTGTCGTTCAAAAGTACAACTCGTCTCACAAAAAATAAGCCCTCACATGGCCATATTGACAGAAAAATAAAAAGTTATGGCTCTGGGAAGGAGGGGAGCGAAAAACGAAAACACAAAAACGAAAAAGGGCCGCGTCGGGAAGGCTTTAATGTTGTGTGTTGCCTGTTCCTTCTGCATCAAGGGTGGAGGTGGGAGCTGAGGGTCACTCCTGCACTGACAGGACACCTACAGCATGTGCAGATGAGATGGAACCAGAAGACACAGGAAGGTGTGAGAATGCCCCCAGGAGTGATGAGACAGTGTGCAAGTGTGCTCTGGAGGTAGAGGTGGGGGGCAGGTAGCTGCAAGGCCTGAACCAGGGTTGGTGGAATGGGTTACCGCAAGGATTGTAGGGGCCCTAGATGAGTCCAAACTACTGGGTTCTGCGCAGCTGTAGGAAGAGGAACGTGCCAATCGGGTTGGGGCTGTCACAGGAGAGGTGGAGCCTTCAAGTAAGGCACTAGTTCAGGAGGTTCCCACACCCGGGTTGCCAGGAGACCAGGTGGGTCCAACTGACTTGGCGACTTGTGTGGAAGCCCAGGAGATTCAGGCACTACCCAGGGTTACAGCGGTTGTGGCCGCTGTCACCAGGAGTGGGAGCGCTGGAGTCCAAGGAGCCTCACGAAGGTCCGATGGCCTTCCCCCTTCTGACCACGTGGCGGCTGAGTGGTCGGGAGGCCTGGAGACATGTCCCAGAGAACTGACAGAAGACGTGGCAGTTTTGTTCATTCTGTCTACATCTAGTCAGGGGTTTCAGGCAGCATTGGAAGCCGATGACAGCCTGACGGCCCTTAAGAAGCATATGGCACAGCCTTTCACGGACTCAGACCTTGAACGGGTGGTCTGGGACCAGGGATCGCTGTATCGGGTGTCGGGTCAGCAAGAGTCACCAGAGGTGTGGCCTAGCACTAGAAGTCCTGGGAATTTCAAGATCCCCCCTGAAGTCCTGAGAGAGGGTCAAATGACCCTCAGTCCATATTGACACCTTAATTAGCATCCTTTCATTTGTAAATGTGCTCTTGCCTGAGGAATCTGCAGGGGGGATTATCTAAGATAAGAGTGTGTAAACAGAAGAATGACCCTCAGTCCATATTGACACCTTAATTAGCATCCTTTCATTTGTAAATGTGCTCTTGCCTGAGGAATCTGCAGGGGGGATTATCTAAGATAAGAGTGTGTAAACAGAAGAATGACCCTCAGTCCATATTGACACCTTAATTAGCATCCTTTCATTTGTAAATGTGCTCTTGCCTGAGGAATCTGCAGGGGGGATTATCTAAGATAAGAGTGTGTAAACAGAAGAATGCAAGCTATTCCTGAGTGTGGGGGTTGCTGCTCACAAGAAAGAAAGAATATGAGCTGCTCCTGAGTGTCTGCCCACCCACCCCCAGTTGCATTGCATTAGCAAATTTGCATGCAGCTTTATGTGCTGTGGGGGAGAAACCTATTTTGTTCACAGGAAAGAAAATGGAGAGAAGGCACACCATTGAAGAGGCATTGGAACTGATTCTGAGCAACACAAACCCTTCAGACTCAGATGGAGAAGACATAGTCCTTCAACCGGCACATGTGGGGTCTGTGCTGACACATGCCATGGGCACGGACATACGGGACACATGTTCCCCTATGGCCCCATTCCGCACGAACTGTGTCTCTATGTGGAGCACATGCGTGTCCGTCTGCTCCACACAGAGACATGTCCGTTGTTTTGCGGAAGCACAGACCGCTTTTTGCCGAAAACGTCCATGCACACAGATATCATCCGTGTGACTTCCATGTGCACGGACCACGGAGGAAAGTGAAAAGCCTAAAAATAAAGAATTTCATATTCACCTCAGTCCAGCGCTGACAGTTCCACTCACATCCGGTGCCGCTCATTAGGCTATGAATATTCACTTCACTGAGCCCAAGAGCGAACCGGAAGTGAGAGGAGAAGAGGCGCTGGAGGGAGGTGAGTATGTGGTGACAGCAGACAGCGCTATCTGTGGATTCACAGAGAGCACATGGAAATCACCCACGCTGCATGGGGGCCAAAAGGGATCCTGTTCTGCCTGTTTCAAAAACGGACAGAACAGGATGCCAAAAAAGGCAGTGTGAGTTACCTATTTTATTTCCTGACTATCTTTTTTTATTTTGAACCAAAACAAAATGCTTATTTGAAATTATTTATCTTGCAGATGAGGAGACTCCGCCTCTACCAAAAAAGAGAGCTCGGTTGGCGAGTGAGCCGACAGAGACCACAAAAGATGGCACAGTGTGGCATGAAGTACAAGTGGGGAAACATCTCCATTTGACCCCAATAGAACCGTAACCTACAGATGGAGAGCCAAGTGCTAAGGCCAGACGAAGTGTCCAGAGTCGCCTTCAGAGCTTCCTCTGTTTCATTAGTCTTGACATGCTTCGTAGCATTGAAGAATGGACTACTCAACATGCACGTCACACGGAGCAGATGGATTGGTTCATGGGTCTCCCGGAACTAATGGCATTTATTTCAGTCATTATCTTGCGGGGGGTGACCAAGGTTCCATCACTACATGACAGCTGGTCAGCAAACCTGGGAAACCCAAGGATCATTGCCACTATGACCCGAAACCGCTTTCAAGACATCATGCAACACCTACGCTTTGATGACATGTTCACGCGCAGTGAGCGAGTGGAGACCGATAAGTTTGTTGCAATCTCCGATGTGTGGAGATCGTTTGTCACCAACTGCATCGCATCCTACAACCCTGGTCGACACATCACTATTGATGAACAGCTTTTCCCGTCAAAGACTCGCTGCTGTTTTCTGCAATACATTGCAACAAAACCAGACAAGTTTGGCATCAAGTTTTTGGTGGCTTGCGACTCGAAATCAAAGTACATCTGTAATGTCCTCCCATATCTTGGCAAGGACCCCAGTCGTCCCAGCGGGGAGAGACTGTCCGAAACTGTAGTGATGAGGCTGATGGAACCATTCATGGACAAGGGCAGAACTGTAACCACGGACAATTTCTTTACATCATTGTCACTTGCACAACGACTGCTTAGCAGGGAAACCACTATCCTCGGCACAGTCAACAAGAGTCGCCGGGAAATTCCTCAATCCGCTAGACAGATGGACCGCACTGAATTCACCACTCAGGTGTTTTCAACCACTGGTGCCACACTGACAGTGTATGCACCCAAACGAAAGAAGGCCATCTACATTCTCAGCAGCATGCACAGCGTGGTTGAGACTGAGGATACCAACAAAAGGAAGCCAAACACGGTCACACAATACAGCCACACAAAGTGCGGTGTGGATGTAATGGTCCAAATGGTGCGGGAGTACAGCATGCGTGCAGGAACACAGAGATGGCGAGTCGCCGTGTTCTACAACATGATTGACATGGCAGCACTCAATGCTCATGTTCTTTATCAGGCATGCACTGGGGTGCAGGAGAGACGGGTGGACTTCTTGGTTGAGCTTGCAAAAGAGTTAGGTGGCCATCATGTGACTGAAAAGAAGGCACGCAAGGAGAAACTCCTTTGGCAACTTCCTTCCACACCCAGCCCTGGCAAAAGGGTGAAGTGTCAGGTCAACCATCGATGTACGAACAATTGTGCAACTGACTGTGTTGACTGCTACAAATACACGTGTGGCAAATGTACCAGGGACATACCCAGGCAGTGCCAGGTATGTTTCGACATGTTCAGACAGACTGCTGAGTGAGTGCTGAAATGCTAGTCACACAAGGACATGCCACTCACACACACACAGCCCCCCACTGCAGCCTATGGAAAATATGTGTGGAATTGTTTTATTCCATGTATTTTTTTAACATTTTTATAACAAAAATAAAAAGCATCCTTTGATGCGTGCTCCTTTACTCCCCTACCCCCATGTATTTGTCTTTACCCTTTCCCCCCTCCCCTCTTCCCACTCCTCCACCAACATCCCTCCCTGTTGTATAATTTGATTATATTGTTTTCTTGTTCACTGTTTTATCACATTTGTTTGGCCATGCCGCATATACACTGCTCATCTTGAAAATGTGACTATTTGTTTGATGTTGGTGTGAAATAACCCTTTAGTGAAAAAAAATCTTATTGGTTTAAAAAAAAAAAATAAAAAGCATCAAAACAAATAACAGTTGTTCTTTTGTATATTTTTCACACTAAAATTTTAGTCCTCTTGTGCGAATTTTTTTCGCGCCAAATTTGCACAAGAATGAACATGCTGCGATTTTTTTTCGCTAGTGTGATTAAGGCCTAAAGGTACAGTTACACGTTACGATCTCGTTGATGATATCGTTTGAAAATGTCACATGATCACGTTGTTTTCACATCGTTGCGTGTAACGTGAAGATATCGGACGAACACATCGTTGGATTGCTGATCGCAGATTTGAGGTCAGGATCTCAAATCTGACGATCCTCGTCCAATTATGTACCAGAAGATGTGCAGCATCGTTCAGTGTAACGCTGAGATGAACGATTTTGGTCTAAATTCTCCTATTCCTGCCATTGTGAAAAATCGTTCTGCAAACATTTGCAATGAGGCTAACGCGGAGCCAAAATTTACATTGTTAACAAGATAGTTGCATGTGACGCCTCTTGGACGATGTGAAACTGATTGCACGAATGATGTGATCACGTGACATTTCTAACTATATCGTCGACGAGATCGTAACATGTAACGGTACCTTTGACCGCTGCGGATCCGCAGCAGTTTCCCCTGAGTTTACAGTACAATGTAAACTTATGGGAAACAAAAAACGCTGTGCACATGCTGCGGAAAAATCCGCACGGAAACGCTGCGGATTACATTCCGCAGCATGTCACTTCTTTTCTGCGGATTTTCACCTGCTCCAATAGGAAACTGCAGATGAAAATCCGCAGAAGAAATCGCAGTAAAAAACGCAATAAATCTGCAGTAAAAACCGCAACGGGTTTTCACTGCGGATTTTAGAATTCCGCTGCGGAAAAATCCGCATTGGAATCCGCAAAGTGTGCACATAGCCTTAGACACAAATGCTTCTGGTCATTACTCACAGCTGTACCTTGCTCTAAAATTTCTAATTCTCTATTTATAATATATAAAAAATGATTCATTGTTTCAGTGCTTTTTTGCACAAATAATACTAAACTAAATTCAATATGTATAGTCTTTATATTATCAAATACAATAAACTGAACAGAACTAACTTGAAACTTGAAACTACATGGGTAAACTGGATGGAAAACAGCAAACAACCTCCTGTGGTGCAACAGTAATGGCCTTAATTACAGAACAAAAGACAGTGAATAAGATAGATAAGCTATATATAGATAAGCTATAGATAAGCTATAGATAAAATCCTTTAGGTCATTTGACCCTTCTCTGGGTTTCAAAGGTAGAAATGTCAAATGACCTGTCTCTGGAACTTCTAGTGCTAGGGACCGACAATTAGTGGTACCCTATCTGTTCCGGGCAGAGTTATTGCGGATTGCACATGAGGTTCCGATGGCCGGACACTTAGGGATCGCTAAGACCAAGGCCAGGCTAGCCAGGCATTTCTGCTGGCCTAAAATGGGGACCGATGTGGCTGCCTACTGCCGCTCGGGTGACACCTGTCAGAGAGTGGGGAACGCAGGCGGCGCCCCAAAGTCCTACTGGTGCCATTGCCCATCATTGATGAGCCTCTCCGGAGGGTGGCTGTGGATCTCATTGAACCACTGTTTGCTCCCAGCTGCTTTGAGAAACTCTACATACTAACGGTAGTGCATTATGCCACCTGGTATCCAGAAACGGTAGCCTTGTCATCTACTCGGGCCGACAAGGTGGCCGCCGCTTTACTGAAGATTTTCTCCAGAGTTCTTTTTCCCCAGGAAATGCTCACCAACCGAGGGACCCAGTTCATGTCGCAGCTCATGGAGTCGCTTTGTAAGCAAATGCAGGTGCAACATCTGGTGGCCAGCCCGTACCATCCGCAGACTAATTGTCTGTGCGAGATGTTCAATGGCACTCTCAAGCAGATGCTTAGGATGTTGGTTGACTCCCACGGGAGCGACTGCGAGCTGTACCTCCTTTACCTACTATTTGCCAACCGGGAGGCTCCACAGGCCTCAATGGGGTGAACCCCTTTCGAGCTCCCATATAGGCAGCGTGTACGAGGGCCCCATGCACTGGTGAAAGAGGCATGGGAAGGAGACTTGGCCATCCCCGGGGTGTTGGTCATTGAGTACATCATGCACTTTTGGGACAAAATGACGGCCTTGTTGTGGCTGGTGAGGGACAATATGGCCCAGGCTCAGGCTGATCTGAAGCGCTGGCAGGACCAGAACGCTTGTGAAAGGACCTACCAAGTGGGTCAGAAAGTGTGGGTACTGGTCCCCATACCACAGGACAAGCTACAAGCAGCCTGGGAGGGCTCATACCTCATGCACAAGCAACTTAATGACGTCACGTACCTGGTCACCCTAGACCACACCCATGGAAGGAGGAAGGCCTTCCACGTGAACATGATGAAGGCCCATCATTAGCGGGAGACCTGCACCCTCCCTTTGTGTAACCTTACCAAGGAAGGAGAGGCCTGAACCCTCCTGGATCTGCTCACCTAAGCCAAGGTGAGTGGATCCATTGAGGACGTAGAGGTTAGCCACCAGCTCACCAAGGACCCACGGTCCCAGCTGGCGGATACTCTATGCCCCTACTGGAAGCTGTTTGTCAGCCTTACCGGAAGGACCGAGTTGGCTGCCCATCAAGTGGACATTGGGGATCTCCCCCTGATCCAGCGGTCAGCATATCATGTCTCTCGCGAGGTGCAGCAGTGAATGTGCCTGGAGATTGATGAGATGCTAAAGCTGTGGGTCATCCATGCATCGCCCATAGTCCTCGTCCCTAAGAAGGACCGAACAACTTGGTTCTGCATGGACTACCAGAGGCTCAATGCTGTCACGATCACCGATGTGACCATAAATACGGTTGTTACAGTGGTGTTGCCTTCCTTTCTGGGAGGTTGATGCCATGCCTGAAAGCGAAAAGGATGCCTTTAACAGCTGGCATATACATTCAACACGTTCTGACTCCAGGCCAGAAGGGGCAGCTCTGAACCCGGTTTCAGGGGAGCTTCTCTGGAGATAGATTCTGACTTTAGGAGGAGTTAGACAGTTGGTCGGAGATGTGAGAGAGTGAGCAGGAAAGCTGGAGCAGTGCAGACAAGTGGTTCTGCAGCTCCAGGTCAGAGTGGAGGAGTCAGACAGCGTAGTGTCTGTAGCACATTCGAGAGCAAGAGAAGCACAGGAGAAGTATTGAGCTGGAGGGGAGCTGCGAGTGGGCTCCCTCCACTCTGAAGCACAGGAACCAGACACCCGGAGTCTGAGGCTGTGTGGGACTGTATGCCCCACAGTAGAAACAGGAGGGCAGAAGACTTGAGGTCGTCTGTCCGCACCCACACCCGAAGGTACAGCAACATATAGAGCCTAGAGTCATGATACAGACACCTGTAAAAAGGCTTGCGTTGCCTACCATGCAGGTACTGTCTTAGGACAGAGAGAGAGGACCTTGTAAGGAGCCATAGGCATCAAGGGACTCACCTTACAGCGCAGGAAGGAAGGCTTCCAACCTCACCTGAAAGGGGATCAATAAACGCTTCCAGGCTGACCTGACCTCACCAACACCTGTTGCCGGTACACTGGACTGTGTCCGTAAACCATCAGTAAACAGGTAAAGAGACTGCAACCTTGTGTCCCCTGATTCTTTTTGGCACCACACCATCTTTGCCTATTACACCGGGAGCCCTGGGTATTCAGCTTCACCTTGAAAGCCATACCATCCTTGCTGCAGTACCATCATTCCCAGTGGACCCTTTAATAAGCTTTGGTCGTCCCTGACCGATTACCACAGGTGGCATCACAAACACTCTTTATTCAAATAACCCCTTTAAATACCTTTCCTTTAATTTAGACATACACCAAGGACCACGGACTGAGTCACTGCCACCATGATCACCCCTTTAACGATGACCGCACCTGGTACCGAGTACCCCTAGGCCCAAGCGGGGCATTCCAGATGCGTTCCGTATGCCACGCATCGATGACCTCCTCGATCAGTTGGCTGGGGCTAAGTACCTGAGCATAATGGATCTTAGCCAGGGATATTTACAGATACCTCTGACTCAGGAGGCCCAGGAACGCTCTGCCTTTATCAACCTGTTTGGACTGTACGAGTCCACTGTGATGCCATTCAGCATGAAGAATGCCCCTGCCACTTTCCAGCGGGTGGTAAACACGCTGCTTCAGGGATTTGAATGGTACGTGGCTGCGTACCTGGACGATATTGCCATCTTCAGTCCCACATGAGAGGATCCCCTAGAACATCTGATGCAGGTGCTTAGGAGGATCCACCAGGCAGGTTTGACCACGGAAAAGTGCCAGTTGGGCATGAGCAAGGTCCTCTACCTTGGTCATAGGGTAGGCAGGCGGCGGGATCTGAAGCCAGAACCCGGGAAGGTGGATGCCATCTCGACCAGGTCCATCCCCAGGACCAAGAAACAGGTGATGTCCTTCCTCGGCACTGCTCGGTACTATAGGAGGTTTGTTCCACACTATAGCCCCTGATGGACCTCACTAAGAAAAAGCTGCCGCTCATGGTAGACTGGTCAGTTGCCTGCGAAACAGGTATTGAGGGGCTCAAGACTGCTCTCCAGCTCCCCAGAACTACAAGCTGCTGAGGTGCGCATTGAGGAGTACCCAAAGGGGAGATGTCACCATAATATGAATATGCCATGTTTTGAATATATACCTAAAAGGTCCATAGCTTTCAGACACACGCTGTGGGCTTTTCCGACCACCCTCATCACTCTGCCTAGAAAGCTTTTCTTATCTGTCTTGGCCCGCAGGCAACTCCCTCTCCCTGAATACACCTGTAGCTTAAAACTCAAGTGTGGGACTCTGCCCCCTCTCTCTCTCGAATGCAGGAGTGTGTAGATATCCTTTGTGTGAATACCATTTGTTCTCTTGCTCATGTACAACCTTAACAGTAAGGCATAACTTGACCCCAATTAGTGAGATGTCATAGAGATATGGAAGTTATATATTTGGTATGTGCATCAGCCGGGCAATCACCCAGTGCGTTTTGCAATTTCCTGTACCCTTGGTATCTGAGAAACAAATTAAAGTTTACTCGCTGTGCCTAGAGATATCATGTTTGGTCTTAATAGAATGCTAGTCGCAAAACAAGATCAATGATAATTCCATCGTCGCTATACGAGGTGGCATCCTGGAGCTACGGTGGATATGAATGTTCCATATCTCTGAGTCTTTCTGAGAAAAGAGGAGTGCAATACATAACTCAGCCCATTCAGTAATGTCACGTCCAGAGGGCAAATCTTAACCCTGCTGAGTTGTGAGTCAGTTTTTTTGGCCAGGAAGAGAGCCCATCCCGCACAGCACATGGGTTGCCATGATCTGAAATGATATGAAAGAAATGTAAAAATTTTTTCAACTTTAATCTCATTTTATTTGTAATTATACTGTACATACGACACTTGTCTTCTTTATAATATCTATTTATACTTCTGTAAACACTGCCTACCTTTTTTGGAGTAAAATATATAAAAATACTAGTTTGTTTCTCCTTGCTCTATAACGAACTGTCATGTCATCTGAAGTGAATTACGCTACTAATTTGGGTGGGCTCCAAACCTGTTATTAATTAGGAAATTGGAGCTGGTGGCAAAAGATTTGTCCTTTGCATTTGGGAGGCTTTGTAGTGAATGGCGACGTTGATAATTATTGTTCCCGCCTGAGTGGGAGTAGTTATATCACCCTCGCTGCAATGTGCCCATTAGCCAGTACAAAGTAAGGCAGCCTTTTTGTGACTAATTTTCCTAGGTGCAGTTCCCGGTCTGACCTGAGGGTAAGGGGGCACCAGAGAGCTGCAAGTTCCAAAGCAGAACTGCGAAGTGGGATATAGATAAATCCCCTTCAGAAAGAACCAAGGGCAGCCAAACAACCCTGGTTCATGACAAATTGGTGTAAGTGGTGGAGAAGATAAAGATATCCTCCCCGTGAACCGTGACATTGGGTACCTGCCTTATGATGAAGCTTTTATGCCTAGCCAACCCCGGGGTACCGCCTTATGCCTAGCCTGCCCTGGGGCATTTGAATTATGCCTAGCCCACCTTGGGAAACATGCCTTATGCCTAGCCTGCTACACATCACTTGCGTTATGCTTAACCCCTTCAGGGCAATTGCTTTATGCTTAGCTTGCCTCGGGGCAGTTGCCTTATGCCTAGCCCGCCCCAGGGCACATGCCTTATGCCTATCTCTTAGTTGTTTTATTTGTTGTATTGTCTTTAACTACATGTTGGGTAGGCACACTGGACAGGCAGCACACTCTTAGCTTTTGTCCGGTCTGAATGTACATGCACGACTGTAAGTGGGCACTAAGGCATTACCCATTTACATAGGACAGACAAGAAGTGCCTGGTCGCTTGGAGCATGGGGTTGTGGAGTGGCCCCGCTCTGTACAATAAAGGATCTAGTCCTCAATGTTCAATTACACAGTATAGGGGTGAAAACTAGCTCTTCACCCCTATGGGTGCCTCAACTTTTATGCAGAGTGCGAAGAGTAAAGGTACCGTCACACTCAGCGACGCTGCAGCGATATAGACAGCGAGCCGACCTAAACTAGATCGCTGGAGCGTCGCTGTTTATGTCGCTGTAGAGACGTCAAACACAGCAACTCCAGAACGATGCAGGAGCGATCCAGTGACGTAACGGCGACTCACTTCTCGTTCTCGCTCCATGTAAAACGTTGCTGGCGTCGTTGCTTTTGATGTCAAACATGACGATTCCAGCCGACCTGGTGACAAAATAAAGTTCTGGACTTCTAGCTCCGACCAGCGATGGCACAGCGGGATCCAGATCGCTGCTGCCTGTCAAACACAACGAGATCGCTATCCAGGACGCTACAACGTCACGGATTGTTGTCGTTCTCATTGCAAAGTTGCTGAGTGTGACGGTACCTTTAGCCTTATGACTTATGCCTAGCCACCCCTTGGGCCCCAGCCCTTGGGTACCTGCCTTATGCCTTAGCTTTTATGCCTAGCCAACCCCAAGGCACCTGCCTTATGCCTAGCCCACACTGAGGTACTTTCCTTATGCCTAGCCCATCCCAAGGCACTTGCCTTATGTGTAGACTGCCCTGGGCACTTGCCTTATTCCTAGCCTGCCCCGAGACACTTGCCTTTGCCTTACACACCACGGGGCATTTGCCTTATGTGCCTAGACTGCCCCCTGGCACTTGCCTTATGCCTGGACTGCTCCGGGGCACTTGCCTTATGCCTAGACTACCCTGGGTCACTTGCCTTATGCCTAGTTTGCCCCGGGACACTTGTCTTGTGCCTAGCCTGCCCTGGGGCACTTACCTTATGCCTTGCCCCCACGGGGCAGTTGCCCAAAGCCTAGCCCTTCCCTGGGTACTTGCCTTATGCCAAGCCCACTCTGGGACACTTGCCTTATGTGTAGACCGCCCCAGGGCACTTGCTTTATGCGTTGACTGCCCCGGGCACCTGCTTTAATCCTAGCCCATCCAGGAGCACTAGTCTTATGCCTAGCCCACTCCGAGGCACTTGCCTTATGCGTAGACCGCCCTGTGGCACTTACCTTATGCGTAGACTGCCCCAGGCACCTGCCTTATTCCTAGCCCATCCAGGGGCACATTTCTTATGCCTATCCCACCCTGGGGCACTTGCCTTATGCTTAGCCCACTCGGGGGCACGTGCCTTATGCTTAGGCCACCCTGATGCACTTGCCTTATGCTTAGTCCGCCTTGAGGTACTTGCCTTATGTTTAGCCCGCCCCGCGGCACTTGCGTTAATCTTAGCTTGCCCCGGGGAACTTGCCTTAAGCTTAGCCCGCCCCAGGGAACTTGCCTTATGCATAGCTCGCCCCATGGCACTTGCCTTATGCTTAGCCCGCCCCATGGCACTTGTTTTATAACTAGGCCACCCTGGGTCACTTGCCTTATGCTTAGGCCACCCAGAGGCACTTGCATTATGCCTATCCGACCCCAGGGCACTTGCCTTATGCTTAGCCCTCCCTGTGGCACTTGCCTTATGGTTAGCCCACCCTGGTGCACTTGCCTTATGCCTATACCACCCTGGGGCACTTGCCTTATGCCTTGTCCTCCACAGGGACTTGCATTATGCCTATACCACCCCGGTGTACTTGCCTTATGCCTAGACCGCCCCGGGGCACTTGCCTTATGCTTATCCCACCCAAAGGCACGTGCCTTATGCCTTGTCCTCCATGGAGCACTAACCTTATGCCTAGACTGCCCCGGGGCAATTGCCTTATGCCTAGCCAACTCAGAGGCACTTGCCTTATGCCTATCCCACCCTGGTGCACTTGCCTTATGCTTTGCCCTCCCTGGGGCACTTGCATTATGCCTAGCCTGCCCCAGGGACAAGCCTTTTGCCTAGACTGCCCCGATGCACATGCCTTATGCCTAGGCAGCCATGGGGCACTTGCCTTATGCCTAGGCCACCACGGGGCACTTGCCTTATGCCTAGTTTCCCCTGGGGCACTTGCCTTCTGCCTAGACCGCCCCGAGACACTTGCCTTATGTGTATACAATCCCGAGCACTTGCCTTAGGCCTAGCCTGTCCAGGGGCGCTTACCTTATGTCTAGGCCATGATGGGGCACTTGCCTTATGCCTAGTTTCCCCCGGGAACATACCTTATGCCTAGCCTGCCACTCGTCACTTGCTTTATGCTTATCCTGCCCTAGGGCAGTTGCCTTATGCCTAGTCCGTCCTGGGATACTTACCTTATGCTTTGACCGTCCCGGGGCACTTGCTTTATGCCTAGACAGCCCCGGGGCACTTGCCTTATGCCTAACCTGCCTTGGGGTACTTGCCTTATGCCTAGCCTGTCCCTGGGCACTAGCCTTATGCCTAGACCCTGCTGGGGCACTTGCCTTATGCCTAACCCAAACCCGAGACACTTGCCTTATGCGTAGACCTCCCTGGGGCACCTGCCTTATGCCTAGCCCATTCAGGGGCACTTGCCTTATTCCTATCCCACCCCGGGGCACTTGCCTTATTCTAAGCCCGCCTTGGGGCACTTGCCTTATGTCTTGGCCTCCATGGGGCACTTGCCTTATGCGTAGGCCGCCACAGGGCACTTGCCATATGCCTAGTTTCCCCTGGGGCACTTGACTTATGCCTAGACCACCCCGAGACACTTGCCTTATGCATAGACAACCCCGGGCACTTGCCTTATGCCTAGCCTGTCCAAGGGCACTTGCCTTATGCCTATCCCACCCCGAGGAACTTGCCTTATGCTTAACCCACCCCGGGGCACTTGCCTTATGCCTAGGCCATCATGGGGCACTTGCCATATGCCTAGGCTGCCACAGGGCACTTGCTTTATGACTAGTTTTCCCTGTGACACTTGCCTTGTGCTTAGCCTTCCCCAGGGCACTTGCGTTATGCCTTGCCCCCCATGGTGCACTGTTCTTATGCCTAGCCCATTCTGGGCACCTGCCTTATGCCTAGCCTGCCCCAGGGCACCTGCCTTATGCCTAGCTCTTAGTTGTTTTATTTGTTGTATTGTCTTTAACTACATGTTGGTTAGGCACACTGGACGGGCAGTAAACTCTTCTCTCTTGTCCGGTCTGAATGCGCATGCACGACTGTATTTGGTGATGAAGGCATTACCCATTTACGGAAGGCAGACAAGAAGTGCCTGGTCGCTTGGAGCATGGGGTTGTGGAGTGGCCCCGCTCTGTACAACAAAGGATCTAGTCCTCAATGTCCAAGTACACAGTAAAGGGGTGAAAACTAGCTCTTCACTCCTACGGGTGCCTCAACTTTTATGCAAAGAGTGCAAAAAGTGAGCCTTATGCCTTATGCTTAGCCAGCCATTGGACCCCACCTCTTGGGTACCTGCCTTATGCCATAGTTTTTATGCCTAGCCAACCCTGATGCAGATGCCTTATGCCTAGCCTGTCCTGGTGCACTTTCCTTATGCATAGCCTGCCCTGGGGCACTTGCCTTATGCCTAGCCCGGCCCGGGGAACATGCCTTATGCCTAGCCTGCCGAATGTCACTTGCCTTATGCCTAGCCCGCCTCGGAGCACTTGCCTTATGCTTAGCTCGCCTCGTGGCACTTGCCTTATACCTAGCCCATCCTGGGACACTTGCCTTATGCCAGCCCGCCCCGGGGCACTTGACTTATTTCTAGCCTGCACCATTGGACTTGCCTTATGCCTAGCCCATGCCGGGACACTTGCCTTATGCTCAGCCCACCCCAGGACAGTTGCCTTAAGCCTAACCAGTCCCATGACACTTGCCTTATGTCTAGCCCACCCCGGGGCAATTGTACTTATGCCTAACCCTATCTGGGGAACTTGCCTTAAGCCTAGCATGCCCCTTGGCATTTGCCTTGTGCCTAGGCCGTCCCAGGGCCCCTGACTTATGCTATCCCTTATGCCTAGCTAACCGTACTGCACCTGCTTTATGCCTAGCCAGCCCCGATATACTTCCCTTATGCCTAACCTGCCCCGGGGCACTTGCCTTATGTCTATCCCACTCTGGGGCACCTACCTTATGCCTAGCCTGCCCAGAGGCACTTACCTTATGCCTATATGAAACTAAACATGGAGGGCACCATCAAAGATATAAAATGTTAAAGGGCTCCAGCTGCAGTATGTCTGTATATGAACAATTAACAACCAAAGACAATAAGACATACAAAAGATAACCTTTAGAAAATGTATCAAATATTTTTAATGCACACGAAAACCCACAACAAAAACTAAAAAAAAATGTTTAAATACACAAAAATAATGCCACTTGATATGGCCTAACCAAACAGGAACAATGATTAGCCTAATAACACCAAAAAATCATGCATGTGAACATTCAGCTCAATATATGAACTATGGGAATCTGTATATTAGTTAAGGGGTGGTCAGATGGTCATATTTCAAATATATATTAGTAGATCCAATACATTCTAGCAACTAGAGATTGGCACCAAATACAAAGTGGAGAGGCTATAGCCAAGTGGATTTGTTAGAAAGAATGTTCAAACCTATGAATACCAAGGTAAGCAGCCATCACATCAATTCAAAAGGAATTGATGTTATTAGGCTAATCATTGTTCCTGTTTGGTTAGGCCATATCAAGTGGCATTATTTTTGTGAATTTTAAATGTTTTTGTTGTAGGTTTTCATGTGCATTAATAAAATGTGATACAAAGGTGATCCCTGCTCTTTTGAATGTCTTCTTCTCTTTGCTTGTTAATTTTACCTTGTGCCTATCCCAAAACATGGCACTTATGCTTAACCCTCCCTGGGGCACTTGCCTTATGCTTAGCCCGCACCGGGGCACTTGTCTTATGTCTATCTTGCCCCGGAGCACTTGCCTTATGCCTAGACCACCCAGAAGCACTTGCCTTATGCCTATCCCACCCTGGAGCACTTGCTTTATGCTTTGCCCTCCCTGGGGCACTTGCCTTATGCCTAGCCTGCCCCGGAGCACGTACCTTATGCCTTGTCTGCCCCAGGGCACATGCCTTATGCCTAGCCTGCCCCGGAGCACATACCTTATGCCTTGTCTGCCCCAGGGCACATGCCTTATGCCTAGCCTGCCCCGGGGCATCTTGCCTTATGCCTAGACCATCCTGGGGCCCTTGCCTTATACCTAGCCCATCCTGGACACGTGCCTTATGCCTAGCCCACCCCGGGGCACTTGACTTATGCCTAGCCTGCACCATTGCACTTGCCTTATGCCTAGCCCATCCCGGGACACTTGCCTTATGCCTAGTCGACCCCGGGACAGTTGCTTTAAGCCTAACCTGTCCCGTGACACTTACTTTAAGCCTAGCCCTCCCCGGGGCACTTTCCTTATGACTAGAGCATCCCAAGGCACCTGACTTATGCCTAGCTAACCCTACTTTACATGCTTTATGCCTAGCCAGCCACGATGCACTTACCTTATGCCTATCTCACCCTGGCACTTGCCTTATGCCTAGGCCACCTCAGGGCACCTGCCTTATGCCTAGCCCACCTCGGGGCACCTGCCTTATGCCTAGCCTGCCTCGGAGCAATTGCCTTATGCCTAGCCCACCTCGGGGCCCATGCCTTGTGACTAGCCCACCCCTGGGCAGTTGTCTTAAGGCTAGCACACCCCAGAGCAGTTGCCTTAAGCCTAGCCCATCCCAGGGGACTTGTGTTATGCCTAGCCCTCCCTGGGGCATTTGCCTTATGCCTAGTGCACCCCGGGGCACTTGCTTTATGCCTAGACCACCCCGGGTCACTGGCCTTATGCTTAGTCTTCCCCGGGACACTTGCCTTGTGCCTAACCAGCCCTGGGGCACTTGCCTTATGCTTTGCCCCCACGGGGCATTTTACTTATGTCTAGCCCACACCGGGTCACTTCCTTATGCCTAGCCCGCCCCAGGGCACTTGTCTTATGCCTAGCCCACCCGGGTCACCTGCCTTATGCCTAGCCTGCTTCAGGGCACTTGCCTTATGCCTAGCCTGCAACGACGCACTTGCCTTATGCGTAGACTGCTCCGGGGCACCTGTCTTATGCCTACCCTGCCTCGGGGCTCTTGCTTTATGCCTAGCCTGCAACGATGCACTTGCCTTATGCGTAGACTGCGCTGGGGCACCTGCCATATGCCTGGCCAATGCAGAGGCACTTACCTTATGCCTATCCCACCCCGGGGCACTTGCCTTAAGCTTAGCCCACCCCGGTGGACTTGCCTTATGATTAGCCCGCCCCAGGGCACTTACCTTATGCTTGGCCCACCCGGAGCACTTGCCTTACGCTTAGCCTACCCCAGGGCTCTTGCCTTATGCTTAGCCCACCCAGGGAAACTTGCTTTATGTTTAGCCTGCCTCGATGCACTTGCCTTATGCCTAGCCCACCCCACCCCACGGCACTTGCTTTATGCCTAGGCCGCTAAATGGCCCCTTGCCTTATGCCTAGGCCACCCAGAGGCATTTTCCTTATGCCTATCCCACCCTGGGGCACTTGCCTTATGCTAAGCCCTCCCTGGGGCACTTGCCTTATACCTATCACACACTGGGGCACTTGCCTTATGCTTAGCCTGCCCCGTGGCAGTTGCCTTATGCCTAGCCCGCCACAGAGTAGTTGCCTGATGCCTAGCCCTGCCCGAGGCACGTGCTTTATGCCCACACTGCCCCGGGGAGCTTGCCTTATGCCTAGAACTTGCCTTAGCTTAGCTCACAGCGGGGTAGTTGTCTGAAGACTAACTTGTCCTTTGGCACTTGCCATATGCCTAGACCACCCCAGGACACTCGACTTCAACACCCCAGGACATGTTATTTATGCCTTGACAGCCCTGGCACATTTGCCTTATGCCTAGCTCGCCCCGGGGCACTTACCTTCTACCTCGCCCACCCCGAGTGTCTTATGTCTAGACTGCCCAGGGGCACTTGCCTTATGCTCAGACTGCCCTGGGGCACTTGCCTTATGCCTAGCCCGCCCCGGGGCATTTGCTTTATGCCTAGTCCACTCACGGGGCACTTGACTTATGTCTAGCACACACTTGAGGAGCTTGACTTATGCCTAGCCCTCCCCAGGGCATTGCCTTTTGCCTAGCCTTTCCCGGGGCACTTACCTTATACGAAGCCCACCCCAGGACACTTGCCTTATGCCTAGGCTGCCGCGAGGCACTTGCCTTATGCGTATCCCACCCTGGGACACTTGCCTTATACTAAGCCCTCACTGGGGCACTTGCCTTATGCCAATCCCACACTGGGGCACTTGCCTTATGCTTAGCCCACCCCAGGGTAGTTGCCTGATGCCTAACCCTCCCCAAGGCACATGCCTAGACCGCCCCGTAGCACTTGCCTTATGCCTAGACCGCCCCGGGGCATATGCCTTATGACTTCAATGCCCCAGGACATTTAGCTCGCACCGATGCAGATGTCTGAAGCCTAACTTGTCCTTTGGCACTTGCCTTATGCCTAGACTGCCCCAGGACACTTGCCTTATGACTTCAATGCCCCAGGAGATTTTCTTTATGCCTTGACAGCCCCAGGACATTTGCCTTATGCCTAGCCTGCCCGGAGGCACTTGCCTTGTACCTCGCCCACCCTGAGTCACGTTCCTTATGTCTAGACTGCCCTGGGCCCCTTGTCTTATGCCTAGCCCGCCCCGGGGCACTTGCCTTATGCCTAGTCCACAAACGGGGCACTTGCCTCATGAATAGTCCGCCCACAGGACACTTGCCTTTTGCCTAATCCACCCACGGGAAACTTGCCTTATGCCTAGTCTGTGTCGGGGCACTTGACTTATGCCTAGCCCACACTGGGAAACTTGCCTTATACCTAGCCCACCCCAGGGCAGCTTCCTTATCC
Source organism: Ranitomeya imitator (assembly GCF_032444005.1). Classification (NCBI taxonomy): domain Eukaryota; kingdom Metazoa; phylum Chordata; class Amphibia; order Anura; family Dendrobatidae; genus Ranitomeya; species Ranitomeya imitator. The sequence goes on along the minus strand of NC_091284.1, from coordinate 338,815,755 downwards.
CTAGCACTCCCCGAGGCACATGCCTTATGCCTAGCCCTCCCCGAGGCACCTGCCTTATGCCTAGCCCACCCCGGGGCACTTGCCTTATGCCTAGCCCACCCCGGGGTAGTTGCCTGATGCCTCGGGGAGGGCTAGACATAAGGAAACTGCATAAGGCAAGTGTCCCAGGGTGGGATAGGCATAAGGCAAGTGCCTCTGGGCGGCCAAGGCATAGGCACATGCCTTATGCCTAGACAGCCCTGGGGCACTTGCCTTATGCCTAGACTACCCCGGGGCATTTGCCTTATGCTTAGCTCACACCGGTGCAGTTGTCTGAAGCCTAACTTGTCATTTGGCACTTGCCTTATGCCTAGACCGCCCCAGGACACTTGCCTTATGACTTCAATGCCCCATGACATTTTCTTTATGCCTTGACAGCCCCGGGACATTTGCCTTATGCCTATCCCACCCCGGGCACTTGCCTTGTACGTCGCCCACCGTGAGTCATTTTCCTTATGTCTAGACTGCCCCAGGGCACTTGACTTATGCACAGACTGCCCTGGGGCACTTGCTTTAAGCCTGGACCATCCTGGGGCACTAGCCTTATGCCTAGTCCACAAACGGGGCACTTGCCTTATGCCTAGTCCACCCCAGGGTATTGCTTTTTGCCTAGCCTGCCCCTGGGCACTTGCCTTATACAAAGCTCAACCCGGGGCACTTGCCTTATGCCTAGGCTGCCCAGTGGCACTTGCCTTATACCTATCCCACCCTGGGTTACTTGCCTTATTTTTAGCCCTCCCTGGGACACTTGCCTTATACCTATCCCCCACTGGGGCACTTGCCTTAAGCTTAGCCTGCCCCGGGCCAGTTTCCTTATGCCTAGCCCGCTCCGGGGTAGTTGCCTGATGCCTAGCCCTCCCGAGGCCCATGCCTTATGCTTTGACAGCCCCGGTGCCCTTGCCATATGGCTAGACCGCCCTTGGGCATTTGCCTTATGCTTAACTCGCACCGGGGCAGTTGTCTGAAGCCTAGCTTGTCCTTTGGCACTTGCCTTATGCCTAGACTTCCCCAGGACACTCACCTTATGACTTCAACACCCCAGGACATTTTCATTATGCCTTGACAGCCCCAGGACATTTGCCTTATGCCTAGCCTGCCCCGGGGCACTTGCCTTGTACCTTGCTCACCCTGAGTCGCATGCTTTATGTCTAGACTGCTCCGGGGCATTTGCTTTATGCCCAGACTTCCCTGGTGCACTTCCCTTATGCCTAGACCACCCAAGGAGCACTTGCCTTATGCCTAGCCCACACCGGGGAACTTGCCTTATGCCTAGCCCGCCCCAGGGCACTTGCCTTTTGCCTAGCCTGCCCCAGGGCACTTGCCATATACCTAGCCCACCCCGGGGCACCTTTCTTGTGCCTAGTCTGCGCCTTGGCAGTTGTCTGAAGCCTAACCCATCCCTAGGCACTTGCCTTATGCCTTAACCGCCCCAGGGCACTTGACTTATGCCTAGCCTGACACGGGGCACTTGCCTTATGCCTTGACCAGCCCGGGGCACTTGCCTTATGTCTAGCCTGCCCCAGGGCACTTACTGTGTGCCTAGCCTGCCCCGGGGCATTTGCCTTATGCCTAGACCACTCCAGGGTGCTTGCCTTATGCCTAGACTGCCCCAAGACAGTTGAATTATGACTAGCTCGCCCTGAGGCACTTGTCTTATGTCTAGCCCACTTTGGTGCATTTGCCTTATGCCTAGGCCACCCGGGACACTTGCCTTGTGCCTAACCTGCACTGGGGCAGTTGTCTTAAGCCTAACTTGTCCTTTGGGACCTGCCTTATGCCTAGGCCACCCTTGGGCACTTGCCTTATGCCTAGCCCATTCCGAGGCAGTTGCCTGAAGCCTAACCCATACTAGAGCACTTGACTTATTCCTAGTCTGCCCCGGGGCACTTTCCTTATGTCTACCCCACCCCAGGGCACTTGCCTTATACGTTGCTCACCTCAGGGCACTTGCCTTATGATAAATAAGCAAAATGTAGGGGCTACAAGAGCCCAGTCAGCTCACCGACAGACCACAGGAGCATGTGAACTCGTCCTGACCCAGACGTGGCATATGCTGAAGACATAAGAAAATGTAGAAAAATGTTCCAGCTCCTTCCAATTATAATCCTTTATTGATCCAAAGAGTATAAAAACGATCCCTGCACATAGGGAATGTGAACATGTGGCAAAGAGCAACGCGTTTCGATCTATACGATCTTCATCATGGCTATCTACACATCGGTATTAGGTCAATGAATTACATATATACTCCCCTATCACAATGAATCTCCTAATCACATGATCCTAAGCTAATCACAGGTCCTAATAACAATGCATAAGAATATCAAATTGTACACACATTAAAACAGCACAAAACTATTTAAAATTTTAACAATAATGATACATAATTTCGTTCCTTTTGTTCAATCCCAGAGGCAATCTGGTTTGTAAATTATAAATCCAATACGCCTCCCTTGTGAGGAGGCGTCTCTTAATGTCTCCTCCACAGACAAACGTCTTCACCTGCTCGATCCCCTGGATAAGCATAGCAGAGATATTACGCCATGACAGGTTACAAAATGTCTTGCGACCATAGATACATTTCTGTTGCTGGTACTAAAATTGGTAATGTCTCTCAGATGTTCCGATATTCTGTTTTTCAGTTTTCTGGTGGTGCATCCTACATACGCAACTCCACATTCCATACAACTGATTTTGTACACCACATTCTCAGAATGACAGTTTATAAATTCTTTAATATTGAATTCTTTTGTGTTATCGGAATTAGTAAATGTTTTACTGATCAAACTATGAGCGCAGGTTGTACACGCCATAGTACCGCAGGGCACTTGCGTTATGGCTAGCCCACCCTGGAGAATTTGCCTTATGCCTTGCTCGCCCCAGGGCACTTGCCTTATGGGTAGCCTACTCCAGAGCATTTTCCTTATGCCTAATCCGCCCTGTGGCACTTGTCTTATGTTTAGACAGCCCCAGGGCACTTACCTTATGGCTATTCCACCCCGTGGCACTTGCCTTATGCCTAGACTTCCCTGGGACAGTTATAGAAAAAGACCAAATTGATAGATTTTTTATCAAAATTCTCTACCATGCTCACAACCCCAGTGGGGGAGCCTCTCAGGGAGAAATACAGTTATAAATCGGACACTCCAAACAGCCGAAATAACACAGAAAAATAGGAGTTCATGTCCATAAATAGTTACAAATCTTTATTAAATTTACAGCAAATATAGCAAAAAGTACACTGACAATTCACATTAAAGTTAGATCACATATAAAACATCAAAAATAACGAGGAATGGTGGTAGCAAAAAGATGGCAAAAACACACTGCGTGGAGAAACCTAATGCTTAAGGTATTCTTAAAGTGCATAGTGCCGCTAACAACTGGGCCTAAGATCGAAGCACTGTAATGCTCCTGCAATGGGTCAAATAACGTGCTATACAAAGTACACCGGGCCCTGCGCAATGGCTCCGAAGACTGACATTCAAAATACGTCACTATAATAAAAAGCCCATAATCCTTACCCAGATGACAGCAAATAGGATGCTCCACGCAGTGGCCCCTACGCGCGTTTCGCGTCAGCTTCTTCAGGGGGGTAAGGATTATGGGCTTTTTATTATAGTGACGTATTTTGAATGTCAGTCTCCGGAGCCATTGCGCAGGGCCCGGTGTACTTTGTATAGCACGTTATTTGACCCATTGCAGGAGCATTACAGTGCTTCGATCTTAGGCCCAGTTGTTAGCGGCACTATGCACTTTAAGAATACCTTAAGCATTAGGTTTCTCCACGCAGTGTGTTTTTGCCATCTTTTTGCTACCACCATTCCTCGTTATTTTTGATGTTTTATATGTGATCTAACTTTAATGTGAATTGTCAGTGTACTTTTTGCTATATTTGCTGTAAATTTAATAAAGATTTGTAACTATTTATGGACATGAACTCCTATTTTTCTGTGTTATTTCCCTGGGACAGTTGTCTTATGACTAGCCCACCCCGGGGCACTAGCCTTATGCCTAGCCTGTCATGGGACACTTGCCTTGTGCCTATCCTGCCCTTGGACAGTTGTCTTATTCCTAACTTGTCCTTTGGCACTTGCCTTATGCCTAGACCGCCCCAGGGCCCTTGCTCTATGACTTGATCGCCCCAGGACACTTGCCTTATACTTTGACCGAACCGGGCATTTGCCTTATGCCTAGCCCGCTGTTATGATCTGGTGGCCTAGGAGCAGCATGAGACGGACTCTGGAGAAGGTGGTCCCTGTACTGACCGCAAACCCTGAACCTAGCAGCGCAACTAGAAGTAGCCGTGGGGGGTACCTAACACTCCCTAGACCCCTCGACACAGCCTAAGAACTAACTTCCCCTAAAGACAGAAACAGGAAACCTATCTTGCCTCAGAGAAAATCCCCAAAGGACAGATAGCCCCCCACAAATATTGACTGTGATAGGAGAGGGAAATAACATACGCAGACATGAAATCAGAATTTAGCATAGGAGGCCATACTAGCTAAAAAGAAAGAATAGAACAGAGTATGCGGTCAGTATAAAACGCTAGAAAGTATCCACCACAGAAAATACAAATCACCACATCTGACTAAAGACATGGGGGGTATATCTGCATCTCCAGACACACAGCTTGGCTGCAAAAAATCCTTCACAGACAAAGCTGGACAAAACAAAACATGAAAATGCACAGAACTATATGGTCCACAGCAGGTGGACAGCAAAAACAAGGCCAGAACTTATCTTTGAAGAAATGAACAGCAGACCAGGAGAGACCAGGTATGGATGTGAATCCTCCAAAAACAATGGACAACTGGCACTGACTAAAGGATAAAGCAGGACTTAAATAGCCCAGCCCAGATTGCAAAAAATGGATACACCTGATAAATGCTGCGATCCAACTACCACAGCACTACTACTCATAACCACCGAAGGGAGCCCAAGAGCAGAATTCACAACAGCCCGCCCCAAGGCATTTGCCTTATGCCTAGACCACCCAGCGTCACTTGCCTTATGCCTAGGCTGCCCTGGGGCACTTGCCTTATGTCAGGAAATAGGAAGAAGTTCTAACTACTTCAATTACACATACAGTGCTCTCAGCTGCAGTTTCCTGTGCCTGCATGTGTAATCCTAAACCCCCATTTCCCCCCTCCTTCAAGAATTTTTATGGCTTTGAGCTGCGAAAGCAGGTCTCCTTAAACCTCTCATCCCCCCTGCCACCTGATACTGGCTAAAACTAGTACAGAAAGCATATGATTCTATTGTTCTTTTAAGGTTATGTATTTTGGCATCGATCAGGCCTAGAGATATAAGGATTATTTATTCTGGATGTCCATCGAGAGATCTATAACTCACTGAAATTGCTGGAAGCTAAACCCAATGAGTGCAAGGAGTGGGTTTCTCCGTAAGCGGGTCTTGTAACTATTTCGTGTTTACACTTAAAAGAATCCCCCCCAAAGTGGTGCACCCCCTGATCATTGTGTCATCCATATGCGAGGTTCTTAAAGCGAGCTATGTCTAAAAATGGTTTGTCATAACTCTGAGAAAAGAGGAGTGCATTTCATAACTCAGCCCTTACTTGTCTTCTTTATAATATCTTTTATACCTCTGTAAACACTGCCTACCTTTTTTGGAGTAAAATATATAAAATTACTAGCTTTGTCTCTTCTTGCTCTATAACGAACTGTCACATTCTCTGAAGTGAATTACGCTACTAATCTGGGTTGGCTCTGGACCCATTAATAATTAAGAAATCGGAGATGGTGGCAGCGGGATTTGTCCTTTGTAGCGACCGGTGGCGTTGATAATTATTGTTCCCACCTGAGTGGGAGTAGTTATACCGCCCTCGCTGCAGTGTGCCTATTAGCCAGTACAAAGTAAGGCAGCGTTTCTGGCAACTAATTATCCTAGGTGCAGTACCCGGTCTGACCTGAAGGTAAGGGGGCGACAGAGAGCAGCAAGTTCCAAACCGGAACTGGGAAGTGGGATATAGATAAATCCCCTTCAGAAAGAACCAGGGGCAACCAAATAACCTCGGTTCATGACAAATTGATGTGAGTGGTGGGGATGATAAAAGTATCCACCCTGTGAATCGCAACATATTGGTGGCAGAGCGGTGGGATAATAGAGCATTAGTGATCTGGTTTGAGCAATCTTTCCTCTCACTTGCCTTATGCCTAGTTTCCCCTGGGGCTCTCGCCTTCTGCCTAGACCTCCCCGAGACACTTGCCTTATGCGTAGACAACCCCAGGCAATTGCTTATTGACTAGCCTGTAGAGGGGCACTTACCTTATGCCTTTGCCGCGCTGGGGCTCTTGCCTTATGCCTATGCCACTGCGGGGAATTTGCCGTATGCCCAGTTTCCCCCGGGGAACATGCCTTATGCCTAGCCTGCCACACGTCACTTGCTTTATGCTTATTCTGCCCTGGAGCAGTTGCCTTATGCCTAGTCCGTCTCAGGATACTTACCTTATGCCTTGACCTCAACAAGGCACTTGCCTTATGCCTAGCCTAATGACAACAAAAAATCATGCATGTGAAAATTCAGCTAAATATATGAACTATGGGAATCTGTATATTGGTTAAGAGGTCGTCAGATGGTGATATTTCAAATATATATTAGTAGATCCAATACATTCTAACAACTAGAGATTGGCACCAAATACAAAGTGGAGAGGCTATAGCCAAGTGGATTTGTTAGAAAGAATGTTCAAACCTATGAATACCAAGGTAACTCCTCATCACATCAATTCAAAAGGAATTGATGTTATTAGGCTAATCATTGTTCCTATTTGGTTAGGCCATATCAATTGGCATTATTTTTGTGTATTTTAAATGTTTTTAAATTTTTGTTGTTGTAGGTTTTCGTGTACATTAATAAAATTTGATACATTTTCTAAAGGTGATCCCTGCTCTTTTGTATGTCTTCTTGTCTTTGCTTGTTAATTTTTCCTTATGCCTATCCCACAACATGGCACTTGCCTTATGCTTAGCCTGCCCCAGTACACTTGCCTTATGTCTATCTCGCCCCGGAGCACTTGCCTTATGCCTAGCCCACCCAGAAGCACTTGCCTTATGCTTATCCCACCCTGGAGCACTTGCCTTATGCTTTGCCCTCCCTGGGGCACTTGCTTTATGCCTTGCCTGCCCCGGAGCACATACCTTATGCCTTGCCTGCCCCGGGACACTTGCCTTGTGCCTACCCATCCCCGGGACAGTTGCTTTAAGCCTAACCCATCCCATGACACTTGCCTTAAGCCTAGCCCTCTCTGGGACACTTGCCTTATGACTAGAGAATCCCAAGGCAACTGACTTACGTTAAGCCCTTATGCCTAGCTAACCCTACTGCACCTGCTTTATGCCTATCCAGCCCCGATGCACTTGCCTTATGGCTAGCCTTCCCTGGGGCAATTGCCTTATGCCTAGCCCACCCAGAGGCACTTGCCTTATGCCTATCCCACAACAGGGCACTTGCCTGATGCTTAACTGTCCCTTGGGCACTTGCCTTATGTTAGTTCATCCCTTATGCCTAGCCCGCCTCAGGGCACATGTCTTATGCCTTGCCCGCCTTGGGGCACTTGCCTTATGCCTAGCCCACCTCGGGGCACTTGCTTTATGCCTAGCCCACCCTGGAGCACATGCCTGATGCCTTGCCCTTCCCAAGGCACATGCCTTATGCCTAGCCCACCTCAGGGTTTTTGCCTTGTGTCTAGCCTGCCTTCGCCGGTTGCCTTATGTCTAGCCCTGGGGCAGATGCCATAAGTTTAGCCCACCCTGGAGCAGTTGCCTTAAGGCTAGTCCATCCCAGGGCACTTGCCTTATACCTAGCCGGCCCTGAGCCACTTGCCATTTGCCTAGCCTGCCCTGGGGCATTTGTCTTCTGCCAAGACCACCCCGGGGACCATGCCTTATGCCTAGCCTGCTGCATATCACTTGCCTTATGCCTAGCTCATCCCGAGACACTTGCCTTATGTCTAGCCCGCTCTGGAACGTTTGCCTTAAGCCTAACCCATCCTGGGACACTTGCCTTATGACTAGACCGTCCCAAGGCACTTGAATTACGTTTAGCCCTTATGCCTAGTGTTGTGAATTCTGTGGCTGAATTCACTCCTGTGGTCACAAGTGGTACTGCAGCTTCTGAGCTTCCTCCCTCAGGTGTTCTGGTGAGCTCGTTAACTGCTTCATTACTTAACTCCGCCTGATGCTGCTATCCTTGCTCCTTGTCAATGTTTCAGTGTTGGATCTGAGCTTCTCCTGATTGTTCCTGTGACCTGCTGCTCTGTATAGCTAAGTGCTTTTTGCTTTTTTGTTGCTTTTTTTCTGTCCAGCTTGTCTTTTTTTTTGCTGGAAGCTCTGAGACGCAAAGGGTGTACCGCCGTGCCGTTAGTTCGGCACGGTGGTTTTTTTTTGCCCCCTTTGCGTGGTTTTGCTTTAGGGTTTTTTGTAGACTGCAAAGTTCGCTTTACTGTCCTCGCTCTGTCCTAGAATATCGGGCCCCACTTTGCTGAATCTATTTCATCCCTACGTTTTGTCTTTTCATCTTACTCACAGTCATTATATGTGGGGGGCTGCCTTTTCCTTTGGGGAATTTCTCTGGGGCAAGTCAGGCCTATTTTTCTATCTTCAGGCTAGCTAGTTTCTTAGGCTGTGCCGAGTTGCCTAGGTAGTTGTTAGGCGCTATCCACAGCCGCTTTTAGTTGTGTTTAGGATAGGATCAGGTGTGCAGTCTACAGAGTTTCCACGTCTCAGAGCTCGTTCTTGTATTTTTGGGTATTTGTCAGATCACTGTGTGCGCTCTGATCGCTAAGCACACTGTGTTTCTGGATTGCCTTCATAACACCTGTCATTAGCAAACATAACAGCCTAGCTACCCCTACTGCACCTGTTTTATGTCTAGCCAGCCCCGGGGCACTTGCCTTATGCCTAGCCCACCCCAGAGCACTTGCCTTATGCCTATCCCACTCTGGGCACCTGCCTTATCCCTATCCCACCCAGAGGCACTTGCCTTATGCGTATTCCACAAAGGGGTACTTGCCTTATGCTTAGCCGTCCCTTGGGCACTTGCATTATGCTTAGTTCGCCCTGGGGCTCTGGCCTTATGCCTATCTCGCCCTGGGATACTTGCCTTAAGCCTATCCCACTCTGGGGCACCTGACTTATGCCTAGCCCACACAGAGGGACTTGCCTTATGACTTTCCCGCAACGGGGCACTTGCCTTATTCTTAGCCGTCCCTTGGGCACTTGCCTTATGTTTTGTTCGCCCAGGAGCACTTGCCTTATGCCTATCTCGCCCTGGGGCACTTCCCTTATGCCTAGCCCACCTCAGGGCCCCTGCCTTATGCCTGCATGCCTCGGGGCACTTGCCTTATGCCAGCCCACCTCAGGGGACAAGCCTTGTGCCTAGCCTGCCCCGGGGCAGTTGCCTTAAGGCTAGCACACCCATGGGCAGTTGCCTTAAGCCTAGTCCATCCCAGGGGACCTGCCTTATGCCTAGTGTTCCCCGGGGCATTTGCCCTATGGCTAGACCACCCCGTGTCACTGGCCTTATGCTTAGTCTTCCCCTTGGGGACTTGCCTTATGCTTAGCCCGCCCAGGGGCACTTGCTTTATGTTTAGCCTGCTTCAATGCACTTGCCTTATGCCTAGCCCACCTCACGGCACTTGCTTTATGCCTAGGCCGCCCCATGGTCCCTTGCCTTATGCCTAGGTCGCCCAGAGGCACTTTCCTTATGCCTATCCCACCCTGGGACACTTGCCTTATACTAAGCCCTCACTGGGGCACGTGCCTTATGCCTTTCACACACTGGGGCACTTGCCTTATGCATAGCCCGCCCCAGGGCAGTTGCCTTATGCCTAGCCCGCCATGGGGTAGTTGACTGATGTCTAGCCCTTCCCGAGGCACATGCCTTTTGCCTAGACTGCCCCGGAGCACTTGCATGATGCCTAGACCACTCCGGGTTACTTGCTTTATGCTTAGCTTGCATCGGGGCAGTTGTCTGAAGCCTAACTTGTCCTTTGGCACTTGCCTTATGCCTAGACCGCCCGACAACACTCGCCTTACGAATTCAATGCTCCAGGACATTTTCTTTATGCCTTTACAGCCCTGGGACACTTGCCTTATGCCTAGCCCGCCCCAGGGCACTTGCCATGTACCTAGCCCACCCTGAGTCGCTTGCCTTATGTCTAAATTGCCCCGGGGCACTTGCCTTATGCCCAGACAGCCCTGGGGCACTTACCTTATGCCTAGCCTGCCCCGGGGGCACTTGCCTCATGCCTAGTCTGCTCACGGGGCTCTTGACTTATGCCTAGCCTGCACTGGGAAACTTGCCTTATGCCTAGCCCACCCCAGGGCATTGCCTTTTGCTTAGCCTGCCCTGGGGCACTTGCCATATATGAAGCTCACCTTGGGGCACTTTCCTAATGCCTAGGCCGACCAGAGGCATTTGCCTTATGCCTATCCCACCCTGGGACACTTGCCTTATGCTAAGCGCTCCCTGGGGCACTTGCTTTATGCCTATCCCACACTGGGGCACTTGCCTTATGCTTAGCCCACCCCGTGGCAGTTTCCTTATGCCTAGCCCACCCCGGGGTAGTTGCCTGATGCATAGCCCTCCCGAGGCATATGCCTTATGCCTAGACAGCCCTGGGACATTTGCCTTATGCCTAGCCTGCCCCGGGGCACTTGCCTTGTACCTCGCCCACCCTGAATCGCTTGCCTTATGTCTAGACTGCCCTGGGGCACTTGCCTTATGCCTAGTCCACCCAAGCAGCACTTGCCTTATGCCTAGCCCACCCCAGGGCACTTGCCTTTTGTCTAGCCTCCCCCAGGGCACTTGCATTATCCTTAGCCCGCCACTGGGTATTTGCATTATGCCTAGACCTCCCTGGGGCACTTGCCTTATACCTAGCCTGCCCCGTTGCACTTGCCTTATGCCTAGACTGCCCCGGGGCACTTTCCTTGTGGCTAGCCTGCAGCTTGGCAGTTGTCTGAAGGCTAACCCATCCCGAGGCACTTGCCTTATGCCTTAACCGCCCCAGGGCACTTGCCTTAGGCCTAGCCCACCATGGGGCACTTGCCTTATGCCTAGCCTGCCCCAGGGCGCTTGCCTTGTGCCTAGTCTGCTCTGCTGCATTTGCCTTATGCCTAGACCACCCCATGGTGCTTGCCTAGACTGCCCCAAGACAGTTGAATTATGACCAGCTCGCCCTGAGGCACTTGTGTTATGTCTAGCCCACTTTGGTGCGTTTGCCTTATGCCTAGGCCACCCTGGGACACTTGCCTTGTGCCTAACCTGCACTGGGGCAGTTGTCTTAAGCTAACTTGTCCTTTGGCACTTGCCTTATGCCTAGGCCGCCCCAGTGCACTTGCCTTATGCCTAGGCCACTCGGGGCACTTGCCTTTTGCCTAGCTCGCACCGGGACACTTGACTTTTGCTTAGACGCCCCCTGGGCACTTACCTTATGCCTAGCCCACCCCGGTGCACTTGCCTTATACCTAGATACCTAGATCACCCTGGTTTACCTGCCTTATGCCTAGCCTGCCCCGTTGCACTTGAATTTTGCCTAACAGATGCCGGAGCACTTGCCTTATACCTAGTCCATTCCGAGGCAGTTGTCTGAAGCCTAACCCATCCCAGAGCACTTGACTTATGCCTAGTCTGCCCCGGGGCACTTGCCTTATGCCTAGGCCACCCTGGGCCACTTGCCTTATGCCTAGGCCACCCAGAGGCACTTGCATTATGCCTATCCCACCCCAGGGCACTTGCCTTATGCTTAGCCCTCCCTGGGGCACTTGTCTTATGGTGAGCCCTCCCTGGTGCACTTGCCTTATGCCTTTCGCACCCTGGGGCACTTGCCTTATGCCTTGTCCACCACAGGGCACTTGCATTATGCCTATATCACCCCGGTGCACTTGCCTTATGCTTATACTGCACCAGGGCACTTGCCTTATGCTTATCCTACCCAGGGGCACTTGCCTTATGCCTTGTCCTCCATGGGGCACTTACCTTATGACTAGACCACCCCGCTGCACTTGCCTTATGCCTAGCCAACCCTGGGGCACTTCCCTTATGCCTATCCCACCCTGATGCACTTGCTTTATGCATTGCCCTCCCTGGGACACTTCCTTATGTTTAGCCCACCCAAGGGCCCATGCCTTTTGCAGAGCCTGCTCCGAGGCACATGCCTTATGCCTAGGCAGCCATGGGGCACTTGCCTTATGCATAGGCCACCACGGGGCACTTGCCTTATGCCTAATTTCCCCTGGGGCTCTTGCCTTCTGCCTAGACCTCCCTGAGACACTTGCCTTATACGTAGACAACCTCGGGCACTTGCTTATTGACTAGCCTTTAGAGGGGCACTTACCTTATGCCTTGGCTGCGATGGGGCTCTTGCCTTATGCCTAGGCCACTGAGGGGCATTTGCCATATGCCTAGTTTCCCCCAGGGAACATCCCTTATCCCTAGCCTGCCACACGTCACTTGCTATATGCTTATTCTGCCCTGGAGCAGTTGCCTTATGCCTAGTTCGTCTCGGGATACTTACCTTATGCCTTGACCTCCCCAAGGCACTTGCCTTATACCTAGCCTAATAACAACAAAAAATCATGCATGTTAAAATTCAGCTCAATATATGAACTATAGGAATCTGTATATTGGTTAAAGGGACACTGTCACCTGAATTTGGAGGGAACAATCTTCAGCCATGGAGGCGGGGTTTTGGGGTTTTTGATTCACCCTTTCCTTACCCGCTGGCTGCATGCTGGCTGCAATATTGGATTGAAGTTCATTCTCTGTCCTCCGTAGTACATGCCTGCACAAGGCAAGATTACCTTGTGCAGGCATGTACTACAGAGGACAGAGAATGAACTTCAATCCAATATTGCAGCCAGCATGCAGCCAGCGGGTAAGGAAAGGGTGAATCAAAAACCCCAAAACCCCGCCTCCATGGCTGAAGATTGTTCCCTCCAAATTCAGGTGACAGTGTCCCTTTAAGAGGTGGTCAGATGGTGATATTTCAAATATATACTAGTCAATCCAATACCTTCTAACAACTAGAGATTGGCACCAAATAGAAAGTGGAGAGACTATAGCCAAGTGGATTTGTTAGAAAGAATGTTCAAACCTATGAATACCAAGGTAAGTCCCCATCACATCAATTCAAAAGGAATTGATGTTATTAGGCTAATCATTGTTCCTGTTTGGTTAGGCCATATCAATTGGCATTATTTTTGTGTATTTTAAATGTTTTTAAATTTTGTTGTTGTAGGTTTTCGTGTGCATTAATAAAATTTTATACATTTTCTAAAGGTGATCCCTGCTCTTTTGTATGTCTTCTTGTCTTTCCTTGTTAATTTTACCTTATGTCTATCCCACAACATGGCACTTGCCTTATGCTTAGCCCACCCCGGTACACTTGCCTTATGTCTATCTCGCCCCGGAGCACTTGCCTTATGCCTAGCCCACCCAGAAGCACTTGCCTTATGCTTATTCCACCCTGGAGCAGTTGCCGTATGCTTTGCCCTCCCTGGGGCACTTGCCTTATGCCTAGCCTGCCCCGGAGCACATACCTTATGTCTTGCCTGCCCCGGGCACATGCCTTATGCCTAGCCTGCCCCGGGGCATCTTACCTTATGCCTAGCCCATCCCGAGACACTTGCCTTGTGCCTAGCCGACCCCGGGACAGTTGCTTTAAGCCTAACCCGTCCCATGACACTTGCCTTAAGCCTAGCCCTCCCCGGGGCACTTGCCTTATGACTAGAGAACCCCAAGGCAACTGACTTAAGTTAAGCCCTTATGCCTAGCTACTGCACCTGCTTTATGCCTATCCAGCCCCGATGCACTTGCCTTATGGCTAGCCTTCCCTGGGGCAATTGCCTTATGCCTAGCCCACCCAGAGGCACTTGCCTTATGCCTATCCCACAACAGGGCACTTGCCTGATGCTTAACTGTCCTTTGGGCACTTGTCTTATGTTAGTTCATCCCAAGGAATTTGCCTTATGCCTATCTCGCCCCGGGGCACTTGCCTTATGCCTAGCCCGCCTCAGGGCCCATGTCTTATGCGTTGCCCGCCTTGGGGCACTTGCCTTATGCCTAGCCCACCTCGGGGCACTTGCCTTATGCCTAGCTTTCCTCAGAGCACTTGATTTATGCCTAGCCCACCCTGGGGCACTTGCCTGATGCCTTGCCCTTCCCAAGGCACATGTCTTATGCCTTGCCCACCCCAGTGTTTTTGCCTTGTGCCTAGCCTGCCTTCGCCGGTTGCCTTATGTCTAGCCCTGGGGCAGATGCCATAAGTTTAGCCCACCCTGGAGCAGTTGCCTTAAGACTAGGCCATCCCTTGGCGCTTGCCTTATACCTAGCCCGCCCTGAGCCACTTGCCATTTGCCTAGCCTGCCCTGGGGCATTTGTGTTCTGCCAAGCCCACCCCGGGGACCATGCCTTATGCCTAGCCTGCCGCATGTCACTTGCCTTATGCCTAACCTATCCTGGGACACTTGTCTTATGACTAGACCGTCCCAAGGTACCTGAATTACGTTTAGCCTACTGCACCTGTTTTATCCCTAGCCAGCCCCGGGGCACTTGCCTTATGCCTACCCCACCCCAGAGCACTTGCCTTATGCCTATCCCACCCAGAGGCACTTGCCTTATGCCTATTCCACAACGGGGTACTTGCCTTATGCTTAGCCGTCCCTTGGGCACTTGCCTTATGCTTAGTTCGCCCTGGGGCACTGGCCTTATGCCTATCTCGCCCCGGGGCACTTGCCTTAAGCCTATCCCACTCTGGGGCACCTGCCTTATGCCTAGCCCACCCAGAGGCACTTGTCTTATGACTTTCCCGCAACGGGGCACTTGCCTTATGCTTAGCCGTTCCTTGGGCACTTGCCTTATGCTTTGTTCGCCCCGGGGCACTTGCCTTATGCCTATCTCGCCCTGGGGCACTTGCCCTATGCCTAGGCCACTTCGAGGAACTTGCCTTATGCCTAGCCCACCTCAGGGCCCCTGCCTTATGCCTGCATGCCTCGGGGCACTTGCCTTATGACAGCCCACCTCGGGGGACAAGCCTTGTGCCTAGCCTGCCCCGGGGCAGTTGCCTTAAGCCTAGCACACCCATGGGCAGTTGCCTTAAGCCTAGCCCATCCCAGGGGACTTGCCTTATTCCTAGCCCGCCCTGGGGCATTTGCCTTATGCCTAGCGTGCCCCAGGGCATTTGCCTTATGCTTAGCCTGCCCCAGGGCACTTGCCTTATGCTTAGCCCGCCCAGGGGAACTTGCTTTATGTTTAGCCTGCTTCAATGCACTTGCCTTATGCCTAGCCCACCTCACGGCACTTGCTTTATGCCTAGGCCGCCCCATGGTCCCTTGCCTTACGCCTAGGTCACCCAGAGGCACTTTCCTTATGCCTATCCCACCCTGGGGCACTTGCCTTATGCTAAGCCCTCCCTGGGGCACTTGCTTTATGCCTATCACACACTGGGGCACTTGCCTTATGCATAGCCTGCCCCAAGGCAGTTGCCTTATGCCTAGCCCGCCACGGGGTAGTTGACTGATGTCTAGCCCTTCCCGAGGCACATGCCTTTTGCCTAGACTGCCCTGGGGCACTTGCCTGATGCCTAGACCACCCCGGGTTACTTGCCTTATGCTTAGCTCGCATCGGGGCAGTTGTCTGAAGCCTAACTTGTCCTTTGGCACTTGCCTTATGCCTAGACCACCCCACAACACTCGCCTTATGAGTTCAATGCTCCAGGACATTTTCTTTATGCCTTGACAGCCCCAGGACATTTGACTTATGTCTAGCCCGCCCCAGGGCACTTGCCATGTACCTAGCCCACCCTGAGTCGCTTGCCTCATGTCTAGTCTGCTCATGGGGCACTTGACTTATGCCTAGCCTGCACTGGGGAACTTGCCTTATGCCTAGCCCACCCCAGGGCATTGCCTTTTGCTTAGCCTGCCCCGGGGCACTTGCCTTATACGAAGCTCACCTTGGGGCACTTTCCTAATGCCTAGGCCGCCCAGAGGCATTTGTCTTATGCCTATCCTGGGGCACTTGCTTTATGTCTATCACACAGTGGGGCACTTGCCTTATGCTTAGCCCACCCCGTGGCAGTTTCCTTATGCCTAGCCCACCCCGGGGTAGTTGCCTGATGCATAGCCCTCCCGAGGCATATGCCTTATGCCTAGACAACCCTGGGGCACTTGCCTTATGCCTAGACCGCCCCAGAGCATTTGTCTTATGCTTAGCTCACACCGGGGCAGTTGTCTGAAGCTTAACTTGTCCTTTGGCACCTGCCTTATGCCTAGACCGCCCCACAACACTCGCCTTATGACTTCAACGCCCCAGGATATTTTCGTTATGCCTTGACTGCCCCGGGACATTTGCCTTATGCCTAGCCTGCCCCGGGGCACTTGCCTTGTACCTCGCCCACCCTGAATCACTTGCCTTATGTCTAGACTGCCCCGGGGCACTTGCCTTATGCCCAGACTGCCCTTGTGCACTTGCCTTATGCCTAGTCTACCCAAGCAGCACTTGCCTTATGCCTAGCCCACACCGGAGAACTTGCCTTATGCCTAGCCCACCCCAGGGCACTTGCCTTTTGCCTAGCCTGCCCCAGGGCACTTGCATTATACTTAGCCCCCCACGGGGTACTGGCATTATGCCTAGACCACCCCGGGTCACCTGCCTTATGCCTAGCCTGCCCCGTTGCACTTGCCTTATGCCTAGACTGCCCCGGGGCACTTTCCTTGTGGCTAGCCTGCACCTTGGCAGTGGTCTGAAGGCTAACCCATCCAGAAGCACTTGCCTTATGCCTTAACCGCCCCAGGGCACTTGCCTTATGCCTAGCCCACCATGGGGCACTTGCCTTATGCCTAGCCTGCCCCAGGGCACTTGCCTTGTGCCTAGTCTGCCCTGGTGCATTTGCCTTATGCCTAGACCACCCCATGGTGCTTGCCTAGACTGCCCCAAGACAGTTGAATTATGACTAGCTCGCCCTGAGGCACTTGTGTCTATGTCTAGCCCACTTTGGTGCATTTGCCTTATGCCTAGGCCACCCTGGGACACTTGCCTTGTGCCTAACCTGCACTGGGGCAGTTGTCTTAAGCCTAACTTGTCCTTTGGCACTTGCCTTATGCCTAGGCCGCCCCAGGGCTTAGCCTTATGCCTAGGCCACCCGGAGCTCTTGCCTTTTGCCTAGCTCGCCCTGGGACACTTGACTTTTGCTTAGACGCCCCCTGGGTACTTACCTTATGCCTAGCCCACCCCGGGGCACTTGCCTAATGACTGGATTGCCCCAGGTTACCTGCCTTATGCCTAGCCTGCCCCGTTGCACTTGAATTTTGCCTAACAGATGCCGGAGCATAGTCCATTCCAAGGCAGTTGTCTGAGGCCTAACCATCCCAGAGCACTTGACTTATGCCTAGCCTGCCCCGGGGCACTTTCCTTATGCCTACCCCACCCCGCGACACTTGCCTTATGCCTAGCCTGTGACAGGGAAATTGCCTTATACCGTGCCCACCTCAGGGCACTTGCCTTATGCCATGCTCGCCCCAGGGCACTTGTCTTATGGCTAGCAGACCCCAGAGCATTTGCCTTATGCCTAATCTACCCTGTGGCACTTGCCTTATGTTTAGACAGCCCCAGGGCACTTGCCTTATGCCTATTCCACCCCGTGGCTCTTGCATTATGCCTAGGCTGTCCCGGGACACTTGCCTTGTGCCTATCCTGCGCTTGGGCAGTTGTCTTACTCCTAACTTGTCCCTTAGCACTTGCCTTATGCCTAGACTGCCCCAGGGCCCTTGCTTTATGACTTGATCGCCCCTGGACACTTGCCTTATACCTTGACCGCCCTGGGACATTTGCCTTATGCCTAGGCCACCCCAAGGCATTTGCCTTATGCCTAGACTGCCCAGTGTCACTTGCCTTATGCCTAGGCTGCCCTGGGGCACTTGCCTTATGTCAGGAAATAGGAAGAAGTTCTGACTACTTCAATTACACATCCAGTGCTCTCAGCTGCAGTTTCCTGTGACTGCATGTGTAATCCTAAACCCCCCATTCCCCCCTCCTTCAAGAATTCTTATGGCTTTGAGCTGGGAAAGCAGGTCTCCTTAAGCCTCTCATCCACCCTCCCACCTGGTACTGGCTAAAACTAGTACAGAAAGCATGCGATTCTATTGTTCTTTTAAGGTTATGTATTTTTGCACCGATCGGGGCTAGAGATATAAGAATTATTTATTCTGGATGTCCATCGAGAGATCTATAACTCCCTGAAATCGCTAGAAACTAAACCCAACGAGTGCAAGGAGTGGGTTTCACTTTAAGCGGGTCTTGTAACTATTCCATGTTTACACTTAAAAAAATCCCCCCGACGTGGTGCACCCCCTGATCATTGTGTCATCCATATGCAAGGTTCATAAAGCGAGTTATGTCTAAAAATGGTTTGTCATAACTCTGAGAAAAGAGGAGTGCATTTCATAACTCAGCCCTTACTTGTCTTCTTTATAATACCTTTAATACCTCTGTAAACACTGCCTAGCTTTTTTGGAGAAAAATATATAAAATTACTAGCTTTGTCTCCTTGCTCTATAACGAACTGTCACATCCTCTGAAGTGAATTACGCTACTAATCTGGGTTGGCTCTGGACCCGTTAATAATTAAGAAATCGGAGATGGTGGCAGCGGGATTGGTCCTTTGTAGCGACCGGCGGCATTGATAATTATTGTTCCCACCTGAGTGGGAGTAGTTATATTACCCTCACTGCAGTGTGCCCATTAGCCAGTACAAAGTAAGGTAGCCTTTCTGGAGACTAATTATCCTAGGTGCAGTACCCAGTCTGACCTGAAGGTAAGGGGGTGACAGAGAGTTGCAAGTTCCAAACCGGAACTGGGAAGTGGGATATAGATAAATCCCCTTCAGAAAGAATCAGGGGCAACCAAACAACCCCAGTTCATGACAAATTGATGTGAGTGGTGGGGATGATAAAGGTATCCGCCCTGTGAACCACGACATATTTGTGGCAGAGCGGCGGGATAATAGAGCATTTGTGATCTGGTTTGAGCAATCTTTCCTCTCACTAAAAACTGCATAGTTCTTGCGAGGACTTGGTGCAAAAAAGTTTTGGAGAAATAGCTCAGTGTTTGCTAGTCTTGAGACAATTGTGTGTACATGCGATTGCCCTCTCCCTTTCTGTTTGTTTTTCTATCCTATCTTTTATTTGGCAATGATGGCTGCAAAAGGAAAAGGCTAGTACACCCAGGAGAAGAAGGACACTCTTGTTGGAGTATGCACGTACCACGGCCTGGACCCCCATGGCAAAACCAAGGCTCAATTGGTCACGGAACTGGTGCAATTTGAAGCAGACCAAGCCCGGTCTCAGAGAGCAGTGGACGCAGAAGCCAGCACCAGCGCAGGTTGTGCTGCTGCCAAATTCCAATCACTGAATGCCGACCCTACTTGCAATCAGGGCAGATTGGACCCCCACCTGTCGATGGCCTTGGAACAACACCCTGTCGATGACCGTGATGGACGTCTGCAGCTGATCCAGCAATACCAAGAGAGAGCTGAGCGAGAGGCCCAAGCGCAGAGGGACCATGAACTGTGACTGGCTCAACTCAGAGCCGTACCATATACCATGCAGAGCAGTGAGTCCAGCAATGCGCAGTTCCCAAAATCCCGGGTAGAGCACTTTCCTGTGATGAAAAAGGTTGGGAACTTGGACACTTTTCTGCGGGCATTTGAGAAAGCCTGCAGACAGTATCAGTTGCCTGGGAACCAATGCGCCCGATACCTGACCCCAGGGCTAAAAGGCAAAGCTCTGGTGGCGTTTGCTTCTCTCCCGCCAGACGAAGATGAAGATTATAAGGCCATCAAGCAGGCCCTGATAACAAAGTACCAGTTTACACCCGAGGTTTACTGTTGAAAGTTCTGGAACCTCCAACGTGGCCCACATGACAGCTACGGCGATGTGGCGCATGGACTCAGGACACACTTTAACCAGTGGATTTAAGGACTGTCAGTAACACCTTTGAGCAGCTGGGAGACCTGATGATCGAAGACCAGTTCTTACATCTTTCCCAGCTGAGGTGCGACAGCTCATGATGGACAGAGAGCCAAAAGACGTGATGAAAGCAGCGCAGATTGCCGATGCCTATGAGGCCAACCATAAATCGGAAGTGCAGAAGTCACTGGCAGTTGGAGAGGGGGTAAGCCTGCAACTAACGCCAGTACCCCTGACGTCCAACTCACCAGAGGCCCTGTCCCCGTTGCCAACAGCACCAGACCTACCACCGACCTTCGCCAGTGTTTTTCCGGCAAACGGACTGGTTATATCAGTGCCCACTGTTCAGAGAAGCAGAAAAAAACCCCAACCAAGGCCACAGGGCCTAAAGCAGCAGTTCTTTTGGTGGGTGGGGTGGTTGGGAAGGTGTATGACAAAGTGCAGCACGTCACCGTGGGGGGCCATGTCGCTCAAGGACTCCGGGGCTGAACGAACCATCATCTGACCTGAGCTGGT
Organism: Ranitomeya imitator; assembly: GCF_032444005.1. Taxonomy (NCBI): domain Eukaryota; kingdom Metazoa; phylum Chordata; class Amphibia; order Anura; family Dendrobatidae; genus Ranitomeya; species Ranitomeya imitator. Next base: position 338,795,208 of record NC_091284.1, on the reverse strand, counting down.
GGCCCCTGAATAGATTATTCCGGGGAAAACCCGGACTGTCACCGGGATTGGGGATATCTGCGGTCCCCTGCCAATGGCCTGGGTGTATATAGATTGGGGTGCCGGGATCGGGGTGAAGAAAGTGTGGTTGTCCGATAACTTGCCCACTGATGTTTTACTGGGGACTGATTTGGGGAGGATGGTTGCATACTATGTCCCTGACTCCCCTACGTGATCGCATGCTGATGATAGCGATGAGAAATTGCATGTGTTACCTGACAATGCTTCAGTGCTTCATCATTATCAGTGATGTACCTGATAATCATTTTTCCGAAAATGCAGAGGGTAATACTGATGATGCTGATGATGAAAATATGCATGTGTTACCTGCTAACCATTTATTTCCTAAGAATGATGTGGTCACAGGTGCAGGAGTGCTCAGCCACATCACTCTGCGGGGTGAGATGGCTGAGAAACCCTTACCAGGAGCAAGCGATGATGCTAAGGGAAATGGGGAGATGCGTGGGAACCGTGAGGAAGGTGATGCCGTGCAGCTGACCAGTGCCACAGAGGAAGGTTACTGCCCCATAAGTAGCAGTGCTCCTGGGATGTTGGGGGTGGATGGGGAGGTAGTACCCATAGCAGCGTTGGCTGATGGATCTGTGGAAATCCCCAGGGAGAAAGCCTATGTAGCTCCTGTCACCCATAGTCAGAGTGCCCGGAATGCAGATAACGCAGATCTGCCTTCTGGACCCTTCTCAGTCATAGGCGTGACTGAATCAGAGATAGACCCAAAGCAGGTCCCAGAAGGTTCCCGTGGGGAAAGGACCCTGACGTCACTTCTGGCTGCTCCTAGCCAGGAGTTCAAGGCGGCGCTGCACTCAGATGCGAGTCTGGAGAATATGAGACACCTTGCCGAGGCACCCACCTCCGTGACTGATAAGGAGAGGGTGTTCTTGGAACGAGGGAGGTTGTTTCGGGAGACAGTACCCAGAAAATCTCAAATGGAGTGTTTGTGGGAAAGACAGTTTATCATCCCACACCAATTCAGGGGTGAGTTGTTGTGGATTGCCCATAAGATCCCACTTGCTGGACTCTTGGGGATCAGCAAAACTAAGGCCCGGCTGTCTCAACACTTCTATTGGCCCAAGATGGGGACAGATGTGACCAACTACTGCCTCACCTGTAACAATTGTCAAAGAGTGGGGAAGGCGGGGCCTGCTCTTAAGGCTCCCCTGATCCCTTTGCCAGAGATAGAGGAGCCTTTCAAGAGGATCGCGTTGGACATTGTGGGTCCGCTGGCAGTCCCCAGCAGCTCTGGAAAGCAATATGTCCTCACTGTGGTAGACTACGCTACCCGATACCCAGAGGCAGTGGTTCTGTCCTCAACTAGGGCAGATAAGGTGGCGGATGCACTGTTGGCCACCTTTTCATGGATAGGAATTCCAGGGACATGCTTACCGATCAAGGGACCCAATTCATGTCTCACCTAATGGAGGCTCTCTGTAAGAGAATGCTTTAGATAAGCCCCTGATGCTGGTGAGCTTAGCTCATCTTTGATTTTGGGGGTGACAGGTTCTTTTTAAGGTTATGTATATTGGCACTGATCAGGGCTAGAGATACAGTATAAGGGCTCATACTCACTTGCGTGAAATACGGCCGAGTCTCGCATGGTAACACCCGGCTCTGCCGCCGGCACTTGGGAGCAGAGCGTGCAGCTCCATGTATTGTTGTGCGGCCGCACGCTCCACTCTGGAGTGCCGGCGGCAGAGCCGGGTTTTAACCTGCGAGACTCGGCCGTATTTCATGCAAGTGAGTATGAGCCCTAAGGGTTATATATTCTGGATGTCCATCGAGAGATCTATAACTTGGAAATCGCTAGAAGCTAAACCCAATGAGTGCAAGGAGCGGGTTTCTCCGTAAGCGGGTTGTGTAACTATGCCGTTTTCACACTTTGAAAAATTCCCCCGATGTGGTGCACCCCCTAATCATTGTGTTCTTCGTATACGAGGTTCATACAGCAATTTATATCTAAAAATGGTTTGTCATATCTCTGAGAAAAGAGGAGTGCATTTAATAACTCAGCCCACTCAGTGATGTCACAACCAACGGGCATATCTTAACCCTGCTGAGTTGTGAGTGAGTCTTTTGTCCGGGGTCTAACTGCTACACAGATGTGTGATGCATCTTGATGTGTCCGCTGAGCACATGGGCAGCCAGGAGATGAAATGATCTGAACGAAATGTACGTGTTTTTTTAACTTTAAACCCATTTTATTTGTAATTGTACTGTACATACGATACTTGTCTTCTTTGTAATATGTTTTATATCTCGGTAAACACTGCATACCGTTTTTGGAGTAATGTATATAACATTATTAGCTTTGTCTCTCCTTGCTCTATAATGAACTGTCACGTCCTCTGAAGTGAATTGCTCTACTTATCAGGGTTGGTTCCGGACCCGTTAATCGGAGCTGGTGGCAGCGGGATCTGTCCTGTGTATTTGGAAGACTTTGTACTAACAGGCGACATTGATAATTAATGTTCCCGCCTGAGTGGGTGTAGTTATATCACCCTCGCTGCAGTGTGCCCATTAGCCAGTACAAAGTAAGGCAGCCTTTCTTGTGACTAATTGTCCTAGGTGCAGTACCTGGTCTGACCTGAGGGTAAAGGGGCGTCAGAGAGCTGCAAGTTCCAAACTGGAACAGGGAAGTGGAACATAGATAAGTCCACTTCAGAAAGAACCAGGGGCAACCAAACAACCCCGGTTCATGACAAATTGGTGTGAGTGGTGGGGATGATAAAGGTATCCTCCCCGTGAACCATGACACCTTATGCCTAGGCCGCCCTAGGGCACTTGCCTTATGCCTAGTCGACCACAGGGCACTTGCCTTATGCTTAGCCCGCTCCATGTCATCTTCCTCATGTCTATCCTGCTCCAGGGCACTTGCCTTATGCCTATCCCACCCTGGGGCACTTACTTTATGCACTTGCCTTATGCCTAGACCACCCCGTGGGCACTTGCCTTATGCCTATCCCACCCCAGGGCACTTGCCTTATGCTTTGTCCACCACGGGGCACTTGCCTTATGCCTAGACCACCAAATGGCACTTGCCATATGCCTATTACACCCAGAGGCACTTGCATTTTGCCTAGCCTGTCCCGGGGCACTTGCCTTATGCCTAGCCCACCCCAAGGCACTTGTCTTATGCCTAGTCCACCATGGGGCGCTAGCTTTACGCCTAGCCCACCACAGGGCACTTAGGGGCACTTGTCTTATGCCTAGCCCGCCCAGGGGAACTGGCCTTATTCTTAGCCCGCACATGGGCACTGGCCTTATGCCTAGCCCATTCAAAGACACTTGACTTACGTTTAGCTCGTTTGTCTAGCTAACCCTAGGGCACTTGCCTTGTGCCTAGCCGGAGCCGGGGCATTTGACTTATGGCTAGCCCGCCCTGAGGCACTTAACTTATGCCTAGCCCGCCCTGGGGAATTTGCCTGATGCTTGGCCCGCCCCTGGAAACTTGCTTTATGTTAGCCCACCCTGGGGCACTTGCATTATGCCTAGCCTGCCCCAGGTCACTTGCCTTATGCCTAGCCTGCCCAGGGGTTTTTGCCTTATGCCTAGGCCAGCCCAGGGCACTTGCTTTATGCCTATCCCATCTCTGGGCACTTGCCTTATGCCTAGCCCCTCCCCAAGGCACTTGCCTAATGCCTAGCCCGCACCGGGGCACTTGCCTTACACCTTGTGCACACTGGAACAGTTGACATATGCCTAGCCCGCCCCAAGGCACTTGTTTTATGCCTAGGCCACTCTGGGACACTTGCATTATGCTTAGCTCACCCTGGGACAGTTGCCTTAAGCCTAATTCATATCGGGGCAATTTTCTTATGTCTAGCCTGCACCAAGGCACTTGCCTTATGCCTTACCTACCCCGGGGCATTTGCCTTATGCATTGCCCGCGCTGGGGCACTTGCCTTATTCATAGCCAGCCCTGGGGCACTTTCCTTATGCCTAGCCCCACCTTGGGGCACTTGCCTTATGCCTTGCCCTCCCCAGGGCACTTGCCTTATGCCTTGCACTTGCTCACCCTGGGGGAATTGCCTTATGCCAAGCCTGCTCATAGGCACTTGTCTTATGCCTAGCCGGCCCAGGGGCACTTGCCTTATGCCTTGCCCATCTCAGGGCACCTGACTTATGTTTAGCCGTTTTGTCTGGATAAACCTAGAGCACTTGCCTTGTGTCTAGCCTGCCCCTGGGCACTTGCCTTATGCTTAGCCCACCCCATTGCACTTGCCTTAAACCTAGCCCACTCTGAGGCAATTGCCTTGTAGCTAGCCTGTCTCAAGACACCTGACTTATGTTTAGCTCTTATGCCTAGCTAAACCTAGGGCACCTATATTATCTCTAGCCCACCCTGTTGCACTTGGCTTATGCCTAGCCTGACAAGGGGAGCTTGCCTTATGCCTTTTCCGCCTCGGGACACTTGCCTTATACCTTGCTCACCTCGGGGCATTTGCCTTATGTCTTGCCCACCATGGCGCACTTTTATTATGCCTAGCTCGCCCCGGGACACCTGCTGTATGCCAAGCTCTTAGTTGTTTTATTTGTTTTATTGTCTTTAACTTCATGTTGGTTAGGCACACTGGACTGGCAGCACACTCTTCGCTTTTGTCCGGTCTGAATCGCATGAACGACTGTAAGTGGAGACAAAGGCATTATCCATTTACGGAGGACAGATGTTACACCCGGTCTGTTTACTGTACCTCCAGGGGGTCTCCATCAGGACTCTCACTCTGTACTGGCTTCACGCTGTCTGGATGCTGCCCCTACCCTTCCTTCCTCTCCTGCTTCCTGGCGTGCGGCCAGCAGGTTTCCGGGCAGGGTTCTTAGGTCCCACGCGCACTCGCTCCCGGTCTCTTAAAGAGACAGTGTGCATTTTCCAAATGTTGCCTCTAAACAATGGCGTGTGTTTGTCTATTATTTCTAGCCCTTCCACCATAGGGAGGGCGCCGGAGCAACAAGTATCTACTGTTGCTAACTTCCGGTTCCAGTTATCCTGCGCTTCTGTTTCTGAAGTATCTGCAAGGAACTCCGCTTATTCTGTCTGTCTCCACAGATCTTCTGCTACCAGTTACCCGGCTATTCTGGACTGCATCCGCAGTATCTACTCTGGACCCGTCTAGTCCTGCCAGTCCGCCAGCCTCACTTCCGGACTACGCCAGGTCTCTCGGCGCCGGCTTCTACACCCGGTATCCTCCAGTCAACTCTGCAATACCCGTTAACTTTGCTGATCCGTCTGTTCCCCTGGGACAGCTGCCAGGAGTACGGGGTCTAACTGAAGGTAGCACCCATGTCCTCCAGGCATTCCATTCTGTCCCTGTTCGAGGGGAATTACTACGGGTGTCTGGGGCTCACGCAGTAATGCCCCCTTCGGAGCACCCCGGACTGTGGTCTAGTGGTTCCACATCAAACTTTAATAAATACGAATGTGAACTTCTACATCTGTGCCTCCGTTTCCATTCGTTACAACAGACAAGAAGTGCCTGGTCGTTTGGAGCATGGGGTTGTGGAGTGGCTCTGCTCTGTACAACAAAGGATCTAGTCCTCTGTTTAAAACACTTATTTCGTATATTTATTTATTCAAGACTCTTTCTCAGATGCGATACTATTACAAAAATGTAATCAAAGCTTTACAGGTGATAGGAAACTTGATAGAACATGATACCACAGTTCATCTTAAAAAAAAACAAAACACAAAATTGAGCTTAACTTGAGTTGGTACACATGCAGAGGTTAAACGCATGTTCACATTGGCCACAAAACATTAAAACCTACAAGAGAAATAAGTAAACGAAAACCCTGATGTAACTAAGTAAAAAAGCAAAAGTGCATTTAAATAACACATGTTTTAATATTAGACAGTGTAGGACTGTCCCGATCAGAGTTACCGTGACGAGGTGGGATGGCTTTTGTGCTATTTTTTGATCAAAAAACAGTATTACTAAAAACTCTTTTTTACTTAGTTACATCAGGATTTTCGTTTACTTTTTTCTCTTGTAGGTTTTAATTCACAGTTCATCTTAGCATCATAGGATCCCCGTCTTCTGCAGTTGTGTTTGTCAGTGATGGATACTGCAATCATGGTTGTCAGTGGTGGATACTGCAGTTGTAGTGGTCAGTGATGGATGCTGCAGTCGTGCTTGTCAATGGTGAAATGAATTATAATTGACACAATCTATTATTACTCAGAAATCATATAGCTTTGTTACCTCCTGGGTTTCTGGATAGGGGCTTTTCTTATTGCAACTTTTAAGAATCAATTGAATTTGGAAATATGAAAAGTCTTTATTCACATAATTCCAGTATCTTGCTTGAAGACTTCATTCCCTATTCTATACCATATCTAACCTATATCACAGCGTACCACAGCAATCATTAATACTCATATAATTATTATCAGATTATTAATATGAAATTCATGTTTGGAATAATAATTGATAATCATTGTTAACCATATTCTTCATGTGATAGAACATTTTTTTGTCATAGATGTAATTACCTTTTCAACCCAGTGTGTTTTTTATGTATCATGTGTTTCCATGCATATTACTTCAACTTTAATAATTTTGATATATTTATTAGACCAATAATATGGAAGAAAGTATAGCCATGAACCAGAATAAGAATATATGAGTGAATGAATGAAAGAAAGAATTGTTGTATTTATCTCAGAATGTAAACATTTTCTCCTTGTAATGGAACCATATCATCGCTATATTTAATAAAGTAATGTCTAGTACAAGAATATTGCTTTATTAAATATTGATATTTTTTCTTGATTGAGAAAAAAATAAAAATTAAGAATTAAAAATAAAGAATAAAGTAAATATAAAAATTGAAAATTAATAATAAGAATAAAAATAAGGTCTTTATATCGATGACAAATGCAGAGTAGTTATATTCTCAATAGCACAGACCTTTAATATTTCTATTATCTGAATGATTTCATATTTGTCATGACCATTTATTAACAAAGTATTCAAATTATGCAACTTGCAATGTAATACCCTTCATTAGTGTAAAAAAAATTACTCTTTATAATAATTCATCTTATTATACCCAATAGTTACACCATTGTACCTTATTTATATTTCTTCTTTATTAAAATGTGTGAAGAAGAGGTATTGATCAAATGTAATGATGTAATCGAGATCAAAAACACTTTTCCCCCTTAATACCCCAAAATATTATTTTATGAAATAATTCATTTATAAAAAACAAAATTAAAATAATTATTTTATAAATAATCTGTATAAATTCTATATCAGCTTTATACCATATGTTTGTCTGAAGATGTGTGCCCATCTATGTAAATGGTGAGCCCGCATCAATGCCGAGACATGTCAGCTGCCATCGGGCCAGAAATGCACGCATCGCTGAAGACCTCTATGGTTGTTGATGCCGGATTGCTGTCGGCACTCATATAACAATCCTAAGTCATATTGCACGACTCGTTAAAGAGTTGATTGTGACTTCTAAGATCGCTACTTCCAACAGGTGGCGCTATAGAGTTTAAGTCCTCTTTTTCTCAGAAGAGGCAATTTGCATATACAGTGGGGCAAAAAAGTATTTAGTCAGTCAGCAATAGTGCAAGTTCCACCACTTAAAAAGATGAGAGGCGTCTGTAATTTACATCATAGGTAGACCTCAACTATGGGAGACAAACTGAGAAAAAAAAATCCAGAAAATCACATTGTCTGTTTTTTTAAAAAAATTTTTTGCATTTTATGGTGGAAAATAAGTATTTGGTCAGAAACAAACAATCAAGATTTCTGGCTCTCACAGACCTGTAACTTATTCTTTAAGAGTCTCCTCTTTCCTCCACTCATTACCTGTAGTAATGGCACCTGTTTAAACTTGTTATCAGTATAAAAAGACACCTGTGCACACCCTCAAACAGTCTGACTCCAAACTCCACTATGGTGAAGACCAAAGAGCTGTCAAAGGACACCAGAAACAAAATTGTAGCCCTGCACCAGGCTGGGAAGACTGAATCTGCAATAGCCAACCAGCTTGGAGTGAAGAAATCAACAGTGGGAGCAATAATTAGAAAATGGAAGACATACAAGACCACTGATAATCTCCCTCGATCTGGGGCTCCACACAAAATCCCACCCCGTGGGGTCAGAATGATCTCCAAGAACGGTGAGCAAAAATCCCAGAACCATGCGGGGGGACCTAGTGAATGAACTGCAGAGAGCTGGGACCAATGTAACAAGGCCTACCATAAGTAACACACTATGCCACCATGGACTCAGATCCTGCAGTGCCAGACGTGTCCCACTGCTTAAGCCAGTACATGTCTGGGCCCATCTGAAGTTTGCTAGAGAGCATTTGGATGATCCAGAGGAGTTTTGGGAGAATGTCCTATGGTCTGATGAAACCAAACTGGAACTGTTTGGTAGAAACACAACTTGTCGTGTTTGGAGGAAAAAGAATACTGAGTTGCATCCATCAAACACCATACCTACTGTAAAGGATGGTGGTGGAAACATCATGCTTTGGGGCTGTTTCTCTGCAAAGGGGCCAGGACGACTGATCCGGGTACATGAAAGAATGAATGGGGCCATGTATCGTGAGATTTTGAGTGCAAACCTCCTTCCATCAGCAAGGGCATTGAAGATGAAACGTGGCTGGGTCTTTCAACATGACAATGATCCAAAGCACACCGCCAGGGCAATGAAGGAGTGGCTTCGTAAGAAGCATTTCAAGGTCCTGGAGTGGCCTAGCCAGTCTCCAGATCTCAACCCTATAGAAAACCTTTGGAGGGAGTTGAAAGTCCGTGTTGCCAAGCGAATAGCCAAAAACATCACTGCTCTAGAGGAGATCTGCATGGAGGAATGGGCCAACATACCAACAACAGTGTATGGCAACCTTGTGAAGACTTGCAGAAAACGTTTGACCTCTGTCATTGCCAACAAAGGATATATTACAAAGTATTGAGATGAAATTTTGTTTCTGACCAAATACTTATTTTCCACCATAATATGCAAAAAAAATTATAAAAAAACAGACAATGTGATTTTCTGGATTTTTTTTTCTCAGTTTGTCTCCCATAGTTGAGGTCTACATATGATGTAAATTACAGACGCCTCTCATCTTTTTAAGTGGTGGAACTTGCACTATTGCTGACTGACTAAATACTTTTTTGCCCCACTGTATTTCCCAGAGGAGCATTGCACGGCGAATAAGCCTCCTTACCTTGACAAGCCAGAGATGGTATGTCACTCTCCATAAGGAGAAACGATACCCCTTAGACCCCAGTCCAGAGCCTCTCACCTAGCCAAATTAGTTCTCATGCTTCGCACTGACGAGGGCCAACAGCCTGAAACACTGTGTCTGTGAATTGAGATACTAATTTGGCTTTTATCCTAAGTCATATTGCACGACTCGTTAAAGAGTTGATTGTGACTTGTAGGATCGCTACTTCCAACAGGTGGCGCTATAGAGTTTAAGTCCTCTTTTTCTCAGAAGAGGCAATTTGCATATAACAATGCTGTAATTCAGCTACATAGAAGCGATCTGAGCATCGCTCTGATGTAGCAGAGCCGTTGAAGCTATGCCAGCTTCTAGCCTCCCATGGAGACTATTGAAGCATGGCAAAAGTAAAAAAAAATGTTTTTAAAAAAAATATGAAAAAAATAAAAAAATCATAAAAGTTTAACTCACCCCCTTTTCGCCCCATTCAAAATAAAACAATAAAAAAACAAACATACATATATTTGGAATTGCCATGTTCAGAATCGCCCAATCTATCAATATAAAAAGGATTAACCTGATCGCTAAACGGAGAAGTGAGAAAAAAAATTAAAAACGCCAGAAGTTTTTTTGGTGAAATAATGAGCGATTAAAAGAACGTATCTGCAGCAAAATGGTATCATTGAAAGCATCAGCTCGGCACACAAAAAATAATCCATCACCCGAGCCGAGATTATGAAAAATGGAGACGCTACGGGTTTCGAAAAATTGCGCAATTTTTTTTTTACTACTTAGATAATAAAGAACCTATACATGTTTGGTGTCTATGAAATAGTAATTACCTGGAGAATCATAATGGCAGGTCAATTTTAGCATTTAGTGAACCTAGCAAAAAAGCAAAACAAAAAACAAGTGTGGTATTGCACTTTTTTTTCCAATTTCACTGCACTTGGAATTTTTTCCCCATTTTCTAGTACACAACATGGTAAAACCAATGGTGTTGTTCAAAAGTACAACTCATCCTGCAAAAAATAAGTTATGGCCCTGGGAAGGAAGGGAGCGAAAAACGAAAACGCAAAACTGAAAAAAGCTCCGGGGGTTAAGGGGTTAAATTTAATATCTTAATATTTCTTTGACTATTCCCCAAATACACATAACACTTTGTAAACCAGTCTGTAGATAGAAGGACTCATAAGATAATTGGGCATGAGTTGTACCTATACTTGGTGCAGAGGTTGCAATTGAATCCGAACCCTGAAACTTAAGAGGCCTGAATAATTCCTTTGACTTTCAGGCCGGCTTCACACTTGCGAGTTTTACGGACGTAAGAGCGCAGAAACTACGTCCGTAAAACTCGCAAAAAATACGGCACAATTATTCTCTATGCCCCTGCTCCTATCTGCCGTATTTTACTGATCAGTATTATACGGCTTTCTACGGCCGTACAAAATCGCAGCATGCTGCGTTTGTCACCGTACTGCGCAAGAAATACGCCAATGAAAGTCTATGGAAGCGTGAAAAATACGGATTACACACGGACAAGCAGTGTGACTTGCGAGAAATACGCAGCGCTGTTAGAGAGAAAAGCCGGTAATTCAGTGCGGTGTACAGTAAAATCACACTGACAGCTTACAGTCCAATAGGTAGAATAAATGTGTACACATAGAATAGGTATATATATATATATATATATGTCAGTAGACACATATATGTATATATATTAATATTTTTTCCAGCGCTATACAGCTTGAAAGCCGGTAATTCAATTACCGGCTTTTTCTTTCTCCTTCCTAAACCCGACATGATTTGAGACATGGTTTACATACAGGCTTTCTAGGAAAGTTCCCACGATCTATGAACATCCAGCAGAGGGCGCCTCACCGCAAATGAAGCTAAATATAGATCATTGATCTATATTTAGCCTCATTCCCCGGGATTTTGCAGCAAGGAGCAGCCTGCATTAGCGGAACTCCTTGCTGCAAAATGTTTTAACCCTTTCAGAAGGATTTACATCGTTGGACGTTACAGATCTGCGGAGGGTAAGGATATTGTTGGTTTATTATGTTTTTTTACTTACAGAACGAGGGTCTTCAGTGACTGGATTGGGCGCAGAATAAAATACTCCAACAACCATTGTTTTTATTTCATTAAAATAATTTTAAATAATGTGTTTGTGTTTTATTTAACCCTTTACTAGTATTGGATTAATAATGGATAGGTGTCATAATTGACGCCTCTCCATTATTAATTTGGCTTAATGTCACCTTACAATAGCAAGGTGGCATTAACCCTTCATTACCCCATATCTCACCGCTACACGGGAATGGGAAGAGAGTGGCCAAGTGCCAGAATAGGCGCATCTTACAGATGTGCCTTTTCTGGGGTGGCTGGGGGCAGGTGTTTTTAGCCAGGGGGGGCCAATAACCGTGGACCCTCTCCAGGCTATTAATATCTGCCCTCAGTCACTGGCTTTACTACTTTGGCGGAGAAAATTGTGCGGGAGCCCACGCCAATTTTTTCCGCCATTTAACCCTTTAATTTACTAGCTAGAACGGCCAAATTTTGCAGACACACACTACTGACATTAGTAGTGTGGAATCTGCAAAAAAAAAGGAGAGAAGACATGGTTTACTGTATGTAAACCATGTCTCGAATCATGTCGGGTTTTAGGAAGGAGAAAGAAAAAGCCGGTAATTGAATTACCGGCTTTCAAACTGTATAGCGCTGGAAAAAATATTAATATATATACATATATGTGTCTACTGACATATATATATATATATATAGACAGTATATATATATATTTTTTTCTTTTTGGGACACATGGATCACTTCTATAGCGGTATGTTGGTTTTGCAAGCCTGCGAGAAAACCACGCAGTACGGATGCCATACGGATTACATACGGAGGATGCCATGCGCAAAAAACGCTGACACACCCTGCCTACGGAGGAGCTACGGACCACTATTTTCGGGACTTTTCAGCGTATTACGGCCGTAATATACGGACCGTATTTTCATACGCTGAGTGTGAAGCCGGCCTCAAAAGTTGAGGTCTCTCAGAAAGTATTTTCACTGAGGCTACAAGAGCTTTAAGTTATACAAACTGAAATAGGGGTATATGGTATCCTTCCCAAAGCTCACATGTCACATGCTGTGACTGTCATGTCATGCCATGCAGTAAAAATACATTACCATGCAAAGAAATAACTCTGCAAAATTTTAGAAAATATTAACAGAACACAAAAACTAAATTAAGATTCATTTAGTTATATATTATTTCTTTCAAGTGTTAAATATATAAAACCCTGCAGCTATTACAACTTCCTGTGTAAATAAAGACATAATTCGATGTAAGAGGCTTTTGATCAAATCCTGCTTTGAAATGAAAATTCTAAGGAAAAATAAAAAATAAGGTTAAATATCAAATTCATACAGAAACAAAACAATTGAAATATCTTAAACATATATGTATTGGCTTTAATGTAATTCTAAATATTACTGGAATAAATTTTAATTATCACTATACATATACAAATACAGTTATACAATCTCTATTTATAAAAGTATACTATTTACTGTATACTGTATGAAAATATGTATCAACAAAAACTATAGAACTACTGAATTATACTGTATAAAATAATTAAAAATAACTGAATAATACATTGCATAACACTTTTACACAACATTTTTTAACCAATTCCTAAACCAAATCTTATTTCTCAATCAATAATGTTCTGAAAAGCTCTAGGCTACTTTCACACTAGCGTTGTTTTCAATACGTCGCAATGCGTCGTTTAGGGGAAAAAACACATCCTGCAAGGTTGTTTGCAGGATGCGTTTTTGCCCCATAGAGTAACATTACCGACGCATTGCGACGTATTGACACACGTCGCAACCGTCGTGCGACGGTTGCGCCGTGTTGTGGCGGACGCCCGGGAGCAAAAAACGTTAAATGTAACGTTTTTTGCTGCCAACGGACCGCTTTTTCCGACTGCGCATGCGCGGCCGGAACTCCGCCCCACCTCCCCGCACCTCACAATGGGGCAGCGGATGTGCCGGAGAAATGCATCCGCTGTCTCCGTTGTGGAGCACATCAAACGCTAGCGTCGGAATCTTGGCCCAACGCACTGCGACGGGCCGAATCCAACGCTAGTGTGAAAGTAGCCTAACATTGCCATTTTTAAACTTACAGATTCTTTCAAGAACTCCAATAATGGAGTCTTAAGTTTACCCTCCATTATGTCGCTCTCAGAAATCACCTGTTTCTGTCTGTCAATTTCCACCATTTGTCTCTTTACAGAGAGATCCGAACCTTGAATTTTTAACTCTTTCTGTGCAACTTTTTCTGTGGACTCTTGGATCATTTGATAGGGCTTATAACAAATACGTAATTTTCTTCATACTTCATTGATTTGATAACGGGGATAATTCAGTTTTGAAGATTTTGATATTGGCCTCTGATCAAATGTTAGAAAGGAAAAAGGAAGTGAAGGCACTCCAACCCAGAAATGAAAGAAAAAAACTTTATTTCAGCATGTCAAACCAAGTTAAAAACATGAGAAACACCTGATGTGTTTATGGCGCATAGAAAGCGCCCTTAATCATAGGATATAAAACAGTATATGTGACATGAAAAATATACAAAAGATAGACCAATCACACATGGTGAATAATTACAACAATATGTACCAGCTGATATCAAGGAGAAATCTGGAAAAAAAAGTTTTAGAACATGAAATACAAACATTTTTCCAATTCATCCTACTGAGGTATCTTGTATATAACTTGAGGATCTAGAAGACTTTCCATGTGGTCAGGGATCTTGTTTAATTTTCAAATCTTATAAAAAAAAAACATTTTTTTGATAAAATTTTACTCTGTCTGATGTTACAAACTTAGTACGATTTATTTTCCTTTCATGATTCTCATGTTTTCTAGCAAAGTCAAAGGATTGTGCACATCTTTTTGTGACGCAATAACACAAGATACAGAATTTAGGAATCCAAACTTGTTGCAAAACATTTTATCATTGTGTTTTGACATTTTTAATGAGAGTTTTGTACAACCGTTCAAATATGGACATGAATGTAAACGTACATACTTTCCGACCAATCCTTAATTTTTGAAGACTACCAATATCTGAAAAATTTTCATTTAATCCACAGAAAATCAGAATTCTTAATCTGTCTTTATTAGTTAAATCTTCATGTGACTAGTTATCACACTGCATTTTTAATGTTAACTGTTTGGAAAAAGTTACAGGAAGCCACATTTTAAACTACCGATTTTTCTACCCCATTAGTTAAATCAAACTTATCAGCAAAGCACTCAAATATCTCTGAATTTCTACACACATGGATTTTGTTGTCATAAGCAGGAATGATTTTGCACAATTTTGACAAATTTTTCCTAACTTTAATTTGGAGTTGGGCCTCTGAGTTGTATTATATTTTTACTGGCCTTTGTACATCTGTCCCTCGTATGTAATCTACGTCAGTTTTGAAGTCTCCTCCCACATTTCCGCCATCTTTTTTCATGTCTTCAGACATAAGGTCACCTTGAGAGGCCGTTAGAGACACGTGTCTCACATCTTCAATCTCCACATTACAGTCAATCTCAAGAACATCGCTATTTTCCTTTGACACTATTTTTACGCAGTCATTTTTAGATTTCACTGACACAAACTTGTGAAATACGTCAAACCAACTGTAAAATATTTTTTAGTTTCTTCTTTTCTCTATTGAAGGACATCAACATAGAATCCAACTTTAGATTTTCCTTTTTACATTCCACATATAAGCTGAGCCATAAAACTTATAAGTTAGACTCATCTAAAGACATAAATTTCAGTCTACTTTGCTTAGAAAAAGAAGTAATAACATCCATTTTCTTACCTTTAAATATCTCAGATTGTAGTTCCTTTGTTGGACGACGCTGGGCTCTGGTCATCAGCACATCTATCTTCAGTACGTCTGGCACTTGTAATACTTCTGGTACTTGTCAATCCATCTGGTACCTCTCAGTCCTCACTCGTAAGTTCTGTCCGATCCTTGTGACTTGAAGTATCGTAGTGGAATTCCTGACAACTTGCACAACTGACATTTAGTAAAGCTCTTCTCTCTTCCCCCGTGTGCAAGTAGAAGGAAATCCATGCAAAATAGCACAAAAAAATCAGGCAGAGGGACAGCGCGAGGATCGCCAGGACCAGGTAAGTATAGCATATTCACCTGTCCTCGTTCCAGCCGCCGGGCGCCGCTCCATCTTCCCGGCCGGCGCCTCCATCTTCCCGGCGTCTGAGCTCTGACTGTTCAGGCAGAGGGCGCGATGACGCATACAGTGTGCGCGGCGCCCTCTGCCTGATCAGTCAGAGCAGAGACGCCGGGAAGATGGAGGCGCCGGAACGAGACGCCGGGAGCTGCAATCAAGGGAGGTGAGTATGTGGTTTTTTTTTTATTGCAGCAGCGGCGGCAGAGATTTCTATGGGGCACAATGAACGGTGCAGAGCACCGTATATGGCACAGCAATGGGGCACAATGAACGGTGCAAAGCACCGTATATGGCACAGCAATGGGGCACAATGAACGGTGCAGAGCACCGTATATGGCACAGCAATGGGGCACAATGAACGGTGCAGAGCACCGTATATGGGCACAGATATGGGGCACAATGAACGGTGCAGAGCACCGTATATGGCACAGCAATGGGGCACAATGAACGGAGCAGAGCACCGTATATGGGCACAGATATGGGGCACAATGAACGGTGCAGAGCACCGTATATGGCACAGCAATGGGGCACAATGAACGGTGCAGAGCACCGTATATGGCACAGCAATGGGGCACAATGAACGGTGCAGAGCACCGTATATGGCACAGCAATGGGGCACAATGAACGGTGCAGAGCACTGTATATGGCACAGCAATGGGGCACAATGAATGGTGCAGAGCACCGTATATGGCACAGCAATGGGGCACAATGAACGGTGCAGAGCACCGTATATGGCACAGCAATGGGGCACAATGAACGGTGCAGAGCACTGTATATGGCACAGCAATGGGGCACAATGAACGGTGCAGAGCACCGTATATGGCACAGCTATGGGGCACAATGAACGGTGCAGAGCACTATATGGGGCACAGCTATGGGGAAATAATGAACGGTGTAGAGCACTATATGGCACAGCTATGGGGAAATAATGATCTATTTTTATTTTTGAAATTCACCGGTAAATGCTGCATTTCCACCCTAGGCTTATACTCGAGTCAATAAGTTTTCCCAGTTTTTTGTGGCAAAATTAGGGGGGTCGGCTTATACTCGGGTCGGCTTATACTCGAGTATATACGGTAAATGAAATAGTTACAAAGAGATTGTCCATATCAAAATTTGTTCCCCATCTTTCCTGGGGTCCTGAATGGTAAATTGCGTCTGTCTCTGTCAAGAGCATGGTAGAAGTCCATCAACAAGCACATGGCTAACTCACATACCAGCTGTTCATTCAGTCTGAAGTCTGTGTGGAGCGTGTGAAGTGCCCGAAGACAGCCCAGAGCCCCCCATCCTGTGGGTGATGTGGTTATATGTATAGTACAGAGCACGTGTTCTCTCTATATGGTGTCACCATTTACCCTGAGCTAAATATAGGAAATAGCACATGTAAAGTCAGCTTTCCACCAGACAATGTGCTCACTACAGAAGTGAGTGTAATACGAATAAATTAATAACCAATAATTAATATTTAACATCCTCAATGTCCAAGTACATAGTAGAGGGGTGAAAACTAGCTCTTCACCCCTATGGGTGCCTCACCTTTTGTGCAAAAAGTTAGCCTTGTGCTTAATGTCTAGCCAGCCCTTGGGTACCTGCCTTATGCCTTAGCTTTTATGCCTACCTAGCCTTGTTGCACTTGCCTTGTGCCTCGCCCTTCCCGGGGCACTTGCCTTATGCCTAGTCAACCCCGAGGCACTTACCTTATGCCTAGCCCGCCCCGGGGCACATGACTTATGCTTAAGCTGCCCCAGGGCACTTGCCAGCCTTTGGGTGCCTGTCTTATGCTGTAGCTTTTATGCCTAGCTAGCCTTGGTGCAATTGCCTTATGCCTAGCCTGTCCTGGTGCATTTGCCTTGTGCATAGCCTGTCCCGGGGCACTTTTCTAATGCCTTGCCTGCCCTGGGGCTCTTGCCTTATTCCTAGCCTGCCCCAGGGCATTTGCCTTATTTTTAGCCTGCCCCGGAGCACTAGCCTTATGCCTAGCCCCGCCCTGCGGCACTTCATTAATGCCTTGCTCACCCCGGGGCACTTGACTTATGCCTAGGCTGCCCAGTGGCTCTTGCCTTATGCCTATCCCACCCTGCGGCACTTGCCTTGTGCTTAGCCTGCCCCGAGACATTTGCCTTATGCTTAGCTGGCCCTGGGAAACTTGCCTTATGCCTTGCTCACCCGGCGCACTTGCCTTATGTTTAACCTGCCCTAGAGCATTTGCCAGACCTTGGGTACCTGTCTTATGCTGTAGCTTTTATGCCTAGCTAGCCTTGGTGCACTTGCATTATGTCTAGCCTGTCCTGGGGCACTTGCTTTATGCCTAGCCTGTCCCGGGGCACTTGCCTTATGCCTTTCCCACCCTGGAGCTCTTGCCTTATTCCTAGCCTGCCCAGGGGCATTTGCCTGATTCTAGTCTGCCCTGGGGCACTTGCCTTATACCTAGCCTTGCCCCAGGGCACTTGCCTTATGCCTTGCCCACCCCTTGGCACTTTCCTTATGTCTTGCCCACCCCAGGGCTCTTGCTTTATGCTTAGCCCACCCCGAGACATTTGCCTAAGGCCGGTTTCACACGTCAGTGGCTCCGGTACGTGAGGTGACAGTTTCCTCACGTACCGGAGCCACTGACACACGTAGACACATTAAAATCAAACTGCTGGTGTATTGGATTATTGTCCTGCTGTATAACCCAAGTATGCTTCAACTTGAGGTCACGAACAGATAGCTGAACATTTTTTCTTCAGGATTTTTCGCAGACAGCAGAATTCATCATGGTTCCATTTACTACACTAAGTCTTCCAGGTCCTGAAGCAGCAAAACAGCCCCAGACCTTCACACTACAATCACCATATTTTGACTGTTGGTATGATGTTCCTTTTCTGAAATTCTGCTTTACTTCTACACCAGATGGAATGGGACATGCACCTTCCAAAAATTTCAACTTTTGTCATTCCACAGAGTATTTTCCCCAAAATCATGGGAATCATCAAGATGTTTTCTGTCAAAACAGGCAAGCCTTTATGTACTTATTGTTCTGTAGGAGGGTGGTGCTGTGATGGACAGTAAGGAACACGCTGTTACTTTAAGAGACTGCACCCCCTTGTCTGGCAGGATGGAATGTTCTGCTTCTCCCCTGCAATAGACTGTGTGAATTAACTGGACTGTGCAGATGGCTGGGGTGGAGCCTGAACAGCATGTGTGAGCTGAGGCTGCTGCAGAGAGAACTTTGTGCTGCAAGAGAGGATAACTGTGTTCTGATATAGATGCAAGAGAGGGCCACCAGCCTTTAACAGAGTGGACTTATGAGATTTGACAGACTTTTCTGGGTGCAGCGAGAGTGGCTGTCCTGTGTTAGATCGAGGAGCCACGAAGATCCCGAGAAAGGGATTTACAGTTTCCTGGAGCACCTCCAGGACCCAGAAGAAAGGAGAAGACCACGTTTCACGGAGCTGACAGAAAGCCGTTCGCACCACCTTTTGGACTGTTGGGGGCCCCCCGGGGACTGGATCTGAGTCGCCAACATCACCATGAGTTTGTTCCTGTTTTGTGCACATGTCAGGGCCTAGTGTAGGCTTCAATAGTCAGAACACGGCAGCCGTGTGACCTGCTTAGTAAAGGCCAGGGAGGTTATATGTAGAGTAGCATCATTCTTTGTTTATTGTTTGCATTTACTTGTGTGACATATATTGAGTCTGTAACAATTGGAGCACCGTGCTATTTTACGGACTTAGCTAAAGAATATAACTCTTGTAAATTATCTTTTGCCATTGCATACCCCTGTTTGCATCTTCCTCATCCACTTCATTCCTTGCCTTCCAATAAATCTACCCTTTGTTGTTTGCACCTCATCTTGTGTACAGTAGTCTTCCTGCACCATGGTGGTCTACCGACGATCGCTTCAAGTGGCGCTGCAAGCAGGGTACTGCCCCCAAGATGGAGGCAGCAGACAGCAATGGCGGGAATGTTAATGTTAATGGAGATGCTGTAGGCATTGGTGGAACCCCTGCAAGGACACTCCCTATGGGCACCATATTTAGTGTGCTACCAAAGTTTGATGGCAATAATATGCAACTTTCTGACTGGGTGTCCCGGCTGCAAAGCACTCTGAAGATTTATAACATCAGCCCAGACCTTGAAGCGGACATTGCTTTAACTGCCCTAGAGGGAGAAGCCCGTAGAAATGTCTGCCTACAACCAGAACTCACCCGCAGTACTCTGAAGGAGCTAGTGAAGTTCCTAGAAGAGATCTACGGCGAGACTCCTAGCGCCGAACACCTTCGCAACAAATTTTTCTCTAGGCTGCAGCGGGAAGAAGGAATTTCTCAGTATGCAACAGCACTGCAAGAAGTGTTAGCGGAGGTGCAGAGAAAGGAGGCAGATGGATTTGGCGGCATGGGCTCTAAAGACCGGATACTCCGGGAGCAATTCATTCTGGGACTGCACAGCACATCCTTGAGGCGAGCGCTGTCAGAACGGGTCTGGGCAGATCTGGCTCTTATGTTTCATCAAATCCTGGGGGAAACAGTGGCCCGAAGTAAAGAAGAGAGCTACGCATCGGGGTGATGCGTGCCCAGGGCGCCAAAACCAAAGGGGACCCAAACCATCAGGAGGTACTGGTCTGGGTGGTGCAAGACTTGCAACGTTCCCTTGTCAATGTGCAAGAGAAACTGACCCAGATGGAGCAAAGAGTGGGGGAACTGCAACAGTCTTACCCACCGTACTCATGCAACCATTCTTCGGCCCGACCGATACAGGATCAGTGGGAGCAAGCCCCCTCTTATTAGGCATTGGAGGCATGAGGACAGGCTCGAGGTGCCCCCTGGCGAAGAGGAGGCATCCAATGCAGGGAATGTGGAGGACGGGGGCACCTTGCCAGAAACTGTTAGAACTATACTCAAAGCCAGCGGAAGCCACCGTTAAACTACCAACCCCGGCAGTATTGCAGCATTCTGCGGGGAGGCGAGGAGAGAGGCAGCTCCATATCATAACGAACACTTGATTGCTGGATGTTCCATCCTACGTGTTGAATTAAAGGGAGTTCTAGTGGATTGCCTGATAGATACCAGGTCACAAGTGACGACGATGCCAGAAACGTATTTCAGGCAGCATTTTCAGGCCCTGGCCAAGCCAGAAAAAGAGACATTGATACGGATGTTTGCTGCCAACCAACAACCGATCCCGGTCACAGGGGTCGTGTGGATGAATATTCAAATCTGTGGACAAGAAGTAGGGAGAAGGGGATCCTGCTAGTCCCTGAGCCTATCAAAGAAGATGTGCCTGTAGTACTGGGAATGAATATCCTACGTGAACTCGATCAGATTATGTTTACCAAATGGGGACCTGGATATTGGAGGAAGGTTACTACACATAAGCCTACTCAAGAAGCCCTTCAACGACTGATCCGCGTCTGTGGGACGCAGAAGAGTGTGCCATCCTATCAGATGGTAGTGGTCATCAGGGCTCCTGGTAAAGAACCTGTAATCCTGCCTCCCGAGCGAGAAACTACAGTATACCTTCCAGTGGGGACTCATCGCAACCTTGATGGATTGGAAGTGATTGTTCAGCCTGTGAGAGGTGGAGGAGTGGACCAAGAAGTCACGATAGCTCGTATGATAGCTGTGGTCCAGCGAGGACACGTCCCCATAAGAGCTTTGATTGTGGGTCCCGGGGAGGTCACCTTGCCACGAGGGACAGATCTGGCCCTGGTGTACCTACATAAGGGTGAAGTGGTGAGTCAGAAGGAGATGTCTTTATATCCGAAAGAAGGTGCGGGGTGGACCCTAGCAGTTGCTGTGGGGCCGAAGAGACGCCATCCCCGGAGTGGAGTGGATGGGTCATCCTTGATCAAATGGAAGTGGATGTGAAGGCTCTGGGCCCTGAGCATGTGCAAGCAATAGAAACTATGCTGTGGGAAAATCAGGCCACATTTGCCCGTCACGCCAAGGATTTCGACTGTACTGAAGCCATCATGCATGAGATACCAACCGGGGAAGCTCGTCCAATTCAAGAACGATACCGGCAGATCCCGCCCAAGATGTATCAAGAGGTGACAACATTATTGAGGCGGATGCTGGATTCAGGAGTGGTGCAGAGTAGTCAGAGCCCTTGGGCAGCCCCAGTGGTGCTCATCAAGATAAAGGATGGGACCATCCGGTTCTGTGTAGATTACAGGAAACTCAATGCCAACACTGTTCGAGACTCGTATCTGTTGCCCCGCATCGAGGAATCCTTGACAGCGTTGGGGAAAGCTAAGTACTTCTCCACCCTGGACCTAGCAAGCAAATACTGGCAAGTAGCCGTGGCAGAGAAAGACAAAGAGAAAACCGCCTTTATCCTCCCTATGGGGCTGTTCGAGTTTAACCGGATGCCCTTCAGGCTCTCCAATGCTCCGGGCACGTTTCAACAGCTGATGGAAAAGTGTTTGGGAGACCTAAATTTTGAGGCTACCCTGATCTATCTGGATGACATTATTGTGTTTTTGGCCTCATTCGAAGAACACCTTGCCCGGCTTGGACAGGTACTCGGAAGACTGCGAGCTCATAACCTGAAGGTGAAGCCAAAGAAGTGCCACCTCTTCAAGAGAGAGATCGAGTATCTGGGCCACATAGTGTCACAAGATGGAGTTCTACCCTCACCAGAAAAAGTGGCTTCTATCCAGAAGTGGCCAGTCCCTCGAACAGTGAGAGAACTCCAGGCCTTTATGGGGCTCGTCGGGTACTACCGCCGGTTTGTTAAAGACTTCGCGAAGGTGGCGGATCCTCTCAATGAGCTGCTGAGAGGGACCGCTGGAGTGCCGAAGACCCAGTACATCCCTTGGGCCCAGAGACAAGATGAGGCCTTACAGGATGGACATGAGAGAGTCATCAGGTATGCCTGCAGGTCCCTGCGAGACAGCGAAAGAAACCCCCACAATTACAGCTCCTTCCGGTTAGAGTTCCTGGCCCTGTTGTGGGCCATGACAGAGAAGTTTGCGGGCCTCCTGACAGGTACCAAGATTCAAGTTCGAACATACAATAATCCCCTGCCCCACCTTGAGAATGCTAAATTGGGGGCCTTAGAACAACGATGAGTGGCTCGCCTAGTCAAATTTGACTTTACCATCCGTTATCGCTCTGCTACCGAAAATGGAAATGCTGATGGGCTGTTAAGTGACTGTGGAGACTCCAGTGAGGGATCTCGATGAGTAACTCAAAGAGAAGGAAACCCCAGACTTTCATAAGTTTAAGCCCCCAATGGTTGCAGTCCAGTCAAGAAGGGAGGCCTGCGCATTACCCTGGTCACTAGGGAGAACCAATGAGGAATGGGGACATGTTCAGGATGAAGACGAAGGGCTGAGACAGATGAAATGGTAGGTAACTCAGAAGCGGAAGCCTGGCAAACAAGAGAGAGATGATCTGGACTCTGAAATGAAGAGTGTGTTACACCAATGGGATAGACTGGAAGTGCGAGAGTCAGTGCTATATCGTAAGAGTCAAAAGATATGGAAGTAAGGTGGCAGGTGGTCATCCCAGGAAGAATGGCTCAAGAAGTAGCTAAAGAAGCCCACTAATTTGGAGCTCACTTTGGCTCCACAAAGACCTACTAATGGTTACAGCAATATGTGTATTGCCCTCGGTTGGAGTCTGTGGGGGAAGAGGTTTGCCGGCAATGTTGAGTATGTGACCTCATTAAGAGTACCAAACAGAGGACACCCATCCAGACCATACAAACTAAGGAACCACTAGAAGTCTTGATGATCGACTATCTCCTCATGGGACACTCAGCCTGGGAGCTACAGTACTGTTTGGTGATGACCGATCATTTCTCTAAGTTCGCAGTAGTCACCCCGACTAGAGATCAGACTGCGGAATCGGCGTCACGAGCCATCTGTCAAGACTTCATCCGGGTATATGGGTGCCCAAAGTGCATCCACTCCGACCAAGGTGCATGTTTCCAAGGCAAGGTGATGGAAGAACTGTATCGTATGTATAGCATCGAGCGGTCCCGGACCACCCCATACCACCCTCAAGGTAATGGAGCATGTGAACGCTTCAACCGAAACTTAAGTTACCGTCACATTAAGCGACGCTGCAGCGATATAGACAACGATGTCGATCGCTGCAGCATCGCTGTTTGGTCGCTGGAGAGCTGTCACACAGACAGCTCTCCAGCGACCAACGATGCCGAAGTCCCCGGGTAACCAGGGTAAACATCGGGTTACTAAGCGCAGGGCTGCGCTTAGTAACCCGATGTTTACCCTGGTTACCATTGTAAATGTAAAAAAAAAAACACTACATACTTACATTCCGGTGTCTGGTCACGTCCCTCGCCTTCAGCTTCCCTGCACTGACTGAGCGCCGGCTGTAAAGCGGAGCGGTGACGTCTCCGCTGTGCTCTGCTTTACGGCCGGCCAGCGCTCACAGTCAGTGCGGGAAGCTGAAGGCGAGAGATGTGACCAGACACCGGAATGTAAGTATGTAGTGTTTTTTTTTTTTTACAATTACAATGGTAACCAGGGTAAACATCGGGTTACTAAGCGCGGCCCTGCACTTAGCAACCCAATGTTTACCCTGGTTACCAGTGAAGACATCGCTGAATCAGCGTCACACACGCCGATTCAGCGATGTCAGCGGGTGATCCAGTGACAAAATAAAGTCCTGGACTTTTCCCAGCGACCAACGATCTCCCAGCAGGGGCCTGATCGTTGGTCGCTGTTACGCATAACGATTTAGTTAACGATATCGTTGCTACATCACAAAAAGTAACGATATAGTTAACGATATCGTTATGTGTGACGATACCTTTACTTCAAATGCTGAGAACATTGGAAGAGGATAAGAAGGTGTGTTGGCCAGACTACCTGCCAGAGTTGGTCTGGACCTACAACAATCGGATCCACTCCACCACGGGTTATACCCCCTATCTACTGCTGTTTGGAAGAGCTGGACGAGAGGTCATTGAGCTGAATTTGGAACAGCCAGAGGAGCTGATGGAGCGAACTGTCACCTCATGGGTGAAAGAGCATCGGCAACGATTACAAACGATACTGCGGTTGGCAGGTCAGCAGCTGCAAGAAAAAGAATACATGGGCCGCAAACCAACTCAAGAGTTACCGCTCCAACCCGGAGACCAAGTATTAGTCAGAGAAAAACGCCCCAAGGGAAAACTAAGTGAGAGATAGGAAGTACAGCCTTACAGAGTAATCGAGCGAGTGTATGCTAACAGCCCTGTCTACAAGGTGCAGATTGAGAGTGGGGCGTCCGCCCCTAGAGTACTTCACAGAAATACACTGCAGCCCTGCCAGTCTAAGGTCTGTTCTATGCCATTGTTGCCTGAAGGCACTACTCCACTTCCTGAATCTGTCATGCCTGATGGTGAAATTGATGACGAGTGGTGGACAGTCCCTTACACAGTAGGGTGTCCTCAGCCGCACAGAGATGGTAATCCTATGGATGTACCAGTATCACCACGCGAGGACGAGACCAGACAAGAGCCCATGATGACTTTTGCAGCAAGTGTTCCTCTGGAAGATAGTCAAGCCTTACCAGACATCCAAGAGCTTCGGAGATCCCAGAGGTCTAAAGCAGGGGTTCCACCAGTCCGATATGTAGAAAAGTGTGCTCTGTCCGTTTTTACAACTTTGTTGACTCCTCTATAGGTGCCGTTTCTGCATTGCACATTCCTTCATTACACTTTGACCTTGATGCTGTGATGGCCGAGGACGACCATCATTAAGAAGGGAGGCATGTAGGAGGGTGGTGCTATTATGGACAGTAAGGAACACGTTGTTACTTTAAGAGACTGCACCCCCTTGTCTTGGCAAGATGGAATGTTCTGCTTCTCCCCTGCAATAGACTGTGTGAATGAACTGTGCAGATGGCAGGGGTGGAGCCTGAAGAGCGTGTGTGAGCTGAGGCTGCTGCAGAGAGAACTTTGTGCTGATAGCTGCAAGAGAGGAGAACCATGTCCTGATATAGCTGCAAGAGAGGACCACCAGCCTGTAACGGAGTGGACTTGTGAGATTTGACAGACTTTTCCGGGTGCAGCGAGAGTAGCTGTCTTGTATTTAATTCGAGGTGCCACGAAGATACTGAGAAAGGGATTTACAGTTTCCAGGAGCAGCTCCAGGACCCAGAAGCAAGGAGAAGACCACGTTTCACGGAGCTGACAGAAAGTCGTGCGTACCACCGTACTGGACTGTTGGGGGCCCCCCCGGGACTGGATCTGAGTCCCCAACATCAACATGAATTTGATCCTGTTTTTTGCACATGTCAGGGCCTAGTGTAGACTTCAATAGTCAGAGCACAGGAGCCGTGAGGCCTGCTTAGTAAAGGCCAGGGAGGTTATACATAGAGTAGCATCATTCTTTGTTTATTGTTTGCATTTACTTGTGTGACATATATTGAGTCTGTAACAGTTGGATTTCTTTGGATCGCAGCATGATGTCTAGCTTTTGAGGATATTTTGGTCTACCTCACTTTGTCAGGCAGGTCCTATTTAAGTGATTTCTTGATTGAGAACAGGTGTAGCCGTAATCAGGCCTGGATGTGGCTAGGCAATTAGAAATCAGCTTCCTAAAGCTGTGATAAACCACAGTTAATTTATGGTTTTTTTTGAGGTGTGGGCAATCAATTTTTCTCACAGGGCCCTGTAAGCTTGGATTTCTTTTTCCCTAAATAATAAAGACCTTCATTTAAAAATTGCATTTTGTGTTTAATTGTGTTATCCTTGTCTAATATTTAAATTTGTTTGGTGATCTGAAACATTTAAGTGTGACAGACATGCAAAATAATAGGAAATCAGGAAGGGGGCAAACACTTTTTCACACCACTGTAGTGCCTCAAGTAATTTGGAACCCTATACGACAGGGGAACAGTAAAGTGTGACGATTTATTATTGCACTCAACGTGGAAGGCTCTAGTCTATCTTCTAATCTGTGACTGTAACTGTGATCAGTCTCTAATCTCCCACTGCTTGCATGTCCATCACACTAAACTCCAGTTATAGTAGCAGTATGTAAGCCCTCTGACACAAGCAACACAGTAGACACTTCTCATTAGCTTGAGAGGATTTTACAATATCCCAGAATGCCTCTTGGCCACGTCATGGAGGACGGGATTAGCCTACAGAGAAGCAGCATGGTACAGTAATGTATTTTGATGATTATTTATGTTTTTACTTATGTGTTGGTAAAGAGATTTCAGTGTGCTCTGTAACAGAAAAAAATGTTAAAATGCACAAAAAGAGGATAAAGCAGGAAATGAATGCTGGGACTTTAAAGGCTACTGTGAGAATAATTTATAGATGAATCTGCTGCAACTGTTTATTGCAAACTTTTTTACAAATGTTTTTCCTTTAAAAAATGGGTTCACATAAAAATAGGCAAAAATAGTCACAGAATTAGCACACTTTTCGGTGTTATTAGGTTGTATTGCATGTAAAATTTATGTGCGGAAAAAACAATGAGTACTACAGTATTGGGCATGAGATTTGTAAAATCTTGTCAATTCGAGGAAAAAACTGCATATATTGAACTGCAACACAGATTTTTAATCAACAGCTTGTTAAATTATGCAGCGGATCCTCGCCTTCGATTTCAGCTGCTGGAATGCAAACGATGAGATCTATGGAAAGTCAGCAGCAATTATGCAATGAAGACCACAAAGAAAACATAATTTGCAGTTTCTACATAGAAATCGCTAAATTAATATGATATATGCCTAACTGTGAAGACTGTAAATGTGTTTTTATTTCAAGCAGTTTGGATTTCCATTTCTTTTAAACTGATTCTAAACCTATTTTATATCTTCCTTACTTTTTAACTCAATACAAAAAAAATTAAACTTGTCTTTAACATCCCCCCATAAGGATTCAAATCCACACTGAGTGAGAATATAACAGCTCGGACTGATGTTGCCTGAGGCATAGTCTAGTATGAACAGGTACACACCATAAATCATTTTGATCATGGTCAGGACTATCTTCTAGTTAAATAAATGACTGACATTGCTCATATATTGTCTGAGTGATGTATCTTGGATAGTGAATTGTGTACTAGGGCCTCTTAAAGGGAATAGGTCAGTAGAAACAACTCTCCTAAGTCTTTTATATAGGTATGTAGGTCATTAGAAACTGAGTAAAAAGATACCTTGATGTCTGTAATCCAATGTCTTATTCCAGACAAATCCACGTTTTTCTTAATATGTAAATGAGCTGTTCCAGGCTATGGGTCGGACACAGAGCTGCATGAGACTCTGCCTCTAGAGCTTATTATAATTGAAAGGGGGCGTTACCAATGTGAGACATGTAGATCAGGAGAGCAATGTGTTTGTTATTATGTGGCACCCCAGGAGTTCGGGTACCACAGTAGTGCTGCCTTCCTCTCAGGGAGGGTAGTGCTATGCCTGGAAACAAAAGTGAGATTCCCTTTGGCAGGTTATCACACACAACACCTTCCAAATCCAGGCCAGGAGGGGAGCTCAAAACCCTGTTTTAGGGCAGCTTCCCTGGATAAAGATCCTGGTTTGGAGGAGGAGTAAGTTCAGTTTGTTCAGACGGTCTGTGAGCGAGGACAGACAGGAAAGGAGCAGAGGAGAGATTCAGGGCTCAAGGAGGCTGGGGATAGGCCTCCGAGGAGTCAGTGCACAGAGACCGGGTACCGGGAGCCTGAGGCTAGAGTGGAACTACAGGACACTCAGCAAAACTAGAGGGCATAAGATCATACAGACATTGCCCAAATTATGCATGTGGCACAGCAGCATCCTGGAGCCTGGAGTCACCATGTAGAGACCCCAGAAAGTACGGCTCAAGCTGTCTGCCATACAGTTACATATCCCAGGACAGGAGAAAGAACTGAAAGAATTAGAACCTTGTTTGGAACACTTCAGGCAGCAAGGGACTTTAGCAAGCGCAGAGTGGAAGGTTCCTAATCTGACTTGCCAAGGGGGTTCCGCATGTTCCCGGGCTGCTTGGACTCCTATGCACCTGTTTCCGCTGCCCTAGACTGTGGCCTGCCAACTACAGTAAACCAGGTAAAGACTTACAACCTGTCTCCCTTACTCATTTACCGGCAACCCTCATCACCACCATACACCATAGAACCCCTGGGCACCCCGCTTCGCCTGTGGGAAGTGTACCATCAGTGCTGCAATAACATCCCCCAGAGGACCCCTTTAATGCAGCATCTGTCCCAATATTGACCGATCAACACAGGTGGCGTCACGACAGACTTATAAACATTTTTCCCTTAAAAGACTGTCCCCCTTTATTGGGCGCCCAGGGTCATGGACTGGGTCGCAGCCACCGTGACTTCCCCTTTAAGACCAGACCCGCTTCCCTGGTGAGTGATTCAATTACATGTCTCACATTCATAAAAAAACAGTGACGGGTGAGCACTAAAATGCTCGGGTGCTCGTTGCTCGGGTCAAGCAAATTGGAATACTCGGGTACTCGATCCGAGCAAGGAGCTCAATGTAAGTCTATGGGAAACTCAAGTATTTTTACCGTAATCCCCCCTGGGGGTCCTTTTAAGGTCGAAAAACGTTTGAAAACGATGGAAACACTGCTCAAATGACACGGGAACATAATGGGGATCGCCCCTGGAAGCAATTCTGACTCCTAGGTCACAGCTGTAAGCAATGTTGGTTCACACCATTTTTACATGTGCACCAAAAAAATATACAAAAACGAAACCAAAATGGATTTTGCTGGGAAATATGTTAAGGCTCATCCTTTCTTGGGTAATTACTTGTATATAAGGCAAAATAATTTACCCCAGACCAAAATGTTCCTCCACCACTTGGGATATGTTCACACGCAGCGTTTTTGATGTATTTTTCAACTTTATGACATTGCTTTCAACCAATACAAATGCATTCACTGGGAAATGTCATTGTAACATTTAGCAACCCTAGCTGGTCATGTGTTGTGTGACACTTAAGGAGACACATCTTGTTTCATTTATGAAGGATGTACTCTTAAATTCAAAAACCTATTTTAGAGGGGCATCAGGCGGCATTAATATTCTTAAAGGGCCATTATTAAACAGTGGGTCTCCTATGCTGTTATTGCCTATGCAGTGAGTTGCTGGGCTGCCAAGAATGATGACACACCCCAATATCCCTTTCACGAGAAGTACAGGAGGGCTTCCTGAAAAAATGTTGCATTGAATGCAAGGCCTTTAATTGTGAGCAGAGGATTTCAGAAAGCAGAGAAGCGGGATGGTGATGCTAATTATGGCTTCATCGCCACTCACCATCTTGGTGCAGTCCTCAAAGTTTTTGAGGCTGGTACATATGCCTGACATCTATGTCCACTCCTGAGGTCTTATGTGAGGAGTCACCAACTGCCCCCTTCTGCTCACAAATCCTTTCCAACATATGCAGTGTAGAGTTCCAACATGTGGGGACATCACAAACCAGTCGGAGACCTGGAATCTGCAAACGCTTCTGAAGAACGGAAAGGGCGGCTGAAGCTTTAGCTGACTTTCTAAAATGGGCACACAGGCGGCATACTTTCACTAGCAGATCCGGCAGCTCCGGGTAGATTTTGAGAAAACATTGAACAACAAGGTTAAGCACACAGGCCAGGCAATGTATGTGTGTGAGCTCACCTTGCCTCAGAGCCGCCACCATGTTCTGGCCATTGTCACACACAACCATGCCTGGCTGTAGGTTCAGCGGTGTCAGCCAAAAATCTGACTGCTCTTTTAGAGCTGTCCACAACTTTTCAGCATTGTGCAGTTTGTCACCTAAGCAGATTAGCTTCATCACAGCCTGTTGCTGCTTGGCTGAGGTAGTGCTGCAATGCTTCCAGCTTCTGACTGATGTGCTCATTTCAGAGATGGAGGCTGAAGAGGAGGAGGTGCAGGAACTGTAGATTGTGGGGGCAACCCTGATTGACGTAGGGCATGTAATCCTCGTCGTTGGGAGGATATGTTCCATCCCAAGGTCCGACTGGGTCCCGACATCCACTATGTTAACCCAGTGTGCCGTCAGTGAGATGTTGTGTTCCTGCCCACAAGCACTTGTCCACGTGTCCGTGGTTAGGTGGACTTTGCCAGTAACAGCATTGTTGAGGGCACGGGTAATGTTGTGGGACACGTGCTGGTGTAACGTCTATACGACACACTTGGATAAAAAGTGGCGACTGGGGACCGAGTACCTTGGGATGGCCGCCATCAGGTTGCAGAAAGCTTCCATCTCAATGAGCCTAAAAGGCAACATTTCGAGCACAAGCAGACGAGAAATGTTCAAATTTAGTACTGTGGCTTGTGGGGTGTTGGCTGGGTATTTCCTCTTGTGTTCCAATGACTGGGGTATAGACAACTGAAGGCTGTGCTGGGACAAGGACGTGGACGATCTTGACGATGGTGCTGGTTGACTGTGGGCAACAACAGGTGCAGGGCACGAGGCATCTTCACATGCACCGTGGACTGGGAATTGGCTTCTATGCAAAAGAGTGGAAGAAGCAGTGGTGTCACCTGCAGACAGTGTTCCTGGAGCCCACAAAGTCATGTGCTTTGCTGCCATGTGCCTGATCATGCTGGTTGTGGTCAGGCTGGTAGTTTTGCTACCCCTGCTGATGCGGGCATGGCAAGTGCTGCAAATGGTCTGTTTGGGGTTATTAGCAGAGTCTTTAAAAAATAACCAGACTCGGGAAGATCTAACAGTTGGAATGGCAACTTCCTTCATGTTGGTGTTACGGGGAATGGATGCATAGCTTCTGTCTGTGGCCACCACACTGCTTCTTCCTGCCTGTTGGGGTGCTATGCCTCCTTCCCCATATGTGCTGCTGTCCTCGCTCTGCATGTCCTCCTGCCAGGTTGGGTCAGTCACTATGCCATCTGCCACCTCGTCTTCCACATCTACACCCTACTCCTCCTCCTGACTTTCTGGCAATTGTGTCTCATCATCGTCCACCTCTTGTGACACTTTCCCACCATCGCCTTCTTCTGACCGTGGCTGTTCAAATCTTTGGGCATCGCTACATGCGATCTCATCTGGCCCCACATCAAGTTGATCAGCCGAGAGTCCAGAATCTTTAAAGGGAAAACTGAACAGTTCTTCGGAGTGTCCAAGTGTGGGATTAGTTGTCTCAGGGCACTTGGCTTGGTGGAAGGAAAGAGGATCGGGGTGCGGCTACTCAGACTTGACCATGTGGAAGACGTGGTGGTGGTGCTGCGGTCTCCTAAACACTGGGACAAGAAGGTCAAGTGAGAAGATGTGGGTCTTTGTTGTGGCCCACTTTCAGCTTGGCCACAGCCTCGTCCTCTGCATGCATCACGTCCACTTCCCCATCCCTTGCCTTGCCCATTTTAAATGGACTACTGAAATATTTGAAAAGTTCAATACAAATGGATTAATTTTGAGAAAACATTTATGTGATCAGTATGCCTGAAAAGCAAGTATTTGGAGACCACAGATAGACCAGACATCTGACGGAGATAACAGGCTGTTTAAATATGTGGCCTTTTAAAAAAAATTTAAACCACAAAATAATGAGTAAACCAAGGCTAGCAGACAAAACAATGCAATGTATGCCTGCAAAGCGAGGATTTTGACATCACAGATACACCGGGTGTCTGATGGAGATAACAGACTGTTTAACCCCTTCCCGACATGCGCCGCACTAGCACTGCGCTGCGGTAACTGCATTTCTGACAGCCGCAGTACTAGTACAGCAGCACAATCACGGCTGCCTCAAACTAAGCACTGCGGTGATCAGGTGCGGGTGTCAGCTGTATGTTGACAGCTGACACCCTGCAGCAATGCCCATGATTAACACCTCTGATGCCTTTGTCAGTAGTGACAGTGGCATAGAGAACAATCGCGCAAGGAGGGGGCTCCCTGCGATCTCCCACCAGAACAGCTCAATGAGATCGCGTTGTTCCGGCGATCTTCATGGAGAACCCCGGCTCCAAGATGGCCGCAGGATCCTTCCTGGTCCTTCAGTGAGGTGGCTTGTCAGCGCCTGCTTAGAGCAGGTGCCGGCAAGCCTCCTGCACAGCCTGTCAGATCGCTGATCTGACACAGTGCTATGCAAAGTGTCAGATCAGCGATCTAACATGATACAGTGATATCCCAACCTGGGACAATATTATAAAGTTAAAAAAATATATATATTTTTCCAATAAAACCATTTATTTACTGTACGGATGGGCTCGGGTGAGCATAGGTCGGGCCGCAGTAATGAGGCAACACACAGGCTTACAGTCCAAACTTCAGTGGTTTATTGGCACTTTAAACAGTCCATGACAGAAAGTAAGAGAAAAAAACAAACATACTCCAGCTTGGAGAACCACTGGTCTCAGACTCACCCTTACATGGAACGGGCTTAACTAAGTGGCTGCCAAGTCAGCGGCTTCCGCCAGGTGCCATTCCCAGGGTTGCTAACAGTCATGTCACTGTCCTTTGCGGCATATGTGGCAGAGAAAAACAGTTCAGGCTCATTCCAGCCCAGCTCCAAACCCAGAATAACATGTGCCAAATAAAAGAAACTCCATTGCATAGTCTATAGCCACACCCCAAGGTGAGGTACCCATCACATGGGCTGATCACGTGATCGTGACATCACTGCAGGTCCTCAACCTTAGGAAAATAACAGGCCAAAACTTATCCTGCTGGGAGAAATATATCTTCCGTCCAGCACTACACCTTTTACTGCACCACATACCTCCCCCCTTTGTTCAACCCTGTGGGGGTGGACACATGACATACAGTGGACTCTGGACAGGGCATCTGCATTCCCCTGTAGTCTGCCTGCCCTATGTTCTACTGAAAATGTAAAATTTTGCAGGGACAGAAACCATCAGGTGACTCGTGCATTTCTCTCCTTAGCTTGACTCATCCATGTAAGAGGGGAGTGGTCTGTCACCAAGCAAATTTTCTCCCCAGCAAATAATAGCGAAGAGACTCAAGTGCTCATTTAATGGCCAGGCACTCTCTCTCCACAGTACTGTACCTGCTTTCGGCTGGGGTAAGCTTCCGGCTCAGGAAACTAACAGATGCTGTTCTCCGTTAATTTCTTGAGACAACACGGCACCAAGACCTATCTCAGAGGCATCGGTTTGCACGATGAACTCTCTTTTGAAATTGGGTGTAATCAGAACGGGTGTACCACACAGTACTGATTTTAACTTTACAAAGGCCTCTTCTATCTGATCATTCCATTGGACCATCACAGACTTCTTCCCTTTCAAGCAGTCTGTTAGAGGCGCGGACAATGTTGCAAAGTTGGGAACAAATCGCCTGTAATATCCCACTAAGCCTAAAAAGGCTTTTACCAGCTTTGTTGTGAGGGGACGGGGCCAGTCCTGAATTGCCTCCACTTTGTTTATTTGGGGCTTAAGGACCCCTCTCCCGATGACATAACCCAAGTACCGAGCTTCCTCCAACCCTATGGAACACTTCTTCGGATTGGATGTTAGCCCTGCTTGTCGGAGGGAATCTATCTTCGCCTGTACCTTGGGTAAGTGACTTTCCCAGTCTGCACTGTACACAATAATATCATCCAGATAGGCTGAGGCATAATGGCGATGGGGACAGAGAACAATATCCATTAGCTGTTGGAACGTCGCCGATGCGCCATGCAAACCAAAGGGTAATAACTTATACTGAAACAGCCCTTTGGGCGTTACAAAGGCTGTTTTTTCCTTAGCTGCCTTTGTTAGGGGCACCTACCAATACCCTTTTGTAAGGTCAAGGGTTGAAAAATACCGCGCCTGCCCAAACCGCTCTATCAACTCATCCACCCGGGGCATGGGGTAAGCATCAAATTTTGAAACTTCATTAAGTTTTCTGAAGTCATTACAGAATCTTAGCGTCCCATCAGGCTTAGGTATTAGGACTATTGGACTGGCCCAGTCACTCTGCGACTCTTCTATGACCCCTAATTGTAACATATTTTCCACCTCCCATGATATGGCTTGTCGCCGGGCCTCAGGCACCCGATATGGCTTTAATCGGACTTTGACCTGTGGCTCTGTAACAATGTCATGTTGGACTATGGAGGTACGTCCAGGGAGCTCAGAGAAGACGTCCGTATTTCGGCTGACAAACTCCCGGACCTCCTGAACCTGTTTAGGAGACAAAGTATCTGGTATTTTGACAACAGACAAGGCTTCTCCTGACTCACTCAGCGGTAATGGAGCCTTCTCTACAGGAAATGCAGGCAGCGGACTATCCCCGCCAAGGTGGTCTCTGTCTTTCCACAGTTTAAGCAAATTAATATGATAAACCAGCTCTGGCTTCCTCCGACCTGGTTGGTGTACCTTATAGTCTACCGGTCCCACCTTCTCCATAATCTCATAGGGCCCCTGCCACCTTGCCAGAAATTTGCTGTCCACCGTGGGCACAAGTACCAATACCCGATCCCCAGGACTAAAGGTTCTCACCCGAGTCTCCCGGTTATAGATCCGGCTATGAGACCGTTGTGGTGCTTCCATATGTTCCCGTACTAATGGTAGGACTGTCTCCATCCTTTCCTGCATTTTTTCAACATGCTCTATTACACTCTTGTGAGGGGTTGGTTGGTTCTCCCAAGCCTCTTTGGCTATATCAAGTAAGGCCCGGGAAAGTCGGCCATACAATAATTCAAAAGGTGAGAACCCCGTAGATGCCTGCGGCACCTCCCATACTGCAAACAACAAATATGGGAGTAAAAGATCCCAATCCTTCCCATCTTTAGAAACATTTTTTTTTAGCATGCTCTTCAGCGTCTTATTGAATCTTTCTACCAGCCCATCTGTTTGGGGATGATGAACTGAGGTGCGCAACTGTTTGACATTTAACAAGCGGCAGAGCTCTTTCATAATTTTTGACATAAAGGGGGTTCCTTGGTCTATTAAAATCTCTTGTGGAATCCCCACCCTAGAAAACATACCCATGAGTTCCTTTGCTATGAGCTTAGCTGACGTGTGGCGCAGCGGAACAGCCTCAGGATACCAGGTGGCATAATCTAGAACTACTAGGATGTGTTGGTGTCCCCTTGCTGACTTATTGACAGGACTGGCCAGATCCATTGCCACTCTTTCGAAAGGCACCTCTATAATAGGTAAAGGCACTAAAGGACTCTGAAAGTGTGGCTGGGGACTGGTTACCTGGCACACAGGACAGGAATTACAATACCGTTTAACTTCTTCATGGACCCATAGCCAGTAAAACCGATGCAAAATTCGTTCGAGGGTTTTCTTTTGGCCCAAATGCCCACCGAGGACATGCGCATGCGCTAGGTCCATTACCAACCTATGATAGGCTTGAGGTACCAATAACTGCTCTACCATTTCCCCACATACTTTCTCAACTCGATATAACAGGTCTTGGTTTAGCTCAAAGTGTGGCAACTCGGTGGCTGCCCCAGGTTGTTGGGGTTCCCCATTAACAAACAGTACATTTTCCCTGGCCCGAGTCAAAGTAGGGTCTCGGAGTTGCGCTGTACCAAAATTATCGCACAATACATTTAAGTCTAACAATTCAGATCCTGGCGGCAAGTCTTCCACATCCCCGGCCAACAATTCTATGGGAGAATTTTCCCCCTCCTCCACTGAAGGGGAGGCCACCCCTACCGCCAACACTTCTTCCTCTGAGCTACCAGGTTCATGCCCCACTTCTGGAGAACGTAACCTGGTTGTCACCGGTGTCGGCAGTTGTCCACTGGGTGAGACAACTGTTGGCCAAAGTACAGAAAATAAAGGAAAATCTCTACTAAGTATCAATTCATAATGTAGGTTAACCACAACCCCCACCTCGTGGCACCGCCTCCCCGCTGGGGTGTTTATCACCACTATTGCGGTAGGATAGTCTTTTAAGTCCCCATGTATACATAACACCCCAATTTTCCGACCAGTGTACTCACTGGACTGAACTAGACTGGCTCGTACCAGAGTCACGAGACTTCCTGAGTCCAGTAGGGCCACGGCTGGGGTACCCTCTACATCCACCTTACACAAATGTCCCATATTGGATCCCGCCTGGATGCCTGTAGCGCAAATCAGTTCAGCATAATGGGATTGGCGATACCCAAAGTTTGTCTCCATGGGCTCAGCCAGGTGGGGGCAATCAGCTCTCATATGACCAGGCTCCTGGCACCGCCAGCAGACTATGGGGCTTCTTTCTCCTCCAGACAAGTCTTGAGTGGCCTTCCTAGGCTCTGCTCGCCGAGCCAGGGGTGGAGATTTAGGGAACCTTCCGGACACCTTCCGGGGAGTACCTCCCTGGAGCTCTTTGGTTGCCCCATATCGTTCTATCAGGTCCATCATCTGGAGTGCATTAGCAGGGGATGCTTGCCCGACCCATGATTGGAGGGAGTGGGGCAAACCCCTCCAAAATTTATCAGTCACTATGCGGTCCAGCATGGCCACGGGAGACAGTACCTCAGGCTGCAACCATTTCTGAAATAAGTGCAACAGGTCATAATACTGAGAGCGAGCAGGCTTGGAAAGGTTAAACTCCCACTGATGTACCCACTGGGCCCGGACCAACACATTTACCCCAAGACGTGCCAGTATCTCACCCTTGACGACTGCGTAATCCTCCCTCTGCTCGGGGGTAGGTCTTGATAGGCTTTCATAGGTCCTGGAGCCAGAAACGGAGCACTGACTTCTGCCCACTGGTCCCGGGGTAGTCTCTCCCACTCAACCACTCCCTCAAACATCTCCAGGTATGTCTCGACGTCATCAGATTTCTCCACTTTGGGGATCGCTGTACAAACCGCTTTCCAGACATCATGGATTCCCAGTGAAGGTTCTCTTGTCTGCGATGCCGTGATATGCTGTATCAACAGCTGGTTGGTTTCCTGTTGCTGCTGCGTAGCCTGCTGCTGTTGTCGCATAGCATCCACAAGCACTTTTATTGTGGCCTCCATTCCTGCAGAGTTCCCCAACTGGGTCTGCGCCACTCCTTTCACCCAGGACATAAGCCGGAGTTCAGAGTAAAAAATAAGCAAAAAATGCCTGGCCTCACTGCGACTGCCCACATTCTCCACCAAAATGTAGGGATTGGCTTAGGTGAGCAGAGGTAGGGCCGCAGTAATGAGGCAACACACAGGCTTACAGTCCAAACTTCAGTGGTTTATTGGCACTTTAAACACACCATGACAGAAAGTAAGAGAAAAAAAACAAACATACTCCAGCTTGGAGAACCACTGGTCTCAGACTCACCCTTACACGGAACGGGCTTAACTAAGCGGCTGCCAAGTCAGCGGCTTCCGCCAGGTGCCATTCCCAGGGTTGCTAACACTCATGTCAACATCCTTTGCGGCATATGTGGCAGAGAAAAACAGTTCAGGCTCATTCCAGCCCAGCTCCAAACCCAGAATAACATGTGCCAAACAAAAGAAACTCCATTACATAGTCTATAGCAGGGGTGGGCAATTAATTTTGCCATGGGGCCGCATGAGAAATTGGGATGGTTTTAGAGGGCCGGACTAATACAATAGCACCCAATATGTATATCCCTTAATGTAGCCATCCCTGGTAAGTAATCCCCATTGGTAGCGATCCCCCTGCCCCCCCTCCCCAGTATGTGATATCCCCCACTTTAGGTAGTATTCTCCATGTAGCCCCAATATGTAGTATTTCTTAATGTAGCTATCCCCTGAAGGTGATCCCCACTGATAGCAATCCCCCCTGCCCTGCCCCCCCCCAGTATGTGATATCCCCCACTTTGGGTAGTATTCTCCATGTAGCCCCCAATTATTGTGTCACCTTGTGTAGTCAACACTCCTGTGTCACCCTGTATATTCTGCACCCTGTGTGTGTGTGTGTGTGTATCCTGCACCCCTGTGTCTCCCTGTGTATCCTGCACCCCTGTGTCTTTCTGGATATTTTTCACCCCCATGTCACCCTGTGTATCCTGCACCCCTGTGTCACCCTGTGTATCCTGCACCACTGTGTCACCCTGTGTATCCTGCACCCCTGTGTCACCCTGTGTATCCTGCACCCCTGTGTCACCCTGTGTATCCTGCACCCCTGTGTCACCCTGTGTATCCTGCACCCCTGTGTCACCCTGTGTATCCTGCACCACTGTGTCACCCTGTGTATCCTGCACCCCTGTGTCACCCTGTGTATCCTGCACCCCTGTGTCACCCTGTGTATCCTGCACCCCTGTGTCACCCTGTGTATCCTGCACCCCTGTGTCACCCTGCGTATCCTGCACCCCTGTGTCACCCTGTGTATCCTGCACCACTGTGTCACCCTGTGTATCCTGCACCCCTGTGTCACCTGCACCCCTGTCACCCTGTGTATCCTGCACCCCTGTGTCACCTGCACCCCTGTGTCACCCTGTGTATCCTGCACCCGTGTCTCCCTGTGTATCCTGCACCCCCGTGTCGCCCTGGGTACCCGGTGGCTGCATTATATGGCAATGTCCCCTATATTACCCCCCGTCTCTTATAAGTGCAGATAAGATACACACGTGCTTCCTACAGAACTGGGCCCTGGCTCTCTGGAAATTGATGCTTGCTGGTTCTGAGGATTGCTTTGGTTGGATTTCCCTGGGAGCAGATATGGACCCAGGACACACAGGCTTCAGCTGCGGATTAGTATCTCGTCATACTCCCCAGCAACACAGGGACCTCCTCTCCCCCCCGACCGCGCGGATACTCACCCGAGACCGCTAGCCAGCAACTTTCACAGCAGCACATCCCGCGCGGCGCTGGAGTGACGTACAGGGTCAGCTAGTGAGCCCCGCCCACTCACCAGCATCGCCCTGACCGCCGACGCAAGATCACATGGGGCCCCATATGATCAACGCATCAGACAGCGGGCGGAGTCAGTGGGTATGGCAGGGTGCAGTCAAATGACCAACGCACTCCGGCGGCCATCTTAATCATGGGCTGCTCAGAAGTGGACTCTGGCGGATGGGCGAGCGGTGCCGGGGGCGGGCCGTTTAAAATCATCAGGCGGGCCGGATGTGGCCTGCGGGCCGCATCTTGCCCAGGTCTGGTCTATAGCCACACCCACAGGTGAGGTACCCATCACATGGGCTGATCACGTGATCGTGACATCACTGCAGGTCCTCAACCTTAGGAAAATAACATGCCAAAACTTATCCTGCTGTGAAAAATATATCTTCCGTCCAGCACTACACCTTTTACTG
Source organism: Ranitomeya imitator (assembly GCF_032444005.1). NCBI lineage: Eukaryota > Metazoa > Chordata > Amphibia > Anura > Dendrobatidae > Ranitomeya > Ranitomeya imitator. Next base: position 338,755,637 of record NC_091284.1, on the reverse strand, counting down.
CACCACATTACGTAAATAAAAAAAACAATAAAAGTACAATAATTTGGTATCGCCGCGTCCATAAAGCTATCCCACTAGTTAACCACTTCAGTGAACAAAACATAGCTAAAAAACGAGGCAAAAAACAATGCTTGATCATACTGTCGAAAGTGCAATAAAACGTGATCAAAAAGATGGATGCAAATAAAAATGGTACCACTGAAAACAAAATCTTGTCTGTTATGAATTCTGTTGTCAAGCTCCCTCCTGTGGTCATGAATGGTACTTCGGCTGGTTCTGTCCATGGGCTTCCTCTGGTGGTTGTGAGTGGGGCTGCGGCTTCTGAGTTTCCTTCCACAGGTGACGAGGTTAATTCGTTAGCTGGCTGCTCTATTTAACTCCACTTAGATCATTGCTCCATGCCACCTGTCAATGTTCCAGTATTGGTCTAGTTCGCTCCTGGATCGTTCTTGTGACCTGTCTTCCCAGCAGAAGCTGAGTTCCTGCTTGTTTTTCTCTTGTTTGCTATTTTTCTGTCCAGCTTGCTATTTTGATTTTTGTCTTGCTTGCTGGAAGCTCTGGGACACAGAGGGGCGCCTCCGCACCGTGAGTCGGTGCGGAGGGTCTTTTTGCGCCCTCTGCGTGGTCTTTTTGTAGTTTTTGTGCTGACCGCAAAGTTACGTTTCCTATCCTCTGTCTGTTCAGTAAGTCGGGCCTCTCTTTGCTAAATCTATTTCATCTCTGAGTTTGTAATTTTCATCTTAACTCACAGTCATTATATGTGGGGGGCTGCCTTTTCCTTTGGGGAATTTTTTCTGAGGCAAGGTAGGCTTTATTTTTCTATCTTTAGGGCTAGCTAGTTCCTTAGGCTGTGACGAGTTGCATAGGGAGCGTTAGGAGCAATCCACGGCTATTTCTAGTGTGTGTGATAGGATTAGGGATTGCGGTCAGCAGAGTTCCCACGTCCCAGAGCTCGTCCTGTATTATTAGTAACTATCAGGTCATTCCGTGTGCTCTTAACGACCAGGTCCATTATTGTCCTAACCCCCAGATCATAACATTTGTCCCGCAAAAAAAAGCTGACATATAGCTCCATTAGCACAAAAATAAAAAAGTTATAGCTCTCAGAATAAAGCGATGCAAAAATGAATATTTTTTTATATGAAATAGTTTTTATTGTGTAAAAGCACCAAAACATAAAAAATTATATAGCTGAGGTATCACTGTAATCGTACTGACCCGAAGAATAAAACTGCTTCATCAATTTTACCACATGCGGAACAGTGTAAACGCTCCCCCCAAAAGAATTTCAGGAACTGCTGGTTTTTGTTCATTCTGCCTCCCAAAAATCAGAATAAAAAGCGATCAAAAAATGTCATGTGCCAATGAAAATGTCAACTTGTCCCGCAAAAAGCAAGACCTCACATGACTCTGTGGGTGGGCCAAAATATGGATAAATTATTGCTCTCAAAATGTGGTGATGCAAAAACTATTTTTTGCAATAAAAATTTAGTGTGTGACAGCTGACAAACAAAAAGCCCGCTATAAAAACCCGCTATAAATAGTAAAGCAAACCCCCTTTATCACCACCTTAGTTAGGGAAAAATAGGAAAAATAATAAAATAAAAAAAGTCTTAATTTCCATTTTCCCATTAGGGTTAGGGTTAGGGTTGGGGCTAAAGTTAGAATTAGGGTTGGGGCTAAAGTTAGGGTTGGGGTTGGGGTTTGGATTACGTTTATGGTTGGGGTTTTGGTTATCGTTAAGGTTGGGATTAGGGATAGGGGTGTGTTGGGGATAGGGGTGTGTTCGGGATAGGGGTGGAGTTAGAATTGCAGGGTTTCCACTGTTTAGGCACATCAGGGGCTTTCCAAATGCGACATGGCGTCCGATCTCAATTCCAGCCAATTCTGTTTTGAAAAAGTCAAACGGTGCTTCTTCCCTTCCGAGCTCTGCCGTGCGCCCAAACAATAGTTTACCCCCACATATGAGGTATCAGCGAACTCAGAACAAATTGGACAACAACTTTTGCAGTCCAATTTCTCCTGTTACTGCCGCGCCCCCACGTAAGGGCAATGGGGTACTCGGTACCGGGTCCTTCAGTTCCCTCACCTGGGATGTCACGGTGGCCCAACCCGGACCGTGGTCCTATGAGGGGTGCCCAAATAAAAGGGGAATAGTTTGTAGTTTACGATATTGTTCGTGACGCCACCTGTGGTATTCAGTCAGGGTGACCGACGCTGCTTAGGGGTCCGCTGGGGTGATGGAATGGCAGCTAGATGGTATACCTTCCCACAGGTGAAGTATATCCCCAGGGCTTCCCCGAAGTGTAGATGTTGATAGTGGATGGTGCAAGGCACGGTGAATAACGAGGACACAATGGGTGCAGTCTCTTTACCTTTACTGAAGGCTTCAGCATCCACAGTCCAGGGTGCCAGATGACAGGGTAGGCAGAGTCTGGCCGGTCTGATGGCAATTCCAGAGTCCCCTTATCCAGGTGGAAATCAGTAGCCTTCCCCTTGCGCACAGTAACGTAGTAGGTCCTTACTTGCATTAGCTACCATAAGGTCCTCACTCTTGTTACTCTTCTCTCTCTGTCCCCCAGATGGATAGGACAAACCCGTATGACGGTAGTGGCCTGAGGCTATTTTATAGGAACCCTAGCATCGCCCCTCCTCCGCGTTGCCACCTTGTCTGCTTAGGTTCTTAGGTCGAACAGCCAACTTGGAATCGACTGTCCTGCCAGTAGAGTCTATTACTCCCTAGGTGTTCCGGCCACCGGATCTGCGCTCAGTAGGAGGCAGCCTGCTTCTAGCTGGTCTCCCACTGGTGTTATACTCCTTTTGCTACGACTTCTGTGCTCACTCACTACGGCACACTTCCTTTCTTGTCCTTTCTTAGGAGGCTGCTGCATGGGTTGCAGGCGCAGCTCCATGTCTTTCTTTCCTTTTCCTGGGTCGAGCCCAGTCTGCTCCTCTCCTCTCCTCCTCCTGGCTCCTTCTTCAACTCCTTCTCTCTCTAACTGCTCTCACTTCCTAACCAAACCCCCAGTTTTACCCAAGTGTGAGGAGTGGCCTAATAGATAGAACCCTTAGCTCCCCCTGGTGGCCGGCGTGTGAAGTGTGTGTGTGGCTGTGATACCTGGCAGGGTGAACTCCTTTGGTGCCATCAGACGTAACATCGCTCCCCCTGGTGGAAGAACGACATTACTGCAACGACCAGAACTCTGGGGAGCTGCACTACCCTTGTGAAAATAAAAATTTGGGTGCTAAGGTATTATTTTTGTGGAAAGAAAATGATTTTTTATTTTCACGGCTCTGTGTTATAAACTTTAGTGAAACACTTGGGGGTTCAAATTTCTCACAACACATTTAGATAAGTTGTTTGGGGGGGTTTATTTTCCAATATGGGTCATTTGTAGGGGGTTTCTACTGTTTAGGTACATTAGGGGCTCTGCGAATGCAACGTGACGCCCGCAGACCATTCTATCTAAGTCTGCATTCCAAAATGGCGCTCCTTCCCTTCCGAGTTCTGCTATGCACCCAAATGGTAGTTCCCCCCCAAATTTGGGGGATTAACGTACTCAGAAAAAATTGGAAAATTGGACATCCACTTTCTCCTGTTACCCTTGTGAAAATAAAAATTTAGGAACATCAGGGGCTCTCCAAACATGACATGGTGTCCGATCTCAATTAAAGCCAATTTTGCATTGAAAAGTGAAATGGCGCTCCTTACCTTCCGAGCTCTGCCATGCGCCCAAACAGTGGTTTACCCCCCACATAAGGGGTATCGGTGTACTCAGGACAAATTGTACAACAACCTTTGGGGTCCATTTTCTCCTGTTATCCTTGGTAAACTAAAATAAATTGGATCTGAAGTAAATTTTTTGTGTAAAGAAGATAAATGTTCATTTTTTTAAACATTCCAAAAATTCCTGTGAAGCACCTGAAGGGTTAATAAACTTCTTGAATGTGGTTTTGAGTATCTTGAGGGGTGCCATTTTTAGAATGGTGTCACTTGGGCATTTTCTGTCATATAGGCCCCTCAAAGTCACTTCAAGTGTGAGGTGGCCCCTAAAAAAATTGTTCTGCAAATTTTGTTGCAAAAATGAGAAATAGCTGGCCAAATTTTAACCCTTATAACTTCCTAACAAAAAAATTATGTTTCCAAAATTGTGGTGTTGCAAAGCAGACATGTGGGAAATGTTATTTATTAACTATTTTGTGTGATATGACTCTCTAATTTAAGGGAATACAAACTAAACTTTTGAAAATTGCTAAATTTTACAACTTTCGCCAAATTTCAATTTTTTTCACAAATAAACGCAAGTTATATCGACACCTAATTTTACCCCACCTCCTAGGGCCCCACCTCCTTGCACCTTGCTATACTCAAAGGCAGTAATGAGCTGCGGAGCTCGAATGTGCTCAGCAGGCTCCCAGGACCTGTCCTCTGGACTATAACCCTTGCAGTCCACCAAATAAACTTTTTTGCCACGTACCACCTTGCACCCCAAAATAGTGTTCACCTTGTAATCGTCCTTAGATGAACCCGATGTCCCGGCAGATGACTCAGAAAACCGGGACATGTGTACAGACTTTAAGAGGGACACATGAAAGGTGTCGGTGATGCCTAGGCGTGGAGGAAGGGCCAGACGGTAGACCACAGAGTTAACCTGTTTGAGGACCTTGAAGGGACCCAAGTAGCGAGGTGCAAACTTTGTGGACTCAACTCGCAGCCTGATGTTACGGGCGGGGAGCCACACTAAGTCACCAGGAGCAAAGGTCGGATGTGCAAATGTAAGGAGGTTGCTTTTCCTGCTCCTTACCTGGAACCACTTAGTCAGACAGCTGGGTTGTCGTGGGGAAGACTTTGTGCCCTGGACAGAAGGGACCATGTGACGGCTGGGGCAGGGAGGAAGAGACGGGGGTGTGGTCAGAAAAGTGCGGGAGAGGAGACCGCACCAGTCAGAGGGAACAGCGTGCCAGAGAGAAAGCAGGCTGCAGTGCCGCGCTCCCCATGACAGAGTGCTCCCCGTGAGGGCACTAAGGCTGGAGTGAGAGTGGGGACTTGGAAGCCTCCATAGTCTGAGAAGATTCTTCCCCTGACAGTGCAGAGACAGTGACTCGAGTGCAGCCTTGGTGACCGCAGTGACAAGCAAAGATCCCTGAGTGTGATAAGTAACTGCCCAGTGTGTGTGTGACATCGTTACTACAGAGAAGCTGCATGGCTTACAGAGACTCCTGCAGCAGTGACAGACAAGACTGTGCTACTTTCCTGGTTTCAGTTTCACTTTGAGAAGAACAGGCTGCAGAGACTTAACCCCGGAGTTTCCAGGAGACAGAGAAGAGACTTCAGGATCTCAAGTGCTGCTGGTGACTGTACCCACATTGGAATAAGGACCCTCCAGTCAGGATTTCCCTGGACTGATAAGTTATAAGAACACTCATTTTCCATTCCTATTCTGCTTAGCTGTTTCATAGCTTCAGTTAACTTGTTGTGTACTGTTATACTGCTTGCATTATCTTTGCTAACCCCCTGCTTCCTCCCTGTGAGGAGAATTTTACCCCTGTTAATAAATCCCCTTCAACAGTTGGTCTGTCTGTTCCGTGGTGACATACTCAGTACCTGTATACTATTACACATCGGCGGAGGACCTCATTCTCTCCTTGGAGGACCGCATGGCATCCTGAGTGCGGTCCCAAATGTCCCGTGCCTCCACAGCCCAGTCTGTCACCCTGGAGTCAGCAGAAGACACGGGTATAGGCACAAGAACCCACGGATGCTGGCTGTAATTAAGGAGGAATGGGGTCTGACCAGTGGAGTCGGTTACGGCGTTGTTTAGCACAAACTCCGCCCACGGTAGCAAGGATGCCCAGTCATCCTGCCTGGCAGAAACAAAATGTCACACATATGTGACCAGGGTCTGGTTGGCCATCTCTACCAACCCATTCATCTTGGGATGATATGCTGAAGAGAGATTCAACTCGATGCTGATTAGACAACAAAGCTCTCTCCAGAACCGAGACGCAAACTGGGGACCCCGGTCACTGACAATTTTGTCATGCATACCATGTAGCCGAAAGATATGTTTGATAAACAACGCTGCCAGAGCTCGTGCAGAAGGTAGCCGTGGAAGAGGCACCAAGTGCACCATTTTGGAAAAATGGTCGGTGATCACCCAAATAATGGTGCAGCTACGAGATTTGGGTAAGCCCACCACAAAATCCATCCCCACCATCTCCCAGGACCTGTCCGCCAACGGCAGTGGGTAAAGTAACCCAGCTGGCCATTGTCGAAGGGACTTGTTCTTGGCACAGGAGACACACGCCCGAACATAGTTTCCGACGTCACGAGCCATATGCGGCCACCAGTATGTCCTCGCTAGCAGCTCATATGTCCTTTTGGTCCCAAAATGTCCACCCACCCTGGACGAATGAGCCCAAGAGAGAATCTCCAGTCACAAATGTGATGGTACAAAAGTCTTGCCCGGGGGCACAGACTCTAGCGAATCCGGAGCCACGGTTCTCAGGCTCTCAGAAGGAACAATAAGCCAAGGCTCCTCTTCCTCCTCCTCAGATGACACAATGGAGCGAGAGAGAGCGTTGGCACGAATGTTCTCCCCGGAGAGGAAATGGAGGGTAAAATGGAACAGGGAAAAGAACAAAGACCATCTGGCCTGGCGAGAATTTCGCCGCTGGGCTGTCTGAAAATAGACCAAATTTTTGTGGTCTGTGAAAACTTGGAAGGGAAAGCGAGCCCCCTCCAAAAGATGTCTCCACTCAGAGAAAGCCAACTTCATTGCTAGCAACTCCATGTTCCCGATGGAATAATTCCACTCTGCTGGTGAGAAGGTCTTGGAAAAGGAGAAGCAAGGATACTTCCATAGCCAATCCCTGATCGGAGATGATATAGCCCAGGAAAGGTAAAGACTCCTGTTCAAACACACATTTCTTCAACTTGGCGTAGAGGGAATTTGCCCGTAGGAGGTCGAAGACTCTGCAAACATCTCTCCCTTGGGAGTCAATATCTGGAGAGTAGATGAGAATATCATCCAGATTGACTATGTCCAAGGTGGAGAGCATATCCCAGAAGATATCATTTACAAAGTCTTGGAAAACGGCTGGGGCATTACAGAGCCCAAAGGGCATCACTTGGTATTCATAGTGCCCATCCCTGGTGTTAAAACCGTCTTCCATTCGCCCCCCTCACAGATGCTAATCAGGTTGTAAGCACACCGCAGATCTAGTCAGAATATACTTATTCTTAATGGTCATGGCATTAACACTCCTGTAGTCTATGCATGGACGTAGTTTCCCGTTCTTCTTCTGCACGAAGAAGAATCCAGCCCCTGCAGGTGACACTAACTTCCTAATGAATCCTCTTGCCAGATTCTCCCGGATGTACTGTGACATGGCATCCATCTCCGGGAGAGACAACGGATAGACTCGACCCCGGGGAGGCTCAGCACCAGGCAATAGGTCAATAGGACAGTCATAGGGACGGTGAGGTGGAAGGGTCTCCACAGCCCTTTTGGAGAACACATCCGCATAGGGCCAATATTGCTTGGTGAGAGGGGAAAGATCTGCGGGTACCTCTGTAGTGGCAACCTGAACACATTCCCTCTGACATCTACCCCCACAAGATTCACTCCATCCCAAAATTCTGCCTGTGGACCACTCAATATGAGGGGAGTGGTACCGTCGCCAAGGTATCCCCAACAGGACCTCATCAATTCCCTCAGAAATGACGAGCAAAGATATAACCTCCTGATGAGATGGCTACATGGATAGAGTAAAAGGGATGGTCTGGTGTGTTTTCTGTGAGGGCAGTGTCGACCCATTCACCACTCGTACGGTTAATGGTTGAGCTAGCATCACCAGGGGTATTGCGTGTCATTGGGCGAAGGCAGAAGACATAAAATTGCCCTCCGCCCCGGAATGCACACAAAGCTCTACCGAATGAGTGTATGAGCCAATACAATTTGTCCCTTTAAATGACAATTTGGAGGCAAACGTCGCCGTGTCTAGTGTACCTCCACCAACTACCACTAGACGATGACGTTTTCCCGACCACTGGGAACATCTGGTGGCAAGATGTCCTGACTGCCGGCAGACATGACAGACCTTGGGTGCACGAGTGGTCAGGGACTTAGATCCCGCTCGTGACACTTCCATGGCCTCATGTGACTCAGGTGCCTGGACCGGGATTCCAAAGGTTTGGCGAAGGTGGGAGCCAGCCGAAACCTCTGCCTACACTGGGCTCGCTCTAGCCTTCGCTCGTTAAAACGGAGGTCAATACGAGTAGATATAGCTATTAGCTCCTCCAGTGTGGTGGGAATCTCCCTAGTGGCCAAGGCATCCTTGACATGGTCAGCCAGCCCCCTCCAAAATACAGGATTATCCGACCACTCCAGCTCAGATGCTAGGGTGCAGATGTGGATGGCAAAATAGCTGACCAAGGACGAGCCCTGAGTCAATGCCAGCAGTTGGAGCACTGTATCATGGGAAAACGGGCAGCCAGGGGGCTCGAGGTGTATAGAGCACTGGCTCACAAAACCCCTACAAGATTTGCTATCACCAGAAAATTTATCTGGCAGCAAGAGGCGAGATAGAGTTGGAACAGGGTTGGCTGTGGATAAAGTTGCTGCAGCCATGCTAGTAGCCTGAACAGCTACTGCGGTAAGATCCACAGCTGAGGTTGTGCGCTCGAGAGCCACCAACCTAACCTCCAGCTGGATGTACCACAAGGATTGCTGTTTATCCGCCATTGCTAGCCAGACCCTGGCGCTAGTATTATGTTAGGGCTGGGGGAACACACTGAGTAAATATATATGTTAAATAGGTGCATTCGCAACCCGGGGTCCACCGTGCAGAAGAGAACCTGCTGCTAGCAAATGGCGGAACTATACGGCGGTATAAGCGAACTCTGTTGCTTCACAGAATCGCAAAGATATGAAAACGCTGTGACCTGTTAACCTCACAGAGGATCGCAGCTACCTAACTGAGCAAAAGCAAAGAGTGGTCAAGCAGTCAGTCTAGCACAAGAACAACTCCTCTCCGGTGGAGCCGTAATTCTAGGGGCTTATTTCCGCCAACCCTGAATCCATACACACAAAACTCCTCACCGGAGGTACCGGTATTCTAGGGGGTTATTTCAGCCAACCCTGACCACATGCAGACATGACCACAAGATAGCAAAGCTCATAACATAGGTTGATACTAGCACATGGCTGTGCGGCCATGCGAACCTTTTATAGCTGCAGCAGACAAGGACCTTCCTAGAGGACCAATGGGAGTTGCTACAGAACCTGAGCGTGTGACCCCCGACCTCCAATGAGAAGTCTTCCTTTGGGCATGCTCGGAAGGAGAAAAGCAGGACTTAGTCCCAGAGGCGTCTGCTCGCCGCTGACCAGTACTGGCTGCAATAGCTGAACCTGGAAGAACAGCAACAGAGTATCTGCCTGAACCAGACCCTGGGACCGATGTCTCCGCTGAGCAGACTCCAATGCAGCTGGAGAAGAATGGAAGACCGCAGCGAAGGTGGTTTGAGGTTCCCCCTGTGCGGGAACTCGACACCTAACATCCACTATCATAAAGTATGATATGTCACATGAAAATAGTCTCTGAAGCACCAGGATCCGTTGAAGTGTTTCAGGATTATGACCTCATAATGTGACAGTGGTCAGAATTGAAAAAAATGGTCTTGTCAGGAAGTTGAATACAGGCTTTGGGGTGTAGGGGTTAAACATGTGGCCTTTAAAAAAAAAATTAAACCACTAAATACTGAGTAGACAAAGGCTAGCAGACAAAAAAAAATACAACGTATGCCTGCAAAGCGAGGATTTTGACACCACAGATACACCGGGCATCTGACTGAGATAACAGACTGTTTAAATATGAGGCCTTTTTAAAAAAAAAAATTTAAACCACTAAATACTGAGAAGACCAAGGCTAGCAGAAAAAAAAATACAATGTATGCCTTGAAAGCAAGTATTTTGACACCACAGATACATCGGGCATCTGACGGAGATAGCAGACTGTTTAAATATGTGGCTTTAAAAAAATAAATAAATAATCAACAAAATAATGAGCAGACCAAGGCTAGCTGATAAAACAATGCAATGTATGCCTGCAAAACGAAGATTTTGACACGACAGATATTCCAGGCGTCTGACGGATATAACAGACTGCTTAAATATGTGGCCTTTTTTTAAAATATTTTAAACCACTGAATACTGAGTAGACCAAGACTAGCAGACAAAATATACAATGTATGCTTGCAAAGTGAGGATTTTGACACCTCAGATACACCGGGCATCTGACGGAGTTAACAGACTGTTTAAATATGTGGCCTTTTTAAAAAACAACATATTAAACCACTAAATACTGAGTTTACCAAGGCTATCAGACAAAAAACACAATGTATACCTGCAAAGCGAGGATTTTGACACCACAGATACATTGGGCATCTGACAAAGATAACAGACTGTATATGTATGTGGCCTTTTTAAAGAAAAAAATTTTTAACCACTAAATATTGAGTAAACCAACTCTAGCAGACAAAAAAATACAACGTATGCCTGCAAAGCGAGTATTTTGACACTACAGATACACCAGGTGTCTGACGAAGATAACAAACTGTTTAAATATGTGACCTTTTTTAAAAAAAAAAAAAAATTAAACCACTAAATAATGAGTAGACCAACGCTAAGAGACAAAACAATGCAATGTTTGCCTGCAAAGCGAGGATTTGGACCCTACAGTTACACCAGGCATCTGACGGAGATGGCAGACTGCTGAAATATGTGGCCTTTTAAAAAAAATAAAAATAAATTAAACCACAAAATACTGAGCAGACCAAGGCTAGCAGACCCAAAAAAATGCAATGTGTGGCTGAAAAGCAAGAATTTGAAGTCCACAGATAGACCAGGCGTCAGACGGAGATAGCAGACTGATCAAAATATGGTCCTAAATTTTTGGGCCCACCAAAATTGTGTCAATACGTAGGTTATGACACTAAAATAGAGAAATTGGAGTACTAATATTGTAAAATATTTAGCTCAATGATATGCGATGCGTGTGGCATACAAATCACAGTGATAAATATAAGAACAGTAGCTAAATATTTTGGGCCAGCTACAGATTTTTGGGGCAGCAAAATGGTATCCAAAAATGTTGTAAGACACTCCTAAAAATAATATAGTACCCCCCCAAAAAGGCACTTATTTGTGCACTTACATCTGATGCCTAGGACAAAAAATGTTTTTTAAAATTGTTAGATTTTCATGCTCTTGTATTGCAATGACCTGTCTGTGGTTTGCAGCGTGACCAAGCAAATAAATGTGTAAAAAAAAGGGGGCTATGGATTGCTTTCTAATAAAATTAGCAGGATACCTGCAGCTATGTATATATAAAATACACAGCAGCAGACAGGAATGGAGCTTTTTGAGGTATGCAGTGAGATCTATATACTCACATACAGTGCCTGCAGGCCTTGCGCTGATGTGGATATGTGCACATAGACTCCCCTGCCTACCTAGCGCTGCAATCCATGTACCCCCGAATTAGCCCTAAAAAGGACTGCTGATTTATCAGGATTTGTGGATTGAACACTAGTAGACCCACACTAACTACTAAAGTAAGAATCTGACCCTATCTCAGCAGCAGCTCTTCCTACACTAGCTGAGTCAGGAGCAGAATGCAGTGAGCAGGGCGGCGCCAGGTCTCTTATAGACCTGCTGACGCTGTGTGGCCAGCCAATCACTGTAATACCACAACAAAGATGGCTGTGGCATTACAGTGCACGGCAGACAATCCCTGCATGGTCATTGGTCTAAAGAGTGCCAAAATTTAAGAGCGGAGACCCGAGCTCCCGCCGAATAATCCCGGAAATACTCAGTGCTCGCCGAGTATGCTGAGCATAGTGATACTCTTGTGAGTACTGAGTAGTGGCGAGCACGTTCGCTCTTCACTAGACATGGGGTATGTGAACTTCTGATCTGGATCATTTGGATGTGTCATAGCCAACTTATTGACACAATTTTGGTGTGTCCAAAAAAATCAAGGCTACATTTGGATCAGTCTGTTATCTCTGGCTGATGCCTGATTTATCTGTGGTGTTAAAATCCTTGCTTTGCAGGCATATGTTGCATTGTTCTGTCTGCTAGCCTTGCTCTACTGAGTATTTAGTGTTTAAAAAAAAATTATATAGTCTGCTATCTCCGTCAGATGCCTGGTGTATATGTGATGTCAAAATCTTCACTTCGCAGGCATACTTTGCATTATTCTGTCTGCTTGGTCCCGTCCGTCTTCTCCCGGGCGCCGCCATCTTCCAAAATGGCGGGCGCATGCGCAGTGCGCCCGCCGAATCTGCCGGCCGGCAGATTCGTTCCAAAGTGCATTTTGATCACTGAGATATAATCTATCCCAGTGATCAAAATAAAAAAAATAATAAATGACCCCCCCCCCCCCTTTGTCACCCCCATAGGTAGGGACAATAAAAAAATAAAGAAATTTTTTTTTTTCCACTAATGTTAGAATAGGGTTAGGGTTAGGGGTAGGGTTAGGGTTAGGGGTAGGGTTAGGGTTAAGGTTAGGGCTAGGGGTAGGGGTAGGGGTAGGGTTAGGGTTAGGGGTAGGGTTAGGGGTAGGGTTAGGGGTAGGGTTAGGGTTAGGGGTAGGGCTAGGGTTAGGGCTAGGGTTAGGGTTAGGAATGTGCACACGTATTCTGGTCCTCTGCGGATTTTTCCGCTGCGGATTTGATAAATCCGCAGTGCTAAACCGCTGCGGATTTATGGCGGATTTACCGCGTTTTTTTCTGCGCATTTCACTGCGGTTTTACAATTGCGATTTTCTATTGGAGCAGTTGTAAAACCGCTGCGGAATCCGCACAAAGAAGCGACATGCTGCGGAATGTAAACCGCTGCGTTTCCGTGCAGTTTTTCCGCAGCATGTGTACAGCGATTTTTGTTTCCCATAGGTTTACATTGAACTGTAAACTCATGGGAAACTGCTGCGGATCCGCAGCGTGTGCACATACCTTTAGAATTAGGCTATGTGCACACGGTGCAGATTTGGCTGCGGATTCGCAGCAGTGTTCCATCAGGTTTACAGTACCATGTAAACATATGAAAAACCAAATCCGCTGTGCCCATGGTGCGGAAAATACCGCGCAGGAACGCTGCGTTGTATTTTCCGCAGCATGTCAATTCTTTGTGCGGATTCCGCAGCGTTTTACACCTGTTCCTCAATAGGAATCCGCAGGTGAAATCCGCACAAAAAACACTGGAAATCCGCGGAAAATCCGCAGGTAAAACACAGTGCCTTTTACCCGCAGATTTTTCAAAAATGGTGCGGAAATATCTCACACGAATCCGCAACGTGGGCACATAGCCTTAGGGTTAGGGTTGGAATTAGGGTTGTGGTTAGGGTTAGGGGTGTGTTGGGGTTAGTGTTGTGGTTAGGGGTGTGTTGGGGTTAGGGTTGTGATTAGGATTATGGCTACAGTTGGGATTAGGGTTAGGGGTGTGTTGGGGTTAGTGCTGGAGTTAGAATTGAGGGGTTACCACTGTTTAGGCACATCAGGGGTCTCCAAACGCAACATGGCGCCACCATTGATTCCAGCCAATCTCGTATTCAAAAAGTCAAATGGTGCTCCCTCACTTCCGAGCCCTGACGTGTGCCCAAACAGTGGTTTACCCCCACATATGGGGTACCAGCATACTCAGGACAAACTGCGCAACAATTACTGGGGTCCAATTTCTCCTGTTACCCTTGTGAATCTAAAAAAATGCTTGCTAAAACATAATTTTTGAGGAAAGAAAAATGATTTTTTATTTTCACGGCTCTGCGTTGTAAACGTCTGTGAAGCACTTGGGGGTTCAAAGTGCTCACCACATATCTAGATAAGTTCCTTGGGGGGTCTAGTTTCTAAAATGGGGTCACTTGTGGGGGGTCTCTACTGTTTAGGCACACCAGGGACTCTGCAAACGCAACGTGACACCCGCAGACCATTCCATCAAAGTCTGCATTTCAAAAGTCACTACTTCCCTTCTGAGCCCCGATGTGTGCCCAAACAGTGGTTTACCCCCACATATAGGGTATCAGCGTACTCAGGAGAAACTGGACAACAACTTTTGGGGTCCAATTTCTCCTGTAACCCTTGGGAAAATAAAAAATTCTGGGCTAAATAATTATTTTTGAGGAAAGAAAACGTATTTATTATTTTCACGGCTCTGCATTATAAACTTCTATGAAGCACTTGGGGGTTCAAAGTGCTCACCACACATCTAGATAAGTTCCTTTCAGGGTCTAGTTTCCAAAATGGGGTCACTTGTGGGGGGTTTCTACTGTTTAGGCACATCAGGGGCTCTGCAAACGCAACGTGACGCCCGCAGAGCATTCCATCAAAGTCTGCATTTCAAAACGTCACTACTTCAATTCCAAGCCCCGGCATGTGCCCAAACAGTAGTTTACCCCCACATATGGGGTATCACCGTACTCAGGAGAAACTGGACAACAACTTTTGGGGTCAAATTTCTCCTGTTACCCTTGGGAAAATTAAAAAATTCTGGGCTAAATAATTATTTTTGAGGAAAGAAAACGTATTTATTATTTTCACGGCTCTGCATTATAAACTTCTATGAAGCACTTGGGGGTTCAAAGTGCTCACCACACATCTAGATAAGTTCCTTTGGGGGTCTAGTTTCCAAAATGGGGTCACTTGTGGGGGGTTTCTACTGTTAAGCCACATCAGGGGCTCTGCAAACGCAACGTGACGCCCACAGAGCATTCCATCAAAGTCTGCATTTCAAAACGTCACTACTTCACTTCCGAGCCCCGGCATGTGCCCAAACAGTGATTTACCCCCACATATGGGGTATCAGCGTACTCAGGAGAAACTGGACAACAACTTTTGGGGTCAAATTTCTCCTGTTACCCTTGGGAAAATAAAAAATTGCAGGCTAAAAGATCATTTTTGAGAAAATAATTTTTTTTTTTATTTTCATGGCTCTGCGTTATAAACTTCTGTGAAGCACTTGGGGGTTCAAAGTCCTCACCACACATCTAGATTAGTTCCTTTGGGGGTCTAGTTTCCAAAATGGTGTCATTTCTGGGGGATCTCCAATGTTTAAGCACACAGGGGCTCTCCAAACGTGACATGGTGTCCGCTAATGATTGGAGCTAATTTTCCATTTAAAAAGCCAAATGGCGTGCCATCCCTTCCGAGCCCTGCCGTGCGCCCAAACAGTGGTTTACCCCCACATATGGGGTATCAGCGTACTCAGGACAAACTGGACAACAATATTTGGGGTCCAATTTCTCCCATTATCCTTGGCAAAATAGGAAATTCCAGGCTAAAAAATCATTTTTGAGGAAAGAAAAATTATTTTTTATTTTCATGGCTCTGCGTTATAAACTTCTGTGAAGCACCTGGGGGTTTAAAGTGCTCAATATGCATCTAGATAAGTTCCTTGGGGGGTCTAGTTTCCAAAATGGGGTCACTTGTGGGGGAGCTCCAATGTTTAGGCACACAGGGGGCTCTCCAAACGCGACATGGTGTCCGCTAACAATTGGAGCTAATTTTCCATTCAAAAAGTCAAATGGCGCGCCTTCCCTTCCGAGCCCTGCCGTGTGCCCAAACAGTGGTTTACCCCCACATATGAGGTATCGGCGTACTCGGGAGAAATTGCCCAACAAATTTTATGATCCATTTTATCCTACTGCCCATGTGAAAATGAAAAAATTGAGGCGAAAATAATTTTTTTGTGAAAAAAAAGTACTTTTTCATTTTTACAGATCAATTTGTGAAGCACCTGAGGGTTTAAAGTGCTCACTAGGCATCTAAATAAGTTCCTTGGGGGGTCTAGTTTCCAAAATGGGGTCACTTGTGGGGGAGCGCCAATGTTTAGGCACACAGGAGCTATCCAAACGCGACATGGTGTCCGCTAACGATGGAAATAATTTTTCATTCAAAAAGTCAAATGGCGCTCCTTCCCTTCCGAGCCTTACCATGTGCCCAAACAGTGGTTTACCCCCACATGTGAGGTATTGGTGTACTCAGGAGAAATTGCCCAACACATTTTAGGATCCATTTTATCCTGTTGCCCATGTGAAAATGAAAAAATTGAGGCTAAAAGAATTTTTTTGTGAAAGAAAAGTACTTTTTCATTTTTACGGATCAATTTGTGAAGCACCTGGGGGTTCAAAGTGCTCACTATGCATCTAGATAAGTTCCTTGGGGCGTCTAGTTTCCAAAATGGGGTCACTTGTGGGGGAGCTCCAATTTTTAGGCACACGGGGGCTCTCCAAACGTGACATGGTGTCCGCTAAAGAGTGGAGCCAATTTTTGATTCAAAAAGTCAAATGGCGCTCCTTCCCTTCCAAGCCCTGCCGTGCGCCCAAACAGTGGTTTACCCCCACATATGAGGTATCAGCGTACTCAGGACAAATTGGACAACAACTTTCGTGGTTCAGTTTCTCCTTTTACCATTGGGAAAATAAAAAAATTGTTGCTAAAAGATAATTTTTGTGACTAAAAAGTTAAATGTTCATTTTTTCCTTCCATGTTGCTTCTGCTGCTGTGAAGCACCTGAAGGGTTAATATACTTCTTGAATGTGGTTTTGAGTACCTTGAGGGGTGCAGTTTTTAGAATGGTGTCACTTTTGGGTATTTTCAGCCATATAGACCCCTCAAACTGACTTCAAATGTGAGGTGGTCCCTAAAAAAAATGGTTTTGTAAATTTCGTTGTAAAAATGACAAATCGCTGGTCAAATTTTAACCCTTATAACTTCCTAACAAAAAAAAATTTTGTTTCCAAAATTGTGCTGATGTAAAGTAAACATGTGGGAAATGTTATTTATTAACTATTTTGTGTCACATATCTCTCTGGTTTAACAGAATAAAAATTCAAAATGTGAAAATTGCGAAATTTTCAAAATTTTCGCCAAATTTCCGTGTTTATCACAAATAAATGCAGAATTTATTGACCTAAATTTACCACTAACATGAAGCCCAATATGTCACGAAAAAACAATCTCAGAACCGCTAGGATCCGTTGAAGCGTTCCTGAGTTATTACCTCATAAAGGGACACTGGTCAGAATTGCAAAAAACGGCAAGGTCTTTAAGGTCAAAATAGGCTGGGTCTTGAAGGGGTTAATAAAAAGGACCCCACATTGGGAAATTGCTTGTCAGCTCATGCCCTCCATTACAAGTCTCAGAGACCCACACCCCTACATTGGGACTCCTTCTTAACTCTGTTTCCTGCGATGTCTCTTCCTTATCTCCGACGACATGACCTGGGTGAACGTGTTCTGTACTTTTATAGGTCACAGAATTTTGAGCAAGGGGGGCTGTGATGGCAATAGTATATTTTTAAAACAGGTACCCCCCATTGGTGAAACCACATCCTTGCTGGCAAAGACTTCATAATATTTGTATACCTTAAAGAGCTCACTTGAAAAGCTCCTTTTTGTGTTACCTGGTTGCTCACATTGGACACAATAGACTTCATATTAATTTGATAAAGCAATGCTGTTAGTTTGGGTCAGTATTTCATTACAAATGTTTCTTTGTTGACTATATTAGTTTCTCTCCTTGAGAGTAATAACTTTGGCTGCCTAAAATGTACAAATGGCGAATATACAAATGGCGATTTGGAATCCAGATTAAAATACTGTATGCCGAATGCATTCAGACAATCACATAGCTGCATTTCTTGTAAAACATTTACAGATGTGACAGACAATGCTCATAGTGACACAATCTTGAGAAATGTTTATTCCCTTCACAAACAGTTCTAAGCCTCTATATGTTTGCTGTTTGTCATTGTCAAACATTAAGGTTTACTGAAACTCTGCCTATGGTGGTTTGATCTAAATCGTTGTGGCTTTTATTTTTTAGGGGTTTATGGCCCCTCGTCTGATGACTCCACGATATCTCAGTTTCATACAACCTTGAAAGCTGGCCACTTGAAGGTCTGGGTAAAACTGGAGTTACTACATAGTGTAAATCAGAGGTGTCAAACTGCATTCCTCGAGGGCCTCAAACCATGAGTCTTTTCAAGATTTCTTTAGCATTGCACAAGGTGCTGGAATCATTCTGTGCAGGTGATTAAATTATCACCTGTGCAATACAAGGAAATCCTGAAAACATGACCTGTTTGCGGCCCTCGAGGAATGCAGTTTGACACCTCTGGTGTAAATCACTATATAAGACCAGAGAAACATGACTAAGACAGATGCCAAAACTGCGGTACATGTTCATGTACAGTGTGCTGATACCTGCATAATTGGGGACGCCCATGCAGTGTAGGTAATCTCCCAGGGGTGCACATGACTGACTATGCAGCAGGGCTGGCCTTGCTGCCAATGTGTAAAACAAAGGAGTACGGAGTACAAAATGCATATTGTGAAGTGGATTTTCATGGACCCATCCAGTATGTCGGTTCCAAGGCATAATGGGGAGCATACGACTGACTATGCTGCAGGGCTGGCCTTGCTGCCAATGTGTAAAACAAAGGAGTACGGAGTGTTAGGTTGAACAATTAATAAATGTTCACTTAGTTGCCTACTCCTGGCCTAATGGATATTGATCAGGAGCGCACTAAAGAAATACACCAGACTGTTAGAGAAGGGATTTCCAACCTACTCAGGTGTTCTGTCTTTAGGTACCTACGCAATGAAGCAATAATCAGAGAGACACACGCTCGTTGTCTGTCAGAATAGTCTCTGCTCCTTTATTTTTAGGGCTGGGCTTATAAAGGCCCAAGATCAAAAGGAAATGTAGAGTTACATAATAAATTGGCATAAATGAATGTCTTATACAATATGTTGGAAAAAACATCCTGGGATATAAGATGGATGAGGTGAAAGAATGCGGGGAGTTGTTGTGCATATCTGCGGTTTTATTGGATTTTGGCTGAACATTTTGGATTTTGAGTAAACTCTGGCCGCTACTATGTGGAATGTTCCGGGAAACTGTTCACAAGGAGAGACAGATGATAACATCTTATGCAAGACATTGTGCAAGACTTTGTTTTTAGGCTGTTTTCTGATATTTAACAAAATGACACACACAGTCAGATGTAAATTCTCCTTGATCAATCTATGGCTCAGCTCCAAGGGCTTTATTTAGTCAGAACACAGGTTTATATAACCCCTGTAAGGGGGGCTCAGTTAGCTCTAAAATGGGAGTGATCGGATGCATTCCATTGGTTAGTGGGTTGGGCAATGAGAAAGTCCATGGGCGTAGCCATGAGGTTATCAGGGTGGGTTGGTCCATGAGGTCATCAAGGTGGGCGTCACTGTAGGAGGATCCATGAGGTCATCAGGGTGGGCATCATTTTAGATACCAGCACATGGTGAGCTGATACAGGAAATGGCAGCCATCTTTAGTGTCTTACTTTGATTTGAGAAAGCTTATGTAAGATTAAACAAAGCATGTTATGGGTTGCTTCTCTCAATCTCTTATGTCTTGAGGTTAATTAAGTATTTGATCTTAAGGCTCTCCTCAACAGTCCCCCCTAAATACTTTATTAACCCCTTTTTTTTCTTGATCCCACCGTGGTTCCTTAAACCCACCAGTGTTAAGTGTCGCTATGACATCAGAGGCTTCATGACAATACAGATGCTATAGACACCAGAGAATGTGTGACCAAATATGGGTAGATCGGGGAGGTATATCAGAGCGCATTACCCATGTCCTTGGGACTTTCCTACCTGCTGGATCTATTACTCTCCAATCTCCCATCTCCATGGTTACATAAAATACACATGTGACTCACCCTGATGTACACATCCTAGATCTGACCATCTCGCCCGGGAGGGGGAAATTGGAGTTTTCACCAGTTTGAGACAAGTTTTCCCTTGTGGAAAACCTCCCTTTGTAGCTGGATTTTGACAAGCAGGTCAGATCCTACTCTGTCCCCAACTGTCTAACAAGTTTACAATGTGAGAGATGGATCCAGGAGACACTCAGCAATCCTGACCGAAGTAGGAGTAGTCAGGAGCAATTGGTAGGGACCCTTAAATCTCGACTCCAGGGATGTCTTTTTGATGAACTTCTTTACCAGCACGTAGTCACCAGGTTGGAAAGTATGGGTACCTTCACTGGAATCTGGACCTGGAATGGATGATAAAACTTGTACATGTGTTACTGACAGTTCTTTAGTAAGGGCAATTACATAATTTACAAGAGTATCACTTCCTCAGGCTAGCTGTTGTGGAAAATATTGACCCAACCTTGGAGGCCCCCCAAAAAGAATCTCGAATGGTGTAAGTTTAGTGGGACCCCTTGGCGTGTTTCTGAGTATAAGGCAATGGGCAAAATGTCTGTCCAAGTCTGACCTCCTAACTGGCTTTTAGTATTTTATTTTTGAAGGTGCCATTCAGTCTTCCTACTTTCCCACTGCTCTGTGGGTGATATGGAGTATGTAAACCCAAATCAGCTCCCACCAATGTCCATAGTTCCTTAGTCAGTGCTGCAATGAACGCAGGTCCTTGGTCACTCTCAATTACCTCTGGGACCCCATATCTGCATGCTACTTCAGTCATCAGTCTCTTAACAGTCACTCTGGCAGTCATGTTGGTTACTGGATAGGCTTCGGGCCATCTTGAGAACATGTCAGTCACTACCAGTACATACTCACACTTCCCTAATTTTGGCATTTGAATGTGATCAATCTGAATCCTCCGAAAGGGATAGCGTGGTTTAGCCAATGTTTCTGAGTAACTTTCTGTGGTGGTGCTGGATTGCATGTTGCACACACAAGGCAGGAATTGCAATATTTTTGGGTGACAGTAGAGATCCCAGGTTCCATGTAAGTCTTCCAAATCAGGTCATTCATCTGATTCTTGCCTCTGGGTGATACTGTGTGCCCATTCTGTCACCGAGGAGTACAGATTATGGGGTAGACAGAGCTTTTTGTTCACCCTCCAGACTCCATCTTCATCCTTTTTTAGCTCCTCCTTCTTGCCATGACTTCTTTTCATCATCTGATGTATTGTCTTGATGTAGAAGGATAATCCTCGTAAGAGAGCATTTAGGCCCTTCTTCAGTGTCTTGTGACACATACATCGCTGCTTTCTCTTTCCCAAATGGATCCGCAGCATAAGTTTTTGCTGTTTTGTCAGCAAAGAAGTTCCCTCTTGCTTCTGGAAAATCCAATCTCCCGTGAGCTTTGATCTTGATCACTGCAACCTCCGAAAGTAGATCTAGAGCGGCCACAAGTTCTTGTATGGTAGCAGCATGTTTTACAGGAGCTCCACTGGACGTTAGGTATCCTCTGGCTGCCCAGATACTGCCGAAGTCATGAGCCACTCCGAAAGCATATCTTGAATCCGTGTAGATGTTGACCACCTTCTCCGTCGCTTCCTGACAAGCCAACGTCAAAGCCTTAAGTTCCGCTTCTTGTGCAGACATGTGCGGTGGTAGGGATCCCGCTGAGATGACCTGGTCATGTGTAACCACGGCATATCCCGTATGGAACCTTCCTGTGTCATCTGCAAATCTGGAACCATCAGTGAAGAAAGTCAGGTCAGCATGTGGGAATGTGTCTTGTTATGATCCGTGTTATGATCCGGTGACCTTGGAGCAACATGAAAACTTTCACTGGAGTAGGTGGTCACTATACTGACCGCAAACCCTGATCTTAACACAGCAACTAGAAGTAGCCGTGAAGTGTACCTAACCAATCCTAGACACCTCGTCACAGCCGGAGGACTAAATACCCCTAAAGATGGAAATAGGAATACTATCTTGCCTCAGAGCAGAACCCCAAAGGATAGACAGCCCCCCGCAAATATTGGCGGTGTGTCAGAGAGGAAAAAACATACACAGGCAGAAAAACAGGATTTAGCACAGGAGGCCACTCTAGCTAAAATAGGACAGGATAGGACAGAGTTCTGTGCGGTCAGTATTAAAACCCTTCAAAAATATCCACAGCAGAATATACAAAAACTTCCTCCATCTAACTAAAGACGTAGGAGCGTATATCTGCAACTCCAGCGAATCCTACAATCAGAGCAGGAATACAATCAAAAACAAGCACACAGCCTGTGTGCCACAGAAAAAGAAACAGACACTTATCTTTGCTGAAATGGCAGCCAAGTAGGAGAAGCCAGACAGAGATCCATCATATCCCAAAAAACATTGACAACTGGCAAGGACTAATGAGTCCTGTAAGCCTAAATACCCCAGTCAGAACTGCAATTAGCAGATACACCTGTCCAAGACTGCAGCCCAGGAACAACTGCATCATCATCAACTACCACCAGAGGGAGCTCAAAAGCAGAATTCACATCAGTACCCCCCCTTGAGGAGGGGTCACCGAACCCTCACCAGAGCCCCCAGGATGACCAGGATGAGCCAGATGAAAGGCACGAACCAAATCAGCAGCATGGACATCAGAGGCAAAAACCCAAGAATTATCCTCCTGGCCATAACCCTTCCATTTGACAAGGTACTGAAGCTTCCACCTCGAAAAACGGGAATCCAAAATCTTCTCAACAACATATTCCAACTCCCCATCAACCAACACAGGGGCCGGAGGATCAATAGAGGGAACAACGGGCTCCACATATTTCCGCAACAAAGATCTATGGAAGACATTATGGATAGCAAAAGAGGCCGGAAGTGCCAGACGAAAAGACACCGGATTAATAATCTCAGAAATCCTATAAGGACCAATAAACCGAGGCTTAAACTTAGGAGAAGAAACCTTCATAGGAACATGACGGTAAGACAACCAGACCAGATCCCCAACCCGAAGCCGGGAACCAACACACCGACGACGATTAGCAAAATGTTGAGCCTCCTCTTGAGACAACACCAAATTGTCCACCACATGAGCCCAGATCTGCTGCAACCTGTCCACCACAGAATCCACACCAGGACAGTCAGAAGGCTCAACCTGCCCAGAAGAAAAACGAGGATGAAAACCAAAATTACAAAAAAAATGGCTCAACACCTTTCTTCCCTTCTTCTGAGAGGCATTTAACTCATTACTGGCCAGTTGTACTGTTATGATCCGGTGACCTTGGAGCAACATGAAAGCTTTCACTGGAGTAGGTGGTCACTATACTGACCGCAAACCCTGATCTTAACACAGCAACTAGAAGTAGCCGTGGAGTGTACCTAACCAATCCTAGACACCTCGTCACAGCCGGAGGACTAAATACCCCTAAAGATGGAAATAGGAATACTATCTTGCCTCAGAGCAGAACCCCAAAGGATAGACAGCCCCCCGCAAATATTGGCGGTGAGTCGGAGAGGAAAAAACATACACAGGCAGAAAAACAGGATTTAGCACAGGAGGCCACTCTAGCTAAAATAGGACAGGATAGGACAGAGTTCTGTGCTGTCGGTATTAAAACCCTTCAAAAATATCCACAGCAGAATATACAAAAACTTCCTCCATCTAACTAAAGACGTAGGAGCGTATATCTGCAACTCCAGCGAATCCTACAATCAGAGCAGGAATACAATCAAAAACAAGCACACAGCCTGTGTGCCAAAGAAAAAAAAAAGACACTTATCTTTGCTGAATTGGCAGCTAAGCAGGAGAAACCAGACAGAGGTCCAACACCTCCCAATAAACATTGACAACTGGCAAGGACTAATGAATCCTGCAAACCTAAATACCCCAGTCAGAATTGCAATCATCAGATACACCTGACCAGGACTGAAGCCCAGGGACAACTGCATTACCACCTACAACCACCGGAGGGAGCCCAAAAGCAGAATTCACAACAGGGTCTTCAGACACGTTTTTCTGGGAGGCTACTTCTTCCTGCATTTGTTCAAGACAGTCATGATCCTCCTCTGAGTGTGTAGAAGCATCTTCACCGAGAGCATCAGCATCATCATCCACATCCCCCCTGGAAAGAGGAAGCAGCATGGACGGTTGAGGATGGTGCAGCGGACAAGAGTTCCAAGAGGGAACATTGGAGTCTCATGTGACGCTGGAACGACAGACATTTAGGTTTCAAAAATAGCATTTATCTTGTGTGGAGCCATTAAGAGAACCGGATGTCTTAAGATGATATCAGAATTTGGGATTCCAAAAGCTGGTGCAGACTGTATGGCCTGTTTAGGAGCGTAGAAAGCTTCCACTGACTTGGTACATAGTGGAAATGCTGATGGCTTCAGGTCATCGTACAATGGCTGCATCAGCTTGGAGGCATCTGGAATCCATTGGTGACAATAAGTGATAGGTCAGCCAACTCATCCGAGGCCCATGTCTTAAGTTGTTGGCAGAACTCAACACCAGAGTCCCATGTAGTGTCACTGGCAAATGAGGCATTATTGAATGCGATTTCCATAACAGGCCAATATACATCGCCTGCTTTAAGATTTGCCAGGGAAATTCCATCTTGCCATGTGGCTGGGTAAGTACTTTGGATTTGAAGCATGCTTCTGTAGAAAGGCATCGGCTGATTTTCTGGATCTACAACTTCGTTCAACAGAGTAGCAGCTGGGATGTATACTTGACGTAGAGGGTGGGCTCCTCAGACGTGAGCATTGGCACTGTAGGTGGTGGCACCTGAGGCGGGTGTAGAGGTGGCACCGGGAGTACAGATGTTATCCCTTGTATATGAGGAGCAGGAGGAGGTAACAGTCCTGGAATGAGGGGCTCTATTTAGGCAGCTCCAGCCTCATGGTGTGGAGTCCAGGTGACGCAGGCAGTCTTAAAAGCTTTAACAGTCCTGTCCTCATTTCTAATTAACCTGACTTCAAAGAGGCAGCAAATGCCTGGGGGGCTACACTTGTTTATTATAATTCCAATGATTTCCCTTGTACATGCATGAACAGGGAAACCGAAAATGCCAACACCAATAGCGGGAATTGTCAAGGTCTCAATCTGCTCAATAATGTTCGCATACTCTAAAATGCGAGTTATTGCTGCACGAAGTTGTTGAGCACTAACGTCTGGATGAATAGGGTCAAAAGTAGGGGTCACAGTGTGTATGATCATTCTACATGGAAGATTGCCAGATTTAGTCACCGCTATGTCCCCAAAAGCTATCTGACCACGTGACTCAACAATGATTCGACTGTCAGCTTGAATAGTCGCTCCTCCAGCTTCCTCTATAGCTCTAGCTACACCTCCATTGTGCTCTAACTTAGAATTGGCAGCATTAACAATATAGTCTGTCTCCATTGTTGTTATGTCACCCTTTCCCACCACTAACAAGGGTCCCTCAGGAAGTTCTTTTTCAAAAATAGGTTGCCAACATTCCCTCCCCTTTGTGCTTCCTGTGCTATTGGTATCTGTCATGATCTGTACTTTTTTCCCTGTCCTGTATTTTGTATAATATGTCATGATGTGATGCGACTTCTCTTTCGTTGTATTTACTGTACATTTTGCAATGTCATGGGGTGTATGTAACTAACCTGTCTCCTTCCCCCAATACTTGCAGCCCTGAGCTATAATGTAATTAAGCTTTGTCCACACCACTAGGGAAGGAATAGCCATTCTTCCTCACAGCAGGTGGCTAGTCAAATGCACATAATGAATAGACTAAGTGGAGCCAACCAGTCTAGAATCTTCTGCTGGACCCAACCATTGAATAGAAGGTGTGACCTCTACCCCCCCTTCATGGGCGGATCCCAGGAGCTCAGACAATCCATTCTTATTTTGAGATCAGATGTGAGTTGATCCTTGAAGGAGAAGGAGTGGGGATTCTTAGCTGAGGCAAGACCCCACGCCCATCTAGGACTGTGGAAGCGAACGGGGCGAGACTTGAGCTGAGGACATATCTCGTCGTTCGTGAGATTGTTTTGGGATTCCTTGGACTAATTGTGGACTATTGCTTTGTTACCTGGAACAAGGATTATCGGGAGGTGCCCCGAACCTGTTCCATTGGACTAATTGTGGACTCTGTAGATCTACCTGCATGTGTTGTTCCAGCGTTCTTGATAATAAATCTGTTGAATCATCCCTTGGCCTGTTGTCCCTTCTTGCTCTGCCGTACACCCCGTCACAAACTGGTGGCAAGCAGTGGGACCAGAGCAGAAGGAATGGAGGACAAAGGCCCATCAACATCGGGAACCAACACCGCAGAGTACAAGAACTGGACTTTGGGGAGCCTACAATCAAAGGCCCGTGAAGTAGGAGTCCGTTTTAAGGGACTCTCCAAGGAGTAGCTTATTGAGGCTTTGGAAGGAGTTCGCCTGCAAGATGACGCTGAGGAAGGATCCTCACAGCAAATGGAGGAAAGACTGCAGCCGGAGGTAAATACCCAAAAAAGTCAGTGGGTTATGTGGTATGAGGAGGAGTTGGCATTGCTGGGAGAAGAGGCCACCATAGACTATAAGAAAGAGGCCATTCACCGAGCTCAAGAGAGGGAGAGGGAGGCCATTCACAGAGCGGAGGAGAGGGAGAGGGAGGCCATTCACAGAGCCGAGGAGAGGGAGAGGGAGGCCATTCACAGAGCCGAGGACAGAGCTCAGGAGATGACATTGCTGGAGAAGCAGATCGCTTTTCGAAGCAGCTAGAAGCTCCAGACAGACTCTAACCCCAGCACCCACCATGAGGGAACTCCCCAGAGTGTCCCGCAAAGACTTCAAGCCCTTTAATGAGGCTGCAGGTGACATTGAGGGCTTCTTCCAGGACTTTGAGCATCAGTGTCGATTAATGGAAGTCCCGGAAAGGGACCGAGTCTGACATCTGGTGGGGCTCTTAGAGGGTGGAGCTGCCGCAGCCTATAGAGCTATGGACCCTCAGGGGAACTGTGAGTATGCGGAGATTAAACGGACTATTCTAGAACATTATGCTGTTACCCCAGACACTTACAGGACTCAGTTCCGTACTTTAGTCTGTGATGAGGAAGTGTCTTTCAAGATGTATGCCCACAGACTCAAACAGATATGTCATCGCTGGCTGGAGGCAGATGAGGCCTTAACCTGGGAGACCTTCCTCCAGGTTATCCTAAAAGAGCAGTTTTACTTCAAGTGCCCTGCTGAGATCCGGGAATGGGTGAGTGAGAGGAGACCAGCCACTGTGGAGGAAGCTGCAGCTCTAGCTGATGAGGCTCTCACCATCAAGCCTCAGTGGAGGGTTCTGTTGGAGGATGGAGAGAGGCCTACCAGCTCCACAACACCGGTGGCCCCCTGTTCTTCTGTCCCCATTGTTCCCCGTTCCTCTAAGCCACCACCTCATGCTGATACGCGTGTAAATGTGCCTCCAGTTGCTTCTACTGCGTTTTCTGGAATACGACGAGGAGAGGAAGTAGCAGAGCGCAGGTGTTATGGTTGTGGGCATCTGCAGGCCTCATGCCCAGCCAGCTCATGGAGAAGTCGTCCTCAAACCCCTACAGCACCTTCAGGTGGGAGCCGGCCTCCAGGTTCCCTTACCCCTCGCCCAAGAGGACGCCTTGGATGGAGTGAGACCCAGCACAGATGCTATCGATGTGGACAGCCGGGGCATCTGCAAGCCTCCTGCCCAGCTGTTCAAATGAGGATTGATCCTGTACCCAGTCGTATTATTAATTATGTACAGCCAAGCGCCATGGAGTACGACGTGTCACCACTATGTGAGGACTGGCCTAGTGCCTCACCCACCCATATTGCACCACTAGGAGTTTATGGTGTGCGACCTGCAGCTATGATGACTTCTGCTCATCGAGGTAAGCACTTGCAGGAGGTCGTGCTGGATGGACAGAGACTTATTGGATTTTGTGACTCAGGGGCTTTCCTCACACTGGCTGATCCCCGAGTGGTTCGACCTGAGGCAATCCATAGAGGACCTGGCATTGTCATTGAACTGGCTGGTGGACAATGGAGGACTATTCCCACAGCCACTGTGGATCTGAACTTTGGTTTTGGGGTCAGGCGATGTGTGGTTGGGGTGATGGGTGGTCTGCCTGCAGATGTTCTCCTGGGCAATGATGTGGGAGAGCTTCGATGCCAATTCGTGGCTGCATGAAACCACATGTAAGTTACGCTCTGCCTGTGTGTACTTAACCAGCGACCTGTAGAGGTCCCTAGTACGTACACAAATTGGGAGGGGAAGGGATTGTCATGATCTGTACTTTTTCCCTGTCCTGTATTTTGTATAATATGTCATGATGTGATGCGACTTCTCTTTCGTTGTATTTACTGTACATTTTGCAATGTCATGGGGTGTATGTAACTAACCTGTCTCCTTCCCCCAATACTTGCAGCCCTGAGCTATAATGTAATTAAGCTTTGTCCACACCACTAGGGAAGGAATAGCCATTCTTCCTCACAGCAGGTGGCTAGTCAAATGCACATAATGAATAGACTAAGTGGAGCCAACCAGTCTAGAATCTTCTGCTGGACCCAACCATTGAATAGAAGGTGTGACCTCTAGCCCCCCTTCATGGGTGGATCCCAGGAGCTCAGACAATCCATTCTTATTTTGAGATCAGATGTGAGTTGATCCTTGAAGGAGAAGGAGTGGGGATTCTTAGCTGAGGCAAGACCCCACGCCCATCTAGGACTGTGGAAGCGAACGGGGCGAGACTTGAGCTGAGGACATATCTCGTCGTTCGTGAGATTGTTTTGGGATTCCTTGGACTAATTGTGGACTATTGCTTTGTTACCTGGCACAAGGATTATCGGGAGGTGCCCCGAACCTGTTCCATTGGACTAATTGTGGACTCTGTAGATCTACCTGCATGTGTTGTTCCAGCGTTCTTGATAATAAATCTGTTGAATCATCCCTCGGCCTGTTGTCCCTTCTTGCTCTGCCGTACACCCCGTCACAGTATCCCCCTCCCAGATTGAGCTCCCCCTTGATACAGTTGCCACCGTCCCATACAGGTGTGCGCTTGGCTGCAAGAGAGCCTGTGAGGTACTGGGTATATGGTTAGGTAGACTGCGTAAGAGTGCTGTTGTAGTGGAAGCATTGGGAAGAGGCCATTGCTTGGAGCATCTCGTGGGGGTGTGCGGCTAAATTGTCAGTGGAAGTGACAGTAGAAAGGGTCGGTGCCGGGGATGATCCAGGTGGGAGGATTGCTGGATTCATGACAGGAGTGATAGGGGAAAGGGTCGGTGCCCCAATTGGACACCACTGATACAGGGAACATGGGTAAAGCCTGTTCACTTCCCAAAGGAATATAGTATTGGCTGTTAGTGGTCATTACTGGGTAGCAAGGATTTGGTGATGTGGTGTGTAGCCTTAGACTAAGATGTTCACCACCAGGAACAGCATATTTGCCATCCACAAAATGGCCGCCGCTAAATTTACATTTGCCATCCACAAAATGGCCGCCGTTGGAATTAACACTTTTGCCATCCACAAAATGGCTGCTGCCAGCATTAACACATTTGCCATCCACAAAATGGCTGCCGTTCGAGTTAACACTTTTGCCATCCACAAAATGGCTGCTGCCAGCATTACATTTGCCATCCACAAAATGGCTGCTGCCAGCATTAACAAATTTGCCATCCACAAAATGGCTGCCATCAGAGTAAGCACATGGCCCATCCACAAAAATGGCTGCCATCAGAGTAAGCACATGGCCCATCCACAAAAATGGCTGCCATCAGAGTAAGCACATGGCTCTGGGCCACCATTATACAGTGGTGGTCGCTCACAGGATATATTTTTGTAATACACATAACTCAAAACTCTGTCCTTTTTATTCCTCTCCTCTTCTACCCAATTTCCAATTTTCTCTATACAGACTTTCAGAAACTCTTTCCCCTGCCCTAGCAATAGACAACAATCCATTATCTTCTACGATACCTTTTTTTTCAAGACAATCTTCCAATCCAGGGGTTGTAACCTCCCCCCTTCTGGCATTCCACACAACTTCCACTAACGTACATGGGTATAACATGCAATCTGAATTTGGCTTAGTGCCAATATGGCAGATCTGCATTAATTTCTCCATCTTTCTATAGATACAGTGGGGCAAAAAAGTAATTAGTCAGTCAGCAATAGTGCAAGTTCCACCACTTAAAAAGATGAGAGGCGTCTGTAATTTACATCATAGGTAGACCTCAACTATGGGAGACAAACTGAGAAAAAAAAATCCAGAAAATCACATTGTCTGTTTTTTTAACATTTTATTTGCATATTATGGTGGAAAATAAGTATTTGGTCAGAAACAAAATTTCATCTCAATACTTTGTAATATATCCTTTGTTGGCAATGACAGAGGTCAAACGTTTTCTGTAAGTCTTCACAAGGTTGCCACACACTGTTGTTGGCCCATTCCTCCATGCAGATCTCCTCTAGAGCAGTGATGTTTTTGGCTTTTCGCTTGGCAACACGGACTTTCAACTCCCTCCAAAGGTTTTCTATAGGGTTGAGATCTGGAGACTGGCTAGGCCACTCCAGGACCTTGAAACGCTTCTTACCAAGCCACTCCTTCGTTGCCCTGGCGGTGTGCTTTGGATCATTGTCATGTTGAAAGACCCAGCCACATTTCATCTTCAATGCCCTTGCTGATGGAAGGAGGTTTGCACTCAAAATCTCACGATACATGGCCCCATTCATTCTTTCATGTACCCGGATCAGTCGTCCTGGCCCCTTTGCAGAGAAACAGCCCCAAAGCATGATGTTTCCACCACCATGCTTTACAGTAGGTATGGTGTTTGATGGATGCAACTCAGTATTCTTTTTCCTCCAAACACGTCAAGTTGTGTTTCTACCAAACAGTTCCAGTTTGGTTTCATCAGACCATAGGACATTCTCCCAAAACTCCTCTGGATCATCCAAATGCTCTCTAGCAAACTTCAGACGGGCCCGGACATGTACTGGCTTAAGCAGTGGGACACGTCTGGCACTGCAGGATCTGAGTCCATGGTGGCATAGTGTGTTACTTATGGTAGGCCTTGTTACATTGGTCCCAGCTCTCTGCAGTTCATTCACTAGGTCCCCCCGCGTGGTTCTGGAATTTTTGCTCACCGTTCTTGTGATCATTCTGACCCTACGGGGTGGGATTTTGCGTGGAGCCCCAGATCGAGGGAGATTATCAGTGGTCTTGTATGTCTTCCATTTTCTAATTATTGCTCCCACTGTTGATTTCTTCACTCCAAGCTGGTTGGCTATTGCAGATTCAGTCTTCCCAGCCTGGTGCAGGGCTACAATTTTGTTTCTGGTGTCCTTTGACAGCTCTTTGGTCTTCACCATAGTGGAGTTTGGAGTCAGACTGTTTGAGGGTGCGCACAGGTGTCTTTTTATACTGGTAACAAGTTTAAACAGGTGCCATTACTACAGGTAATGAGTGGAGGAAAGAGGAGACTCTTAAAGAAGAAGTTACAGGTCTGTGAGAGCCAGAAATCTTGATTGTTTGTTTCTGACCAAATACTTATTTTCCACCATAATATGCAAAAAAAATGATAAAAAAACAGACAATGTGATTTTCTGGATTTTTTTTTCTCAGTTTGTCTCCCATAGTTGAGGTCTACCTATGATGTAAATTACAGACACCTCTCATCTTTTTAAGTGGTGGAACTTGCACTATTGCTGACTGACTAAATACTTTTTTGCCCCACTGTATATATATACATATATATATCTCAAGATAACAAACACCAAACAAACAATAAGACGGGGGAGATGACTCAAACCTGAGATTCTAAAGAGAACTGAGTCTGCAGCACACACTTCCTATTCCTTCTTGTCATGTGGTCCCTGTCTGACTTCCATGTTCCGTACTTTACAAACCAATTTTTCCTAATCCCTACTTAATCAAATTATTCCTAAATTACCAGGCGCCGTGCTGAGTCAATTCACTCAAAGTCGCAAGGCAAAACACAATTTATTAGGCACCAAACTGAGTCATCTCACTCCAAGTTATTGGGCCCCTACTAGGCCGAGTTAATTCACTCCAGGTCCTAGTCTCTTCTATACAGAACTGAAAATCGTATCACAGAAACAACCGTATACTGTACCACAGGCAATAATTTATTTTTTTTAAACACTGAAAAATCAGCTTTTTTTTTTTTTTTTTTTTTAAACGCTGAAAAAAAATCCGCTTGCTCTCTTAACTACCAGTCATCTCTCCACTTAACAACATGTAACAGGCAGTAGGCAACAAAAACATGTGATGGTTCTTGCGATTAAATGACCAGCAGTGGAGAGACCCTTCTGCCGTCTTACAGATACCGCGAAAACCAGACATGGTCAGGCAATCTGCACAGGATACCCCAAAGGACACAGGTAAAGGCTACAGATTATAAAGATCAGCAGACTTACCGTGTTCTGATAAGGAGGTGATCAGTCTCCAGGTTTGGGCTATTCAGCTCGTCCTGCTGTTCCACTCGCCGGTCCTCAGGGTTCAGGGCTCTTCCTCTGCTGGCCCCAGATTGGGCGGCCAAATATGTTAAGTTGAACAATTAATAAATGTTCACTTAGTTGCTTACTGCTGACCTAATGGATATTGATCAGGTGCGCACTAAAGAAATACACCAGACACACACAGTCAGATATAAATTCTCCTTGATCAATCTGTGGTTCAGCTCCAAGGGCTTTATTTAGTCAGAACACAGGTTTATATAACCCCTGTAAGGGGGGCTTGGTTAGCTCTAAAATGGGAGTGATCGGATGTATTCCATTGGTTAGTGGGCGGAGCCATGAGGTTATCAGGGTGGGTTGGTCCATGAGGTCATCAAGGTGGGCGTCACTGTGGGTGGATCCATGAGCTCATCAGGGTGGGCGTCATCTTGGATACCAGCACATGGTGAGCTGATACAGGAAATGGCAGCCATCTTTAGTGTTTTACTTTGAGCTGAGAAAGTTTATGTAAGGTTAAACAAAACATGTTATGGGTTGCTTCTCTCAATCTCTTATGTCTTGAGGTTAATTAAGTATTTGATCTTATGGCTCTCCTCAACAGGAGTACAAAATGCATATTGTGAAGTGGATTTTTATGGGCCCATCCAGTATGTGGGTTCCAAAGCGTAATGGGGTGCATATGACTGACTATGCAGCAGGGCTGGCTTTGCTGCTAATGTGTAAAACAAAGGTGTACGGAGTACAAAATGCATTTTGTGAAGTGGGTTTTCAGGAGCCCATCAAGTATGTGGGATAAAAGGCTTATCGGGGTGCATATGAATTGGTAGCAGGGCAGGCATTGAATTCAATGCAACACTTTTTCAGGAGTTTCCCCTGGACATCTTATGAAAGGGGTATTGTGGTGGTTCGTAATTCTTGGCAGCCCATCCACTCACAGCATAGGCTACAACAGTTTAGGAGACCCACTGTTTAATAATGGCCCTTTAAGAAGATTAATGCCACCTGATGCACCAGTAAAAATAGACTCTGAATTTAAGAGTCCCTCCTTCATAAATGAAACAAGAAAGGTCTGCTTACGTGTCACACACCCTATGGCCAGCTAGGGTTGTTAAATGTTACAATGACATTTCCCAGTGAATGCATTTGTAGTGGTTGAAAGCAATGTTAAAGTTGAAGAACGCTTCAAAAACGCTGTGTCTGAATTAAGCCTTAGTGGGGGAGGAAATTTTCTGTCTGGGGTTAAATATTTGGCCTTACAGGCAAGTCAATAACCTGCAAAGGATGTACCTTGACATATTTCCTAGCAAAAATCGTTTTGGTTTAGTTTTAGTGTGTTTTTTGTTGCACCGGTAAAAATGCCATGAATCTCAGACAAAAATGTTTACAGCTGTGAACTAGGAGTCTGGAATGCTTCCAAGGGCGATCCCCATGATGTCCCTGTGTCTTTTGAGCAGTTTTTCCTTCATTTTCAGACATTTTTAGACCTTAAAAGGACCCCCAGGGGGGGATTGTGGTAAAAATACTCAGGTCTCCCACAGACTTACATTGTGCTCGTTGTTCTGGCCGAGTACCCGAGTATTCCAATCTGCTCGATCCGAGCAACGAGCACCCGAGCATTTTAGTGCTCGCTCATCACTAATGACAAACATACAAATGAAGAGGAAATCAGGAAGGGGGCAAACACTTTTTCACACAACTGTATATTTTTGATATGTGTGGGGGGACACAATTGGAACTTTTGCTATGGGGCATGTGGTAGATCGGCTCACTCTGCTGCTCATAGAGGTACACACAGGAACACTGTCTCTTTAAATTTTCCACTTGTCTATTGAGGTACAGCATAAACCAGGGCAGGGTTAGCAACATAAAACAACCTTTTTGGCTTAACAGAAAAACAAAACAAATGGCACAGTCCATGTTGCTGTGGGGATCCGCCTGATCAGGAAACAAGCAAACAAAAAAGTTCACATTTCCTTATGTGAAAAACACAGCTCTGGAGCTCCCATCTCCAGGCACACCCATCCCTGAATGAGCCAGAAGGCTGCGTATTTATCCTTTGGAGTCAACCCTTGGAAGGAGATATGGTGAACAACTTGCCATCCACTCTTGAGCTGTTCACTAAACCTAGCCCTAAGCATGGCCGATTAAACCCTCTCAGCAATTAGTATGCTGGAGCATATTTCTAGGTCCATATCACTGAAGCTAATAACCTCAATGACACAAATCTCCCCTCCAGTACTTTGCCAGTGACTTTGTCACATATGCCCCCTACTGCACAAAGCCAGGTGTTTTGACAACTTCAGTCATCAGTCAGGGAAGTATAGACAGGGCATCTGCGTTACCATGCCGCCTTCCAGGCCTGTGCTCCACATGAAAGTTGAAGTCCCCTTCCTTTTGCTCATCTATCTCAGGAATGCATGATCTGACACAAGCCTGAACTCCCGACCTAACATGTAGGACCTCAGGGTATCAATTGCCCATTTGATGGCCAAGTATTCTTTTCTCTTTGTCACGACAGCACCCACTGAGAGAGGGGACCTGCCCATAGGAACAGGAAACCTACAAAATAAAAGGGGCAGACCCCTCTCCTCCTCAGTTGGTTTTCTGTTCCTATGGGAACCTGTAGAAGAAAGGATTACCTGGGCCTGCGCATGCTGCCTGTGCAGTGTCTGAGAGAACGGCAGGGGCTGAAGCACCAGAAGCAGCGTCGAGGGAGCCCTGCCAGTCAGTCTCCCCCCTCGTCTGGCGGTAGATTCGTGAGATACGGGGAGGGTCGCCGGGTCTCACGGGGAATGCAGTGCAGCAGCACAGGAAGCAGAGTGCGAGCGGTGGCTGCCGGAGTCTCCAGGGAAAGGTACGTCTGAGTGGCGGCCGCGCATGTGCATGGGCCAGAGTCAGTGTTCCTGAACTGGAATCACTGGGAACGCTTCTGGAGGTCTAGGGGGTCATGCTCAAAGTGGGAATTATAAAGTCCGGTGGCTCCTGGCGTCAGCATGCTATCATGTCGTCCCCAGGGGAGCAGGAGATGCACCCACCAGCGGTGGAAGTACAGGCACACGGTGGCACTAAGAGCAGCAATGGGCACTCCAGAGAGGGCGGCTCCACTAACAAGAGTCTGCGGGGTAGAAGTACTGACTGGCCCAGAAGTCGGGATGCGCCTTCGCCTCCAGAACCAGTATCGTTATAATAGATGAATGTGGATAAAATCCACGCTGCTGCGATAAATGATGGATCCAGATATAGTTATAAGATGTTCAGGTGGTTTATTCCACGCGTTTTAAAGCTCATGGCTACTTCTTCAGGAAGTTTCCACAGGAAGATATCTTTGAGAGTATAGACAATCTGAAGAAGTCAGTCAGGAATACAATGGGGTGCGCGGACGCGAAGGAAGCCAGGTCTACGCAAGACATTATGTTTGAAGGGCTCGCACAAAAAAAGAGGAGAACCTTTCCGGTTATTGTGGCAGTGAAGGACTTGGTAAAAAAGGAATGGGATAAACAGGGTCAGAAAAGATTCCTCCCCTCAGCTTCTAAGAGAAAGTGTCCCTTCAGTAATGAAGAGTTAGCAGTCTGGTCAAAAGTCCCCAAGGTGGATGCAGCGGTGGCATCCACGTAGAAACACTCAGTCCTGGCCTGTGGAGGATGCAGGAGTCCTATCTGACCCGCCAGACCACAAAGCAGAGACATTACTAAACAGGTCTTGGGAATCATGTTCCGGAGCCTTTAAGCTGGCTATATCCAGCACATGCACGGCGAGATCAATGCTAGTTTGGGTGGACCAGCTGGAGGAGCAAATCAAGGAAGGAGTGCCTAGAGAAAAGTTGTTGTCCGCCATTCCACTGATCAGAGGAGCCACAGCGTATCTAGCAGATGCATCAGCAGATTCCCTACGTCTGGCGGCTAGGTCAGCTGGCTTAGTAAATTCTGCTCGGTGTGCTTTGTGGTTGAAAAGCTGAGAAGGAGATGCGCAATAAAAAGCTATTATGCGCAATTCTATGCCAAGGTGAGTTCTTCTTCGGCAAAGTGCTTATTGACATCCTCACCAAGGCGGAAGAGAGAAAGAAGGGGTTCCCTAACCAGTCTGTTCCATTCTACAGGAGAGCGTTCAAAAAGCGTCCGATCAAAGAAGTTAATGTCTACGGCAGTGGAGATTTTCGAGCTGGCTGAACCCATCTTTTGTCTCTCTCAGCCCTTCATATCAGAGGGGTGGAGAATCTCAGAGCAGATTTCCTCAGTCATCATTTGTTGCATCAGGGAGAATGGGTTCTCAGCCGGAGATGGTGGACTTTCTTCAATCCTCTTGGCAGTTCAGTGTGGCGTATGCGTTACCGCCGAT
Source organism: Ranitomeya imitator (assembly GCF_032444005.1). Classification (NCBI taxonomy): domain Eukaryota; kingdom Metazoa; phylum Chordata; class Amphibia; order Anura; family Dendrobatidae; genus Ranitomeya; species Ranitomeya imitator. The sequence continues at coordinate 338,719,107 of NC_091284.1, read as the reverse complement.
GATGTTCCTTCCACTGGTAATCAGGAAGATCAGAGAGGAAAGAGCAAAGGTAATCCTCATTGCACCCTTCTGGCCCAGGAGACCTTGGTTTCCATGGCCCAGGGCCATGTCCATATCCGACCCCTGGATTCTTCCATCAGATCCGGACCTACTCTCTCAGGGGCCATTCCTTCATCCTCAGGTGAATGGTCTGCAATTGACGGCGTGGAACTTGAGAGGCGGTTATTGAGATTAAGGGGTTCTCTAGCGACCTGACTGTCACCCTCCTGCAGAGTAGGAAGGAATCCACAACAACAATATACAGTAAAGTGTGGAGGAAATTGCTTAATTTTAATACAGAGGCCTTCTCTAATGAGGTCCCGTTTACACCTATTCTGCAGTTTCTGCAGAAGGGTCGTGAGCTGGGTCTTTCTTTTAACACACTAAAGATCCAGGTTTCAGTTTTAGGAGCCCTATATAGTTATAATGTTGCGGGGGATAGATAGGTCTCACGATTTATTACAGCATGTGAGTGTAGTAACACAGTACACATTACTCATTTGCCTCCCTGGGACCGGAATCTGGTCCTAGGTGCCCTGACAGGTCCTCCTTTCGAACCATTAGAGTCTATTTCATTAAAACATATATCACAGAAAACTGCCTTGTTAGTGGCATTGACACTGGCTAGAAGGGTTAGCGACATCCAGGCTCTTTCCATTAATCCTCCCTTCCTGTTAGTGTTTCAGGATAGAATAGTGCTGCTGAAGCCAGACCCATCATATCTGCCTAAGGTGGCAAAAAAATTCATAGGACTCAGGAGATATTTCTTCCCTCCTTTTTTGATAATCCGGCTACTCCTGAGGAAGAGAGATTACGCACTTTAGATGTGACGAGAGTAGTCCTGAGTTATATAGATAGAACTCAGCCCTATAGGCAGAGCAGGGCTCTGTTTGCATCCTTTCAGGGCCACAGGAAGGGGTGTGGAGTCACATAGGGTACCTTATCCAGATGGATCAGGGATGCAATCTGTCTAGCCTATTCGGCAAAAGGTGAAGATCGTCCAGATGGGATAAAGGCACATTCGGCACTGGCTATGGCATCCAACTGGGTGGAGATGGCAGACATCCCGATTGAGCTCATATGTAAGGCTGCTACATGGTCTTCACCATCTACCTTTTACAACCACTATAGACTGGATTTGTTATTATCCTCTGACTTGGTTTTAGGGAGATCTGTACTCAACATGGTGGTCCCTTCCAGGTGATGGTCTATGAAAGTCTTTCAATGGGTGCTGTCATGGGGAAGAGAAAAATCTGGATTACTTACCGGTAATGCTCTTTTATAGAGTTCACGACAGCGCCCACTCACTTCCCTCCCTTAAGATGTATATAGTGTAGATATTAAATATGTCACTTGGTGGTGGTTGTAGATATACATATATGCATATAACATTAAAAAAAAAAGTTTGCATATTGAGGAAATTATGATACCGATGGACTAAACCTTGTTTGGCGGTTCCTCTCATACTCTGTAATCCAACTGAGGAGGAGAGGGGAACTGTCCCTTTTATTCTGTAGGTTTCCTGTTCCTATGGGTGGGTTCCTTCTCTCAGTGGGTACTATCGTAGACTCTATAAAAGAGCATTACCGGTAAGTAATCTGGATTTTTTCTATAATGGCATAGTTTCTCATCTTGGGTCTTCAGACACACCCCCTTAGGTGGGGTATGTAGGTGACTGAACCCACCCATCTTTCCAAGTCACCTAGAAGCCTTGCCAATGTATACTAACCCTCATCAGCAGATCTGCTGAGCAAAGCAAGCCCAGGCTTCCATTACATAGCCACACACCTCTGTGACACATACCACCCATTAACCACATGGCCACTTGCCATACCACATACCTCCCCCTCTGCCTAAAGCTGCAGGGCTTGTCACTTTCTATTACCCGACAGAGACCCTTCTCGGTCGCCTTTGAAAGTTACACCGTCTGTCACAATCGGGCCCTGTCACTGAACCCTTTTGGAAACATCTGTGATCCTACTCCGTCACCTGCTCTGATAGAGTTGCCCTTTTGTTGGACCACCCCCATCCCCAGCGGTCAGTACGGTGTGGTGATTCCCTGGCACCCATACCTTCCATCTGGTCTGACCCTTTACCACCAAATCCGCTACTGGGTCTCCCGCCTAGGTCACTCAGCACTAAGAAGAGTCACTACTTCTAACTCTTCCTTGTCCTCTTCCATCAGGCCACTTTCGGTTGTCTCTCTGTTGACAATTTCTCCTATTGTCTTTATTACCCAGAGAGCAGTCATTCCATTTATTTTCTGGTTGAGTACTTCCTCCATTTAAGTAAACCCTTCATCTCTCCATACCTCGAGTTGAAAGTGGCCGCCATCTTCTTTGTCTTTCCTGCAGCTGTTTATTAATTTGCAGTCTCTCAAGCCTCAGCTGCTCTACCTCTCTTTAGTACGCCATGCGATTTCCAGGAGCATTCGGATATTCTCAAGGCTCTCGATTGATCCAACAACGAAAAATGGAACCATCCCAGCTTCACCAGCTACCTTAGTTTCGTCATCAGCTGGAATCCTTACTCTCGCCACACCGGACTTCTCTATGATTTCCTGCATCACTCTTCCCAGTCTTCCAATAACTTTTCTCACCAGATTTCTGGGCACTTGAACGATGTCTGCCACCAGTTCCAACTCACTTTGAACTTTCTTTTCACACTCCAGACGTCGAGCGGCTTTCTCATTCCTCAACTGGATCATCTGTTTTGTGCAAAAACAGTGTAGGTGCATATCACTCAGGATAGTCACCCGCTTCACTGTGACTTCTCTAGTTGACTGTATAACCCACTGTTTAGTCTCTGGCGCCCAGTTCACCCTACATTCTTCCACCACCTTCCTAAAATCTTCATGCACTGCTTCACTGGCACAAGCTTCTCGCAGGTCATCGGGTACCTCTGCTATGCACTTGAAGAGTGAAGTCTCATCCTCTACATGGATGGATGGCTCCTGCATTGCTTTAGACATTTCTATTGAGTCATCTGCCACGACTGGGGATTTGTATAGTTCAGCTTTTAGCGCAAGCTCTCCCTGAGCTTCACACTCTTCAAGACCCCTCACAAAGATGGGAATTTGCAGCTCCGCCTCTTTACTTCTCTTGCACTGCCGTTGTAAGTCTGCAACCACCATCTCCTTCTCCTGTAGAAGTCCTCTTAATGCTTCTCTGAGCAACTCCATATTTTCCAATATGGCCTTGTTCACAGATTGACACGTTGACAGGTGACCTCTGAGCTCAGAGACTTCCTTCTCCAGATCATCCACTCTGTACTCAGCTGCTTGTCTCAGGACCTTTTCTTCATCTGCAGATTCAGTTTTCTCTTGGGTCTTCCCTCCATTACCTTCAACTGCCTCTAGGATCTATGCTGGGCTCTCTGAAGAGTCAATATTCTTGCTCCCAGACTCCATCTCTCTTGCCTCGGGTTCTCTGGAGTTCTCATCCCCTACTGTCCTGGTGTCACACGCCTCAGTACAGTTCCCTTCCCCTTCCAGTGTTTGGCGCAGTTGTCATTTTCCACCACCTCAGAGGCAAATAAACCACCAGTCCGCTCTCCATGACCTTTGTGGGTTTTCACTCCACCTGCGCCCTCTGGGATTTCTCCTCCTACTGCGATCTTTGCTGATGGATCTCCACCGTACCAATGTGTCAATTTCATTTTCAGCACATTAGCTGCTACCTCTGTGCTGGGGTTTGTCAGCAGCAATGTAATCTCCTGATCTATTATTTTTTATTATTATATTATTATACATTTTCATAGCGTCATTTATTCCATTCCAATATCTAAAGCATTAAGCTTGTTTGCACCTGACCCCGTCTCTTCTTCAGAGGGTTCAACCTGACCTGCCTTTCTGCGGCCACCGTGTCCTCGGCGACGAGGGGAACCCTTGCCATTTTTACTCGGGTCCACCTTACCACATTGTCTTTCCCTTACGTTAGCATCACAGTCCGAATTGGCATCACCACCACTCACCCTGTCACCCTGGAACAACAAGTCCCCACGTACACAGGTGTCAGACCCCTTTCCTGGTGCTACCCCGTTTTCATCGGTCACACATTTGGTCAGCTAAGTCCCTGAGTTCAGACACACACTTTTTCCTCATCATCCCTAACTCTAGGACCTCCTCCTCTTGATACATCCCATTGACAGGAACCCCTTCATCCACCTGCTACGGTGAGGCTCCTTTAGGGTCTTTCTGGCTCCCCTCTGAGCAATCAGACATTCCCCTCTCCTCCCACAAGTCCCAAAACCATTTACAATAGGGAATTGTAAGTCCAGAACTACAGGGACGTCATGGCTAGTAATAATCGTGGGTGTCTCAATGATTACCCTGAACACTGGATAATCCCTAGGGACCCCATGGATGCAGTGGACTTCCATCTTCCTTCCGGGAATTGGATAGACAGAGAGTATGGCGCTCAACAGGGTAACTGGACTGGACACTCTCTCCATTAGCTTCCACAGTACACCTCTGTGACCTCTTGTCAGATGGTTAGACAGTGCATAATCCGGGACCTGCACTGTTTGAACATTGTTCCTGGCAACAGTCCTTTGGCGCATTCACCGCCGCCACTTTTTGGGCCACAACCCCTCTTTGGGTCACTGCCCCCTTTTGAGGCTCCACCCCTTTTGGGTCACTGCCCCCTTTTGGGAAACCACCCCTTTCTGGGCAACCATCCCTGTTTCGGTTACCGCCCTTTTTGGGATTCCACGACTTTTTGGGCAACCATCTCTGTTTGGGTCACGGCTCCCTTTTGGGACTCCACCCCCTTTTGGGCAACCAACCCTCCTTGGGGTGCATGCCTTGGACTACCCATGCCCTCTCAGGCCCCTCACTGCCTGTGCACGGCAGTCTATCCGCACCGCTCTACAAGGCTCTGTCCGGCTCCGCAAGGCTCTGCACCTCTCTGCATGGATCTGCACGGCTCCGCAAGGTTCCGCTCTGCAGATTTCATGGACCCGCTGATCCACAGCAAGCCGCCCGGAGTTCATAGACCTGCCGATCCACAGCAAGCCGCCCAGAGTTTGTGGACCCACCGATTCACAGCATAAACCTGCTGTAGTCCTCCCAGGTACCTCCTGGACTGATGCCCATATTCTCCACCAACTGTGAAGATTTTCCACTGTGGACAGAGAGTACTAACTTGGCCGGTCATTGAGGCATACGCTGGGACACTCAGGGTTAAAACAAAAGTCCATTCAGTTTATTAATACACAGCATAAACCGAATCTCAGGTACTTGGTAAAATGCAGCACCCCGTGCACTGTCTGGCAACCATTCGGCTCTACAGTACCCACGGTCCTCACTGAGCCCTGGTGTAGCGTTAACTGTCTGTGATGACCCCATAGGTTCCCGGATACGTCTTATCCTCAGAGGCATCTGTGGCACCCCAGGAGTTTGGGTACCACAGTAGTGCTGCCGTCCTCTCGGGGAGGGTAGTGCTACGCCTGGAGAAAAGTGAGATTCTCTTTGGCAGGTTATCACACACAACACCTTCCAAATCCAGGCCAGGAGGGGGAGCTCAAAACCTGTTTTAGGGCAGCTTCCCTGAATAAAGATCCTGGTTTGGAGGCAGAGTCAGATTAGTCTCTACAGACAGTCTGTGAATGAGGACAGACAGGGACGGAGCACAGTGGAGATACAGGACTCCAGGAGGCTACGAGAAGGCCTCCACGGAGTCAGTGCGCAGAATCCAGGTACCGGGAGCCCGAGGCTTTTGTGGAACTATAAGACACAGAGCAGAACTGGAGGGCAGAGGATTACATGGACTTTTCCCATATTCACCCAAAGACCCCAGTAAGCACGGCTCAAGCTGCCTACCATACAGGTACCTGTCCCAGGACAGGGGAACAAATTAGGACTTTGCTGGGAACACGTAGTGGCAGCAGGGACCTCAGTTACAGCAAGCAGAGAGTGGAAGGCTTCTACCTGACCTGCCAAGGGGATTCTGCTTGTCTCTGGACTGCCAGGACTCCTAATTCACCTGTTGCCGGTGCCCTGGACTGTGGCCTGTCACCCATAGTAAACCAGGTAAAGACTTACAACTTATCTCCTCTCTTTATTTACAGTCTACACCATCCACGCCCTAGACCATAGGACCCCTGGGGACCCCGCTTCACCTATGGGAAGTGTAACATCTGTGCTGCCGCAACATCCCCCAGGGGACCCCTTTAATGCAGCGTCGGTCCAACTACTGACCGAAATCTACAGGTGGCGTTACGACAAACTTTGAACATTTTCCCTTTTAACGTTGAGGCCCAAGGCCACGGACCGGGTCGCAGCCACCATGACAACCCCACTTGCGACCCGCCCCAGTACTGAGTACCCCACTGCCCTGCGTGCGACTCACATCCTTTCTGGAAACATACCACAGGCCTCCTCTCTCTGGCTCAGCCTAGCCAGCACTGACCACGCACAAAACACACAGACTCCATCTTGAGCCTTCAGACACACCCCCTTGAGTGGGGTATGCAGGTGACTGGACCCAACCATCTCTCTAAGTCACCTGGAAGCCTTCCCAATGTATAGTAACCCTCAGCAATAGATCTGCTGAGCAAAACAAACCCAGGCTTCCATCACAGGGCCACCCCCCTCTGTGATACATACCACCCATTAACACATGGCCACTCGCCATACCACAGTGATTATGCCAGAATTCTTGAGTAAATTGTTTTGAAAAGTCTCAACATTTTTCCCTAACTTTGGGTTATGTAAAAATTTTATGACCTTTGGCATTTTTTTGTCAGTTCTGCCTAGCTCCACCAATTTGGGTAGAGCTGAGCAGGACAGGGGGTTTGGTAGGGGCATGATGCCACAGCTCATCTAAGTCATGACTAGCTGTGGCCTACCTTATGCCACAAATCTTATTCCAGTGTCCGATTGGATTAGGATTTGTGATGAGAAGCATGGAGGTGCATGCTACTTGTCAGAAGCTCCTGATTCCTTAAGAGGCATGCGATTATTTATGAATCAGGAATGTCTGACTCCAACATGCCGCCTTCTTTAAGAAGTTCAAGAAAATTGCTAGTCTTGCTGATTTGAGACGTGTGTATACCGAGATTAAAGAACTAAGGTAACTGTTTATAAAGGTAGATCAATTATTAAAAATCTGAATATATATCATCTTCTTCCCTAGAACATCCACTTCCATCTTTTTCTCTGCATTCTCATCTTCTATACTCTGTTCTACATGACATGCAGTGTGTGTGCTGGATTCATGAGGTAAGGGCTTTGTTTTCTTTTCACAATTAAAAAGAGTATTAGCCAGAGGTGTAGCTAGGTGTTAAGCTCAGGAAGGGGGGAAAAACATCAGAGTGGGCCTCTGTTCCCTAAACAGTATACTGTACTTCCCATAGTCCTCATCCATTACAAAAGAAAAAAAAACTCTATGGATGAGTGACATGATATTTACAAGTGGCAGGTTGGGTACTTGTGCTGTAGGAAAGTCCTGGCCCTGGTCTCCTCATAGTCCTCCATACAGTATACTGCACTCCCCATAGTCCTCTATATAGTATAATGGCCAACACACTTTATGGAGGCCCCATAATATATGAGGGCCTCCCACAGTAGTTCCTACAATGTATAAGGGGCACAAAACCTACAAGAAACAAAATGAGCAAAAAACCCTGCTGTAACTAAATAAGTAAAAAGTAAGTGCATTTAAATAACTCAGGGTTCATAGTAATATCATTTTTGATTAAAAAAAATAGCAGAAAAAAAAAAACAATCCCACCCTCGTCAAGGTTCGGGACGAAACCTATACTATCTACTGTAATTTTAAAAACCTTACCATGTGTCAGAATTGACCTCAGTGTGTGAATAAGGGCAGACAGAAGGACCGAGTCCCAATCTATGGACACCAGTGTGGGGAAGTTTTTAAATGTAATTACCAGCTCAGGAAAGGGAGGCCACACCCCAGCTTGCACAACATGCAAAAATACAAAGTAAAAAAACACAAAAATTGAGCTTGGATTAAGTTGGTATACATGTAGCACATAAACACATGTTCACATTAGCCATAAAGTGCACAAAACCTACAAGAAACAAAATGGACTTTATACATATCAAGTGTCCATTTAAAGTAAGATACCAACCTCATGTTTCATCATACTTAACAAAATTCCCATTCATATACAACGGGATAAAGAGGCATAGGTGAAAAATGTACAAAAATACATAATTTTGTATTAAAAAATTATTAAAAAGTTTAAAATAATGCAAAGGGATATTCTCAAAATTAGGCGGGCATGGATAGATTCCAGGATAAATAAATTAGGGCAGTAAATTAGAGCAGTAATTTATTTACAAACACTGTTTCAAGATTACCTCTTATAAACCAATAAATCTCAGGAGGTAGTGTTCACATATATCCATTACGTGCAAAGTGCTAACATTATTACAGGATTATTGTCACATAAGAGAAAGTAACCAAAATCATGGTCATTAAAGGGAACCTGTCACCCCGAAAATCGCGGGTGAGGTAATCCCACCGGCATCAGGGGCTTATCTGCAGCATTCTGTAATGCTGTAGATAAGCCCCCGATGTTACCTGAAAAAGGAGAAAAAGACGTTATATTATACTCACCCAGGGGCGGTCCCGCTGCTGGTCAGGTCGGATGGGCGTCTCCGGTCCGCTCCGGCGCCTCCTATCTTCTTTCCATGACGTCCTCTTCTGATCTTCAGCCACGGCTCTGGCGCAGGCGTACTTTGCTCTGCCCTGTTGAGGGCAGACAAAGTACTGCAGTGCGCAGGCGCCGGGCCTCTGACCTTTCCGACGCCTGCGCACTGCAGTACTATCCTCTGCCCTCAAGAGGGCAGAGCAAAGTACGCCTGCGCCGGAGCCGTGGCTGAAGATCAGAAGAGGACGTCATGGAAAGAAGATAGGAGGCGCCGGAGCGGACCGGAGACGCCCATCCGACCTGACCAGCAGCGGGACCGCCCCTGGGTGAGTATAATATAACGTCTTTTTCTCCTTTTTCAGGTAACATCGGGGGCTTATCTACAGCATTACAGAATGCTGCAGATAAGCCCCTGATGCCGGTGGGATTACCTCACCCACGATTTTCGGGGTGACAGGTTCCCTTTAAGTGCATTAGTGTATTCTATATAAAACCGCCCCATAAGTCAAAGACTGATATCTACTTACATTAATTTCTGCCCTGGCCACATGCACACCTCAGCTAAGCTAATTGGTTTATAAGAGGTAATCTTGAAACAGTGTTTGTAAATAATTTACTGCTCTAATTTATTATTCCTGTCTTCTATCCGTACCCAGGTAATTTTTAGAATATCCCTTTGCTTTATTTTAAACTTTTTAATACAATATGAATAAAAGATTATATATTTTAGTACATTTTTCACCTATGCCTCTTTATCCCCGTTGTGTATGAATGGGATTTTTGTTAAGTATGAAGAAACAAAATGAGCAAAAAACCATGCTGTAACTAAATAAGTAAAAAGCAAGTGTATTTAAATAACTCAGGGTTCTTAGTAATACTGTTTTTGATCAAAAATAGCATAAAAGCCATCCCACCGTCATCAAGGTGCCTCTGATCGGGACAGAACCTACACTATCTAATATTAAAAACCTTACCATGTGTCAGAAATGACTTCAGTGTGTGACTAAGGGCAGACAGAAGGACCGAGTCCTAATCTATGGGCACCAATCTAGGGAAGCTTTTAAATGTAATTAGCAGTTCAGGAAATGTATGAGGGGCCCCCATATTTTATGATGCCCACACAGTCACACCATATGTTTCAATTAAAATAACATTATATACATCATATACTCACCTATTCCAAGATCCTGACGATTCCTCCTGCAAACCGGGGTCCTCACTGCCCCGGGATTATTTGACTTCCTGCACGTATGCTGGCACTTCTATCCTGGCACCACCTTCTCGTCTGTTGTTCGCAGGTTTAAAGCAACCTGGGGTCTACAGAACAGTGAGTGGTAGTGCAGGGAGATTGTGTCTCCCTGCTCTACTGCATTGATTAACTATATCGGCGATTAGTTAACCTGCTATTAACGTGCTATTAACCTGCAGGTATGGAGTTAATCTGCATGTTAAAGGGGTTGTCCACTACTAGGACAACCCCTTTTCATTCCCCATGTTTGGCTGTGTTAATACAGTATATAAAATCTTATACTCACCTCCTGTAATGGCACAATATCAGCAGTGTTAGCACTCGCATTCCTGGGGCTCACGTAAAGTTGTTATGACACGTGAACCTTGCAGCCAATCAGTGCTGGCGTCACTATCCCCACCTTCAGATGAATAAGTAATCAACAGAAAGTGAGAGCTGTGTCTGAAGGTGTGAACAGTGACACCAGTGCTGCTTGGTTGCCGGGCACCACGAGTCATAACAACCACGGTGAGTCGCGGAAGGGCAAATGCTGACACCACTGGAATGGAGTGGGCACAGGAGGTAAATATAAGCTTTTTTTATTTTAATGGAGCCAAACATGGGGAATGAGAACGGGTTGTCCTAGTAGTGGACAACTCCTTTAGTAGATTCCTACCACACTGAAAGCCTTTCTGCCAGGAAATAGAGTGGTGACTGAAGCCACACTGGAAGTGCCACTATGTCTGGAGGCTGCTGAAAGGAATAAAGTTAATTTCCACCTGGCAGCCGGGATCTCAATATGGGGGCCGCATGTCTTTGGAACACTGTTGATCTCCAGACCAACCCCATATCTGCAGGTTAATAGCGTTTTTTGTAATGACAGGTTCCCTTTAAGGTCATACAAACCTTCCATGTGATGGACCATAGAACTATTTACAAGTGCTTCTCACTAAATTAGAATATCATCAAAAAGTTAATTTATTTCAGTTCTTCAATACAAAAAGTGATTCTCATATATTATATAGAGTCATTACAGACAGAGTGATCATTTTCAAGTGTTTATTTCTGTTACTGTTGATGATTATGGCTTACAGCCATTGAAAACTCAAAAGTCGTTACCTCAGTAAATTAGAATAATTAGCAAAACACAACTGCAAAGGCTTCCTAAGCATTTAAAAAGGTCCCTTAGTCTGTTTCAGTAGGCTCCACAATCATGGGGAAGACTGCTGACTTAAAGATGTCCAAAAGGCAGTCATTGACACACCACAAGGAGGGTAAGCCACAAAAGGTCATTGCCAAAAAAGCTGGTTTTTCACAGAGTGCTGTATGCAAGCATAATAATGGAAAGTTGAGTGGAAGGAAAAAGTGTAGTAGAAAAAGGTGCACAAGTAACCGGGATAACCACTGCCTTGAAAGGATTGTTAAGAAAAGGTAATTTAAAATTTTTTGGGAGATTCACAAGGAGTGGAATGCTGCTGTAGTCATCACTTCAAGAGCCACCACACACAGACGTATCCAGGACATGGGCTACAAGGGTTGCATTCCTTGTGAAAAGCCACTCATGACCAATAGACAATGCCAGAAGCGTCTTAGCTGGACCAAGGAGAAAATGAACTGCACTGTTGCTCAGTGGTCCTAGGTGTTGTTTTCAAATGAAAGTAAATTTTTAATTTCAATTGGAAATCAAGGTCCCAGGGTCTGGAGGAAGAGTGGAGAAGCACACAATCCAAGCTGCTTGAGGTCTAGTGTGAAATTTCCACAATTTCCACAATCAGTGATGGTTTGGGGAACCATGTCATCTGCTGGTGTAGGTCCACTGTGTTTTATCAAGACCAAAGTCAGCGCAGCCATCTACCAGGAAATTTTAGAGCACTTAATGCTTCCCTCTGCTGACAAGCTTTTTGGAGTTGGAAATTTCATTCTCCAGCAGGATTTGGCACCTGTCCACACTGCCAAAAGTACCAATACCTGGTTTAAAACAACAGTATCACTGTGCTTGATTGGCCAGCAAACTCGCCCATAGAGATTCCATTGATTGCCTCCATGCCATGCCGCATTGATGCATTAATTAATGCAAAAGGAGCCCCGACCAAGTAATCAGTGCATTTACTGAACATTCATTTCAGTAGGCCAACATTTCAGATTTTAATATCATTTTTTCAAGCTGGTGTTATAAAGTATTTTAATTTACTGAGATAATGACTTTTGGGTTTTCATTGGCTGTAAGCCATAATCATCAACATTAACAGAACTAAATACTTGAAATAGATCACTCTGTAAGGACTCTATCGAATATATGAGTTTCACTTTTTGTATTGAAGAACTGAAATAAATTAACTTTTTGATGATATTCTAATTTAGTGAGAAGCACTTGTATGTATCTGCATCACATCATAATTAAGCAAAATGAAAAAAGAGCAGCGCAAAGGTATATGGGAAGATCAAATATATAAATTTTGAACTCTATAACTGCTATATAGACTGCACCTGTAGAATTGAGGCCCTTGGAGCACAAATAGGCCAATTTGCACATGGCAATCTGATATGACAAGGTGTATCTTGGAGATCGGGACATACTCTATTAAATATAAAGAGTAACTGTAGTTTCTATTTCATAAATCATTAGTATACGTGAAAATCAACAACTTTGAAGCATACCTTGTTAGAAAAAAATGCTTCTTTCTCTGCCAAAATTGATCAGTCATTATCAAAATTCTCAATTCTGAAGTAAAATGTGCATTCAGTGTAGATAGACTTTCCCATTAGTGAGATAGGAGATGGCGGCTGCTACTGATGAGATTATATGTATACTAGCTATTGAACCCGTTCTACGCCCAGGTGGCGAGCATTTATATTGGTATATGGTCTCCATCCTGGTATGTGCTGCTCCATCCTGCGTCCCCATCCTGTCATGTGCTGCTCCATCTTGCGTCTCCATCCTGTCATGTGCTGCACCCATCCTGTGCCCCCATCCTGTCATGTGCTGCTGCCATCCTGCGCCCCCATCCTGTCATGTGCTGCTGTCATCCTGCGCCCCCGTTCTGTCATGTGCTGCTGCCATCCTGCACCCCCGTTCTGTCATGTGCTGATCCCATCCTGCGCCCCCGTTCTGTCATGTGCTGATCCCATCCTGCGCCCCCGTTCTGTCATGTGCTGCCCTATTCTGTCATGTGCTGCTCCCATCCTGCGCCCCCATTCTGACATGTGCTGCACCCATCCTGCACCTCCATTCTGACATGTGCTGCATCCATCCTGTGCCTCCATTCTGTCATTTGCTGCTCTCATCCTGCGCCCCCATCCTGTCATGTGCTGCTCCCATCCTGCGCCCCCGTTCTGTCATGTGTTGCTTCTATCCTGCGCCCCCATTCTGTCATGTGCTTCTGCCATCCTGCGCCCCCGTTCTGTCATGTGCTGCTCCCATCTTGCGCCCCCGTTCTGTCATGTGCTGCTCCCATCCGGCGCCACCGTACTTTAATTTGCTGCTCCCATCCATATGCCCCATACGCTAATCCATAAAGGTTTATGGCCCCCATAAAATGCTCCATAGTATATGCCCCGTACACTGCTCCATAAAGGTTGATGGCCCCCATAAGATGCTCCATAGTATATGCCCCCGTACACTGCTCCATAAAGGTTTATGGCCCCCATAAGATGCTCCATAGTATATGCCCCCGTACACTGCTCCATAAAGGTTTATGGCCTCCATAAGATGCTCCATAGTGTATGCCCCGTACGCTGTTCCATAAAGGTTTATGGCCCCCATAAGATGCTCCATGGTATATGCCCCCGTACACTGCTCCATTATGGTTTATGGCCCCCATAAGATGCTCCATAGTATATGCCCCGTACACTGCTCCATTATGGTTTATGGCCCCCATAAAATGCTCCATAGTGTATGCCCCGTACTCTGTTCCATAAAGGTTTATGGCCCCCGTAAGATGCTCCATGGTATATGCCCCTGTACACTGCTCCATTATGGTTTATGGCCCCCATAAGATGCTTCATAGTGTATGCCCCCGTACACTGCTCCATTATGGTTTATGGCCTCATAAGATGCTTAATACTATATGCCCCCGTACACTGCTCCATTATGGTTTATGGCCTCATAAGATGCTCCATGGTATATGCCCCCGTACACTGCTCCACTATGGTTTATGGCCTCATAAGATGCTCCATAATATATGCCCCCGTACACTGCTCCATTATGGTTTATGGCCTCATAAGATGCTCCATACTATATGCCCCCGTACACTGCTCCATTATGGTTTATGGCCTCATAAGATGCTCCATACTATATGCCCCCGTACACTGCTCCATTATGGTTTATGGCCTCATAAGATGCTCCATACTATATGCCCCCGTACACTGCTCCATT